>NC_090448.1:1166024649-1166649649 GCF_031143425.1 Pleurodeles waltl
CGCACAGATTCAAGACACTACATAACACTGCCCCAGCATACCTCAACAATTGAATCTGCTTTCAAACCTTCCAGACCCCTCCACTCATCTGGACACCTACTGCTTTGTTCCCCCACAATAACTGGGACAATCTCCTTCTCAAGCACTGCACTGGGCAACCCTTGGGCCTGCTCAACAGTGGGGGAATGTGCCCTCTTAGGACATCAGGTATCTCATTTCACATGCCCATACTTGTAGCACTCCTGGCACTTGTGGAAGCCATTGTTCTTTTGGTCAGGTTGGGCTGGCTTCCCTTCCCCTGTGAAATATTTTGGGGGCCTTGAGTGAACTCCTTGTTTATATTTTTTTCTCCCCCTCTTTCTTCTGGTTGGAAACATAATCATCCTTTGGAGAATCCCTGCAGATACCTTTTTTGACACCCTGGTGCTGATCCAGAGGTCCGCCACGTTAGTGAGCTTCATGGGGTTCCCATTAACCAGGTACACAGCCCAGTAAAATCAACTTTGCTGCCCATCACCCAACCACTCGGTGTCTTGGTGGAGTAGTCCAAAAAATCTACCCAAGACTGGTGTGGTAGTTTATGACTGTCCCTGAACCTGTATCTGTACCTTTCAGGGGTCATCCTAAACATGACAAGGTATGCCTACTCTCACCTCTCCAGTGGGCACTGAATGCATGCTGCCACCATTGCTGCTGGATTCTGCTTTCTTGGCCGGAATATCTATCTTCTTCAGGCTCCTCTCATGAGCCATTCCATTTCCTCCAGGTCCAGCTTCTTCTCCTTTAGGGCCCTCTTAGCAGCAGCCTCCTGCTTGACTGCCTCCAGTTTCAACTTGACCATCTACAGCCTGAACTCCTTCTCAGCCTTCCTGTATGCCAGTTCCTCATGGGATAGGTTTAGAGGAGACACACTGCTCCCTGCCCTGACATGTGGCTCCTCTCCTATAAGCAAGTTGTCTTCCTCTTCCTCAGGGAGCTGCAGCTCATGGTCTGTGAGCCGACAAACCTCCTTCTCCTCCTCCTCTTCTAAATCCACTTCCTCCTCCTCAGTTGTCATCCTCTGGCTCCTGTGGGGTGGACTGCATCCTCTTGACCTCCTCATAGTCATGGAGGGCTATTTGTAGGTCCACGTTTGTGGCCTTTTTTCCTGCATTTACCCCCCTCGTCTGGCAGAACCGCTGCAGCTCAGCCATACTGAGGTAATTCCCCTTGATCAGCTCCATCTCTATTGTACCAAAATTGAGGTGAGGTAAACAAATTTGGAAAAAGCAAAAAATAGCCAAATCTAAACTGAGGAGAATTTAACAAAGAGGTCAAATTTGGTATCAAATTATTTATCTGGGATTTGTGTGTTACACCAATCACTATATGGTAATTGACAAATAGAAGTACTGGATCCCACCACTGAGCACCAATGTGAGAAATTGGGTTATTGGTTGAGGGGATGTGAGCCCTTCTCAAGCACAACCACAATCGTTCTCAGGGCAATTCACAAAAAGTCGCTAAATCAACCTGTGCTTAACCCTATGGTGGCTTGGCACAAAAACAGCCAGGCTTAACTTAGAGGCAATGTGTAAAATAAGTATGCAGCACTTAAAAACAGCAACAAAGTGGAAACACAACACACAGAAAAATCAACACTAATTTGGAAAAAGTTTAGTAAATTTTAGTACATTATTTGACACCAAAACCACATGACTGCAGTAAGTAGAGCCAAAGTTATGAATATTTAAAGTTTAAGGTGAAAGATAGCACCTAACATATCAAAGTGCTAACCGCAAAAATCTACTTGACAAGACTGGGGCAAAGTTGTGACCGACTGCAATGAGCACGGTTCAGATACACAAAGAGGATTCGGCCCAGTCTCCTTTTACCTTCAGATTTAGGAGAATTTGTGTTGAAAAATGTCTGAGAAGGTAAAGTAAAACAGAGCAAGGTAGTCAGCAGTGTCTGAGTAGGAGGAGGCGCCGTGCGCGGGGGCCTCCATGAAGTTGCTGCGAAGAGTTCTATGTTTGGATTAAGTTTCTTTTTTGGAAGTCAAAAATCTCCTGCGGGACAAAGTTTCAGGCTGCCCCCAACAAGGACTCCTCAAGGCCGGATACCTATTCTGTGAGGTGCCGCTGTGTAAGATTTGCTGCTTTGGATAAGAATGTGGTGAGAGTAACCGAAAACTCAGGTGAACAAGTGATCCACCTTCGGTGTATCAGTGTGCAGTCCCACTCTCCTTTTTGTTCTCAGATCACTTTCTGGCTGGAACCTTTCGAAGTCACAATTTTTGGATTTGGGCTATCTGGGCACTTTTAGAAATACTTCCAAGGATCCAGGACCTTCACTCAGTGTGGGTCCAGGGGTGGGTTCAAGAGGGTTGGAGCTTGTTCTGTCCCTGAAGCTCTGATCAGGCGGCCAGCCAAATAGACCTTTGAGTCACTCTGGTTGTCCTGGGTTCAAGCAGAAAAGCAGGTCTCAAGCAGCAGGGTAGTCGTATGAGGGCATAAGGCAGGTTTTGGGTAGCAGGGTAGGCCTCCTTGTGCAACATGGCAGTCCTCTGAACTACACAGCAGGCCACAGGCCCAGAAATGAACTCAGGAGACTGAAGAGTGGGCCTGAGGGTCCTAATTTTATACTTTTATACTTTATACGTCTGGAGATTCCACCCCACACATGGTGTTAATATTACCTTCCTCCCTGCCTTGGTCCCTGGGAGCCCAAAAGTCTAGTGTGAAGCTCGTTGTGTGGGGGCTGAGGCAACTTCTTTGAACTGTAAGTGGGGCTGTGCACAGCTTCACCCCTCCCTTCCTGTCAGGATGGCCCATCCTGCCAACTCCCAGTCCCCTTTTTGTGTGACTGGGAGGAATACACAAAAGCCAACCTGCCAACTATACCTAGTCGTGTAACCCAGGAAACAGGCTGTAGCTACCAAATGGTTAGGACAAGAAAATGGCAATTTTCCAAAATTGGCATTTTCATAATTGTGATTTACAATCCAACTTTACCATCAAAGAGGATTTTAAATTATAATTCATGAGACACCAAACATTGCATTTCAATCTCCTCCCAAACAAAAGTTATCACTTATTGATAAGGTAACCTAATGTTATTCTATGGACGAGGTAAGCCTCAAAGTGCTGAAAAACATATTTGTGAGTTTTTCACTATAAGGTCATGTAAAAAATCAAAGTACATGTCCAACTTTTTAAATGGGATGCTTCATGCCCTATGTGCTGTTTAGGGCCTACCCTAGGGGGTAACGTATGCACTGAAAGGGAAGTTTTATGCCTGCCAAGGCTTATTTTGTGAGGTCAAATTGGCAATGGCAGGCATGAGACATGATTTAGGGGCTACTGGAATGGGTGAAAAAATAAGTGCTGCAGGGCCATTAGTAGCATTTATTCCCTGAGTATATAGCTTATCACTTTCCTATTGACTTATAGGTGAATTAGATATGCCACTCAGGTGTAAGTAAATTTTACCATGTTTTAGAGAGTGAGGAAAAGAGTACTGGTTATCAGTGGTAAAGTGCACAGAGTCCTAAGGCCAACAAAAACTAATTCAGCAAAACAGGAAGGGAGAAGACAGCAAAGGTTGGGGGGGGTACCACCCAAGGTTGACAGGTCTAACAGTGAGGATAACTGTGGAAAACCTGTGGACCAATGAGGCTGAGGATGAGCAGATAATCACCAAATGTTTGCATTGGTCTCCAAGGATCATTGGAGGCTCTTTGTTGTAGTTTGAAATCCTGATGAAGGTGTCAATTGATCTAAAGAGAGTCTTGAAAGCTCTAGAGAAGTGTGAAGACCAGCTTTGAGGGCTGGGCAGGCTGAGGATCCCTAAAAGTGTACTGGATTTTAATGACTACATGCTCAAGGTTTCAGCACACCAAGAATACCCGTCTTATGACACCTACTAAGTGGCATCAAATTACAAGTAAATAGCAAAAGGAAATGCTGATTTCATGAGTGGATTTGACCTGTTCAGCAGCTCAACATATTTTCAGAGAAAGTGAACTGATTTCTGTATTATAATCCAATTTTTCTCATTAATAGTAGACCCAGATAGTTGTGGCTAAACAGATTGCTCGTTGGAATCAGATAGCTAGATTATTTTAGAATTTCTTTAATTGTATTACAGACTCTAAAAGTGTTTCCTTCCTTTCTTGATTTGCCATACACTAGTCTGTATATTAACTTTCCACACTGAAGCTTTGCAGGTGTTCATAGATAGAGAGGGCTATCACAGAGGTTTCTCTGTAGTTCTTTTGGTGCTATGGTGGGGTGCTTAGTGCTTTGAATCGTTTATTTCTAGGATGAAATTGAAACTGACCTACAGAATCAAGCTGTTTACTCTGTCTAATTTAGCATGCACCTATTTATTCAATTTTTTTATCTGAAAGATGCCACCGACTCTCCTAATGTTGTTAAAAATGCACACCCCTGTGTAAATAAGTATTATATGCTACAGAGTTTTGGCAATGAATAGTACTATCATATATGCTATTTGTCACATTAGAAACAACTCCTCCCAATTATGCTTGCAAAGTACCCAGATCAACCAAGTGTCCCAGTGCAACAACACCGTAATATTTAAAAAATATTATCCCCTCCCTCCACCCACTCTGGTGGAGCTGGCAACACCCCAGCACGCAAAAAAATACATCAATTTAAGTGAGCTCTCGGAGAAATCCCTGTTTTGATCTGCACCTTGTATTGCTGGTAGCGGAGGTTCCTTCACAGAGGAGCACCCCCCCCACACACACACACACACACACACACACACACCGTGTAGAGAGAGTGAAAAATAAAATGTTTGTAAAATAATTTCATTACCATAAAAATTTTTTTACTCTTTGCCTTGAGGGGGCGGGGCCAGTGCGTAATTGCTGCTGATTGGCAGCAATGAGGAGTGGCCCCTTCAGTTCGTTAACATTGTTAACAGCATGAGAGCAGCGTCTCGATTGAATAAGGTAGTTGGCTGTGTGACGTCACCTTACGCTAGGAGGAGTCTGGAGACAGGGACTGAAGAGCAGTGAGGATGTGCTGCATGATAAGGTAAGTGAAACATATTTTTTCTTTCTCAGATGTTTCTTTCAATGTGTTTTGATGTAATTGTTAAATGTATGTATGTTTTAATGTATGTAGCGTCCCACCGTTGTTTTTATGTCACCAACCACCACTGATTGCTGGTGAAGAACTACCCCAACAGCCTGAGACTTTTGGCTTGTTTGATGAGGATCCGCATTTCATTTGACTAGTCCTGGGAGTATTATCATTATGCCATTGTAATCTTGCATCATCTTCGGAATTGTGAATTGCATAAATGAAATATAATGCCTGAGATTTTGCCATTCCACCCCAGTGCGTAAACAAGATTGCCGTTTCGGAGAAATCTAATGTGGAGCCAGAAGAACACATGATTGTCAAAAACATGAGAACTTCTTCAATGCAGACACTGCTAAAATCAACACAAAAATTAATTCAATTAAAATAGATATTTTACCTGAGTTAAGTGTTCGGTTAACATTTTTTGTGTGAAATGCATCTTGTTTACCTGCTTTTGTTCAAACAGGAAGCATCATAAATAATTAGACTACTGTACATGCACTATCAACTTCCTTTCCCAAAAACTCTCTGTGTCTTGTTCAGCAGTTGTTTTTTTTTTCAGTTTAAATTTTGGAGGGAAAATATAATCATTCCTTTCTCTGCAATTCTGCTTCATCACTCACCCCTGGGATCTTTACTTTTTTTGAAAAATCAAGTATATTTAGCACAGAATTTTGCAATTTTTTTTTTATATTTGCAGGCACAACTATTTTTTCCCATTTTTTTTTCATTTTTGTTTGTTGTTTTTGGATGGCTTTGAATTTGGAGTAGGGGCGTAGGAAAATGTGTAGGATTAAAAGATAAGAAACGCTTTCTCACTGCTGTGCTAGAGTTCTATTTTACAATTGTAGGGTCTTGTTGATGGTCATGCCAAATGTACTGCATTTTTTGTCTGCATATGCCTGTTGGTGGCTTCAATTGGGGTGGCTCCAGAAGTCCAGGTCCTTATAGCCAGATATTTTCCTTTATTCTAAGCCACGTTCTTCAATAATTGTTGACTATGTATGTTTGTGTCTGGGGACCTTGCAAAGTTTATTTGAATGATTTCTGCCTGTTTCCGTATTTCTGTGCTGTTATTATGTTTTTGATCTTGCATGATTATTTTACTTTCTTGTTGCTGCTTTACTGATGGTGTGCAACAACAGCCAAAACATGGGCCCACTCATATTCTAGTTATATATATATATTTGTGAAATGTTTCTCTGCAATGCTACTCGTTTTTGTTGGGGAGGAAGCAGCTCCCACCAGGGCACGGCAGCTATCTTCTCTCCATGCTTTCTTCTTTGCTTCCCATGTGGACGACCACCATTTTGTTGAGACCGTGTGTGTGTGTTTGTGCACATGAGTGTGTGTATGTGTGTTCTCCCCGGTATGCAACAGTTGCAGAGTTCTCCATGTAGAAATAACATGCAGCTGACAGCATCCTGGAATAATTTAAAACCAAAGTTTCCAAATGGCTTAAACTCAGAGATTTCAGCATTTGATTTGTTCTCAGAGACAATGCCAGAAATATTTTTAAAACCGTTGTTGATACTTCAGAGTCCTATGTTTAAGTCATTACATCAACCATATTGTGCCAGAGTTCATTAAAAAAACAGTAATCAAAAACAGACTGGTCGCCTGCCACAGAATTGGCACTAGTTGCAGTTATTCCTTCCGAGCCTGGAAGAACCTTAGGATCAGTCACCATGCTAACAAAGCTCCTCTTTGCAGGAGATCAACCTCTGCTGGGACTCTACACTCTGCATGCTGCGACACCTGTTTGATCAGTACAGCTCTGCCTATGATAAGATACTAAACGGACAGGGGATGCAACTGCCAATTGCATGACAATGGAGGCTGACAAATGGGGAGTGGTTGAGGGCCTGATCCAAATGTTACTGGCTTTTAAAATTGTGAAGGGAAGTCAGCAAGGAAAATTTACAAACAGCCAACCTATTCCATTGTTGCACATGCTGCAGGACCATGTGCAAAATATGAAACAATCATAAACAAAGGTCAATGAAGAGTCACCTGCTTTGGACAAAGCTCAATCATTTTTCAGAACATAAGTTAAAGGCTACAAAAACAGAGTTTGCCTTCTGAAGAGTACATCTGTGCCACAACACTAGATTTGCAATGTAAAAGTGGGTTACCCACTTTCATTCCTGTTCATCAGTGGGCATCTCCATGTACAAGATTTGGATTGTCAGGAAAGCATATGGCCCAGAAGATGAATGATTGCAAGTTGAACAGCATAGAAGAGCTGAAGTGCTGCCTTCGACCTCTGGAGAATGTGGCATTGGTTGCTATAAGTCCAGAAGCATTTTGCAGCCGCAGCACCCACCAGTGGTAGCACAATCACCTTCTACTAAAATATTACACCAATAGCATCACTTTAACTTGCTGCATTGAGTTGTTTTATGAAGAATTTTCCAGCACAACTGCAGGCAACTACAAAACAGACAATGGCCATGACTATGACAGTGAAGAAGATGGCAAAGGACTACTTGGATGATCAAACTGAATTACACTTCTGTCAAGTGTCTTTGATCTATTGGTGTGAACAAATGTAATGGTAAGCAGCACTCAGGCCCTGCATTAAAGTTTCTTGGATGTCCTGTAGCCACTGTACCCTTGGAGTGTGTATTTAGAGCAGCTGTGGTAATTGTCACATTAATTCACTTGGTCAGACGGACCAGTCTCTCTCCTCAAAATGTTGACATTCTGATGATTATAAAATGAATAAATATTTTATAAATTATACAGTTCCATAACACACAACCATGGATGATGTCAGTTTTTCAGACATCTCAAGTGTGGTGAGTGGTCATCCTCCAGAAGGCCTCTCTCAGTTTGAGGATGAGTTCTACTTTCTGGATTAAAATGTAAACTTAAATGGACAAATGTGCAATGCACAGATAAATAATCAGGAAGGACACAGACATTTTTGGTCTAGCAACTTTGGGGGTCATTCTGACCCTGGCGGTAAAATCCGCCAGGGCCAACGACCGCGGGAGCACCGCCAACAGGCTGGCGGTGCTCCCTTGGGCATTCTGACCGCGGCGGAATCCTCCATGGCGGCGCAGCTTGCTGCGCCGCCATGGGGATTCCGACCCCCATACCGCCATCCTGTTCCCGGTGGTTTTGGCTGCCAGGCAGAGGATGGCGGTATGGGGTGTCGTGGGGCCCCTGCAGTGCCCATGCCAATGGCATGGGCACTGCAGGGGCCCCCGTAACAGGGCCCCACCAAGATTTTCAGTGTCTGCCATGCAGACACTGAAAATCGCGACGGGTGCTACTGCACCCGTCGCACCCCTTCCACTCCGCCGGCTCCATTCGGAGTCGGCATCCTCATGGAAGGGTGTTTCCCGCTGGGCTGGCGGGCGGCCTTCTGGCGGTCGCCCGCCAGCCCACCGGGAAACCCAGAATAACCGCGGCGGTCTTTTGACTGCGCAGCGGTATTCTGCCGGCGGGACTTTGGCGGGCGGCCTCCGCCGCCCGCCAAAGTCAGAATGACCCCCTTAGTGGTGAGTGGTGATACAGAAAGAAAACTTAATCAAACTTAAGGTCAACCACAGGCTTTACAGTAAACAATCAGTGGTATCTAAATCTACGAGTGCTTCTAACTATTTCCTGACAAATAAGGGGTGCTTGCATCCCAAACTTAACCCTGAATTTCCTTGCGTAGCTGTAAGTGAAGATGCAAAGGACTGATAGCTTAGGTACCTCGCCTATATGGGAAAAAAGAAGCACAGATAGGTTGAAACATCAATGCTTGCCAAATGATGTTTCATGTGATGGATGTGAGGGGCTTAACCTAGGGAAACGTTGCATTTATTGCTTGATTCAGGATGAACGCTGGAAGGGTTACTTGACTGGCATTTTGTTAATTGCACTCCAGCATCTCCTTGTTCACTTGAAACTTCAGTTTAGCTAGACTTGACAAAGACTAAAGTTCTTTTTATTTTGCTGTTCAAAAGGTCTTTCTCTTTTTAGAAGAAATGAAATCTGCAAGTTTATTCAACAGCAAGCAGGAAAAGGACCAATGCCTATCTACTTCAATGGGAAACAAGATGACTCAACTAGCACTTTCCATGTGGACTGAAAAGGGGTTAGTTATTTAAAATAATGCAGACTAGTGGCTTGAGTCGGAACTCCTAAGTGGTTTTGGACATGATGATTGGCACAGCTAAATGTTTTACTGTTTTATTAATTGGGTTGCCAATTATTCAGGGTACTTGCAGCTAGTTGGTGGGAGTTGGTGGTACTAGATTGGACCTTGGGTAATCGCATGCCAGCTAACGTTCCACACTCTGACTCAACATGAACATGTTTAACTTGACTCTAAAAATTGTCATATTCATTTCTCAACCTACAGATCTTTTATTCTGTAAGGAATATCCATGGCACTCCTATTTTGAGGTTCAGCTATGTCCGTACCCAAGATGGACAAAAATGCCAGAAGAATGCAGGTGCACTATTTGTATACACTATTAGTTTCTTAACTTTTATTTTAAGTATTTTTGAACTGTGTATTCACAATCCACCTTGCCTCCTTGCCATTTTTAATTCTAGCATAGAACTATAACTAACTTGGTAGTCTATTGCCTGATTAAAACTCTTTGAATAGGATATCTGTTATCTTTCTTCCATGAGATGTGTCACTCATTGGGTTACTAAGTGGTATGTTTATTTCTCTCCATAGTTTTCCCTAATTCATCTACTCTACCAACCATCAAAATCTTACCCTTCTTCCCACCAATCGTAAGTTTGATTGTGCTGCTCTGTATTTCTCTATCTTTATCAATAGATCTCACACTTGGCAGGTGGATGTATTATAAGCAACACTAAACTGTTCCAGGTAGAGGTTACAAAAAATTCCATTTTCGCCCATACATACCACCCCCTTATCCAGGCCACCCAGAATGGGACTTCACAGTGCTGGAAAAAACATTATAGCAACGATAGGGCAACGATAGGTATTATGTATCTTTTTTCCACTATCTACAACCTACAGAGAATCAATATACTTTCTTCTGTTCTAAACTAACCTCCTCCAGAGATCTGTATGCTCACGTAATTCAGTAAATGACATTAACACTGTGTTGATATATATTGGTCTCTGTCTTGGGTTTTGCAATCACTCTGACTTTTCTCTGTGTTTCGTTTTGCTGAAGAAGAATCCTTCTTCGCAGGTTCACCTACTCCATTCGGAATAAGAAGAACATTGTTTTTCCTGTGACGTCTTCCATGCTTGGGATATTGGGGCTACAAGCAGTTAGTCCCTTTAGCAAAATTGCTGTACCAATTGCAAGTCTTGAGGGAGGAAGCAGACTACATTTCTGCTCAGGTAAGAAGTGGAAGGAGAGCGTGGTTGGGCTTAATGTTGGACCTTGCAGTGTGCATAATCTATGAGACATTATAACATCTCCCTTATTCCATTTACAGTTGTATATCGGTATTCCGTAGTGGTGAGTGGTGACTAGGGGCAGAGAGAAGGATAGTACACAGATAATATTAGTGACTGATGGAGGGGGGGTTCCTCAGGGGCCATGATGTGATCATGAAGAGGGGAGGCAAATGTAATGCATTCATCAGTTTTCCAACACTGATTTCAGAAGGGTGGACTGGAGTGGAGACTCACATTAGGATTTACCTGGTAAGGGATCTCAGGTCAAGTAGAGACTAGTGTCAGAATGATGAAGGTGTAGAACTGGACAGTTTCTTTGTGACGGGGAGACCAGGCCTCATTCTCTGCTTTGATGGGAGGTAGGTGTGGCATTCAGTTAAGGGGAACAGTACAATAAAAGGTATGACGAATGAAACAACTTGTATAAGAAATTGGATTATTATTTGAATTGGGCGACTCCCTACCCCAAGGAATAATCACAATCCTTGTCAGGGTAAACCCCCAAAGTCACTAAATGAACTTGACCTTAACCCCAGGGTGGCTATGGCACAGAGCAAAAAGGCTTAACTTACAGCAATGTATAACTTACTTACGCAGTACCAAAGAAAAATAAAGTCAGAATGCCAAACAATAAAAATCCCAAACCAAATTAGATGGAATCAAAGATATAAAACTGAAAGCATTTCCTTTACTATTAAATGAGAAAAGGGGGTTCATTTTGTCATAGTAATGATGGTTGGTGCTCTAGAAAGCTGACATGAGGGCACGTTTTATATAAATTCTCAGATATATTCCTCATCAATGTCAGAAAAAAGCTTGGTATGCTGAGTGAAAGGCACTCCCAACAAACTGTCAGCTTGTCCCCATTGTTCCAGTGCTACCTCACCACACTGTTATAAGATTAGAGCTCTAACATACTATATTTATGATAAAAGTGTGGCACACCTGCCATTGTAATGGAGTGGAAAGCTGTAAAACTGAATGTATTTCCTACAGAGGATACTGCAGTAAAAGAACAAAATGAGGGGTTTCTTTTTGTTGTAGAAATTATGGTTAGTGCTAAAAAGCTAAAATCAGGACACGTTTTCTATGAGTTCTGAATTATCTTCCTCATCCGTGTAGGTAAAGCATTCTGACATGCGGAGTGAAACGTCTACTTCCAAAACCAGCACGTCTGTCAGTTAACTTCCTAGTGAGCAACTGCAGCTTTACCACAGAGTTCTAATCATGAACAGGAACTCTAATATAATGTATTCAAGACAAATGTGTGCCACTCCTGAGCACAACTGTATTGGTATATGAGCTGCTGAATTTAAAGGCTACGATTTTGGTAAACTTTGTGCACAGCAGGAGTTGACCGTCTGCGCAGTGTTGTCTGGGCCAATTTAGATGATCAAAAAACCCAAGCTCCTCACTGAAAAGACAAAGGTTAAAGTAACGTTATAGTTAAGTAAGGTGCTAAGACCTTAAAAAAAAAAAAAAAAAAAAAAAATTCACTGAAAAATTACAAAAGTCAAAGTACTGTTATTGTTTGGTTAGGTGCTAATACCTTAACATAAGTGTAAAAAAAACTAGAAATTCACTGAAAAAAGCAAAGGTTAAAGTGACGTTATAGTTAGGTGTTGAAATGAATCAAGAACTGTTGTTAAATAACCCACTAACCCACAAACCACTGAAGTACACAAGTTATAGTTTACTTAAATATGCCTTGTGCTCCAACATACACTGCAAATTGGCTCATGTATTACATCCCTCAGGACATGTCAAATTACATCATTGATTACTTTACTCATTAGATTTAAATAAAAACATTGTTCAAACATTGTGCAAAAATAATTTTAAGCAAACAAATGACAAAGTCGGTGGGGAATGAGCACTCACTGAGGGTTGGGTACATATGTCATGAGTGATGCACTATGTGAGGTCATAAGCAATGCATGATTAGGGGCAAATATTTGTGTTTTTGCGTTCATATATCATTTCAACACCTAACTATAACATCACTTTAACCTTTTTTTCAAGTGAATACATATATGAATGGTATTTTAGTTTCTTAATCATTTTATTGTTGTTTGAAGAATGTGCACAAAACTGTCCAAATAAAATTAATCCGCTTTGGCTACTTCCTTCAAAGTTGTGTGCTGATATGTCAACCAGATGCACAGAAAAGAATGTGAGATTAAAGGGTCTGATTTAGAGTTTGGTGGATGGGGCTACTCCGTCACAAACATGATTGATATCCTCTCCGCAGTATTACAATCCC
This sequence comes from Pleurodeles waltl, assembly GCF_031143425.1. Classification (NCBI taxonomy): domain Eukaryota; kingdom Metazoa; phylum Chordata; class Amphibia; order Caudata; family Salamandridae; genus Pleurodeles; species Pleurodeles waltl. The sequence continues at coordinate 1,166,037,401 of NC_090448.1, forward strand.
ATTATATTCTATGGGAATCGTAATACGGCAGACAGGATAACCCTCACATTCATGATGGAGTAACCCATCCGCCAAACTCTAAATCAGCCCCTAATTCCCATAAGAGGTTTTGCTGTTTGATGCAGAAAAGAATTACTGAAGACAATTACATCAAATTTTAAACAAATTAGGAACTTCAACTTAAGGATTGTGCTTTTGTTGGTTTGATGTAAATCAATTCAGACGTTTTCATGAAATCACCACTTAAAGAGAATCTTGGGTTGGGCATGAACGAGTTAAATTTAGGAAAAAGTTAGAGAAATCTTGACTGGTCAGAATCCATGGATATGCTCAAATTCAATTTTTAAAAATAAATAAATGAAACTTATTACCCTAAAGAGCTTTTACTCCCATCAGCTATTTCAGATCCAGGAGGATCTCATGGGCTTTTGTGACACTGCCTCATCGCCAAAACAACATTGATTCGGAGATAAGCTTCATGGACTAAAGGGCCGGCTTCAAAACTGCTGAAAGGTGAAACCACCAAGCTGCCAGACCAACCTCTGGAATGCTAATGCCAGGGTAAGCTTCACAGACTGATGGATCCAGCAGCAAAGCTGCCAAAAGATGGAGCCACTAAGTTGTTCCAACTCCAGAACCCCAACATCAGGACAAGCTTCACCAAATGAAGGGCATGGCTGTGAAAGCACTGAAAGGTAGACCCACCAGCCTGCACCTTCCAATCCTGGAACATCAGCGCAAGTGAAATCTCCATAGACTGAAGGTCCCAGCTGTGAAACTGCTAAAAGGAGAACAGCAAGCTGCCCTGCAACCTAGGAACCCCAATGCCTGGGAAAGCTCCACTGCGTGCACAACCTGCCAGAGGACAGAGCTGTGAAGCTGTTCCCAAAACTCTAGAACCCAAATTCCAGGGTAAGCTTGACGGATGGAAGAGTGAGCTACAAAACCTCTCAATATCAGAAACGGTCAAGCTGTCCCCCTGAACACCAACACAGGGCAAGCTTCACAGACTCAAGCCCTAGCTCAGCAGCAAAACTACAGAAAAGCCGAACTGTCAAGCTCTTCCCCAACCCTGTAACACAAAAGCAAAAGCAAGCTTTGAAAGGCGGAATCATCATGCTCTCCCCTAACACCAGAGCTCCAATGCCAAGGTAAACTTCATGGATTAAAGGGACCACTAGCAAAGCTGCTCAAGGGTGGAACTGCTATGCCAGCCCACACGGAACACCAACAAAACATCTGAATGTCAGACCGGTCAAGCTGTCCCCCGAAACACCAACACAGGGCAAGCTTCACAGACAAAAGCCCTAGCCCAGCAGCAAAACTGCAGAAAGGCTGCACTATCAAGCTCTTTCCCAACCCTGGAACACAAAAGCAAGACCAAGGTTTGAAAGGTGGCATTGTCACGCTCTCCCCTAAAACCAGAGCTACAATGCCAAGGTAAGCTTCATGGGTTGAAGGGACCACTAGCAAAGCTGCTGAAGAGTGGAACTGCTATGCCCGCCCACACCGGAACACCAACACCTGACCTGCTGCACACCAATGCCATGACAAGCTTTATGGTCTGAAGGGCCCATCTGGAAAACATTCCTCTAACGCCAAGGAAGCCTTAACAGACTGAATGGCCTAGCTGCCTAAACCACCAAAGGTGGAACCTTCAATCCCCACCATACCCTAGAACATCAACACCAGAGCAAGCTTCGTAGACTAAAGGGCCCAGCCAAAGGCAGAACCACCAACCTCCTCCTCAGAATAATAACAACAGGGCAAGCTTCATATGATAAAGCGTCCAGCTGGGAAGCTGCGGAAAGCTGCAATTCCCAGGTTCTCCATTCCTACAACACCAACCCCAGGCAGGCATCTTGGAATGAAGGGCCCGGTTTCAAAGCCACAAAACTGTGGAACTACCAAACTACCTCCCTTCCTGGATTACCAATGCCCCCACCCACTGCACAGCAATGCCACAGCAAGTTTCATAGATTGAAGTGCCCGTTTGCAAAACATGTGAAGGTGGCAATGTTTACCTACCCTCCACCCCAGTATACAGAAGCCAGTAAAAACTTCACGGACTCAAGGGTCTGGATCCAAAACCACCAGAAGCAGAACCCCAACCTCCTTCCCACCCCGGCTCACCTACTTCATGGACTGAAGGCCCCAGCTGCAAAACATCCAACAGCAGAATAGTCAAGCTTCCTTCCCCTCTTGTACACTGATGCCAGGGACGGCTGCACAAACTGAAGGGCCAGGCAGTTAAACCATGAAAGGAAGAACCAGAATGCTCCTGCCCATCCTATGTACACTAATGCCAGGGCAAGCTTCCTGGACTTATGGGCCCAGCTGTGTACTGGCAAGGGCAATTGCCACATAGCTACCATACACCGGGTTATCTCCACCAGGGCAAGCTTACCGGACTGAAGTTCCCAGTAGCACCTGCCCACAAGCGGTTACTGTCAAGCAACTGCCCATCTGAAACACCCCAATCACAGTAAGCTTCCCACACAGGAATGGCACACAGGCAAAGGCAGATGCCCCCAACCTACAGCCCCTGATAGACTAAGGCCAGGTCCTGCATCCTTCCCATACAGTGTGAAACTTTGATACCACAGTTTTCATACCCACTGCAGACAACCAAAGGCCACCCTCTGTGCACATTAAACTCCAATAAAGTATCGGCTGGAAGACTATCCGGAGGTCAGATCATGCATCCTACACTCCAAAGCTCACACCCAAAGGCCTCCTGTTGGCCTTGGTGCACAGGACATGGCCGAGAGACCCCGCGGTTGAAGGATGTACATAGGTCAGATTAGCTGTTTGACATCTTTGAGCACCGCATATGCATACACAATCCCTGGTATCGTTAGAATCCAGAGGCTTTCCATAAAACATGTTGTGCAGTCAACCCCTGAATTATTGGTTTACATGCCATATCCAATAATGTTAAGCTGTCTACAAAATTTTTCTAAAGACACTGCAGATGTTCCCTACCAGTCACAGCCAAAATGTGTACATAGCAATGTTTACATTGAAACATAGTTGCAAAGAACACTTTCACATTGAATCTGATAAAAAACATAGACATTCACTGCCTGTCACAACTAGGGTGGTGCGCAGTCTAGGGCCCGTCCTAGGGCCCGTCCCAAACATCTCTGCAGTGACCCCAGGGTTACTCAAGCCCAATTGTGTTAAGACTTGGTGTGGCAAAGCACATGCAGGTGCACCTGCAATGCGATTGTGGTTACATTGTTGCTATATGCGCTAACATGATGACAGTAACAGCGCTTGCGAGGCAAAGGTAGTCATGCGGCTAACGCACAAGCTGATTCGGTATTAATGCTGGTATGTACAGATATCTTGCTGTTCTTTGTTTGTGAAACGCATGCTTGGCAGGCTTACATGTGTCTTTTTCCCTTTCTTCAGGCTCTGCTAGTCAAGCTAGACTACATTTCCCAGCATTCATGTGGTGGCCATTTTGGGTGCGTCAAGCCTGCCTCACCCTGCACTTACTGCTCACTATTCAGCCACAGTCTTCCTCGAGTAGGATCTTTCTTCCACTTAGCTGAGTCTCAGAGCAGCTTCTTTGGAGATTTGGAGCTCTCCCGCTGACAGAGAGATTCTTCTTCTCCAGTGCGATCCGGACCGTACGTGCAAGAACAGAGCAGGCAGTGCTCTGCGCAGAAAAAGCGAAAGGGCATATGTTTTTGGATTAGAAAGAGGATGGCATACAGCTTGTATGTGTGCGGTTTGCTGATGTGTGAAAAAGCAATAACTCCCGCTCTTGTCTCACTCCAGTCTTTTACACTGCCCAACTATTGCCCAGCCTGTGACGTTCGAAACAAAAACACTGTGCGACACTTATCTGTGGATGTAACTTGGCCGCTTTTATTGACGGGAACAGTTGTGTGATTGCTCATATGACTTTAAAATCAGTTGGTATGGCGGGCATTAATTTCACTGCAAATTCACTCATGATTCCAAAAATACAAATTCACTCATGATTAAAAAATATTGTAAATACAATCATACCACTTATTTTGGTGATATCACAATTCAAGCAAAAACACTTTAAAAATAATTCAAAATGAGAAATGCAGAAATAGCAGTGGCAGATCGGCCTTTGAGTCCTGGCCTCTGTTTGTCATGTCTATTTGACCCATTAATGTCTGTAGGCAATCCCACATTTCGTTTTGGATGGGGCTCAGTCCATAGTGTTCGTTTTACCACGTTTTTCCAAAGGGGGTAGCCTCTAATTTTTTTGTTTTAGGCCCAACTCGCTACCTGGCGTGTACCGGTGTCTTTCTGCGCGCCGTCCAGGGGTTGTCTGTATGACCCACCCGAGGACGAAGTGCTCCTTAAATGTCCCCCCTTACCTGAACAACCTCGGTTCCTTATTGGAGGGTTTGAAGGATTCAGGCTCCCCCCATTGGCCTTACAGTTCTTCGCGCCTTCTTCCTCCTTTGTTGCTTGCGGTGGGGGGAAAGGGGCCATGACCAAACGGGCACAACCTGCCCGAGAAACAGGTTTGACCAGTCCCTTCCGGGTCCAAGGCGGCCGTTATGGCGCCGGCCCATTATGCCCCCTTTGGGGGTGGCCTTTGCTCAACATGACTCCAGTTCAACCTTGCTTTGATGTTAAGGAGCAATTGATGTTCATTCAGAAAATTTTTGGTTGAAATGAAGTGTATGTTTGGATTGCATGTTTTTGTTTATTAATAGTCAGAACTTTGAGCATAGAGCTCGGGGGCACATCTTTACATCGTTGTCATTTACGCTTATGGTGGACTATTGGCAGAGCTTATGAATAGAATGATTTCACTACCATAATATTGCTACCCTCTAAATGTTTGCCTTGGCACTCAACAGAAGGCTGTCAAGTCTAACACTAGTGATTGGAATTAACACGCAGGTGAGAGCTAAAGTGTCTTTTTATTTATTATCCGAATCATTTGTTTTACAGGTCTCCTTCCCTGCAGTCCCCTTCCCACTTCCTTCCCCTCACCTGGCCACTCTAAGACTCTGCTCTGTAAAAGCATTCAGAGGTGGAGATGCCTGGAAGTGGGCCGTGCTAAAAATCCCATGCAGATCCCGAGGAAGAGGAGCTCCTCCGGACACTGAAAAAAACAAAGGTTAAAGTTGTTGTTAGGTTTGCTCATAACACCATCATGTATGTTTAAAAAGCTTCTGAAATTCTAAGCAAAAAACACAGTTAAAATACAGTCATGGTTATCAAAGAAAGGCTAAAAAACACTGAAATTCACCAGTTAGGGTTTGGTAAACCAACCATAAGTTAGGCCCCTGTCAAGTCCTGCTTTTGACCTCACAAATAATATCACTTTTGACTTGTTAGATAGCATCATTGATGATATCCTTGATGACACCTCACATAACATCAATGATGACATCACTGAAGAAGTCATTCAATTATGCCAGTATTCTACCATCTGCTGTTGGCTATGTGCATGGGTGTTAGCCAATATGCCAGCCTTCTGCCCTGTCCTGTGTTAGCAGCTGACCCAAAATGCACATAGCTTTTGGCAGCATGCAGCAAATACTGGCCCCTGTGTGGCCTATTCACAAACTGAACTTTGTAGTCTGCTGGTTGTATTACAATAGTACTACTAATGTACTTCAAACTGCTTTTCACAAATTTACACGAGGAGGTCTGCCGCTCCTACCTTGTCCTGGTCGGAGAGCTGCACCCAACTGCACAGTTTGTGCACTTGTAAGATTACATTTTAATAGAAAGTGTGGGGAGAAGGTAGTGGAGTAGCTGGAAAATGTGGAATATTTACAACTAAAGAATAGGAAATTAGGGAGAAGTTGCAAAGGGTGTAGGGATGAAAGGGGGAGGTGTTGAGGGAGGAACTTGCACAAACCCACAAAAGAGTTAGCCCCTTTATATTAAAAACTGCGGGCCATGTTTATACTTTTTGACGCAAAACTGCGCTAACTGAGTTTTGCGTCAAAAAAATTAGCGCCGGCTAACGCCATTCTGAAGCGCCATGCGGGTGCCGTATTTATTCAATGACGTTAGCCGGCGTTAGCTGCCGGCGCTGCCTGGTGTGCGTGAAAAAAAACGATGTACACCAGGCAGCGCCGGCGTAGAGGGATATGGAGCTTGGGCGCCAAAAAATGGGGCGAGTCAGGCCCCATAGAAATGACTCCTGTCTTAGCAAAGACAGGAGTCATGCCCCCTTGCCCAATGACCATGCCCAGGGGACTTCTGTCCCCTGGGCATGGTCATTGGGCATAGTGGCATGTAGGGGGGCACAAATCAGGCCCCCCTATGCCACAAAAAAAAAAAAAAAAAAATACTTACCTGAACTTACCTTAATGTCCCTGGGATGGGTCCCTCCATCCTTAGGCGTCCTCCTGGGGTGGGCAAGGGTGACAGGGGGGGATCCCTGGGGGCATGGGAGGGCACCTCTCGGCTCCTTCCGAGCCCACAGGTCCCTTAACGCCTGCCCTGAGCAGGCGCAAAAAAACGGCGCAAAAGCGGGCGTACGTAATTTTTTTTGACCCGCCCACTCCCGGCCGTGAATTTTGCCCGGGAGTGTAAATACGGCGCACATGCCTCGGAGTCAATTTTTTAGACGGGATCGCCTACCTTGCATATCATTAACGCAAAGTAGGTGTCCACGCTAAAAAATGACGCAAACTCCATGGACTTTGGCGCTAGACGCGTCTAACGCCAAAGTATAAATATGGAGTTAGTTTTGCGTTGGAATTGCGTAAAAAAAAAGACGCAATTCCGGCGCAAACAGAGTATAAATATGCCCCTGCATTTCTAAAGTTACTACAGCCAGGAGGGACCCAAAACAATAATAAATATACTTTAGCTCATAGCTGGAGTAACTTCACAGCACACATGTCTAACACCCTCCAATTGAACACAATAGAAGAAGGGACTTATTATAAAACTCCATTGAAATAATGTTAAATTAAATACAATGATTGAAACAATTAAAAAATATAAATAAATGAAATGCTAAAAATAGTTATATAAAAAGAAAACATATATACGTTTTATTTCAAAACACTATAATAAACTGTTTCAGTTTTAAAACTAATGTAACATTACTTTTAAGTAAAAAATATGACTTTATTGTATACATGACTTGTAATAATAATAAATACTATACAAATATAGGCGGACATTATGACCTTGGCGGTCCTGCCCTGCCAAGCCTGGGGATGCGGTCAGACCATCGACAGCGTGGCGGTGCAGGACCGCCAAATGATGACCGCGGCAGTGAACTGGCTGCATCACAGCCAGTTCCACGCCTGTACCCCTAGGACTGTGAGACCGCCTCACCGAAGGTTGACCACCTTCTACCCAGAAGTCCACCTAAGGCTGCCCTCGGAATTATGAGTATCCTTACTGCCAGGGATTCCGTGGCGGCAGCCCTGCCACAAAATCCCTGGCGGTAAGGTATTCCTCTTGTCACAACAGGACTCCCCAACGCCCCCCTCCATGTAGGAGGCCCTCCCATCCCTGACCCCATCAGAAGCCCCCCCCCTAAGCAGCGGTGCCCCCCAGTCCCTGTACTGACCCCCACACCCCGATCCCCGTACTGACCCCCCGATCCACGCACACACACACCACACTTACATAAATACACGCACACATTCACGCTCACTCATTCACACACACATGCGCACACGGCCTCGACACCTCCCCCACACCCCACATCCAGGCATTCACACAAGCACACAAACACGTGCACACATGCACACAAACACACACAACACCCCCTCCCCCCCTCCATTCACACAACACACACACACACCCATTCACGCACACAACACTCAACACCCCCCCTCCCCTGTTGGACGATCACCTTACCTGGTGGTCACGGTGGTCGTCCAGGAGGGAAAGGAGTCCGTGGCGCTTGCTCCGCTGCCAGTGCCCCACCAGCACAACACCACCACGCTGCTTACAATATTGTAATATGGCAGGAGGTGTTGTGGTGAAGTGGCAGTGGCGGCGGAGCGAGCTCCACTAGACCGCAGATCACCAGGATGGCCATACTGGCGGCTTCCACGCCAAATAGTGGCAGAGAGCAGCCAGCAACCATAATCTGGCGGACTTCAGACGGTGTTGGCGGTCATATGGCGGCTGTGCCTTCGGCGGTCTATGGACTAGACGCCCAAAGTCAAAATGAGGGCCATAATGTTTTTTCTTTAGGTGGATTGTTCCCAAAAATATCTTTAATATTTTCAGAATTATTAAATGTTACATTTAAATTAACTTAATGCTGTAACTTATTTAGTTTCTTATACATTTAAAATAAATATATAAAGCTAATTAACATTAATATTTAACATAAAAATATTTATACTATTTTATTTGAAGGTTAATAAACTTGTTTGTTCTTTTCCCCATACTTTACCACAGGGAAATCTCTCCCGCAAGAGAGTCCTGGATAAAGATCTCCCCATGGTAAAATATAGGGAAAACCTCGAAGCACCCTGGTCACAGCAGGTAGTGTTAGTTCCTAATCCATTTTAATCAATAGTGATAGACACGGCAAAATACTATAATGCAAATATTCACACAACTATTTCAGAATGGTAAATTATAAACAGAACTGCCCACATCATCACATTAAGCATTGCACCTTAAGCAACTGGGCCAACACATGTAGAGATTAACTATAGTTTGGTGAAAACAAATAGGGCCTGACGATATGGCTCTCGGAGGCGTTCTCACTATTTCAAAAGGCTGTAAGATTCTTTCACTGTCAAAAGCTGTTTATGAAAAGTGGTACAGACTACAATCTGGATTACCAAGTACCCCGGTTAAGTACTTGAGCCTCAAGATGGCGAGATAGCACAGTCCAATTTTTCCCAAAAAGTTGATGTGGGTCAGACACTCCAAAACAGACACAATATCACTCAAAGAGGCTATCACTTGAATCAGGGATTCACTTGGTAAAAGAAAAGTACCTTGGTATATATGAAACTTAAAACTACTCATAAAAAGATCATGACCAAATCACACCCGAGCTCACTAGATCTTTCTTAGCCTTTGAGAGGACCTCAAATGCAACACTAGCATCTACACATTTGTGGAGGCACAGAGCCAATGTTTGTAAATGGACAGTGATTACAGCATCCTTTTGTTGTGTGTAAACACTGCCCACCTGACACGATGGTCATCAGTGACTTGAAACCCCAAATCACTTAATGGTGTTTTGCACATATTAGAACAGAGGGTAACAAAAATATGTTTTCTTGGATAGAAAAGGCCAGAGACTATTATGAATTTGATATATATGTGACACTATGGGGGTCATTCCGACCCTGGCGGTAAAAACCGCCAGGGCCGGGGACCGAGGGAGCACCGCCAACAGGCTGGCGGTGCTCCCTTGGACATTCTGACCGCGGCGGTACAGCCGCGGTCAGAAACGGAAAACCGGCGGTGTACCGCCGGTTTTCCGCTGCCCTGGTGAATCCTCCATGGCGGTGCAGCTTGCTGCGCTGCCATGGGGATTCCGACCCCCATACCGCAATCCTGTCCCTGGTGGTTTTGGCAGCCAGTCACAGGATGGCGGTATGGGGTGTCATGGGGCCCCTGGGGGCCCCTGCAGTGCCCATGCCAATGGCATGGGCACTGCAGGGGCCCCCGTAACAGGGCCCCACCAAGATTTTCAGTGTCTGCCATGCAGACACTGAAAATCGCAACGGGTGCAACTGCACCCGTCGCACCCCTTCCACTCCGCCGGCTCCATTCGGAGCCGGCATCCTCATGGAAGGGGGTTTCCCGCTGTGCTGGCGGGCGGCCTTCTGGCGGTCGCCCGCCAGCCCAGCGGGAAACTCAGAATTACCGCGGCGGTCTTTTGACCGCGCCGCGGTATTCTGACGGCAGGACTTTGGCGGGCGGCCTCCGCCGCCCGCCAAAGTCAGAATGAGGGCCAAAGTATTTTCATTTTACTTATTTTTTATTTTATTTTTTTAGAATAAGCTAGCATTCAAGCACTAAAGGGTATGGTGGTGCATTACAGACATAGCCAGGGACACAGTTTCTTACACAGAAAATAAGTGGTATGAGCGAAAAATACAATGGAAAATGGGTGTGAAACAGAAAGGAGGGGAGTGATCAGGATATTTAGGGTGGAGACTTGGTAGGAATGTAAAAACTAATAGGGAAAAGCAAACCATGTTTAAGAAGAGGAGGTGGATGTGAGCAGGAAGGCTACAGTGGTAGAGAAGAGGAAAAGAGGGGCAGTTGGTAGACTTACAATTAGGAGAATAGGAAGACAACTAAGTGCTAAATAAAAGCAGGCAGACCCGTAACTGTGAGAGAGCTGGGGACAGGTCGAGGGGAAGCACATGGATCACGTAAATTAAAAACATTAAGGGGCAAATTTACAAGCTCCTAGTGCCATCTTGCGCCACCCTAGCGTAATTTCTTTTACGCTAAGACGGTGGCAAAGAGACCTTTCCCCCCTGCCATACAAAGGCGCAGTGATTGCATTGCACCACTTTGTAAACCCTTGTGCCATGTTATGCTGTGCCAGATATACTGAATGCAATGGGGGTGGGGGGTTCAGATGCAGGGAGGCGCGGAAAAATGGCTTAGTGAAATTTACAAGATTTCACTGTGCCATTTTTTCCGTCATTTTAAATGCCTGCTCAGAGCAGGTGTTAAAGTGATGTGCCCATAATAATTTATGGGCCTCCTAGTGCTTTGCTGCACTTGTGTCAACATTTTTTGTGCTAGTGCAGCAAAGAGCCACAACAGAATCAAAATTTTGTAAATACGGCGCAACCATTGTGTCGTTAGGTGGGGCAGGCGCGATGCAAGAAAAGTGGTGCATTGGAGCCAATGCGCCAGTTTCTTGTAAATATACCCCTTAGCCTTTTTGTGTCAGATGCAGCCTGAAGAGGTGAATTTTGATATACTATTGATTGAGGCTGTGCGTGGGTGGTTTTGAAGCTTGAGATTTCCCTTACGAGAATGTTTTGCTCCTGGGCCCTCTTATTCAGCTTAATAGTCTGAAGAGATTCTAACGGTATGGGTGGAGAGTTGGTACAGAAAGCTTTGTAAACTTTACATTTTACTCTAGCCTCAATCAGAAGCTAGCACAATTCAATGAAAAGTAGAGTTATGTGATCAAATTTACTTGAGGAAGAAATATGCCTTGCTGTAAAGCAGAGGATATTTTTCAGTGACCGTAGACATCATGGAGCAGAATCGTCAATATCCACAAGAATACTATCAGCTGTACCATCTCCACAGACACGTCATCCTCCAACTTTGAACGCCTGTCATTCAAGCTTCATATCACGGCCAACTTCACCATAAGGGGCACTCTCATCTACAGACTACCTGGACTGCTCATTAACTTGACCAACAACATTACAGACTTCATCGCATCACTCGTCCTCAAAGATATCAATGACATCCTACTTGAAGACCAACCTGAACTTCCACTTGGAAACCCATGCCAACTCCAACTCAAAAGCACTCGTTGAAAATCTTGGAAGCCTGGACCTCACCAAACAAATAAAGAGACTTACCCACATAGCCTGACACCTCCTGGACCCTATTTTCATCACCTTCAACAACATCAAAGTTGAAGAGCACCAATGCCCTGGACGGAACATGTGTTCATCAAATTGAGCATCCCCATCCAGGTGAAATGCACACGTATCACTGCTAGACATATTCACTAACAAAAACTTGAGCAGTATAACTGAAAAGACTGGAACACCACTCTCTAAACCCATTACTTAATTGTTAATTGATTGTTAGTATACTCGTTCATTTTAATATTTAAATTGTAATGTATATTATTAATGTTAGCGTGATATATTTTAGTGGCAGGCTGTTGGGTATGTAGGGGTATAAGGTTGGAAGTTAAAAATATTAAAAATATGTTATTTTAAATGGTAGTTATATACTGTACAATTATTATTAAATTGATTAATAATTATGTCAACTGCCATATTTCTTGTTTAATTGTTGCTCTTAATTTAAATGTATATTTTAGTTTTTATTCTTTCTTTTACATTTTAATATATTTTTTCTTTTTTCTTACATGTTTATTTACTATAGGGTTAATATTGTCTACGTGGTTTAATTTATTTTGTTTTTTTTCTAAATTCAAACAGCTTATAATAAATATTTTGGACCTTAAGTTCTGGAAGTGGGAAAGAACGTCTTCATCCACATCAAAAGCCTGGGGGACCCCCAACTCATATGACCGCTAGTTACAGGTCTTAGGGCTCCCCAGGCAAGAAAATCTCATTAGTGGCTCCCCACCTTGAAGTGGAGTATTTTCTGAATAGAGTGTGGACTTGCATACTATCAGTGCTTAATTTGTAATAGAATCAGTGCTAGTGCTCAAAATTCTGCTGGGAAAACCCTAGCCAGTGCTTTTAAATGTCAGTGCACCGAAAGGGGTGAAGGCCCGTACTCGCCATTGGAATTGAGAGGCCAAAGTGGAATCCCCACCAAGACCCAGACAAAGGGCAAAAAAGGGCGCGAACCCCAGAGGGCCCATAGGAGGCCTCAGTTTGTTTTGAATTTTGCCCGTGAGGGGTTTTTGAGGGCTTAAAGGAGCCTTCCTTGTCCGGGACCACATAACTCACTGTGGCAGTTGGGAAGCGCGTCAGAGTAAAATCTACTCACTCACAACTACAAAGAATAAGAAAAGCAACAAATCTTGCAGTGAAGGCAAGATGGCAATAAAGGAGATGAACAGAAGGATGATACGTAGGCTACACCAGAAAAGGCCAGGCTGTTTACGTTGGGATGCCTTACGAAAGGGTAAGACCATCGGTGGAGGTGGTACACGAAACATGGTGCTCGCAGCCCAGGTCTGCAAGAGGGCAGAATGCAACGGATCATCAAATAAGGCATAGGTTAAAAGGATTATCCCACCACACAAAGGGATAACACCACATGAAAGACTCCATTTCTTCGCAAACCATCAGAATGATTTACGACATGTAGATGATTGACAGGCTGTATAAAAGGTGATTATGTATTTAATTGATTTTGATCGACAGATTCAGCATGCATCTTAAAAATGTTAGAAGAGATTCATGATAGGACTGTCATGAATAATTTATGACTCCCCCCCCCCTAATAAAATGCATGGTGGGGGCTGATGCTGTTAATCAAAGCTTAATAAACTGCCGCTGATACTTCCAACCCAACAAAGTTGTAAGTGTATCATTTAATTGGATGTGGTTGGAGTGCAGGGGTTTCCATGCCTGCTTCGTCTTGAATCGACCACATGGTTCTTCCAACCACTATTTGACACTCCTTGCCCCTTTATCTCACTGGTGCAGGTTCATGCTTTCTTCTTTTGTGCCCACTTTTTTACTATTTCTCTTTTTAATTCTCCTTTTTGGGTGTCTTTCCCTCTATTGTTCATCACCAATGTCTGATAAGGAAAAAGAAGAGCCAGCCCCCACCAGCAACCACCCCCTGAAATTAAGCACTGCATACCATGACCTCTGGGGGAGGTGGCCTCACACAAAGGGGATGATTTTTGGGTAACCGCAAGATGCAGTGATAATTTGCTCCAGGCTCAGGCAAATAAACAGAACAAATTCCAAAACCAGCAGGGTCCTCAATGTATGGGATCTCAGTCCCCAGTGCACAGATTTGCATGTGGGTTTTAACTTTTTGCTCCTTGTGGTGGGTTGTAACCAACAATACCACTCTCCAAAAGGCTCCTGGCCGTCAATGTTTGATGGCTGTGTTTTGTTTCCACCTATACAGCTATGCTTCCCACCTTAAAGAATGCCAGTAATCAGAGACCCTGGCTGTGGCCTTAAGGTAATTTCTGCTCATCCTCCAGAGTGTTTCTTGTCACTGGTTAACTGGCATACTGACCTGGGTTTTTCACAATATTTAGCTGAGTTTTAGAGACAATAATCTGTATTCCACTGTTCCACCTCTAGAACCACTTTCAAGCAGGTCCTTACATTTTGCATATCCCTCCCAAACTGGCTAGGCCAAATTTTATCCTCTGTCAGCAGGAAGTAGGAGTAGGCCAAGGAATTAGTTCCCTGACAGAGAAACCGAAAACAAATGCACAAAAGAGGGCATCCTTGCCTGAAAGCATGCATGCATTCAGTGTTGACTGTGGAATATGGAAAGTAGAATGTGCAATGGAGACAACGGCTCTCATTAAGAGTTTGGCGGTCAAAGGAAATCAATGCTAATAGTAGATTGAGGAGCTGGCAGACCTGGAATGCACCATCTCGTCATGTTTGATCTGGATTCTGTGAGCCATCTTCTCAGAATATGGTTCGGATAGTGTGTTGAGTGGGATGCAGTAGGAGGAACCGCACTGTATGCTGGAACTTCTTGGACCAAGGGAGAAAGTTGTCACAACTCCGGGAACAATCTCATATCAAGGTAAAATGGAGAGTCAGAAGTGAAATTAAAGGGTTGCCTCAGAATCATTGCCAAGCAATTAAATAAAGGGAGATAAATATTATTACTGTGAATCATATATTAATTGATAGTTGTGGCCAAGAGCAGCTCCCAATGCAGGTTCCCTCATGTAGTCCTGGCCCTCTATGCAGTGAACAATGTTTTCATCCTCTGGATGTGCAAGTTCCTTCCAAGATCTTTTCCACCAATGATCTTTGCATAGTCTCTTGGAACATTGCGGGTTTGGGGAGTAAGCATGTCCGGGGGGTTAGGGGGTATTTCTCGACACTGCTGAAATTATTATGTTTCAAGTGACCTGGGTTGGTGTTCCCTCCTGTAGACCAGGATTTAAGGCATCATGTGCCTGCCCTTAAGTCCAAATTAGGTAGACCTTCAGGTGGCCTATCTACATTGGTTAAGATTTCTCTAGGATTTCATGTTAAGCAGCTATTAATTGATTCACCAGATATACTTGGCCTCGAGGTTGCCCTACAAGAAAATGTAAAATTACTTCTTTTTAATGTCTACTGTAGGAGTGTACTGTCAGGGGAGTCTCCTGTTTTAGACCACTTGAGTGACAATTATAAATTAGAATCTAAGAGGGAGGTAGTTGTAATCGGGGCTAGAGATTTCAATACATGCTCGAACCTACTACCCTTCAAAGGGAAATAATTGGTGATGAAGATCAACACTGGAGTATTCCCCAGATTATGGATCTCTGCTTAAAGACCATCGCAATGGTAGCCTTGCAGTTGTTGGACCTCTGTGTAGGTTGTCAGCTGAAGGCCTGCAATGGTAGAACAAAATCTGATAAAGAGAGGCATACCACTTTGAAAAGGAATTTCAGCCAGAGTCATATAGATTACTTTGTTGTGGATCTTGAATTTTGGAGAAATGTAATAAATATGGAGGTCTTGTATAGGACAGAGAGTGATCATTTACCTCTGTTTTTACATTTCGCGATAATACAGACATGGCAAGCAGGTTACATCAACTACCCTGTGGCAATCTCTTAGTAACAATCAAAAGAAGGTCACATGGAAGTCTGTAGTAAATAATGAGAATGCATATGTTCATCTGCATCAGGACCCGGCCCCTATTTGCTTCTATTAGCCGATCCAGAGTTCCCATCTGATGAGGTAATGGATGTCCATGCTGAATGGTTTGAGGAATTTGGATTGAGTTTTTGTACTAAACCTTATTCAAATGAGAATCCCACTGCAAAAGCAGAGCAAACGTGGTTTAGCAGAGACTGCAGAGTAGCGAAGAGCCATTTCCTGAGTGCCATCAAGGGAGGGTCCCCATGTGACATTGAGACTGCTAGAGTTAATTAGAAAGCAGGTCAAAAGAGTGCAAAACCTGACTGGGATACTGCCATCTGGACTGATATTTTGACTGCCAGGCACACAGGGAATCAGGCAGTCTTTTGTTGTGCTATTTCACAAGGCTCTAAGACATCGAGGGGGAAACCAGAATCTCATATTGTTGCCCAGGATTGGCTATCCCATTTTAAAACCCTATATTGTTCTTCTTCCTCTTTTCCAAGAATGAAACCTCTGATAATCATGACCTCAGGCCAGCCGTTATATATGAGCCAACTAATTATAATCCTGACTCCCCCAGGGATGAATAATTCTTCACCCTGGCGGAAGTTTGTAATGCTATTAAAGCACGGAAGCCAGGGAAAGCACCTGGGCTTGATCGAATTCCAGCGGACTTGTTTATTTCTGAACCCCTTATCTGGACCCCATATTTTATACCTGTTGCTAACTCCATATCCAACATCTTGGAAGGGTGCAGCAATTATTCCTGTCCATAAGAAAGGTTTAATGTCAGATCCAGCAAATTATCACCTAACCAGCCTCATCGATTCCAGTCAAAAAATGTTCTGTACATTGATACTAGATTGAGTGTTACTGGGTGTTAGAAATGGGGTCTTTGGTTGACAGTCAGGTTACCACCTGTCCAAGCAAGGTCCCTCACTCTAGTCACGGTAAGTCACACACAATCCAAATTATCCTGTGTCCACCCTCTGGTAGCTTGGCACTGAGCAGTCAGGCTTAACTTAGAAGGCAATGTGTAAAGTATTTGTGCAATAAATCATGCAATAACACAGTATAGCACCACAAAACTACACCACACAGTGATTAGAAAAATATATAATATTGATCAGATAAGATGCAGGTCAAAACGATCAAAAGGTAATAAGCATACGTTGAGATATCACTGTAAAAGTGATATGAAGTGTCTTTAGTCTCTTTAAAAGCAATAAATGTATCCTGCAAGCACAAAGTACCTGGTTTGCATTCAAAATCTCCACAGGGGACCGCAGAGGAGGCAATGCATGGAAAACAGGGAGGTGTGTCTCGTTTTTGTCCCTTCGCACACAGACTTGCTTTGTTATTTTTCACGCACAGGAAGGCTTTGCGTCGATTTCCGGCACGCGGACTTGGATCCTCTTTGAGTTACGGGGTTTTCGGATGCCGTAAGGTCGATGCGTGGAATCTCCGGCTTGTGGAGCGAAGTCATAGGGGCTGAGTCGATTCAGTGGGCGTTGCGTGGAAATTACTACTGCACGGCAGGCGCTGCGTCGATTTCTCTTTGGAAGTCGGGCTGCATCTTTCCGGCTCGGCTGTGCGTCGATCCAGTGGGCCGTGCGTCAAATTTTCGGTCGCTATGCTGGTGCTGCATCAATCTTCTCATTCCAAAGTCAGGCTGCGTCATTCCCGTTTGGCATGTGGTGAATTTTTCACCACGGGCAGTCTGTGCGTCGTTTGTAGCAGGCTATGCATAGAATGTTCACCGCACAAGGAGTACACTTGCAGGAGTGAAGGTTTTTTGGTCCTGAGACTTCAGGGAACAGGAGGCAAGCTCTATCCAAGCCGTTTCCTTCACAGAAAGCAGTCCAGGTGAGTCCTTTGGGAAGCCAGGCAGTTCCTCTTGGCAGGTCTGGTTCAGGGATTCTTCACCAGCAGGTTTCTTGTCCAGAAGTGTCTGAGCGGTAGAGTGTCTACCCCAAGAAGTGTCTAAAGTCTGTGGTTTGGGGTGCTCTTATACCCATTGTGGCATTTGAAGTAGGCATACTTCAATGGAAAGTCTCACTTGTTTGTTAAATCCTGCCTTGCCCAGGCAAAGCCTCAGACACACACCAGGGGGTTGGAGACTGCATTGTGTGAGGGCAGTCACAACCCTTTCAGGTGTAAGTGACCACTCCTCTCCTCCCTCCTAGCACAGATGGTTCATCAGGATATGCAGACTACACCCCAGCCCCCTTTGTGTCACTGTCTAGATAGAGGTGCAAACAGCCCAACTCTCAAACTAACCCAGACGAACAAGTTACTTACCTTCGGTAACGCTTTTTCTGGTGGATACACTAGCTACCTGTGGATTCCTCACCTTATGAATTCGTCCTTGCGCCAGCATCCGATGGAAAGTCTTCTTCCTAGCTGTCCACGTCGACGAGGACGTCATAATGGCACGGCTCCACGTGACTCCGTCTGACGTCACCGTGCCAATAAGAGGTCCTAGTCGGCGTGCTGACGTCAGTTTCACCTCATTTTTTTCGTGCCTTTGAGGCGAACAGGTGAGAACCGACCCATAAAAACTTAAAGAAAAATACATATACACAAGAGTACTTCCCATAATTGCATATATTCACATGAAATATAAGTATCAGATTACACTCATAAATACATATATATACATAAACCAATATAAACTTTTTGCAAGATATCTGTGCAATCAGGCAGGCAACGGGGAGGTGGGAGGGACCGTGAGGAAACCACAGGTAGCTAGTGTATCCACCAGAAAAAGCGTTACCGAAGGTAAGTAACTTGTTCTTCTGATGGATACAACTACCTGTGGATTCCTCACCTTATGAATAGAGTCCCAAAGCAGTACCGCACTAGGTGGTGGGTGCCCGCCTGATTACACCAAGAAATCCTGCAATACCGAGCACACAAAGTGGCCGTCCCTCCTCACCTCAGAGTCCAAACAGTAATGTTTTGTGCAGGTATGGAGGGACGTCCAGGTTGCCGCCTTACAAATGTCCACTAATGGAACTCCTCTTGCTAGGGCCAAAGTGGCCGACTTAGCCCTAGTGGAATGGGCCCTGATACCCTCAGGGGGAACTTTCTTCGCCAGTGAGTAACAAACTTTTATACACAGGATGACCCACCTGGAGATTGTTCATTTCTGGACCGCTCTGTCCTTCCGCTGTCCAACATACCCTACGAACAGCTGATCATCCAAACGAAAGTCTTTTGTTCTCCCCAAGTAGAAACTAAGAGCCCTCTTAGGGTCCAATCGATGGAGTCTCTCTTCATCTTTAGAGGGGTGGGGAGGAGGGTAGAACGAGGGAAGGGTAATAGTCTGTCCCATATGAAAAGGAGTGACAACTTTTGGCAGAAAAGCTGCCCTGGTTTTCAGCACCACTTTATCAGGGAAAAACATGGTAAATGGGGGTTTAACGGAAAGGGCTTGAAGCTCCCCAACCCTTCTAGCAGAGGCAATTGCAATCAAGAAAACAGTCTTTAGGACTAAGGGGGTTATTACAACTTTGGAGGAGGTGTTAATCCGTCCCAAATGTGACGGATATACCACCAGCCGTATTACGAGTTCCATAGGATATAATGGACTCGTAATACGGCTGGTGGAATATCCGTCACTTTTGGGACGGATTAACACCTCCTCCAAAGTTGTAATAACCCCCTAAGTATCTTAAAGGGCATGAATGCATAGGCTCGAAAGGCGAACCCATCAGAAATGTCAATACCAGATTCAGGTCCCAATGAGGCATGTGAAAGGGCGTGGGAGGAAACTTATTAACTAATCCCTTTATGAACCTATTTACAATCGGAGATTTGAATAAAGAAGACTGGTCCGGAAGGCAAAGAAAAGCCGACAGAGCCGCCAAATAGCCCTTAACTGTAGCTACCGAGCAGCCTTTCTTTGCTAAATCAAGAGCAAACAAAAGAACATCTGAAAGGTGGGCCTTTAAGGGATCTTTTTGATTCTCTCAGCACCAAACCACAAATTTTGCCCACCTACCGGCATAAATGGATTTAGTGGAGTGTCGCCTGGACGATAGAATAACATCCCCTACATCCGGTGGGAGAGAAAAGGAACTCAGGTTGCCCCGTTCAATCTCCAGACATGAAGGTGCAGACTCTGGAGGTGGGGGTGTAGAACCTGCCCCTGCGACTGTGAGAGGAGGTCTGCCCTGAGTGGGAGACGGAGCAGAGGGCACTGAGAGAGTTGAAGTAGGTCTGTGTACCACACCCTTCTCGGCCCGTCCGGTGCCACCTAGATGACTTGGGCCTGGTCTTGACGAACCTTCCTCAGAACCCGAGGAATCAAGGGTATGGGGGGAAACGCGTAAAGCAACTGGCCGCTCCAGGACATCTGAAACGCGACCCCCAACGCTCCTTGCAACGGATACTGGAGGCTGCAGAACAACGGACAGTGCGCGTTCTCCCGAGTGGCGAATAGATCCACCTGAGGCATACCCCACATCCCGAAGATGTAGAGGACCAGGTCCGGATGGAGACGCCACTCGTGATCTACTGAGAAGTGATGACTGAGACCGTCCGCACGTACATTCAGAGCTCCGGCCAAATGATTTGCTATTAAGCAAATCTGATGGTCCTGAACCCAGGACCAGAGTCGCAGAGCCTCTCTGCAGAGAAGGTACAACCCTACTCCCCCCTGCCTGTTTATGTACCACATTGCGTAGTGTTGTCCGTCAGGACCTGAACTGACTGACCGCGAAGGGAAGGGAGGAAGGCCTTGAGCGCCAAAAGTATCGCCCGCAACTCCAACAGATTGATGTGCAACATCTGTTCCGCTGGAGACCAATAACCCTTGATCTCCAGGTCCCCCAGATGAGCTCCCCACCCTAGAGTGGAAGCATCCGATACCACTGTGACCACAGGCGGTGGTAGCATAAACGGTTTTCCTTGGGAAAGGTTGCCGTCCACTATCCACCAACGAAGATCCGCTGCAGTGTCCCTGGAGATCCTTATGGAATCCCTGAGATCTCCCTTGTGCTGGAACCACTGCTTGCGGAGGCACCACTGAAGAGCCCTCATATGCCAGCGTGCGTGAGTGACCAACAGAATGCAAGAAGCAAAAGACCTAGCAGGTGTAAGTCTTTGAGGACTGGAACTGCCGCTCCATTCTGAAACATTGGAATCAGCGCCTGAATGTCTCGAACCCGCTGAGGCGGGGGTAGGCCCGAAACAATGTTGTGTCCAATACTGCCTCTATGAACAGGAGGCATTGAGAGGGCTCCAGGTGAGATTTGGGTACATTTACTGAAAAACCCAGATCGAACAACAACTGGGTTGTCATTCGCAGGTGAGACAACACAAGCTCTGGAGACTTGGCTTTGATCAACCAATCGTCCAGGTAGGGAAATACCGCTACTCCCGTCCTTCTGAGATGTGCTGCAACCACTGCCATCACCTTCGTAAAAACTCGAGGTGCTGAAGTAAGTCCAAACAGAAGGACCGCAAACTGGTAGTGTTGCGTCCCCACCACAAACCGGAGATACTTCCTGTGCGACTTGATTATCGGAACATGAAAGTACGCATCCTGCAAGTCGAGAGACACCATCCAGTCTCCTTTGTTCAACGCCAATAGTACCTGCGCTAGGGTCAGCATTTTGAATTTCTCCTGTTTGAGGAACAAATTTAAAATCCTCAAGTCCAGGATCAGTCTTCGACGACCGTCCGCATTGGGAATCAGGAAATATCTTGAATAACACCCCTGACCCCTTTCCTGCACCGGCACCAACTCTACTGCGCCCATTGATAACATGGCCAGAACCTCCTGTTGTAACAACAGAAGATGATCTTCTGAACAAAATGAGGGACAGGGGGGAAAGGGAGGAGGGGACTCCTGAAAGGGGAGAGCATATCCTTTTTCCACAATCCTTAAAACCCAAGAGTCCGTTGTAATCGACTCCAACTTGCAGAGAAAAAGACTCAACCTTCCCCCTACAGGAGAGGTATGAATGATAAAGTGGGGAAAACTAGGGCTGCTTCTGCTGTTGTCCACCTGAGGAGGAGGATGAAGATTAAGGCTGCTGGACTGGCCCTCTTGCTCTACCCCTACCCCTCTCTCTAAAGGCACGATAGGGCGGATTGGCAGGTTGCTGGGCCAAGTATTGGGACCTCCGAAAGGCAGAACCACGTGCAAACCCTCTGAATCTGCGAAAAAGTCTATAAGATGTAGCAGTGGCAGTCTGTAAGCCCAAAGACTTAGCTGTTGCCCGACTGTCATTAAACCTTTCAAGGGCAGAATCCACCTTCTCTCCAAACAGCTTTTCACCATCGAATGGCAGATCTAACAAGGTGGTTTGAACGTCCGAGGAAAACCCAGAGGATCTTAACCAGGCGTGCCTCCTAGTAGCCACAGATGTCCCCATGGCCCTGGCTACCGAATCAGACATGTCCAGGCCAGACTGTATAATCTGTTTTGCAGCCACCTGCGCATCCAAAAAAAGAGAGCCAAAGGACCTTTGTACCTCCTGCGACAGATCTTTGACCATCTCCTTAGCAGAGTCCATAAGGGCGTGGACATACCTGCCCAGCACACAGGTAGAATTTGTAGCCTTGAGCGCCATGCTACAGGATGAAAAGATCTTCTTAGAAGACTGCTCCATCCTCTTGGACTCCAGGAAGAAAAACCGTTGGCATCGAAGGCATGGAAAAAAGGAAAACTGACGTCAGCACGCCGACGAGGACCTCTTATTGGCACGGTGACGTCAGACAGAGTCACGTGGAGACTTGCCATTATGACGTCCTCGTCGACATGGACAGCTAGGAAGAAGACTTTCCGTTGGATTCTGGCGTAAGGACGAATTCATAAGGTGAGGAATCCACAGGTAGTTGTATCCATCAGAAAGGGAATCTACAAACAGGCAGAGTCACAGAATGGTTTAAGCAACAAAATGCCCACTTTCTAAAAGTGGCATTTTCAAACACACAATCTTAAACCAAACTTTACTAACAGATGTATTTTTAAATTGTGAGATCAAAGATCCCAAACTCCATATGTCTATCTTCTCTCAAAGGGAATCTACGCTTTAATCATGTTTAAAGGCAGCCCCCCAGGTTAACCTATGAGAGAGATAGGCCTTGCAACAGTGAAAACCGAATTTGGCAGTATTTCACTGTCAGGACATATAAAACACATTAGTGTATGTCCTACCTTAACCATACACTGCTCCCTGCCCATGGGCTACCTCAGGCCTACCTTAGGGTGTCTTACATGTAGGAAAAGGGAAGGGTTAAGCTTGGCAAGTGGGTACACTTGCCAAGTCGAATTTACAGTTTAAAACTGCACACACAGACACTGCAGTGGCAGGTCTGAGACATGATTACAGGGCTACCTATGTGGGTGGCACAACCAGTGCTGCAGGCCCACTAGTAGCATTTGATTTACAGACCCTGTGCACCTCTAGTGCACTTTACTAGGGACTTACCAGTAAATCAAATATGCCAATCATGGATAAACCAATCAACAGTACAATTTACACATAGACCATATGCACTTTAGCACTGGCTAGCAGTGGTAAAGTGCCCAGAGTCCCAAAGCCAACAAAAACAGGTCAGGGAAAATAGGAGGAAGGAGACAAACGGTTTGGGGATGACTCTGCAAAAAGGGCCAGGTCCAACACTGTGGATTAATGAAAATATGATTCTGAATAAATTCCAAGCTGGATTGTGCACCAAAACCAGTATGGTCAATCAGGTCTTTTGGTTTCAAATAATAAGATGGAAAGAGGTTGACTTTAGTGGGGGCCGTCTCTATTTCACCTTTGTCGACCTTAAGGCGGCATTCAATGTGGTCCCTAGAGACAAATTATGGTACATTCTTAAAGATCTGGGACTCCCTGGCTCCTTCTTAATAACTTAATTTGGCTCTATTGTAATAATTTTGCACAGGTTCGTTGGGGAGTCAGAATAATGTGACTTGTAGTTACACAATGAGGTCAGTGCACTGCTGGAGTGCTGTGATTGGTAGTTACACTGTGAGGTCAGTGCAGTGCTAGAGTGCTGTGACTGGTGATGTCACTGCACTGCTAGAGTGCTGAGACTGGTAGTGAGGTCAGTGCACTGCTGGAGTGCTGTGACTGGTAGTTACAGAGTGAGGTCAGTGCACTGCTATAGTGCTGTGACTGGTAGTTACACAGTGAGGTCAGTGCACTGCTAGAATAATGTGACTGGTAGTTGCAGAGTAGGTCACTGCACTGCTAGAATACTGTGTAGTTACACAGTGAGGTCACTGCATTGCTGGAGTGCTGTGACTGGTAGTTACACAGTGGGGTCACTGCACTGCTAGAGTGCTGTGACTGGGTATTTACACAGTAAGGTCAGTGCACTGCTAGATTGCTGTAACTGGTAGTTACACAGTGAGGTCACTGCACTGCTAGAATAATGTGACTGGTAGTCACACAATGAGGTCACTGCACTGCTAGAATGCTGTGACATTTAGTTACACAGTGAGGTCACTCCACTGCTAGAGTGCTGTGACTGGTAGTTACAGAGTGAGGTCACTACTAGAATGCTGTGTAGTTACACAATGAGGTCACTGCACTGCTAGAGTGCTGTGACCTTTAGTTACACAGTGAGGTCACTGCACTGCTAGAATAATGTGACTAGTAGTTACAGAGTAGGTCACTGCACTACTAGAATGCTCTGTAGTTACACAATGAGATCACTGCACTGCCAGAGTGCTGTGATTTTTAGTTACACAGTGAGGTCAGTGCAGTGACTAGTAGGTGACTCCACTGCTAGAGTGTGGTAACTGGTAGTTACGCAGTGAGGTCACTGCAGTGCTATGACTGGTAGTTACACAGGTAGGTCAATGCACTGCTAGAATAATGTGACTGATAGTTACACAGGGAGGTCACTGCACTGCTAGAATAATGTCACTGATAGATACACAGTGAGGTCACTGCACTGCTAGAATAATGTGACTGGTAGTTACACGGGGAGGTCACGGCACTGCTAGAATAATGTGACTGATAGTTGCACAGGTTGGTCACTGCACTTCTAGAATAATGTGAATGGTAGTTACACAATGAGGTCAGTGCACTGCTGGAATGCTGTGACTAGTGATGTCACTGCACTGCTAGAGTGCTGTGACTGGTAGTTAGTGAGGTCAGTGCACTGCTGGAGTGCTGTGACTGGTAGTTACATAGTGAGGCCAGTGCACTGCTAGAGTGCTGTGACTGGTAGTTACACTGTGAGGTCAGTGCACTGTTATAGTGCTGTGACTATTAGTTACACACTGAGGTCAGTGCACTGCTATAGTGCTGTGACTTGTGGTTACACAATGTGGTCAGTGCACTGCTAGAATAATGTGACTGGTAGTTACAGAGTAGATCACTGCACTGCTAGAATGCTGTGTAGTTACACAATGAGGTCACTGCACTGCTGGAGTGCTGTGACTCGTAGTTACACAGTGAGGTCACTGCACTGCTAGAGTGCTGTAACTGGCAGTTACACAGTGAGGTTACGGAACTGCTAGAATAATGTGACTGGTAGTTACACAGTGAGGTCAGTGGACTGCTAGAGTGCGGTGACTGATAGTTACACAGTGAAGTCACTGCTAGAGTGATATGACTGATAGTTACACAGTGAGGTTAGGGCACTGCTAGAGTGCTGTGACTGGTATTTACACAGTGAGGTCAGTGCACTGCTAGAATAATGTGACTGGTAGTTACACAGTCAGCACACTGCACTACTAGAATAATGTGACTGGTAGTTACAGAGTTACAGAGTGAAGTCACTACTAGAATTTGATGTAGTTACACAATCAGGTCACTGCACTGCTAGAGTGCTGTGACCTTTAGTTACACAGTGAGGTCACTGCACTACTAGAGTGCTGTGACTGGTAGTTACAGAGTGAGGTCACTACTAGAATGCTGTGAAGTTACACAATGAGGTCACTGCACTGCTAGAGTGCTGTGACCTTTAGTTACACAATGAGGTCACTGCACTGCTGGAATAATCGGACTGGTAGTTACAGAGTAGGTCACTGCACTACTAGAATGCTGTGTAGTTACACAATGAGGTCACTGCACTGCCAGAGTGCTGTGACTTTTAGTCCTTATACCCTCCGGAGAACACTTAGATCCTCTTCAGCTTTTTTAGTCAATTCCTTTCGTGTTAAGAGACTTAGATGGAGGGGTAGATCCTTTGCCTTTAGAGCAGCTAAGATTTGGAATTCCCTTCCTACCTGCGATAGTCTTCTTGCTCCTCTACCAGGAGCACGAACGCCGGCGGCGAAGACCACGGTGAGTACTGCACCTACGACACAGGGGAGGGGGAGGCAAAAAACAGGGACACACACACGCAACACCCCCACCCTCACCCACTACAACACACACACTAATGCATGTCAATACATCACAGTTACACCCCCCAAACCCCCCGGAAGATTGCAAAGACCAAAGAAAATGAGTGTAACCATCAGAATATATTACAAACAAGTAGGCAGAAATATATATATATATATATATATATATATATATACCATGTACAAAATATATACCAGGCATAGTAGTCCAGGTACTGCACAAAGAAAGTCAGTGGAACACTGGGACCACACGGCATGGGCGAGGCCCACACAAGATCCCCGACCATGACGGAGAGAACTCTGCAGGGGCATCAGACAGCAAGAAAACAGGCACCTCAGGGGGAGGGAAAGGGGGGGCACCTCAGCCGCTTAAGTACACGACGCCAAATCCACGAGAGGGCCACATGCCCACTGTTCAATCCTGGGGAGTGCAAAGCCACAGTCTCTCAAGTCTCTACAGTGGGTGGGTTGCCCACTGTTCAATCCTGGGGAGTGCAAAGCCACAGTCTCTCAAGTCTCTACAGTGGGTGGTTTGCCCACTGTTCAATCCTGAGGAGTGCAAAGCCACAGTCTCTTAAGTCTCTACAGTGGGTGGGTTGCCCACTGTTCTATCCTGGGGAGTGCAAAGCCACAGTCTCTCAAGTGAATAACAGTCTCCCCTGGTTCTGGAGGGGGCATGGTGCCCAGAGTGCTTCATCCTGTGAAGGACAGAGGTAGTGGATGGATGTCTCCACTGGTTCTGGAGGGGGACTGGTGCCCAGAGTGCTTTATCCTGTGAAGGACAGAGGTAGTGGATGGATCTCTCCACTGGTTCTGGAGGGGGACTGGTGCCCAGAGTGCTCTGTCCTGTGAAGGAGAGGTAGTGGATGGATCTCTCCACTGGTTCTGGAGGGGGACTGGTGCCCAGAGTGCATCACTCACCCCGTGACGGACCCAGTTGCGTCAGTGCCCCTGCCGCTCATGGGATAGCGGTGCCTGAGTTGGCGGTGCCCTGTTCAGCAGTGCTTGAGTTGGTGGTGCCCTGTTCAGCGGGGCTTGAGTTGGCGGTGCCCTGTTCAGCGGTGCTTGAGTTGGCGGTGCCCTGTTCAGCGGGACTTGAGTTGGCGGTGCCCTGTTCAGCGGGGCATGAGTTGGCGGTGCCCTGTTCAGCGGTGGTTGGCGGTGCCCTGTTCAGCGGTGCTTGAGTTGGCGGTGCCCTGTTCAGCGGGGCTTGTGCTGGCGGTCCTTCATGGCCCAGCGGGGCTTTTGCTGCTGGCGGTGCTTCATGGCCCAGCGGGCTTTTGCTGCTGGCGTTCCTTCATGGCCCAGCGGGGCTGGTGCTGGCGGTCCTTCATGGCCCAGTGGGGCTTTTGCTGGCGGTCCTTCATGGCACAGCTGGGCTTTTGCTGGCAGTCCTTCATGGCCCAGCAGGGCTGGTGCTGGCGGTGGCCTCCTGGGCAGCTGGGCTGGGGCTGGCAGTGGCCTCCTGGGCAGCTGGGCTGGGGCTGGCCTCCTGGGCAGCTGGGCTGGGGCTGGCGGTGGCCTCCTGGGCAGCTGTGCTGGGGCTGGCGGTGGCCTCCTGAGCAGCTGGGCTGGTGCTGGCGGTGGCCTCCTGAGCAGCTGGGCTGGGGCTGGTGGTGGCCTCCTGGGCAGCTGTGCTGGGGCTGGCGGTGGCCTCCTGGGCAGCTGGGCTGGCGGTGGCCTCCTGGGCAGCTGTGCTGGGGCTGGCGGTGGCCTCCTGGGCAGCTGTGCTGGGGCTGGCGTTGGCCTCCTGGGCAGCTGTGCTGGGGCTGGTGGCCTCCTGGGCAGCTGTGCTGGGGCTGGCGGTGGCCTCCTGGGCAGCTGTGCTGGGGCTGGCGGTGGCCTCCTGGGCAGCTGGGCTGGGGATGGCGGTGGCCTCCTGGGAGCGGGGATGATGGCGGTCTTCCCCGCCGTGCAGCTGTTCCCAGACTTGCCGGGTTTCTTGTGGCCCTTCCCCACCTTGGAAGGTGTCACAGCTGACTCCACACTACCAACGGGACCCCTGGGAGCGGCTTTGGTGGCTGGAGTCTTGCCCCTCTCCCGCCGGGCACCGGCCAACTTCTTATGCTTCACAGGTGGGGGACTGTCTGTGCTGTGGCTCCTTGCCACACTGGCTGTCCTGGTGGCCGGTGCACTCCACATACCGGTGACTACAGGCACCACTGGTCCCGGAGATGTTTTGGCTGAGGTGCTACTTCGGGACCTATGAGATGGACGGGGTGGGGGAGGTGTGGGAAAAAGGTCAAGGGTGGACAGGAAAAGTTTTTGGGACACACTGGGATGGGTAGCTGGAGGGGGTTTGGGAGTGGAGGAAGAGGTGGTGGTAGTAGGAGGTGTAAGTTTGGTGACTTTGGGTGAAGGTGCATGCGCTGGAGGCTGTCGTGAGGTGGATGGCTGTTGGGTGGGTGTGTGCCTGCGTTTGTGTATCTTTGGAGGGGGAGTCACAGACACACTGGGAGAGGACACAGGGGACGTGTGAATGGTAGTGGGGGTGGTGACTGAACGTGAGCGGGGTGTGCTGGTGGGTAATGGGAGGGACGTAGTGGCTGTAGAGGTAGTGCATGCAGGTGTGAGTGTATACAAGACTGGGAGGGAGGAAGGAGACGAGGAGGAGGGGGACACAGTGGAGGCAGTGGATGTTGGTGTGTCTGCATGTGTGTGTTGCTTGCGTGAGTGCCTGTGAGATGTGTGGTGCTTATGTTTGCCTGAGCTTCCCTTGTGTGTTGAGGTGTGTGCAGGCTGGTCTGATGGTGTGCTTGGGTTAGGCAGAGGTACAGGGGATTGGGTCTGGGTGGAGGAAGTTGGAGGGGGGAGGCTAGAGACGGGGACAATGGCTGCCATCAGTGCTGAGGCCAGAGTTTGAAAAGCTCGGTGAAGGGCCGCCTGACCAGAATGAATGCCCTCCAGGAATGCATTAGTTTGTTGCAACTGCCTTTCTACACCCTGGATGGCATTCAAAATGGTAGACTGCCCAACAGTGAGGGCCCTGAGGAGGTCAATGGCCTCCTCACTGAGGGCAACAGGGGTGACTGGGGCAGGGCCTGAGGTGCCTGGGGCGAAGGTGATGCTCACCCTCCTCGGTGAGCGGGCACGGGGCGAAGGCTGAGGGGATGCTGGGAGGGCGGTGCTGGTAGGGGGGGGTGGCGGCTGTAACTGTAGATGCGGGGGGCACAGATGTTGCCGCCACCACAAGGGAGCTCCCATCAGAGGACGAGTCCGTGTCGCTGGTGTTAGCTCCTGTCCCCGCCGTGGAGCTCCCCTCGCCCTCCGTCCCACTGGTGAATTCCAAGTCCGTAGTCTCGCCCTCCAGGGCCATGTGGGATGCAGCTCCCTCCTGCTCCGGTGCCACTGCTCCTCCGCCTGATGATGCTAATGCACACAAGAACAGGGAGACCACAAGAAGGGGGGGACGACAGAAGAAAGACATGTTGAGTGCATGGATTACCGCTACCGTTGGCGGACACAACAGACACAGAAGCCCCCTGCACTACGCCGCGCTCTTGGGCTCCACTGTTGAATTCCTGGGAAATGGCCTACAAGGCTATGGACGACATCTGCACACATAGATGACACAGGGGCATGAATAGCTGTACTTGGCACTCTACAGAGGTGGGCTGGGGTGCCACATGGCCTGCCTTACGGAGGGGCCTTGCCTACGGAACTCGCCCTGGCCTAGGGAAACCCACAGCCCTCCTCCCCCACCCAGACAACTCCACTGCGCGCAAAGTCAGCAGAATGAGAGTGTACTCACCCCCTTGTGTCTGCTGTGATGCCCTCAAGCACCCATCCAACTCCGGGTAGGCCACCGCCAGGATCCTGAACAGCAGGGGGGTCATGGTGCGACGGGCACCCCTCCCACGTTGGGAGGCCATCCCCAGCTGAGCCTCTGCCGTCTTCTTGCTCCAGCGGCAAATGTCCTCCCATCTTTTCCGGCAGTGGGTGCTCCGTCTGTGGTAGACCCCGGACGTCCTTGGCGATGGCACGCCAAATATCTTATTTCTGGTGGGCGCTGACCTACATGAAATGTACAGGGGAAGAAGAAAAGTCATTACCAACTGCACCGTCAAAGTGATTGGCCCCCATCCGTACCCTTGCCATGTGGCATATGCATTCACCGTCTTTCATCCACGCAGCACTCTGCCCCCTTCCTTCTTACATCCAGCCCTCTCCACACAGGCATAGCCCATACAACATGCTCCCTGTGTACTTACCTGTTTGTCTGGAGGACTGTAGAGTAGTGTGTACTGGGGGAGGACCCCATCCACAAGCTTCTCCAACTCCTCCGATGTGAAGGCAGGGGCCCTTTCCCCAGACGCACGAGCCATTGTCTCTTCCAGACCGAGGTCACAGCAGCACTTGCAGTGTAGGTCCTCTCCTATCGAAGATCAGGTATCGAGTGATTGAACAGATAGAAAATGGCGGTCACGTCCGCGGCGGTGCGTACCGTCACCGCCAGCGTACATCGTCATTGGCTCCTGGGACCCATAGGGTCCAATGTTAACCAATGCAGCATTGCGCCGCGGTCTTCGACCGCCTACCGCGACGGTGTACAACGCCAGCGCAGTTACCTCACATCCCATTGTCCCACTTTAGAGGTCAGGCAGCCGCCATTTCAGGGGCCCACATGGCTTCATTTTCAACTGCGTCACACATACCTAGGTCTAGACTCAACACACATACAGGCCACCTTTTGTGTATGATTGGTGTTCTGGGTAAACTGTGGGTACGTACCTCTGAGTTGTTTGACTCTGTGCTCGCTGTTGTCCTTCATAGGCACCGTCCGCTGGGACATGTGAGGAGATGGAGGCATCCTCCGGTGTACCGACCGTTGGTGGACCTGTCGACAATGGAGGAGCGACATTTGATAATCACCTACAGGCTTGACCGTGCCACAATCCAGGAATTGTGTACCCAGTTGGAGCCAGACCTGATGTCAGCAATCTGCCATCCCACAGGAATCCCCCCTCAAGTGCAGGTGCTGTCAGTGCTCCATTTCCTTGCAAGTGGGTCATTTCAAACAACTGTGGCCATGGCATCAGGGATGTCCCAGCCTATGTTTTCCAACGTATTGTCCAGAGTGTTGTCTGCCCTTCTGAAACACATGCGGAGCTACATCGTTTTCCCTCGTGGAGGATTTGCCTACAGTGAAAGGTGTTTTCTATGCCCTGGGACATATCCCCAACATCTTAGGTGCCATTGATGGGGCCCATGTGGCTTTGGTCCCCCCCCCACAGGAGTGAACAGGTGTACAGAAACCGGAAGAGTTATCATTCCATGAATGTACAGATAGTATGTTTGGCAGACCAGTACATCTCCCATGTGAATGCCATGTTCCCTGGATCAGTGCATGAAGCCTACATCCTGCAGAATAGCAGCATCCCTTATGTGACGCGTCAACACCAGAGGCACCGTGTGTGGCTATTAGGTGAGCATCTGGAATCTAGTCAGTGGGAATGGTTGTCTGGGTCTGGGGTTATCCCTCCAGGTTAGTGTGTGTCTAACAGTTGCCCCTCGCCATTTGCAGGTGACTCTGGTTATCCCAACCTGTCATGGCTACTGACCCCAGTGAGGAATCCCAGGACAAGGGCAGAGGAACGCTACAATGAGGCCCATGGGCGAACTAGGAGGGTGATCGAGCTGACCTTCGGCCTCCTGAAGGCCAGGCTCAGGTGCCTCCATATGACAGGTGGATCCCTATTCTACTCACCAAAGAAGGTGTGCCAGATCATTGTGGCCTGCTGTATGCTTCACAACTTGGCTTTGCGACACCAGGTGCCTTTTCTGCAGGAGGATGGTCCAGATGGCGGTGTTGTTGCAGCTGTGGAGCCTGTGGACAGTGATGAGGAGGAAGCAGAGGAAGAAGACATGCACAACAGGGACTCAGTGATCCTACAATATTTCCAGTGAGACACAGGTAGGAATACAAACCTGCCTACTACATGTACTTTGACACTACTACCTCTCTCCTGTCTGTCGTTTTCATCCAGTGTATGGTCAGTGAGTTGTCACTTTCCCTTACGATTTCACAGATGTGGGTCACACTGTGTGACATCTGCTTAGATTCCTCATGGACTAAAGCTGTGTGACATAGGTATGTTGACATTACTATTTAAAAAACATTTTGTCACTGTAATTGCTAATACACTATTTCGAAATCACAGACAGACTCCAGATCATTTTGTGCTTTAGGTGTGTTAATTTAAATTCTCAATATTGGAGGGGGTAGTGAAATGGTGAGGGGTGATGGTGGAGTTATGTCCATGGCAGAGTCCAGTCTATTAGTCTCACAGGTGCATTGCCCATATGGGCATAGGAAGTGGAGCTGGGGCAGTTTAATTATGGACAGGGTGACAAAGTGGGACAGTAGGATGACAATCAGGGTGGTCTAATTTCTTGGCGGGGGTCTTGGCATCGTGCTCTGTCTTTGTCCTGGATCTCAGGGACCATTTGCGAGGTGGTTCTCCCTCTGCAGGGGGTGGGGTTCTGGTGTGGTGGTCCTGTGGCGGGGCGTCCTGTCCACTAGCGCCGGCGGTGGTGGTGTGCAGTTCATTGTGCATGCTAGTGTCAGGGGCCCCTTGTAGTGCCACAGTGTCCCTCCTGGTGTTGAGTAGTTCCTTCAGCACCCCTACGATGGTGCCCTGGGTGGAGCTGATGGTTCTGAGTTCCTCCCTGAAGCCCAAATAATGTTCCTCCTGCATGCACTGGGTCTCCTGAAACTTGGCCAGTACCGTTGCCATCGTCTCCTGGGAGTGGTGGTAGGCTCCCATGATGGAGGAGAGGGCCTCGTGGAGAGTGGGTTCCCTTGGCCTGTCTGCCCCCTGTCGCACAGCAGCCCTCCCAGTTCCCCTGTGTTCCTGGGCCTCCGTCCCCTGGACCGTGTGCCCACTACCACTGACTCCACGTCCCTGTTGTTGTTGGGGTGGTGGGTTATCCTGGGTTTCCTGGGGTGTCTTTGCCGTGCCATGGGGTGGTGCAGGTGATGTGTGGGGTGGAGTGTGTGATGAGAAGTGTGGTGATATGTAGTGCTGTGTTGTGTGAGGTGCGTGGAAGTTGTGTGGGTGATGGTGTTGTGTGCCTGTGGATGCTGTTGTTCTTGCTGGTGCTGTCTCTCTCTGGCCTTCTTTCGGAATTTTTGGTCGTAGGGGCTTGTGGGTGATGTGGGTGTGTGTTTTATATTGTAATGGGTGTGTGGGAGTGGTGTGTGTATGTGTATCAGGTGTGTGTATTTTGAATTGTCCAATGTGGCTGTGTTTTGTAAATGTGTGTGTATTTTGAGCGCGGCGGTGTGTACCGCCAATGGAATACAGCGGTTGAAAGACCGCCACGTGGATTCGTGGGTCGTGATAGTGTGGGCGTATTTCTGTTGGCGTGACGGTGGAGGTTTTGTTTTCGCCAGTTCATCACTGACCTTTGGTGTGGCGGACTTGTGAGGGTGTCTGACTTTTGGCGGATTCCGAGATGTGGCTCATAATAGCTGTGGCGAAATTCCACGGCCGCGGCGGTGTGTTGGCAGTCTTCTGCACGGCGGTAAGCGCCTTTTACCGCCAATGTTGTAATGACCGCCTTGGTCTTCATCTCTCTCACCCACATATTCCAATCACAAAATACACCATGATTCCAGGTCTTAGACGGAACACAAACCACTCTCTTGAATTTTGAACCTCTGAAGCTACTGAGCTGGCTTCAGCCAAACCTTTGAATCAGGGATTCCTTCATTCATTCTTCAAACAGCTGGTCTACAACAGGCATCCTTCAAATGATGTCTGTCTCTTCCAATGGCATTCGCATCATTAAGGCAGCTGCCCTAGAAACTGCATTCAAGGCCAATGTCTGTCAAGTAGGGATGTGCATAACTCAAGTAATTCCTTGAAGTTTAATCATGCAGAATTACCCAAAAATTACATGAGACTGTGCAGAATTGCACAGGTTGCCTCTTACGTATGTCTTGTCAGAAAAATTAGACCAATGACACTTTTGGTGCTGAAAAACAGCATTAATGGGACCTTGAGGTTTACAAGTGAACAGCCATTTTGTACATTCAATCCTGCTTCTTTGGCCCCATCCAATCCAATCCAAACAATTCTGTGTCACCAGTGACCCTTGTTTTTATTATATTTAAACTTTTTTATTACTTTCCCACATCTTGTGTATGTTTTTCCCTTCCATGTTTGTTCCCTGGTTATGTCTACTTTTACTTTATATGTTGCCATCCCACCCAACTCAGCTATGGTGGAGACAGGCAGCGCAACTGTGGTGTCCTGCACCCCCTGTGGGTGACAACAGTGCAAAGGAGTGATGTTGTGAGGTTACTTTAGCAATTACACGGCCACATTATTTTAGCTTAGACCTGATGCTTGTGTTCTTTCACTCCAATACATGCCATTTTTATTCTTATTATTATTTTAGCAAAATCTTCATTTTAGTGGTGATGCTTTTATTATTTTATCAGCTGTCCTTTTGCGCAGAATTCTGTTATATGTGACTGAGAGAAAGGGGGTATGATCTGTTCCACCACGTTTTCCCTGAGAAATCTAGATGTCATGCAAAGTGCTGCCACAAATCACCTTTACTCTTGGGTACTGGTGAAGTGCTGCCAGCTGACCGAAAGGATTAGGCTGACAGCTGTCACACGGCGCAGGATCAGACCCAGTCCCCTGCGTTCGGTGGTGCTACCACCCAATTCTAGCAGTCTTGTTACTATAATGGGGGTCTCTACGACATGGCACCTCCAAAGTTGGTTAGGCATTGAATTACAAATCTCTCAAGTATCGCTGTCTCATCAGATGCTAAAGACACAGGAGATGTCCGTGGTGTTAGGGATATCCTCCGCAGCTAAGATAGTTAGAACCAATTAATCGCTGTAGATTGTTCAAACTTGAACTTTTAAAAGGGTTAAATCCCCAGTTGGTGTCCCTATCTCTGAACTATACAACTTTGAAATATTGAAGCATGGCTGAATCCCAATGGGTTGTAATTGCAGCAAACATGAGGATCCCCCTAATAACTCATTTAATAAATAATGGCCTCACAGAGGAGGGAGGAGAAGTTACATTTGTAGTTGAGGCAAATCCAGCATTTTCAACTGATTTTTTTACTCTTGGGTCACTCTTCCAGCAGTGGATGGGAATACGCACACCTTTCATCATTACACTCCTGATAATGCACCCGCACAATATAGAGCATATGCTTATAACTTATCAAGAACACCAAAATGGGCTTGATGGTGCCCTACCACATGTTGCACAAAATGTTAGTCTAGGTCCTTTGAGTAATGAAGGTCCTACATTGCCACATTTGGCCACATATTCACCACAACCTAATGCTAACACCATGGCGGTAGCAGAAGTGAGCCTCCTGTATAATGATTTAGTACAAGTATTTAGACGCTTAATACAATTTATGATTCAAACATTAAATACTGCCCCAGCAAGGACTGCTCCAGCATAACTGCATAGGGTCACTGAAGGCATTAATCCTGCGACAGTGCATTTGATCATGGGTAAGTTATCCACCAAATCTGAAGAAATTCTTTTTTGGGTAGCACAAAAAATAAGTACTGTGTAAGCAGTGTTTCCACATACAGGACCTCAAGATAAACATAGAATTCTCACAATGTGCTTGCCATTCGGGATGGTTCCTTCAGTGGATAACTGCACCACATGGGGTGCAGTATTTGCTGTACTCTACACTACCTCACATGGTACACCGTCACTTGCAAATGTCCCAGAAGTGTTGAAACACATTGAAGATGACTATGGGGCTGGCCTGGCCCTAGACAATTTTGGGCAATTTTGCCAAGTTATCCTCAATAATATTAAGCAACCTTAAAGAGGTAGCTAGCGGCTCTGGGATGTTCCTGTACAGGATCAGGAGCGTTAGCCGCCCAAGATTATCACCAAGACTTATTGTAGTACAGGTAGGGATAGTTTGGGAGCAAGACCGAGCAAACCACAACTACAAGGTAAATCCTAATTATTCTACCAAGCAAGCAACGTAGGGTTCTAAAAACAAGATAAAGATAATGTAAAACAGAGAGGAGAACCTCCACTTTCGAAGAAACCTGAGAAATGTTACAATTTAAGAAATAGAGATAGTCTGAACACTCCTGATAAATATCAATATATTGATACACACCAATCTTGCTCCTTTAAGGACACACAGGATAAACAAAGTGAGAGATGTAGGTGTTCCAGACAACAAAAAGAATACATGAAATCAAGAAAAGATTCACAACATTCCTCTGACCCTTCCGTAAAAAAGGACGAGAAACCTCCTCAACAGAAACAACAATTTGAAAAGAAAAGAGTGGCGACAATTTCAGTTAGAAATGCTACACATAGTGAGAACTTTACAGAGGAACAGGAAGTGGGCACTGACTCTGCTAGACAGGGAGGCAGAGGTCACAATAATTCACCTGAATCTTCAAGAGCTTCTAGAGGTGACAGCAACAAATTACTTTTTTACTGCAGACAGGCACGTCTCCCGCCCTACAACCCCCCATACGGTCTATAAGGTAAATATACAAATAGAAGGAGACATTGAGCACACAATTGAAGTAATATTTTGGGAACCATTAACTACAAATTATGATATCCTCCTGGCTGGAAAAGACTGGCTAACTGAATTTGTCACTAAACTTCCACTAGGGGAAGATGTCATTATCTCATGTTCCTCGCCTCTGGTTCCTGTAGAATTAAGAGAAGCCTATGCTTTAGATTGGGACTTGGCACAAGCCCCTGTGCTGCATCGCAATCATGTGGGGTGGAACAGAGACTCCCTACCACATAGTACCTTTTAGATCACAACTGCAGCCTCAACCTAAATATCCCATTAAATATGAGACTAAAGCACCAGTGTGAGAAATACTAACACAACTTGAGTACCAGGGTGTAGTTGAGCCCTGTGTCTCACCAATGAGCGACCCCATGTTTCCCGTAACTAAGTCGGACCATTTCTATAAAATAGTCTCAAATTACAGACACTTAAATAGTCATACACACACATTTGCTATTCACAATGCACATAGCACAGCACTGATTAATAATTTAGGGCCAGATGTATCATCACGGCCCTTTGCGATTCGGAGATAGCGATTTTTAAGAAATCGCTTTATCCGACTCGCAAAGTGCCATGTATCACATTTGCGAATCGGTAATAGCGATTTCTTAACAATCGCAAATGCTATTACCGATTTGCAAATTGCGATACTGGCCCCACTCGCAGCTATGGGCCTGTTGGCCCATATCTGCGAATTTTTTGCATTTCCAAAATTGTGATTTCTGAACCAGAAATCTCTATTTTGGAAATGCAAAACCCCAGGGTGCTGGGGGGCTAAGGCACCCTCTGCTGCACCCCAACAGTTTTTTGGGAACATGTAAGGTGCACACATGCCAAAATGGCATGTGTTCTTTACATGTACAATTTAAAAATGCATTTTAAATGCATTTTTAAATTTTGCACATGGTTACCACCAAGTTCAACTTGGTGGTAATTTGCGATTCCTAAATGCCAAAATCCCATTCAGGAATGGCTTCATACATGTGCTTAGAAATCGCAAATAAGGAATCCTTATTTGCGATTTCTAATTTAGAGAGTCGCAATTTGCGACTCTCTAAACAGGGTTGCAATTTTAAGGAATCACTATTTTAGTGATTCCTTAAAATTGCGTTCAGAATGTATTTCATACATTCTGAAATGGCATTTTGCATTCGCAAACGGGCACTCACACCATTTGCGAATGCAAAATGCTTTCATACATCTGGCCCTACATGCACAAAAAATACAAAACAACCTTGGACATTTCCAATGGATTCTTCTATCAAAATATTGCACCTGAAAACAGGGATTTAACAGCAGTTATGTCCATATTACAACTTTGGCGGTAAGTACCGCCTACCGCCGCGGCAACAGACACCAAAAGGCCATCGCAGTGGCTAACATCCGTCTGCCATAATATGACCACAGCCAGGTTTCCGACACAAAAAGGGAGAAAAACTGGCAGTAGCCATGCTGGCGGACGGTGTTAAGGTGGCGCTGCTACCACCAGCAGCGCCACACCAGTAGACCGCCGCCAGCCGTATTTAGAAAAATAATACAGCCTGGCGGTGTTCTGCTAGCGGGCGCTGCTGGTGGTAGCAGTGCCCCATCCCATCCCCTGCCGGAAGACCCCCTGGACTCAGGTAAGTCGGGTTTCCGACAGGGGAGGGGTGTGGGGGGTGTTTTGTGTGTGTGTGTGGGGGGGCATGAATATGTGAGTGTGTGCGTGCATGAGTGTGTAGTGTTGCTTGCATGTGTGCATGTGTGAGACTGCGTGTATGAATACAAATGTGAATGTGTGTCTGCGGGTAAGCTTGGATGTGTGTACGGATGTGTGCGTGAATGAATGGATGCATGCGTGTATGAATGCATTTATGCCTGTGTGAGTGAGTGTGTGAATGCGTGGTGTGTGCTGCAAGTGTGTGTGTATGGGGGAGGGATTGGAAGAGGGAGTGTGGTTGGAGGGCATGCAGGGGTTATCTGGGGAGTGTTAGGGGGAGTAGCCCTCCTACAAGTGACAGGGAAGTAATTCACTATCACTGGTAGGGCCTACCGCCATTTTTTTCGTGGCATTACGAATGCCACGAAACAAATGGCGGTAGGCAGGGTCATCATGCCGCTGGCAGGACAATAGCAGCCGTCGGGTTGGCGGTACTGTCACCACATTTGCACCGACCGCCGGTGTCATAATGACCCTCTTAGTGCATTAGGCTCGCAAAGAAAATTTCGTAGGCTCCCTCAGGGGTATAAGAACAGTCCTGCACTGTTCTCAGCACCTGTAACATCCATCTTACATGACACTGACCCCAGGCGTTGTCCTAAGTAGATGATTTCTACCTTATGCTCTCTTTTAACATTTAAGATGGCTTTCCCGCATTATTGTGGGATTTTCTGAAATAGGCTGCAAATTCAATTATAAAACTAAAACTGCCTTTCTCATTGACCTGTTTTTGGGATGAAGGAAAGAGCCTGGTGCCCCACTTTCTACAAGCATGCACACAAGATCACAAAACACCATTAAAAGGCGGCAATCGTTAATGGGCTTTTTACAACTTTGGCAGAACTTACATTCCAGACTATGCACAATGCATAAAATCATTGTATGGTTTAATACGCCCTGTCTTTTAAAGTAAATATTGGACAGTCGAACACACATGCATTCTGAGAGCACTGCAGCAGGAAATGTTTGAAGCAAAACATTTATACACACGTGATAAAACAGATTTGGTCATCAGAGTAATTGCTGGTGCCATCTGATTCACCTATGTAACATTCCATGAAGGTGAGACAGTGCCTTTAGCATACAGATCACATCTGTACTCCACAGCTGAACAACGCTTTGCTCCCACTGAATAGATTCTGACTGCTGTTCAGATGGCTATCATAAAAGAGAGACCTCTGGCCCAGGGGAATGCATTACTTGTCAGGAATCCCCAAGGTGCCTCCTGTGTTATCTGTCAGCATCCCCAGGGATTAGGGTTAAATTATATCTATGTTCTTAGTTAAACCTTCATGTTTCTAAGTAAACATAATGTGCTGTGTTACACAATTGGTTTTATCAATGCTTGTTTTACCAATGCTTGTTTGCTAATGTGAGCAAGTGTAGACATGTGCTTCTACTTGGGTGTGGTGTAGACATGTGCTTCTAATTGGGTGTGGTGACTCATCCACATGTGAAAACTCAACTGCTTTCCTGATTGGCTATGAATAGCAGAGTGAAGAATGCCTCCCTGATTGGCTTTGTTTTGTTCCTGATCTCAGTATCTGATTTGGCAGTCCAGTCCCTGCTGTCATCCTCGTATTCAGGACTTTTGAGGCAATTCTTTTCTTTGTTCCTGTACCAGCTGACACCAGGCATTCCTCCAGCACTCCGGAAAAGACTGCAGCTAAGTGACTAGTATTCTCCAGGGAGTTTGTTCTTTGAGCGCCGCGCTTTCCTAGAATAGCTGGTGTATTTCAGACCTTGCATTTTGGCAGAGTGCTTATCTTGAAGAGACAAATGCATTTCTGAACATGCTACATTATTATTGTAGTTACTTGCCTAAATGTGCTTCAGGAAATCTGTTTGAGCTCAAGCACTACAAAAAGTGACAGTTCAATTTTAAAAGAGCACTTACGTGACTTTTCTTTCTCTAATAGCATAACTCTTGGATTTAAATTGTGTCATTCAAGCCTGTGTTTCAGGTTTGAGGAATGTGCTTTTGAAGGGTTTTTCACACACACACAGTGAAACCAAACCAAACTGTGCCACCCTAACTGTTTAAACCCAGAGTGGACATTTGTATTTCTTGGATTGGTTTAGTTCCTTTTAGTTTAACCCTATGCATGCAGGAAAGTTATACGTGATATAATCAATGCCCCCACAGTTCTAATTGTAGTGTACAACAGTGAATCTCTGTGAAGCCAGCCCTGGTGTCGCAGTACTTATTGTTATGGTACTCAGTTTGGGTTTTTGGTAATGCAGTGTTAGTAATTGTGCCAACAGTTATTATTATCCAAGAAAAGTGCTGGAGCAGCCCGGTGTTCTTCTACCGCTCCCGTGCCCATATCAAAAAGAGAGATTCAGTTTCAAGGAAGTTTAGTGCACTAACTCTACTATCACTCTGTCAACAACGACCTGCCCCCGAAGATACAGGGTGCCTGGCTGGACCGGCAAGACGTGGCAGTGTTTTGTCTCTTTCTCTTCCACTCCCCCTTTCCTTTTGGGACACCTGCTGGGGTTTCTGTGTCCACCAAGAAGTGCCGAGAGGTGTTCCAGGAGGTCGGGGCATACCATTGCCCCTGCAGACATCCAGCTTTTCAGGTGAGTGGCCCCATCTCGACATAAAGCCAAGCCACAACATACAGGGCTGCCTGGGTAATGGATTCCTCAATGGTTACTTTTAAAGGTTTAACACAGGCTTTACCAGCTGATCAGGATGCTCCATCTTTATTAGATTTAAATAGGGCCCTAGCGGGATTACAGAAGTTCTTTCCTTAAAGCAAGAGAACCTGGAGTTGCACACTGAACTACAGCTGTATAAACCACAAGACACCCCCTGGGGAGGAGTCAAACTAAAACAAAGATCTTCAGTATTACTGGCCCCTCGGTTTGACCCGTCTAATCACTAACGGGTCACAAATGTTGCACTGGGAAAAAGGGGGTGTACGAAAAGGCACAAAAATGTGTAACAGTATCACCAAGGCACCGCGCACAGAAAAGAGCACGTACTCTGTACAAAAGTAAGAACCAGCCAACTCATAAGAAAGAGTATATAGGTGAAGAGGAGAAGTGACCAGGTCACGAGAGGGAAAATAGGGAAACCCACACTTAGAAGACAGAGCACCGAAGGCGAAAAGAGATTAGAGAAAGGAAAGACAGGAGAGACTGAAGCAGATTCAGTGACAGGAAGGGGAAGAGAAGAGGAGATCACCACAACCCAAGAAAAAGTAAGAAAGGAAAGGAAAAGACATCAGGAAAGAAAAAGAACGAAGCAGAAGAGGAAAAATCAGGAAGAGATAGAAAAGGGGAAGATACAAAACGAGGGCAGCAGAAGTCACTTACCGTTATCTCTCTGTTTCTCTTCGCATGCGCTTCCCGGGAAAACTATGAGACGAAGGGAAACAAGAAGAAGAGTGAGAAGCAAGACCCCATAGAACACCATCAAACAAAATTGGAAGATACAAAGAGGAGAACACCCTAACCACAAGAGCAACTATTCCACTTTATACATATAATAAATACCACTTATAGACCTAACAACCGATTCCTGCGTGATTACTAAACATCAATATCGCTACAGGTAGCTTTTATTATCTCTTATTTGGGAGGCAATGCAATTAATTGGTCTATTCCACTGGTGGAGCGCAATGACCCTATACTGTATGATTTCAGCTGGTTCAAGGAAGCCTTGCGGAAACTGTTCGCCAAACACATCTTCGTGCAAGCCAGTGACAATGAGTTGCTGAATTTGCGCCAGGGAAACAAGGATCAACTGTCCTATATCACCTCTTTCAATCGGTTGGTGGCAGAGACTGAGTGGCCCGAGGAGAAGAGGACCTCCCTCTTCTATCGTGGCCTTCTGGACGATCTCAAGGATGTTCTAGCTGAAATTGTGGAATCTCCTACGGAGTGTTCCGAGTTCATTGACCTGGTGGTACAATTGGATCACCGCTTGAGTGAACATAAGGGAGAGAAATTCTGGGGTGACACACGCTTAGTGGTGCTCAAAACTGAGAAAAAGGAGTCCACCATTCCCACTCATGATACACATGAGCCCATGCAAATTGGCAGTGTGCGGGCTAACTTTCTAAGGAAGAGAAAGAACGTAGGAAAAAATTCAAACTGTGTTTATACTGCGGTAAGGTAAGG
The DNA here is from genome assembly GCF_031143425.1 of Pleurodeles waltl. Classification (NCBI taxonomy): domain Eukaryota; kingdom Metazoa; phylum Chordata; class Amphibia; order Caudata; family Salamandridae; genus Pleurodeles; species Pleurodeles waltl. Next base: position 1,166,079,555 of record NC_090448.1, read on the forward strand.
CATTTTGTTAGGGAATGTCCTAACAAGCCTACTGCTCCAAAGAAAGCCATCGGAGCGGTAACAGGCCCTGAATTCTTTCTTCCTGACCAGGCAGAAAACTAACTGGCTTGAAAACTTCTGAGACCATTTTATCAAGCGCTTCTTTCAATATGGTCTCACGTCTTCTGGCTAATACCACCAGTCCAGTACCTCAACATCTAACTCTTATTGGTCGTAAGGTCATTCCCATATTGCTTGACTCTGGGGCTACCGGAAACTTTTTAGACTTGGGTTTGGCTAAAACCCTAAATATTACGACTGTCAGAAAAGACGCCCCTGAACCAGTCAGAGCCATGGTTGGCTCAGAATTGTCCTCCGGGCTTATCGTTTATCAAATAACACCCTTGTCCATGCTTTGTGCAAACAACCATACAGAACAAATTCAGTTTGACCTCATAGATACCCCAGTATTTGGAGCCATTTTGGGGATACCCTGGCATCAGTTACACAATGCCAAAATTGACTGGGCAGCAAGGACAGTGACATTAGACTCTAAACATTGCTGACACTCCTGTTACCAAGACAAACCATTACTAGTGACACCCTTGCATTGTGGGTCCACACATAGTACGGCTATCAAGTGGAAGACACACTGGCCATTCCTGCACCGTATAAAGACTTCCATGATGTCTTTAGTGAACAGAAGGCCACCCAGCTGCCGCCACATAGGTCATATGATTTTCGTATAGACTTGATTCCAGGGGCAACGCTACCATGTAGTGAGGTGTATGTTCTTTCTGAGCCTGAGAATCAATACCTGTGAGACTACCTGGATGATCTATTGGCTAAGGGTTTCATTCATCATTCAACGTCACCAGTATCGTCATCATTGTTCTTCGTGCCCAAGAAGAATTGCGAGTTGCGCGCCTGTATAGATTATCACACAGTGAACAAAGTGTCCATAAAAAACCGGTATCCACTTCCATTGATCCCGGTACTTTTATATCAGATACATCAGTCGACCATTTATACTAAACTTGACCTCCAGGGCGCCTAACACTTGATCCGAGTGATGAAGGGTGATGAGTGGAAGTCGGCGTTCCAAACTAAATTCGGACTCTTCGAGTACACAGTGATTCCCTTCAGGTTGTATAACACTCCTGCAGCGTTTCAATTTTTCATCAATGAAATGCTGCAGGAGTTTCTGGATAACTGTGTAGTGTTATACATAGACAACATTTTGATCTATTTGTCTTTCACTGAGGAACATATAGGACATGTAAGAGCGGTTTTACAACGGCTTTGTGAGCATCATCTCTTCGCCAAGCTAGAAAAATTTGTTTTTCACGCTACAACTGTAGAATTCCTGGGATATGTGATCATTCCCAATGGAATTTCCATGGATAGGTCCAAGGTACAGGCCATCCTGGATTGAGTATCCCCAGGATTCATCAAGGAAGTGCAACAGTTGTTGGGCTTCGCAAATTTTTAATGAAGATTTATACCCCACTTTTCTACCATGGTATCTCCCATAAGTCGTCTCCTACGAAAGGAGGTTAAGTTCCTCTGGGATGCAGAAGCTGAGAAAGCCTTCCAACATCTTAAAAACACATTCACTGAAGCACCCATTCTCCATCATCCCGACCCGGCTCAGCTATTTTTCGTGGAAGCAGATGCTTCCCATATGGCAGTGGGTGGTGTCTTGTCCCAACGAGATCCTGAGTCTGGGCATTTCTATCCAGTAGCTTACTTCTCAAAGAAATTGCTACCCGCAGAGCATAATTACACGGTGGCAGAGTGGGAACTTCTGGCCATCAAGCTCGCCTACCAGGAATGGTGTCACCACCTACTAGGAGCTAGACACACCGTAACTATTTACACAGATCACCGTAATTTACAGTTTTTTCAAGTGACTAAGGCCCTGACACCTTATCAATTACGCTGGCTTCTATTCTTTAATGAGTTTGACTTCGTAATTACCTACAGCCCTGGTACTACACAACAAAAGGCAGACACGTTGTCTAGGGTGGGTTTCTCCTCTGAGGTTGCGCTAGAACAGGTCAGAAGCATTATACCCCCAGAAAAAATTGTGGCTGTGTGCACTTCCCAAGAGTTCCTTGAGAAAATACGGGTAGTCCAACACAAGGTTCCCTGTTCAACTGATGTGTATGAAAAAGAGGCTTTACTATACCATGCTGACCAGTTGTATGTCCCTACCAAAGAATTAAGAGTTACATTGGGGACATGATTCTGTACTTGCAGGTCACCCGGGCGAGAAAAAGATGTAAGATCTCTGTCAAAGATGGTTTTGGTGGCCCACACTTGTGCAGGATGTCAGAAGCTACGTCCATACTTGTTCCACCTGTGTTCGGGCTAAAACCCCACATACTCCAGCCACAGGATTGTTACTTCCCATGCCAATTCCGGTGGCCCCATGGCATACCATAAGTATGGATTTTATTTCTGATCTCCCAGCTTCCAATGGACACACTGTCACATGGGTGGTGGTAGATTACCTAACTAAAATGGCTCATTTTGTTCCATTAAAATGCTTCCCTACGGCTTTCAAGCTCTCTGTTTTGTTTGTCCAACACATTGTACGGCTTCATGGGGTGCCCACCACAATTGTTTCCGATTGTGGCCCCCAATTTATTTAACGTTTTTGGCGTAGCTTCTGTTCCTCTGTCGGTATGGACGTCCGCTTGTCCTCTGCATATCATCCACAAACGGATGGGAAGATGGAATGTGCCAACCAATCGCTGGAGCAAATCCTGAGATGTTACATTGACACATGGTCTACTGAGTGGGATAACGCTTTACCTCTTGTTGAATTGGTACATATCAACAGTGTCCACATGGCTACAGGAGTATCCCCATTTTACTGTTTGTTTGGTCTGCACCCGAGAATGCTACCGATAAATGGGTCCCAAACATCCACAAGAGTCCCATCAGTACAGAAACACCATAAAGAGTTACAGGAGATTCAAAAACAAGTACAACACCATTTAAAACTCTACCAAGTTCAAGTAAGAAAACAAGCAGACAAAAGAAGGAGACCTGCTCCCTCTTATCAGATAGGAGATCAGTTGTGGCTCTCATCAAAACAATCTCCATCTTGCAGGATCCAGAAAATTAAACCCCCGATTTCTAGGCCCCTTCCCTATTGCCAAAATCATCAATCCTGTGGTAGTAGAACTGACATTGCCAGATGATTTCAAGGTACACCCTGTGTTTTATGTGTCGTTACTCCGTCCCTATTCCCCTGATACCCGCGATACTCCACCACCTCCCCCGTTAAAAGTACACGGGCAATGGGAATTTGAAGTGGCCAAAATTCTTGACTTCAGGTGCATCCGTGGTGTTCTATACTATTTATTGGCTTGGAAAGGCTATGAACCTGAGGACAATTCCTGGGAACCCGCGTCCACAGTTCATGCTCCACGTCTTACTAAAAAATTCTATCTCCTGTACCCTTCCAAGCCCCGCCCTTTGAGAGGGTCCTTGGCGGGGAGGACTGTCAGGAATCCCCAAGGTGCCTCCTACGTTATCTGTCAGCATCCCCAGGGATTAGGGTTAAATCATATCTCTGTTCTTGGTTAAACCTTCATGTTTCTAAGTACACATAGGGCCTGATTCTAACTTTGGAGGACGGTGTTAAACCGTCCCAAAAGTGGCGGATATACCACCTACCGTATTACGAGTTCCATAGGATATAATGGACTCGTAATACGGTAGGTGGTATATCCGCCACTTTTGGGACGGTTTAACACCGTCCTCCAAAGTTAGAATCAGGCCCATAATGTGCTGTGTTACACAATTGGTTTTATCAATGCTTGTTTTACCAATGCTTGTTTGCTAATGTGAGCAGGCGTAGACATGTGCTTCTAATTGAGTGTGGTGACTCATCCACATGTGGAAACTCAACTGCTTTCCTGATTGGCTATAAATAGCAGAGTGGAGCATGCCTTCCTTCTTGGCTTTGTTTTGCTTCCTGATCTCAGCATCTGATTTGGCAGTCCAGCCCCTGCTGTCATCTTCGTATTCAGGACATTTGAGGCAATTATTTTCTTCGTTCCTGTACCAGCTGACACCAGGCATTCCTCCAGCACTCTGGAAAAGACTGCAGCTAAGTGACTAGTATTCTCCAGGGAGTATGTTCTTTGAGCGCCGTGCTTTCCAAGAACAGCTGGTGTATTTCAGACCTCGTATTTTGGCAGAGTGCTTATCTTGAAGAGACAAATGCATTTCTGAACATTCTACATTATTATTGTAGTTACTTGCCTAAATGTGCTTCAGGAAATCGGCTTGAGCTCAAGTACTACAAAAAGTGACAGTGCAATTTTAAAAGAGCATTTACGTGACTTTTCTTTCTCTAATAGCATAACTCTTGGATTTAAATTGTGTCATTCAAGCCTGTGTTTCAGGTTTGAGGAATTTGCTTTTGAAGGATTTTTCCCACACACAGTGAAACCAAACCAAACTGTGCCACCCTAACTGTTTAAACCCAGAGTGGACATTTGTATTTCTTGGATTGTTTTTGTTCCTTTTAGTTTAACCCTATGCATGAGGAAAGTCATACGTGATATAATTAATGCCCTTGTTTGTCTTTCTTGTGCTTGATAAGTGCAACCACAGTTCTAATTGTAGTGTGCAATAGTGAATCTCTGTGAAGCCAGCCCTAGTGTCGCATTACTTATTGTTATGGTATTCAGTTTGGGTTTTTGGTAATGCAGTGTTAGTAATTGTGCCAACAGTTAGTATTATCCAAGAAAAGTGCTGGAGCATTCCGATGTTCTTCTACTGCTCCCGTGCCCATATCAGAAAGAGAGATTCAGTTTCAAGAAAGCTGAGTGCACTAACTCTACTATCACTCTGTCAACAACGACCTGCCCCACCGAAGATAGAGGGTGCCTGGCTGGACCGGCAAGATGAGGCAGTGTTTTGTCTCTTTCTCTTCCACTCCCCCTTTCCTTTTGGGACACCTGGCGGGGTTTCTGAGCCCACCAAGAAATGCTGAGAAGTGTTCCAGGAGGTCAGGGGGCATACCATCACCCCTGCAGACATCCTGCTTTTCAGGTGAGTGGCCCTGTCTCAACATTACTGTTGTAAACCCCATATCAGCCCTCTAGGCTTTTACAAAATCCAGCATCCCAAACTCTAAAGCATTACATCCATGCTGAATCCAATGGCCAACGTCTCTGGCTGCCAGTGATGTAGAGGATGTTTTTGGCTCAAAACTTCAGGCTCAAGAATTTCTTCAATACAAGCTTGAATACCCAGTACCAACAAACATATTGCTGCTTAATCAGTATCAAACGTTAATTTATACTGATGGTTCAACACAACTGGCAGTAGGCACAAAACAACAGTACTCCGCAGCCTGTGTGGCTGAGTGGTGTCGTGAAGAATGGCAAATTCCTTCCTCAAAACACTTACACACAGATGCTAGGGGGCTGCTCTGCACAACTGGCAGAGCTTAAGGCTCTGGCATCGGCACTGGAACATAGGAATCCAGAACAGCTAACACTAATAGTGAGTTATTCGTACTATTGTGTCCAGTCCTTTAATGAATATCTGCATTACTGGTGCCAAAATGGGTTCAGAGATTTTAAAGAAAACACCATCAAACACAGATTATTGTGGGGGAAAGTAGCAGATCTGAAAGAAATGCTACACAATGCCCATGTAGTAAATATACTGGATCATCAACGTGGAGGGATACATGTTGCAGGCCATACCTTGGCTGATGAAGCAGCCAAGTCAGCAATAGCCACTGCTTCTGTTGCTGCGTTTACTCGTTCCAAGACAAGAGTGGATGATAAAACACTGGCTGCTTTGAAAGCCTCAACAGACAGCAAGCCCTTGCCTACGGCATATCCACCAAATATTCCCACCACATAGGTGCACAGAACATTGCCTTTGTAACAATATCAGGGGTGGCTGATCGTGTGATCCCCAACCAGGATCAGAGACCAGACTTGTTAAAAGCAGTGTATGAAGGAGTTGCTTCTACCCATGCAGGTGTGGCGGCTACTATTTCCTTATTGCAAAAATGTTACTGGTTGTCAGGTCCATATAGACAGACCAAATAGTATGTCCTTTGTTGTGACATCGGTCAACAAATAAAAGAATCCACTGTCAAGCACCCACTGCAGACACCTCTCCTAATTGCCAACAAACCACTATAATGTGTGTACCTGGACCATTGTGGTCCTTTGACACCTGATGGTGCATACAAATACATCTTAGTTGCTGTTGACTCTTGCTCTAGATTTCTATGGTTATGGCCACAATGATCCACTGACACTCAAACTGTTATTAAAGATTTACACATCTTTATGGGGACATATGCATTTGCGGCATAACATTCAGAACAGGGCACTGCTTTTGCCTCAAGGGCATTCAGCATTCAGAGACACCATGGCAACGTTGGGGTTCAATTGCATTACTCATCTCCCTATCATGCCGAAGGTAACAGTATAGTTGAGCAAAAGAACTGAGGCTTAAAGCCATCCTTAACAGACAGTGTAGTAGGTACAGTTCGTAGTTGGCTTTACCACCTATATGGAGTCCAGAGAGCACTTGCTAATCTGCCTAGAATGTCCCTGGGTGGGTGCATCCCATACGATGTTCTGGATTTTGATGGCTCTGGCGCAGTGGCGGCAGACACACCTTTTGACATAAATGAACGTGTCACTGTCTTTCAGGAATTACAGCAGTTCTGTGATTAAAACTCATCTGCATGTGCCACCACCTTGGGAATTGGGGATGCACCAATACCACCGACCGGCTGGATTCTAAAAGTTTGGGATCTGGTGTGAGAAAAGATTGTTGTGCAGCTAGAATTTGGCCCTTTATATTGACCACCGGTTCCAGTACTGAGAATACATGGTACCAGAACTGTCATCTTACCACTGCTGCTTGGTTCTAAAGAAAACTAGAGGACTCCTGGGTTGTTCCCGAACCTCTCTAACTACCAACCAGGTTGTACCATTACAAGTTTTAAACAACAATCCAATGTTTTTTGTGGTTGTGCACCAGGCTAGCGTCTTTTTTTGATGCACAACCCCGCCTTCTCTACCGCCACCCCCACCCAGCTAGCATCTTCTTTTTAGACACTAGCCCAAGTTTAGCACCGGCTTGCGCCATTCCTTTATTATTGCACCTGGCTGGCACTGTGGAACGGCGCCAGCTGGCACTATACTTTTTGCCGCCAAAAAAGTATAAATCAGGCCCTAAGTATCTGATTCTTCCATGGAACTATCTGTGAGTCCTGTTAACTGTGCTTGCCTTTCTTCTTTGGATTGGTTTTATCATCATTTTCTTTTTACTAATACATGGTCATTATCTTCCTGAACGCTCTGCTGTTGAACTGGTGGATGAGGTCCTAAAACCACACATTTGTCCTCACAAAAGGTCTGGAGAGACTTGTCCCTAGTGAGCATTTCAACCATTCCAATTCCTGATGGGATTGTTTGGGATAAAGTATCCTTTGATGTCTTTGGGTTGACGGAGATCCTACAAATGCCATATGTGTTTAAAGTTTCAATTAATGATACAATAACACAAAGAGTAGTCTCCGATGAATAGGATGTAAAAACTGTTGATTTGATACTTTCTGATCTTGAATATTATAATGTACTTGAAAGTGAAGATGTTTATCAAACAACTGCTAATTATGGCAATAGATTTTGTTATAATTATTATAGACATCACTTTATACATAATACCAGCACCCAGAGACCTGTTTACAATTATACACAATGGCAACATTGTCCGTCCCCACCATTGGGGAGTTCTATAACATCTATGGAAAAATGTGCATATTTTACGGGGCACAATGTTAAAAATGCTAAGTCTTATTATTTCAAGTTACCTCCTGCAAAACTGCAAAATGTTTTGTTAACAGATACCAGATTGATTTATTCAGATACCTTTGCTTCCTAGAAGTTGGTGATAGAAGGCTACGAATATTGGTTACAGTCGATTGACTTAAAGAGTGTTTGGGAAACTAAAGACTGGCAAATACAGGGAAAAGAAGCTTTGTTTGAGAGCATGACTTTTTCCATTGCAAATATATTTTTGAAACAAAACCTTTCAGCAAACTAATTGTCTGGGCTTGGCGACAATTCAGGAAATGAATGTGCCCAGTATTCCGTCACCAGCTAAATGTAATGATTGGCAAAAAATCATAAATGTCACTGAAGAATAGCTCAATGAGTGGGTCCAGAAAAGAACATTTAAAAAACACTTTCAGGTCCTGACAGGTGGTTTTTGTGGCTTATGGACAAATAGAGCGAGCCAACCTGATCTTTGTTACATATCATCACAACACTCTGATATCATCGCCACATACAGCGTAGGAACATTATGCCAACAGTGGCTGAAATCTTCCACACTAACGGCCATAAAGGAACACCTCAGTCTCCTCAGAAGAGACAAATTTACAAGATTTCCTGTTGGGCCCTAGAAAACTACGAAAAAAGTGCCTCTTATATGCAATTTAAAATTACTTTTGAAAACTTTCCCAAATAGATGCCACAGCACGGCTAACAGGCAAATAGATCAGGAAAACTTACAGAAAGCATTATCCATTATAGATAATGGAATGATCACCTTGTCCAACTGCATATACACCCTCAACAACCTCAATTCTTTTGAGATTGACATTATACAAAAGGGCATGTCATCTTTACAGTATGGACATAGTCATCTAAGGTCCATTATGCAGTCAGGTTTGACATTGCAAGTCCTATAATGTGGTTACGTACCTTGGAAATATGTTAACTCAAAAGACCTGTTTGCTGCATTTTGTTTAATGCGACAGCAGCAAATAATGGCTAAGAAAGAAGTGACTTATGTCATGCTTAACATCAAAAAGTTGGAAAAGTTACCTTTTACTGTGGCGGAAATACCGTCTACTGTCTGGTTAATTTATGGGCTCATTAATCTGCCTATTTCAACAATCAAATTCATATAATTTTTGAAGCGCATTCCAGTAGGCAGATATGAAAGGCTAAGAGATAGTTACATTCACGAGGTGTGGGAGCTGCCCTTCTCATACAAATGTTTCAATGGCATGAAAGAGGTCTTTCTTAGCGGAAGAAAGTGTGAGACGTCTGTGAGCCATTCAATAATTTGTGAACTGCTGTCCTTCCACAGAGCATGTAATGCTTCAGTAGCAAACTTAGGGCCAGATGTAGGTAGGTGGCAAATTGCGAGTTGCAGTTTGCGAGTCCTTCGGACTCGCAAATTTCAACTCGCAATTTGCTATGCAGAACTCTGTCTCAGACACCGTCTGCGACTCGCTATGGGGTCACAAAGACCCACCTCATTAATATTAATGAGGTGGGTCGCAATTTACGACCTCATAGAGAGTCAGGGCACTCACGGGGATGGTGGCCTGCTGGGAACAGCAGACCACCATGTCCGTGACTGCTTTTAAATAAAGCTGTTTTTTTTTTCAAAGTGCAACCCGTTTTCCTTAAAGGAAAACGAGCTGCACTTTGAAAATAAAACCAAAACCTTTTGTTTCAGTATTTTTCAGGGCAGGTAGTGGTCCATTGGACCACTGCCTGCTCTGAAAAATTATTTTTTGTGCCAGACACAAAGGGGAAAGGGTCCTCTGGGACCCCTTCCCGTTTGCGCCTGGGTTACCATCCACTTCAAGTGGATGGTAACTGCGCTTTCATTTGCGACCGCAATCGTAAATGAAAATGCATACCATTGCGACTCGCAAATAGGAAGGGGACACCCCTTCCTATTTGCGACTCGGAAATGCATTTTGCGAGTCGGTTCCGACTCGCAAAATGCATTTCAACATAGCAAAGACGCATTTGCGACTCGCAAACGGCGATTTTCGCCGTTTGCGACTCGCAATGTCTTTGCTACATCTGGCCCTTAGACTGTTATCTGAAGGGAGTTCCTGTCTCTTTGATTCATCCAGAGTTCCAGGTGCTCTCGAATGGGAGCTTTGTGGTTCTGAACAAAGAGAACTGTTGTGGAATGAGAGACAGAATTGCTATGCAGAACTCTGTCTCAGACACCGTCTGCGACTCGCTATGGGGTCGCAAAGACCCACCTCATTAATATTAATGAGGTGGGTCGCAATTTGCGACCCCATAGAGAGTCAGGGCACTCACGGGGATGTCCGTGACTGCTTTTAAATAAAGCAGTTTTTTTTTTTCAAAGTGCAACCCGTTTTCCTTAAAGGAAAACGAGCTGCACTTTGAAAATAAAACCAAAACCTTTTGTTTCGGTATTTTTCAGGGCAGGTAGTGGTCCATTGGACCACTGCCTGCTCTGTAAAATTATTTTTTGTGCCAGACACAAAGAAGAAAGGGTCCTCTGGGACCCCTTCCCGTTTGCGCCTGGGTTACCATCCACTTCAAGTGGATGGTAACTGCGCTTTCATTTGCGACCGCAATCGTAAATGAAAATGCATACCATTGCGACTCGCAAATAGGAAGGGGACACCCCTTCCTATTTGCGACTCGGAAATGCATTTTGCGAGTCGGTTCCGACTCGCAAAATGCATTTCAACATAGCAAAGACGCATTTGCGACTCGCAAACGGCGATTTTCGCCGTTTGCGACTCGCAATGTCTTTGCTACATCTGGCCCTTAGACTGTTATCTGAAGGGAGTTCCTGTCTCTTTGATTCATCCAGAGTTCCAGGTGCTCTTGAATGGGAGCTTTGTGGTTCTGAACAAAGAGAACTGTTGTGGAATGAGAGACAGAATTGCCTATGTCGTTTCAGACTCCCAAATTGTCATCTGTTGGGGTAATGTGCTTCCCTCCCGCACAAGATGAAAGTAGCAGAGATATGGCCTCACATTCCTACTTCAAATGTAAATTTTGACAAGCAGAGCAAACTAAAGGCACTTTTGTTTAAAAAACACATGGTGCTTACATCTGCCGGTGAGACGGATGCTCTCCATATGGAGAGGTTATCTGCAGAGATACAGCCCCTCTTAAACACTAAGGCCCTCATTATGAGTTTGGCGGTCAGTGGACCGCCACAGTGGTGATGGCCGCCATGTTACGACTACTAGGAAGGCACCTGCAGAACACAGTCAAGTTTATGTCCGGACCGCCATTGTGGATGGACTGCTGTTGCTGACGGAAGGCCTTTTCAGGCCGGTGGTCAGACAGTTTCCAACCACTGTATTATGAGCTTGCACACTGCCAGGACTTCTGGGGCGGTCTAACCGCTGTGAAAACCACAGCGGAAAAGAACAACATAAAAGGAAGCACCCACCTTCTGGAACACAGGCACGTCCGTAAGCACCAGGGCACGCGAATCTTAAGTATTTCCAATGCTCCTGCTAGCCATTGACATCCAGGACCAGCAACGCAAACATAGACACCAGCCGTAAGTACCCTAGCCTAGCACACACTGGAGGGAAGGACATTAGTACACACACACATATGCACAAACACACAGTCACCACACATACATGCGCAAGGAAAGCCTGGACAAGCTATGTAGCATCGACACCAACTGTGCCATTGTAGATAAATATAATTTGAAATATAAAATACGTAAATAAAGCAACTATTTACAAAATGCCACAAGGGCCAGTATATGAATGTCCAAATGTCCCGGTCACACTAGGCATATGAGGAGTGCCGAACTTGATTCCTGGCTGCAATGTGCAGACCCCACAGGGCAGGGGCATCAATGGGCCATGCAGGCACCTCAGGGATAGGGGTGTGTGGGTGGGTGGGTGATTAGGGTTTGTATGGGGTGTCCATACTCTTTGGGCTTCCCCTCCTTACTGTCCTGCTTTCGGGGGGACTCCTTAGCCTTGCTCTTCTTTCCTGCCTTATTTAGTGGGACGGTAGTGGAGGCCACAACAGCAGGGGACCCAGATGGAGTGCCACCAGGGCTGGAGGCATGAGGGGCAGGTGTGCCTTTTGTGGCAGCACTGCAGACTGATATCTGTGGGGCATTGCTCAGCCCAGAGGAGGACAGGGAGGTTGAAGACAGGGGTCTGGCAAGGGTAGCAAGCTATTTGGGAGGAACAGGGACTGGACCAGGGGACGGGAAGAGGGAAAACTCATGGAGGAATCTTTTTTTAGGGGCAGCGGGTAGGTCATGGGTAAGGCGTTTTGGAGTGGAGGGAGAGGGGATGGTTGACAGGTGTGTACGTGGATTTGGTTTGGGTGCTGGTGCGTGGGTGCATGATATGTGTGTGTTGGGTGGATGAGTGTGAGCGTATAGGTGTGCTGGGAGGAGGAGTGGAGGGGACACACGGAGATGGCATGGGGGACGTGTGAGTGAATGTTGGCGTGGTGTGTGCAGGTAGAGTGTATGTGCTGCATGTGATTGTGTTGACTGTTGTGGTGCGTGTGGATGTGGTGTATGGGGTCCTTGTGTGGGGGTCTGCTGTTGTGGTGACGCTGGCAGTGACAGCACATGTGGCTGGACCTGGGACTGATGATGTTGTGTCTGTAAGTGTGAGTGGCAATGTGACTGTGAGGGGGGAGGAGGTGGGGGAGTCAGTGTAGGGAGTGGACGCTGTTGTCTGTGCGTCTGAATGGTGAGTGTGTGCATGGCGGTGGTGGCATTTGTGGTGCATGTGATTGTCCCTGCACTCTAGGTCAGTTGGAGGGGTTGCTGTGGGAAAGTACCATCTTGCCTGGCATGTTACCCCCATATTTCACTGTATATATGTTGTTTTAGTTGTATATGTCACTGGGACTCTGCCAGCCAGGGCCCCAGTGCTCATAAGTGTGCCATGTATGTGTTCCCTGTGTGATGACTAACTGTCTCACTGAGGCTCTGCTAACCAGAACCTCAGTGGTTATGCTCTCTCTTTGCTTTCCAAATTGTCACTAACAGGCTAGTGACCAATTTCACCAATTCACATTGGCATACTGGAACACCCTTATAATTCCCTAGTATATGGTACTGAGGTACCCAGGGTATTGGGGTTCAAGGAGATCCCAGTTGTCCAAAGAAAAGCACCAAGCCTCCCACTACCACAACCCCTACTGCTACACCTAGTGCCCCTAGTAATAGCAGTGGTGGTGGGAGCAAACCTACTAATAGCCAATCCAAGGGAGTAGCTGGGCTCACTTTTGGTAATTTAGTTGGGGTTGGTCTAGTTAGGGAGACCACAGAGGCTGTGCTAGTCTCTGAAGGTGCCATTGATTTGGCCACCTTGGTTGCTTGTCCCCTTAATATGGATAAGTACAAGCAACTTCCCCTAATAAATGGTCTTGAGGTTCAGGCCTACATGGACACAGGTGCCAGTGTTACCATGGTAATAGAGAAACTGGTTCACCCTGAACAACACCTACTTGGTCACCTGTACCAAGTGGCTGATGCTCATAACAACACTCTTAGCCACCCCATGGCTGTTGTGAATCTCAACTGGGGTGGGGGTTTACTGGTCCAAAGAAAGTTGTGGTTGCCTCAGATTTATCTGTAGACTGTCTACTAGGGAACAATTTAGAGACATCAGCTTGGGCAGAAGTGGAGTTGGAGGCTCATGCAGCAATGCTGGGCATTCCTGAGCATATTTTTGCTTTGACAAGGGCTCAGGCCAAAAAGCAAAAAGGACAGGGTGACTTGGATCCTGGAACAATGGACCAAGTGCTCCCTAAAACTAGGGTTAGTAAAGGTAAATCCCTACCTACTATCCCTCCCTGTACCGTAGATTCAACTTCTGAGGAAGAAGAATTTCCCCCCTGTGCAGAACCTTCACCAGAGGAGCTGGAAGCAGACACTGCTAAGCTTTTGGGTGGAGGGGGGGCCTGCCAGGGAGGAGCTGAGTGTGGCACAGCAGACCTGTCCCACACTAGAGGGTCTAAGACAGCAAGCTGTCAAACAGCAAAATGGGGATGTCAGTGACTCTCACAGAGTTTACTGGGAGGACAACCTCTTGTATAATGAAGCAAGGGATCCAAAACCTGGAGCAGCCAGGAGATTGGTGATTCCCCTGCAATACAGAGAGTTCCTCCTAACTCTAGCTCAGGACATTCCCTTGGCTGGGCATCTTGGGCAAATTAAAACATGGGAAAGGCTTGTTCCCCTGTTTCATTGGCCTAGGATGTCAGAGGACACAAAGGAATTTCGTAAGTCCTGTGTCACCTGTCAAGCTAGTGGCAAGACTGGTGGCACCCCAAAGGCTCCCCTTATTCCACTGCCTGTGGTTGGGGTTCCCTTTGAAAGGGTAGGGGTTGACATAGTTGGCCCCCTTGACCCTCCTACTGCTTCAGGCAATAGGTTTATCTTAGTAGTAGTGGACCATGCCACAAGATATCCTGAAGCTATTCCTCTTAGGACCACTACATCACCTGCAGTAGCACCTGCAGTAGCAAAGGCCCTCCTGGGAATCTTTTCCAGGGTGGGTTTCCCAAAAGAGGTGGTATCAGACAGAGGTAGCAACTTTATGTCTGCATACTTAAAGGCCATGTGGAAGGAATGTGATGTAATGTACAAATTCACCACACCTTATCATCCACAAACAAATGGACTGGTTGAGAGGTTTAACAAAACTCTCAAAGGAATGATAATGGGACTCCCTGAAAAACTCATGAGAAGATTGGATGTCCTGTTACCTTGCCTCCTTTTTGCTTACAGGGAGGTACCCCAAAAAGGAGTGGGCTTCAGCCCCTTTGAACTCCTATTTGGACACCCTGTAAGAGGTCCTCTAACACTTGTAAAGGAGGGTTGGGAACAACCTTTAAAAGCTCCTAAGCAAGACATAGTGGACTATGTACTTGGCCTAAGATCCAGAATGGCTGAGTATATGAAAAAGGCCAGTAAAAACCTTCAGGCCAGCCAAGAGCTCCAAAACCAATGGCATGACCAGAAGGCTGTTCTGATTCAGTACCAACCAGGGCAGAAAGTGTGGGTCTTGGAGCCTGTGGCCCCAAGAGCACTCCAAGACAAATGGAGTGGACCCCACATTATTGTTGAAAAGAAGGGAGAAGTCACCTACTTGGTTGACTTAGGCACTGCCAGGAGTCCCCTTACGGTGCTCCATGTCAATCACCTGAAACCCTACTATGACAGGGCTGATCTCACCCTGCTCATGGCAACAGATGAAGGACAGGAAGAAGAGAGTGACCCTCTCCCTGATCTCTTCTCTTCCACAGAACAAGATGCTCTAGTGGAAGGTGTAGTTTTAGCAGATTGTCTTACTGCTGAGCAGAAAGACCACTGCATAAATCTCCTGCGTCAGTTTTCTGAACTCTTTTCTACTGTGCCAGGCACCACTTCTTGGTGTGAGCACACTATAGATACTGGAGACAGCTTGCCTATCAAAAGTAAGATCTATAGGCAGCCTGACCATGTCAGGGACTGCATAAAACAAGAGGTTCAGAAAATGCTTGAACTGGGAGTGGTTGAGCACTCTGAAAGTCCATGGGCCTCTCCTGTGGTACTTGTACCAAAGCCTCACTCTAAAGATGGGAAGAAAGAAATTAGGTTTTGTGTAGATTACAGAGGTCTCAACCAGGTAACTATAACTGATGCTCACCCTATACCCAGGGCAGATGAGCTAATAGATACACTGGCATCTGCCAAGTATCTAAGCACCTTTGATTTGACTGCAGGGTATTGGCAGATCAAGTTATCAGAGGATGCTAAAGCAAAAACTGCATTTTCGACTATTGGAGGGCACTACCAATTCACAGTAATGCCTTTTGGTTTGAAAAATGCACCTGCCACTTTTCAGAGGTTGGTGAATACAGTCCTGCAAGGGTTGGAGGCTTTTAGTGCAGCATATCTAGATGGTATAGCTGTCTTTAGCTCCACCTGGGATGATCACCTGGTCCACCTGTGGAAAGTTTTGGAAGCCCTGCAAAAGGCAGGCCTCACTATCAAGGCTTCAAAGTGCCAGATAGGGCAGGGGAAAGTGGTTTATCTGGGACACCTTATAGGTGGAGAACAGATTGCACCACTTCAGGGGAAAATCCAAACTATCATAGATTGGATTCCCCCTACAACTCAGACCCAGGTGAGAGCCTTCTTAGGCCTCACTGGGTACTACAGGAGGTTCATAAAGAACTATGGCTCCATAGCAGCCCCTCTTAATGACCTCACTTCAAAGAAGATGCCTAAAAAGGTATTGTGGACAGCTAGCTGTCAGAAAGCTTTTGAGGAGCTGAAACAGGCCATGTGCTCTGCACCTGTCCTAAAAAGCCCATGTTACTCCACGAAATTCATTGTTCAAACTGATGCATCTGAATTAGGGGTAGGGGCAGTCTTATCACAACTCAATTCTGAGGGCCAGGATCAACTTGTTGCTTTTATCAGCAGGAGGTTGACCCCTAGTGAAAAGCGTTGGTCTGCCATAGAGAGGGAGGCCTTTGCTGTGGTCTGGGCACTGAAGAAGTTGAGGCCATACCTGTTTGGCACTCACTTCATTGTTCAGACAGACCACAAACCTCTACTTTGGCTAAAACAAATGAAAGGTGAAAACCCTAAATTGTTGAGGTGGTCCATATCTCTACAGGGAATGGACTATACAGTGGAACATAGACCTGGGAGTACCCACTCCAATGCAGATGGACTCTCCAGATATTTCCACTTAGACAATGAAGACTCATCAGGTCATGGCTAGTCTTATTGTCCTTCGTTTGGTGGGGGGGGTTGTGTAGGAAAGTACCATCTTGCCTGGCATGTTACCACCATATTTCACTGTATATATGTTGTTTTAGTTGTATGTGTCACTGGGACCCTGCCAGCCAGGGCCCCAGTGCTCATAAGTGTGCCCTGTATGTGTTCCCTGTGTGATGACTAACTGTCTCACTGAGGCTCTGCTAACCAGAACCTCAGTGGTTATGCTCTCTCTTTGCTTTCCAAATTGTCACTAACAGGCTAGTGACCAATTTCACCAATTCACATTGGCATACTGAAACACCCTTATAATTCCCAAGTATATGGTACTGAGGTACCCAGGGTATTGGGGTTTCAGGAGATCCCTATGGGCTGCAGCATTTCTTTTGCCACCCATAGCGAGCTCTGACAATCCTTACACAGGCCTGCCACTGCAGCCTGAGTGAAATAACGTCCACGTTATTTCACAGCCATTTACCACTGCACTTAAGTAATTTATAAGTCACCTATATGTCTAACCTTTACCTGTTAAAGGTTGGGTGCTAAGTTACTTAGTGTGTGGGCACCCTGGCACTAGCCAAGGTGCCCCCACATTGTGCAGGCCAAATTCCCCGGATTTTGTGAGTGCGGGGACACCATTACACACGTGCACTACACATAGGTCACTACCTATGTATAGCGTCACAATGGTAACTCCGAACATGGCCATGTAACATGTCTAAGATCATGGAATTGTCACCCCAATGCCATCCTGGCATTGGGGAGACAATTACATGATCCCCCGAGTCTCTAGGAGGCTGGACTGGCTTGTAGTGAGTACCAAGGGGTACTTACACCTTGCACCAGGCCCAGGTATCCCTTATTAGTGTATAGGGTGTCTAGCAGCTTAGGCTGATAGATAATGGTAGCTTAGCAGAGCCGCTTAGGCTGAACTAGGAGACGAGTGAAGCTCCAACAGTACCACTAGTGTCATATGCACAATATCATAAGAAAACACAATACACAGATATACTAAAAATAAAGGTACTTTATTTTTATGACAATATGCCAAAAGTATCTCAGTGAGTACCCTCAGTATGAGGATAGAAAATATACACAAGATATATGTACACAATACCAAAAATATGCAGTATAGTAATAGAAAACAGTGCAAACAATGTATAGTTACAATAGGATGCAATGGGGACACATAGGGATAGGGGCAACACAAACCATATACTCCAAAAGTGGAATGCGAACCACGAATGGACCCCAAACCTATGTGACCTTGTAGAGGGTCGCTGGGACTGTAAGAAAACAGTGAGGGTTAGAAAAATAGCCCACCCCAAGACCCTGAAAAGTGAGTGCAAAGTGCACTAAAGTTCCCCAAAGAGCACAGAAGTCGTGATAGGGGAATTCTGCAGGAAAGACACAAATCAGCAATGCAACAACGATGGATTTCCAAACGAGGGTACCTGTGGAACAAGGGGACCAAGTCCAAAAGTCACAAGCAAGTCGGAGATGGGCAGATGCCCAGGAAATGCCAGCTGTGGGTGCAAAGAAGCTGCTACTGGACAGTAGAAGCTGAAGATTCTGCAGGAACGACAAGGGCTAGAGACTTCCCCTTTGGAGGATTGATGCCCGATGCCGTGGAGAGTCGTGAAGAAGTATTTTCCTGAAGAAAGACCGCAAACAAGCCTTGCTAGCTGCAAGTCGTGCTGTTAGGGTTTTTGGATGCTGCTGTGGCCCAGGAGGGACCAGGATGTCGCCAATTGCGTCAGGGGACAGAGGGGGCGCTCACTACCTACTATCCCTCCCTCTACAGTGGATTCTTCTTCTGAGAAAGAAGAATTTCCACCCTGTGCATAACCTACACCAGAGAAGCTGGAAGCAGACACTGCTGAGTTTTTGGGTGAAGGGGGGCCTGCCAGGGAGGAGCTGAGTGTGGCACAGCAAACCTGTCCCACACTAGAGGGTCTAAGGCAGCAAGCTGTCAAACAAGCTAATGGGGATGTCAGTGACTCTCACAGAGTTTACTGGGAGGACAACCTCTTGTACACTGAAGCAAGGGATCCAAAACCTGGAGCTGCCAGGAGATTGGTGATTCCTCAGGAGTACAGAAAGTTCCTCCTAACTATAGCCCACGACATTCCCCTAGCTGGACATTTGGGGCAAATGAAAACTTGGGATAGGCTTGTTCCCTTGTTTCATTGGCCTAGAATGTCAGAGGACACAAAGGAATTTTGTAAGTCCTGTGAAACCTTTCAAGCCAGTGGCAAGACAGGTGGCACTCCAAAGGCACCCCTTATCCCACTGCCTGTGGTTGGGGTTCCCTTTGAAAGGGTAGGGGTTGACATAGTTGGCCCCCTTGACCCTCCTACTGCTTCAGGCAATAGGTTTATCTTGGTGGTAGTGGACCATGCCACCAGATATCCTGAAGCAATTCCTATAAGGACCACTACAGCTCCTGTAGTGGCAAAGGCCCTCCTGGGAATCTTTTCCAGGGTGGGCTTCCCAAAAGAGGTGGTATCAGACAGGGGAAGCAATGTTATGTCTGCTTACTTAAAGGCCATGTGGAAGGAGTGTGGTGTGACATACAAGTTCACTACACCCTATCATCCACATACAAATGGACTGGTGGAGAGATTTAACAAAACTCTCAAAGGCATGATTATGGGACTCCCTGAAAAACTCCGCAGGAGATGGGATATCCTTTTACCATGACTCCTTTTTGCTTACAGGGAGGTACCCCAGAAAGGAGTGGGCTTCAGCCCCTTTGAACTCCTATTTGGACACCCTGTGAGAGGTCCTCTAACACTTGTTAAGGAGGGTTGGGAACAACCTTTAAAAGCTCCAAAGCAAGACATAGTGGACTATGTACTTGGCCTCAGATCAAGGATGGCTGAGTACATGAAAAAGGCCAGTAAAAACCTTCAGGCCAGCCAAGAGCTCCAAAAGCAATGGCATGACCAGAAGGCTGTTTTGGTTCAGTACCAACCAGGGCAGAAAGTGTGGGTCTTGGAGCCTGTGGCCCCAAGAGCACTCCAAGACAAATGGAGTGGACCCCACATTATTGTTGAAAAGAAGGGAGAAGTCACCTACTTGGTTGACTTAGGCACTGCCAGGAGTCCCCTTAGGGTGCTCCATGTCAATCGCCTGAAACCCTACTATGACAGGGCTGATCTCACCCTGCTCATGGCAACAGATGAAGGACAGGAAGAAGAGAGTGACCCTCTCCCTGATCTCTTCTCTTCCACAGAACAAGATGCTCTAGTGGAAGGTGTAGTTTTAGCAGATTGTCTTACTGCTGAGCAGAAAGACCACTGCATAAATCTCCTGCGTCAGTTTTCTGAACTCTTTTCTACTGTGCCAGGCGCCACTTCTTGGTCTGAGCACACTATAGATACTGGAGACAGCTTGCCTGTCAAAAGTAAGATCTATAGGCAGCCTGACCATGTCAGGGACTGCATACAACAAGAGTTTCAGAAAATGCTTGAAATGGGAGTGGTTGAGCACTCTGAAAGTCCATGGGCCTCTCCTGTGGTACTTGTACCAAAGCCTCACTCTAAAGATGGGAAGAAAGAAATGAGGTTTTGTGTAGATTACAGAGGTCTCAACCAGGTAACTATAACTGATGCTCACCCTATACCCAGGGCAGATGAGCTAATAGATACACTGGCATCTGCCAAGTATCTAAGCACCTTTGATTTGACTGCAGGGTATTGGCAGATCAAGTTATCAGAGGATGCTAAAGCAAAAACTGAATTTTCGACTATTGGAGGGCACTACCAATTCACAGTACTGCCCTTTGGTTTGAAAAATGCACCTGCCACTTTTCAGAGGTTGGTGAATACAGTCCTGCATGGGTTGGAGGCTTTTAGTGCAGCATATCTAGATGATATAGCTGTCTTTAGCTCCACCTGGGATGATCACCTGGTCCACCTGTGGAAAGTTTTGAAAGCCCTGCAAAAGGCAGGCCTCACTATCAAGGCTTCAAAGTGCCAGATAGGGCAGGGGAAAGTGGTTTATCTGGGATACCTTATAGGTGGAGAACAGATTGCACTGCTTCAGGGGAAAATCCAAACTATCATAGATTGGATTCCCCCTACAACTCAGACCCAGGTGAGAGCCTTCTTAGGCCTCACTGGGTACTACAGGAGGTTCATAAAGAACTATGGCTCCATAGCAGCCCCTCTTAATGACCTCACTTCAAAGAAGATGCCTAAAAAGGTATTGTGGACAGCTAGCTGTCAGAAAGCTTTTGAGGAGCTGAAACAGGCCATGTGCTCTGCACCTGTCCTAAAAAGCCCATGTTACTCCAAGAAATTCATTGTTCAAACTGATGCATCTGAATTAGGGGTAGGGGCAGTCTTATCACAACTCAATTCTGAGGGCCAGGATCAACTTGTTGCTTTTATCAGCAGGAGGTTGACCCCTAGTGAAAAGCGTTGGTCTGCCATAGAGAGGGAGGCCTTTGCTGTGGTCTGGGCACTGAAGAAGTTGAGGCCATACCTGTTTGGCACTCACTTCATTGTTCAGACAGACCACAAACCTCTACTTTGGCTAAAACAAATGAAAGGTGAAAACCCTAAATTGTTGAGGTGGTCCATATCTCTACAGGGAATGGACTATACAGTGGAACATAGACCTGGGAGTACCCACTCCAATGCAGATGGACTCTCCAGATATTTCCACTTAGACAATGAAGACTCATCAGGTCATGTCTAGTCTTATTGTCCTTCGTTTGGGGGGGGGGGGGGGGGGGGGTTGTGTAGGAAAGTACCATCTTGCCTGGCATGTTACCCCCATATTTCACTGTATATTTGTTGTTTTAGTTGTATATGTCACTGGGACCCTGCCAGCCAGGGCCCCAGTGCTCAGAAGTGTGCCCTGTATGTGTTCCCTGTGTGATGACTAACTGTCTCACTGAGGCTCTGCTAACCAGAACCTCAGTGGTTATGCTCTCTCTTTGCTTTCCAAATTGTCACTAACAGGCTAGTGACCAATTTCACCAATTCACATTGGCATACTGGAACACCCTTACAATTCCCTAGTATATGGTACTGAGGTACCCAGGGTATTGGGGTTCCAGGAGATCCCTATGGGCTGCAGCATTTCTTTTGCCACCCATAGGGAGCTCTGACAATTCTTACACAGGCCTGCCACTGCAGCCTAAGTGAAATAACGTTCACGTTATTTCACAGCCATTTACCACTGCACTTAAGTAACTTATAAGTCACCTATATGTCTAACCTTTACCTGGTAAAGGTTGGGTGCTAAGTTTCTTAGTGTGTGGGCACCCTGGCACTAGCCAAGGTGCCCCCACATTGTTCAGGGCAAATTCCCCGGACTTTGTGAGTGCGGGGACACCATTACACATGTGCACTACACATAGGTCACTACCTATGTATAGCGTCACAATGGTAACTCCGAACATGGCCATGTAACATGTCTAAGATCATGGAATTGTCACCCCAATGCCATCCTGGCATTGGGGAGACAATTCCATGATCCCCCGAGTCTCTAGCACAGACCCGGGTACTGCCAAACTACCTTTCCCGGGGTTTCACTGCAGCTGCTGCCAACCCCTCAGACAGGTTTCTGCCCTCCTGGAGTCCAGCCAGGCTTGGCCCAGGAAGGCAGAACAAAGGACTTCCTCAGAGAGAGGGTGTTACACCCTCTCCCTTTGGAAAAAGGTGTCAGGGCTGGGGAGGAGTAGCCTCCCCCAGCCTCTGGAAATGCTTTGATGGGCACAGATGGTGCCCATCTCTGCATAAGCCAGTCTACACTGGTTCAGGGATCCCCCAGCCCTGCTCTGGCGTGAAACTGGACAAAGGGAAGGGGAGTGACCACTCCCCTGACCTGCACCTCCCCTGGGAGGTGCCCAGAGCTCCTCCAGTGGGCTCCAGACCTCTGCCATCTTGGAAACAGAGGTGCTGCTGGCACACTGGACTGCTCTGAGTGGCCAGGGCCAGCAGGTGATGTCAGAGACTCCTTCTGATAGGCTCTTACCTGTGTTGCTAGCCTATCCTCCTTCCTAAGTAGCCAAACCTCCTTTTCTGGCTATTTAGGGTCTCTGCTTTGGGGAATTCTTTAGATAACGAATGCAAGAGCTCATCAGAGTTCCTCTGCATCTCTCTCTTCACCTTCTACCACTGAATCGACCACTGACTGCTCAGGACTGCTGCATAACCGCAACAAAGTAGCAAAGACGACTACTGCAACCTTGTATCGCTTATCCTGCCGCCTTCTCGACTGTTTTCCTGGTGGTGCATGCTGTGGGGGCAGTCTGCCTCCTCTCTGCACTAGAAGCTCAGAAGAAATCTCCAGACGGAATCTTCCCCCTGCAACCGCAGGCAACAAAAGAATGCATCACCGGTCCTCTGGGTCCCCTCTCAGCACGACGAGCGTGGTCCCTGGAACTCAGCAACTCTGTCCAAGTGACTCCCACAGTCCAGTGACTCTTCAGTCCAAGTTTGGTGGAGGTAAGTCCTTGCCTCACCACGCTAGACTGCATTGCTAGGTACCGCGTGATTTGCAGCTGCTCCGGCTCCTGTGCACTCTTCCAGGATTTCCTTTGTGCACAGCCAAGCCTGGGTCCCCGACACTCTAACCTGCAGTGCACAACCTTCTGAGTTGCCCTCCGGCGTCGTGGGATCTCCTTTTGTGACTTCGGGTGAGCTCCAGTTCACTCCTCTTTGTAGTGCCTGTTCCGGCACTTCTGCGTGTGCTGCTTGCTTCTGTGAGGGCTCCTTGTCTTGCGGGGTGCCCCCTCTGTCTCCTCACGCAATTGGCAACATCCTGGTCCCTCCTGGTCCACAGCAGCATCCAAAAACCCTAACTGCGACCCTTGCAGCTAGCAAGGCTTGTTTGCGGTCTTTCTGCATGGGAACACCTCTGCAAGCTTCTTCACGATGAGGGACATCCATCCTCCAAAGGGGAAGTTCCTAGTCCTCTTCGTTCTTGCAGAAACCACAGCTTCTACCATCCAGTGGCAGCTTCTTTGCACCCTCAGCTGGCATTTCCTGGGCATCTGCCCAATCTCGACTTTGTCGTGACTCTTGGACTTGGTCCCCTTGTTCCACAGGTACTCTCGTCCGGAAATCCACTTTGGTTGCATTGCTGGTGTTGTTCTTTCTTGCAGAATTCCCCTATCACGACTTCTGTGCTCTCTGGGGAATATAGGTGCACTTTACACCTACTTTTCAGGGTCTTGGGGTGGGCTATTTTTCTAACCCTCACTATTTTCTTACAGTCCCAGCGACCCTCTACAAGCTCACATAGGTTTGGGGTCCATACGTTATTTGCATTCCACTTTTGGAGTATATGGTTTGTGTTGCACCTATACCTATGTGCTCTCTTTGCAATCTATTGTGACTGTACATTGCTTGCATTGCTTTCTATTGCTATTACTGCATATTTTTGGTATTGTGTACATATATCTTGTGTATATTTGCTATCCTCATACTGAGGGTACTCACTGAGATACTTTTGGCATATTGTCATAAAAATAAAGTATCTTTATTTTTAGTATATCTGTGTATTGTGTTTTCTTATGATATTGTGCATATGACACCAGTGGTATAGTGGGAGCTTTGCATGTCTCCTAGTTCAGCCTAAGCTGCTCTGCTAAGCTACCCTTTTCTATCAGCCTAAGCTGCTAGACACCTCTTCTACACTAATAAGGGATAACTGGACCTGGTGCAGAGTGTAAATACCCCTTGGTACTCACTACAAGCCAGGCCAGCCTCCTACAGTTGCATGCTGGAATGAAAGTGTGCTTTGGATGGAAAATGGGAGAGGGATGTGGGAGTTGGATCATGTAGTTGGAGGGGGGCCGGAAGAAGAAGGAACACTGGCTGCTGTCAATGAGGAGGCCAGAGCCTGAAACAATTTCTCATTTTAGACAGGGCACCGTGAATGCCTTCTAGGAACGCATTTGACTGTTGCATCTGGGAAGCCAGTCCCTGGATGGCATTCACTATGGTCATCTGCCCAACAGAGATGGATGTCAAGAGGTCAATAGGCTCCTCATTGAGGGCAGCGGGGATGGCTGGGGCAGGGGTGCCTGAGGCGGAAGAGATGCCCACCCTTCTGGGTGAGCAGGCATGGGCAACCGAGTAGGGAGCTATAGGCAGGGTGGTGCTGGTAAGGGGGGTGGCGGACAAGGATGGTGCAGACATAGGGCCCAAAGGTACCACCACCACCAGGGAGTCACCATCGGAGTAAGAATCTGATGATGGTGTAGATGTTCCTGTCTCCCCCGTGGTGCTCCACTTGCCTTCGGTCCCACTGCTACCCCTCTGCTCCACTGTTATCAGCCTCCTGAGTCCTGTGGGATGCAGCTTCCCCCCGGTGCCCCTTTTCCTTCGCCAGATGATGCCGATGCACACAAAGACAGAGGAGGACAGGGAGGGAGGTTGGTACAGTGAGAGACAGGGTGGGTGAATGAGAGACAGGTGGCAACTGGTCAATGCCAGCACAACAGCCCCACACAAGTCACTACAACATACTCTAATGCCATGTCATTACATGCCATGCCTTCACTCACACATGCCACTCTAATAACAGCCCCTGCGAGCCACCTCAGTCATGCACATGAGTTTCACTCATGGTGACACACATTCAATCCTGTACAGGATGAAAGCCATAACCTCAACACATGGCTGAACCAGCTCATTGGGTCATGGCTCTTGATGATCAGAAGACCCAAACTAAATACGCTACGGGCGTTTGGAGGCATACTTGCACAGCCACATAACCCATGCACAAATAGCTGTGTGATGTGAAAGCTCAGACTTCGCAGACTACACATACACCACATGCCTGCAGATCGGGATATGGCCCCAGCAACACTGTTTGGATAGTTGGGAGTACAATTTGTGTGAACTTCAGAAGCAGGAAACCTGTCCACATCAAATACCCTGCTCATCTACTACACAGTTGCCATGTCATCGATACTACTTAGCAGTTAAGTTAACCTCAACTCAAATCCTGCACAGCATTTGAACAAATGGATGTAGCACATCCAGCCTCTATGTGTCCCAAGCCTAGTCCAACAGTAGCTACCTAGCACACATTCCACAGCCTTCACACACTGCACAGGCTGCACCTGTCACTCACCACATAACCTAAGTACGAATGTGAACTTACCCTCTTGTAGCTGCTGTGCTGCCCTCAAGCGCCCATCCACCTCAGTGTACGCCACTGCCAAAATGCGAGACATAAGGGGGGGTCAGGGTCTGACAGGCACCCCTCCCTTTTTGGGAGGACATCCCTAGCAGGGCCTCACTGGTCTTCCTCGACCAGCGTCTCAGGTCCTCCCAGCTGCTTCCTGCAGAGGGTGCTCCTCCAGATATGGACCCCCAGGGTCCGCACTTGCTTAGCGATGGCAGGCCAAATCCCCTTATTCTGATGGGCACTCACCTGCAAAGATGACACGGAGAAAAGGAGACCATCATGTAGAGTGGCATCTTAGGGACTGCATTGGACACAACACATCTCCTGAACATACGCACATTTCAACATTCCAGTTGTCCTCACAGCCCTCAGCCAGGTCCTTCCACAAGTCACTTATCCTCGTCCCAAGGCCCCCCTCAACATCCGTACCACTCACAGAGAGTACAAGTGGACTCACCTGCTGCCTTGTGTCCCTTACAACTGTATCAAAAGCAAAACAGAGAGGGCTCACGAATTAGGAGTTTTTTGAAAATAAATGGTCCTGTGTACATTACTCCCATCAAACAGCCAAAAATGAAGGTACACAGTTCCAAACAGAAGGGAGTGAAGAAAGGTGCCTGTGAGACAACTCTAGTTAGAACAAGAGCCCTTACTCACAAATTGGTGACATGCTTCATCATCGGGCTTTTGCTCCTCGTCAGGCCGGCACTGCAATGCCTGACGGCCCCCTCAAGGGGGCTTTTTGCTGGAGATCTTTTGAGTATAGAAAATGCCGGTTGTTGAATGCTAGAAAGTGGGATTGGTACAGAAGAATGTATGAAAGTGAAACTAAAAATGACTAAAGGTCCTCAAAACTCATCTTTAATCAGGATCAGACCCTTGTCATGGTTAAAAACAATGCTATAGGGGAAAAGATTAGTTGTAATGTCTAATCAACTCTCAATCAAAAATATATGATATGCTATCTACAGTCCCTAAAATCAGAGAGTGTGTAGAATATCATTACAGAAATCCCTATACTGCCTCAAAAAAGGTCAACATGTTTCTCGCATCTAAAGTAAAAAATGATCGTGCAATTCATCAGGAACAAACCTACCTAATCCTCATATTGCAATTAGCTGATTATTAAGTCGTCTCTCAGGTACCTAAAGGGGAAAAAAGGAAAAACATAAACCCATATCACAGAGAAAGTAACGTGCACTGTGAAGGGATAGGGGAGTGGACCACACAAGTGACTTTCCCCTTGTGTAGGGTGTGCAAAGTGATAAGACAGAAACAAACAATACATGTAGTCCTCACAAATTAAGAGTAATATCCTTACCCTCCCTATATTAAAGGATGGGCCCCATCGGGATAGCAACAGACATCAGTGGTCCAAGCTGGTCTGAATATCTGCTTAATAAGGTGTAATAAAAGAAACCCATAATGTATGGTAATTAATAAAAATCATCATGGCACGGAGTCTACCTAATGCAACTACTAATAGTCATCTTATAAGCTATCCTAACAAAAGGAGCTAGAATAGCATGGCCATAATGATGTACAGAAATGATTCTGCCTGTATAGTCATGAATCATATAATCCAGTCTAGCGATTATGCAATATGAGAACAAAAAAGAAGCACAATGACTAATGGTATAAATTCACAAAAATCAAAGAACAGCTCCCAAAGTGCACAAGAGATCGCACTTACATATTTGTAAGATCCCTCGTTGGTGGGGAGCACGTGCGTAGTTACTCCAATTAAATGACATCTCCTGCCTAACGGTGGTATAGTAGAGGCAGGAACATGGTTAAATTACAGTAACACAATGTAAGTACAACTTGCATCACGTGTAAATAAAATAGCGCATCCTCATGTTTGTAAGGTTTCTCGCTGGTAGGGAGCGCATACATAGCTGCTTCAAAAAACTGACAGCTCCCGCCAAGCAGTAACATAATAAAAAACAAACCATCCTCGTATTTCTGAAATTTCTCGCTGGTAGGGAGTGCATACATAGCTGCTCCATAGAAATGACAGCTCCCACCATGCGGTGACATAATAAAAGGCAAACCATAGTTAAATAGCGGTGATGTTTCATAAGCACCGTTTGCGTCAAGCGGTGAAAGAGGTTAGAGTATTGTAACCTCAAAACTGTCTCTGTAGTCGAAAGCGCGTGTATCACAGATGCGATCACTCAACCACAGAGACGGAGAAGGTCAAAGCACAGTGACTTACCCTGCAAAAGGTCCACGTGGCGGTACACACCTACCCCTGCTCCGTGCTCCCAGAAAAGTGAATCGGGAACGCGGAGTAGATATAAAGGGGCCGGTGCTGGGACCTGGACGTGGGTATAGAAAGAAGACTAAAAGCGGCGGCCATCTTTGACTAGGGTATTGAATGAGAATCACATAAAAACGGCACCCCTGTCCAAGGAAGGGCTAAGGGTCCATCTCAGGGGGTGGTCATCTTGGGCAATATTCCCTACACCTAGTAAGGGTTATTAAGATAAAAACTATTCTTTAATCATGATGTTTTAGTTGGACTTCATGTGAGTTACACACAAGTAGTAAGGCAGAACATGTTTATTTCCGGAAAGATTAAAGCCCACTAAAAGGGTTCTATCTACAAAATGTGACAGGATGGGCTAAGGCCTCCCCAGAGCTATTCAGGATGGACCAGTGTTTTTTAGTTATCTTCCTTATTTGATTACTTAGAGGTGTGAAGGTTGTCACACAAGTAAATCGAGTTTGGGGTTCACGTTGATTATTGCTCAAGAGAACATCTCTTGGTATCTTTTGGGCTCTTTTCTTGGCTTGTCTAATGATCCGTGGTGGATAGTTACGATTTTGTAGCTTTTGGCTTAAAGGTTCAGCTTGATTATGAAAATCAGAAATTTCGGTACAATTTCGTCTTAACCTTAGAAATTGGCCAAAAGGTAAATTCATCCTCAGAGATTTGGGATGATGACTGTCAAAAAGTAATAGACTGTTTCTATCTGTGGGTTTATGAAAGATAGATGCGTGGAGAAATCCATCAGGTAGCATAATTCGTAGATCCAGAAAGGAAACCTCTTCCGTTGAGAAATTGGCACTGAAACGCAAATGTCTATCCAAGTTGTTAATCCAATCAATAAATGCCTTGTCCTGGTCACTATTTCCGTTCCAAACCACCAAAATATAATCTATATATCAATGCCATAGTCGAATGTTGGAAGCGTAAGGTTGAGTAGGTAGTAGGATGTACTGTCTTTCAAATGTGTACATATATATAGGCAGACTAAACTGGGTGCAAATGTGCTTCCCATTGTGGTCCCCTGGATTTGGTGGTATAGTTGGTTTTCAAATTGGAAGAAGTTTTCTTTTAAAGCTAGACTCGCACATTGCAAAATAAAAGTAGTAGGGGTTTGGTACGGCCAAGGCATAGAGCTCAGGATGTCTTCAACAAGTTTAGCCTGCCTAAATATGTACACATTTGAACGACAGCACATCCTACCACCTACTCAACCTACGCTTCCAACATTCGACTATGGCGTCAATATATAGATGATATTTTGGTGGTTTGGAAGGGCAATTGTGACCAGGCCAAGGCATTTATCGATTGGATTAACACCTTGGATAGACATTTGCGTTTCAGTGCCAATTTCTCAACGGAAGAGGTTTCCTTTCTTGATCTACCAATTATGCTATCTGATGGATTTCTCCACTCATTTATATTTCATAAACCCACAGATAGAAACAGTCTATTATTTTTTGACAGTCATCATCCCACATCTCTGAGGATGAATTTACCTTTTGGCCAATTTCTAAGGTTAAAACGAAATTGTAACGAAATTTCTGATTTTCATAATCAAGCTGAACTTTTGAACCAAAAGCTACAAAATCGTAACTATCCACCACGGATCATTAGACAAGCCAAGAAAAGAGCCCGAAACATACCAAGAGATGTTCTCTTGAGCAATAATCTATGTGAACCCCAAACCTGATTTACTTGTGTGACAACCTTCACACCTCTAAGTAATCAAATAATGAAGATAATTAAAAAACACTGGTCCATCCTGAATAGCTCTGGGGAGACCTTAGCTCATCCTCTGTTTGCTTTCAAACGGACATGAAACATTCGGGATTTAGTGGTACACACTAGACCATCACCTCGACGAAATTGAGATATTAATCCCCCTTCATTTTGGTTAGGAGTGTCAGGACATTATCCTTGTGGTAGTTGTAATGTCTGTGCTCTCTCTGTGCATACCCAGGAATTGTACCAGGGCACGTTGGCAGCTGATGGTACGTACAAACTGCCGTACCAAGAGTTGCATATACATGATCACTTGTCCATGTGGTCTTCGTTATATTGGAATGACCACTAGGATGGTTAAAACCCAGATCAATGAACATCGTAGCACTATAAGATGCCAACGATCAGCCACTAAGTTGACAAAACATTTAATTGAACTTCACCATACACCTGAGGATCTCAGGTGGGTAGTTCTGGAACGGATGACAAATAAGGACTGCACTAGAAGACTTTTTGAGAAAGAACAACGTTGAGTGTTCAGACTAGGGACACATCGGACAGGACTAAATGATGATATTCCTTGGCTGGAATTTGCCCACCGCTAATTTTTGAAACGTAACAGTTTTTCCTTTTTGTTTTCGTTTTTTTTTTCCATATAAAAAGACTGTTTTTATTACTTCTATTTACAGTATTTATACTTTTTGTAGATAGAACCCTTTTAGTGGGCTTTAATCTTTCCGGAACTAAACATGTTCTGCCTTACTACTTGTGGGTAACTCACATGAAGTCCAACTAAATCAACATGATTAAAGAACAGTCTTTATCTTAATAACCCTTACTAGGTGTAGGTAATATTGGCCAAGATGGCTGCCCCCTGAGATAGACCCTTAGCCCTTCCTTGGACAGGGGTGCCGTTTTTATGTGATTCTAATTCAATACCCTGGTCAAAGATGGCCGCCGCTTTTAGTCTTCTTTCTAAACCCATGCCCAGGTCCCAGCACCGGCCCCTTTAGATAGCTACTCCGCGTTCCTGATTCACTTTTCTGGGAGCACGGAGCAGGGGTAGGTGTGTACCGCCACGTGGACCTTTTGCAGGGTAAGTCACTGTGCTTTGATCTTCTCCGTCTCTGTGGTCGAGTGATCGCATCTGCGATACACTCGCTTTCGACTACAGTGACGTTTTTGAGGTTACAATACTCTAACCTCTTTCACCGCTTGACGCAAATGGTGCTTTTAATACATCACCGCTATTTAAGTATGGTTTGCCTTTTATTATGTCACCGCTTGGTGGGAGCTGTCATTTCTATGGAGCAGCTATGTATGCGCTCCCTACCAGCGAGAAATTTCAGAAATACGAGGATGGTTTGTTTTTTATTATGTTACTGCTTGGCGGGAACTGTCAGTTTTTTGGAGCAGCTATGTATGCGATCCCTACCAGCGAGAAACCTTACAAACATGAGGATGTGCTCTTTTATTTACACGTGATGCAAGTTGCACTTACATTGTGTTACTGTAATTTAACTATGTTCCTGCCTCTACTATACCACAGTTTGGTGGGAGATGTCATTTAATTGGAGTAACTACGCACGTGCTCCCCACCAACGAGGGAGCTTACAAATATGTAAGTGCGATCTCTTGTGCACTTTGGGAGCTGTTTTTTGATTTTTGTGAATTTATATCATTAGTTATAGTGCTTCTTTTTTGTTCTCGTATTGCATAATCGCTAGACTGGATTGTAATTTCTGTACATCATTAGGGCCATGCTATTCTAGCTCCTTTTGTTAGGATAGCTTATATATTGACTATTAGTAGTTGCATTAGGTAGACTCCTTGCCATGATGATTTTTATTAATTACCATACGTTATGGGTTTCTTTTATTACACCTTATTAAGCAGATATTCAGACCAGCTTGGACAACTGATGCCTGTTGCTATCCCGATGTGGCCCATCTTTTAATATAGGGAGGGTACGGATATTCCTCTTAATTTGTGAGGACTACATGTATTGTTTGTTTCTGTCTTATCACTTTGCACACCCTACACAAGGGGTAAGTCACTTGTGTGGTCCACTCCCCTATCCCTTCACAGTGCACGTTACTGATGCGAGAAATATGTTGACCTTTTTTGATGCAGTATAGGGATTTCTGCACTGATGCTCTACACACTCTCTGAATTAAGGGACTGTAGATAGCATATCATATATTATTGATTGAGGGTTGATTAGACATTACAACTAATCTTTTCCCCTATACAGTAGCATTGTTTTTAACCATGACCATAACCTGATTAAAGATGAGTTTTGAGGACCTTTAATCATTTTTAGTTTCACTTTCATACATTCTTCTGTACCAGTCCCACTTTCTAGCATTCAACAACTGGCATTTTCTATACTCAAAAGATCTCCGGCAAAGAGCCCCCTTGAGGGGCCCATCAGGCATTGCAGTGCCAGCCTGACGAGGAGCAAAAGCCCGATGATGAAGCATGTTACCAATTGGTGAGTGAGGGCTCTTGTTCTAACTAGAGTTGTCTCACGGGCACCTTTCTTCACTCCCTCCTGTTTGGAACTGTGTACCTTCATTTTTGGCCCCATACAACTGGACATACAGGGGTAGAACACCCTCCACAAGCTTCTCTAGTTCTTCCTGTGAGAACGCTGGGGCCCTGTCCCCTGCAGCACATGGCATCTTGGCTACCAGTGGCAGAAAACAGCAGCACACACAGTGGAGGTCTTCTCAGCACGGGTGCCAGGAGTCAAGTGAACATGAGTACATGAATTAGCGGTCACGGCCGCAGCGGACGTCACCGCCGGCGGTGATCGCCATTGGCTCATGTCTCCCAGAGGCAACCATGTTAACCAATGAGGAGTTGCACATCGGTTGTGACCGCCTACCGCCATGACGTCTTACAGTGGTGGGATTTTGTCAACATCAGGGCAGTGCGTGCTCTACGGGCGACTAGAATGCAAAAATCCAGCACTCTCAAGGTAACGTAATTTATGCATTGTGCTGATATGCTGTTGTTTAACCTTTTGCATTGCAGAGTTTAATCCTGAAGACTTATGTTCAAGGTGCATATAAATACTGTTCATTTGCAATGTACTGCTGCAGGCTTTCAGAGTGTGTCAGGGTGTGGTGCCCTTTCCAGGGCCTTCTAGAAGCTTTCCCTGCAGCATGCCTGGGTGTGGTTTGTGGGCTGGGCCAAGACTCTATATAAGGGAGCCAGCCCAGCCTCCACGTGCTCACTATTCAGAGGTCCCGGTGCAGAGTAGCAGCAACTTCCTGAGCTCCTGTTCCGGAGGCCTACTTTGATCTTCCAGGCCTCGCTCTTTCACTTTGCTGGGTGATTCTTGATCAGGGCGGTAAGACGGAGGTCGGGCTGGGCTCCCGATCCCGTTCTCGAAGGACTTCGAGTTCTCGGGTCTAATTACCATGATAAATCTATTTTGCTCTTGTGCGTGTGAAAGTGCGCTTGATGTTTAATGCCATTTACATGCTGGCATTTGAATCGGCTTGACGCGCGATTCTTTCTTCGTATACAAATCTTGATATTCATTGTGCGCAACCATTTAATGGCATTTACAAGGTTGCATTCGAATCGGCAAGACCCGCGATTCTTTACTCGAGTACAAATCTTGATATTCATTGTGCGCAACCATTTTATGGCATTTACAAGGTTGCATCCGAATCGGCAAGAGGCGCGATTCATTTCCTGTGATTAATTCATGTTATTCATTGTACGCTACCATTTCTTGGCATTCATATGGTGGTATTCGAATCGGCAAGACGCGCGATTCATTTCCTGTGCTTAATTCATGTTATTCATTGTACGCTCCCATTTCTTGGCATTCATATGGTGGTATTCGAATCGGCAAGACGCGCGGTTCATTTCATGTGCTTAATTCATGATATTCATTGTGCGATACCATTTCATGGCATTCACATGGTGGTATTCGAATCGGCAAGATGCGTGATTCATTTCCTCTGCTTCATTCATGATATTCAGTGTGCGCTACCATTTCTTGGCATTCACATGGTGGCCTATGAATCAGCAAGACGCGCAATTCATTCCTTGTGTTAAATTCATGATATTCAATGTGTGCTACCATTTCTTGGTATTCACTTGGTGGCCTTCGAATCGGCAAGACGCGCGATTCATCTCTTGCGTTTAATTCATGATATTCATTGTGTGTTACCCCTTCATGGCATTTATTTGGTGACCTTCGAATCAGCAAGACGCGCAATTCATTTCTCGTGCCTAACTCATGTTATTCATTGTGCACAATCATTTCATGGCATTTATAAACCTTTGTGGAAATCTGCAATGTGTGCAATTCATGTTCCTGCATTTTAAGAAAACTAAAGTGTTAGAATTCTAGATGTTATATTGTATGTGCATAATAAGTCCATCTAGTACAATTCATATAATGTTATAGAAACCTTTCAGATTATTTCCTGGTCCTCATGCAAAGACTATTCTTGAATTTGAAAGTGTAATGATAGAAGGTTCTGATGTTTCTAATCCATGTGTAACATTTCATTGAGTGGTTCATTAGAAAATGGTACTAATCTTTCTTGATTCCCTCACAGGTATCCAGACATCTTGAGGCCTAGTTATTTAAGTTCATGCTTAAGTTATCCATGTTTCCAATATGACAATGCTTAGAGTCATAGCCTAGTAATGATTAATATGGTATAATCTTGATATTGTGTGTTTTAACCTTTTTCTTCCTACAGGTCTCCTTCCCAGGTGTTCCCTACCTAATCCCCTTTTCCCCACTTGGACTCTCTTAGACTCTGTGACATTCTAATCAGAGTATTGGAGCTGTCTTGTGGTGGACTTGTTGGGAACGTGCACAGACCCCGAGGATCTGGTGACTCTGACAGAATAGTGAGCCCACAAATTAATAATCCTCCTGGTTTGTGTATGTTCTCAGCATGGACACACTGGGCGAGCTAGTTAAGGCTATCACACAGCTCCAGGCAGAAGTGGTGTCATCCAAAGATTTAGCAGCTAGTCTAGCTGAGAGAGTCAGTCAGTTACAGGATAAGGGAGAGAAGAAGGAACAAAATCCTACAGGTGTGTCTTGGCCAGGTCCTTCCTCTCAGACCTCTGGAGGTAATCCCACAAACATTTCCCTCAATGTTCCTTGGGCCATTCCTTTAGCTCCTCCAGAACGTTTCTCAGACGATTCCTTGAAAGCGCAATCTTTCCTGGTTCAAGTGGAATTACATTTCACCTGCCGACCACATACTTTCCCTGATGCCCAGTCTAAAGTAGCTTTCGTGTTATCATATCTGACTGGAGATGCAGCTACTTGGGCTATACCTCTTGTGCTTAAAGACAGTCCCCTGCTTTACAACTGGAGAAACTTTGTTCGTGAATTTGAGCGAGTATTTGATCGTAGAACTGTAACATTGTCGGCAGATCGTGAATTATTAGACTTACGACAAGGTAATCAAGATTTAGTATCATATTTAGCCAACTTTAACCGGCTGGTAGCCGAGACCTCCTGGCCTGAAGAAAAGCAAGCGGCCTTGTTCCACAAGGGACTCAAAGAGGAGCTAAAAGATATTATAGCTCAAATAGATCTGCAGCCTACAGACTGTCAAGACCTGATAAACCTTGTTTTGAGACTGGATCATCGTTTAACAGAACGAAGGGGAACACGCAATAAGACTGAAAAATATTTCTGGCGTGTTCACGATAATAGAGACTCAAGAACTCAGAAAGAAAGGACGCCAGAACCTATGGAAATTGGAACAATCAGGAGACCATTGACCAAAGACGAAAAGGACCTACATAGAAAGAATGGGCAATGTCTTTATTGTGGGCGCAAGGGTCATTTTGCTGAAGAATGTCCAATCAAAACCAAAGAGCAAACGAGGTCCTGTCCAGAAAGTTGCAGCCAATGCACAAGTCGAGTCGGAAAACGAAAACACCCAAGATGTAAAGAAGGGTTGCTCTTGGGTGTCACTGTGGACCCTTCACAATCTAGACATCTCAAGCTGGGCATAAAAGTTCAAGTAAAGAAAAAGACCTATTTCAAGAAGGCCCTAGTAGATTTTGGGGCTACCGGGAACTTTGTTGACTCCCAATTGGTTCGTGCATGGGGGATCCCATGTATTGAGAAAAAGACCCCAGAAATCATCCAGGCAGTAGATGGAAAACTCTTGACTGGAGGTCCGGTAACTCTTCAGACTGTTCCCTTGTCGGTAATCTGTGAGGATAAGAACCGAGGAAAGAAACATAAAGAGAAACTCATCCTTTACGTGATCCATGCTCCCCAGTATGGAATTATCCTTGGCTTGCCCTGGTTAACTCATCACAATCCTGAGATTAATTGGGCAGAACGAAAGGTCGTGTTCTCATCAGCGCTATGTAAAGAACAATGCCTCCAAAAGTCTCAAGTACTAAAAGTTTGCAACTCTTACATAGCCACTGCCGCGGAGAAAGAAGTTAAATTGCTTAAGCAGTATTCATCCTATGAAGATGTATTCGATGAGAAAGAAGCAGAAAACTTACCTCCTCATAGATCTTATGACTGTCAAATTGATCTAGTTCCAGGTGCGATACTCCCCAACCGTCGTGTGTACGCCCTGTCAGAACATGAAAATCAACATTTACGAAAGTATCTAGATCAATTCTTGGAGAATGGTTTCATTCGCCCTTCTAAGTCTCCTGCAGCTTCTCCTTTGTTTTTTGTTCCGAAGGCGAATGGAGAACTTCAAACTTGTATTGAACAAAGTCACCATCAAGAATAAATATCGTTTGCCCCTAATTCCGGTCTTGCTGGAACAAGTAAAGAAAGCAAAAATCTACACGAAGCTTGAACTTCGAGGTGCTTATCATTTGGTCAGCATGAGAGAG
This sequence comes from Pleurodeles waltl, assembly GCF_031143425.1. Taxonomy (NCBI): domain Eukaryota; kingdom Metazoa; phylum Chordata; class Amphibia; order Caudata; family Salamandridae; genus Pleurodeles; species Pleurodeles waltl. The sequence continues at coordinate 1,166,116,132 of NC_090448.1, forward strand.
GGCGACGAATGGAAAACAGCATTCAAGACAAGATATGGCCTCTTTGAATACACCGTCATGCCTTTTGGTCTGTGTAATGCTCCAGCAGCATTTAGATTTTTCTTGAATGACGTTCTTAGAGATTACCTCGACATATTTGCCACAGTCTACATCGATGACATTTTGATCTACTCAGACAATGAAAATTAACATGTACAACATGCCAAGAAAATTCTTGCAGCCCTTCGAAAGCACCATTTATATTGCAAACTAACCAAGTGTGAGTTTCATGTTACCACAGTTGAGTTTTTAGGGGTTATCCTTACCCCTCAAGGTACGGTGATGGCAGAAAAGAAAGTAAAGGCCGTATCTGATTGGCCCACCCCAAAGACTGTTCGTGATGTACAATGTTTCCTGGGGTTTGCAAATTTTTACCGGAGGGTTCATAAATCATTTCTCCCAGACAGTGGCTCCAATCACTAAGCTATTAAGAAAGAAAGAAAAATGTGTATGGTCCCCAGAAGCTGACCAAGCCTTTTCAACTTTGAAGGAAGCTTTCTCCACTGCCCCAGTCTTGACTCATCCTGATGCGGACCGTCCCTTCATAGTGGAAGCTGATGCTTCAGATGTGGCAATAGGTGCAGTCTTGTCTCAACGAAACAAAGACACTGGCCAACTTCATCCCGTAGCTTACATGTCTCGGAAATTGAACGAAGCCGAACAGAATTATGTCATTGCTGAAAAAGAGCTTCTGGCGATTCGTGACACATTTAAAGAATGGAGACATAATTTGCTGGGTGCCAAATACATTGTCACAGTATATACTGATCATCGCAATCTCCAGTTCATGAGTTCAGCCAGACTTTTGACTCCTCGGTAATTACGCTGGATGCTGGTTTTTGCTGAATTTGATTTTGTGGTAACTTTCCATCCTGGTAAAGACAATCGCAAAGCGGACGCCTTGTCCCGCCAAGAGTCTACAACGTTGCCTACAGTTCAAACCTCCAGAGCTATCATTGCTCCAGACAAAGTCCTATGTATCATAAAAACTGAAGATTTCTTTGAAGATATCCGTAATTCTTTCACTGTTGAGAAATGGCAGACATGGGCCCAAGCAGATCCCAAAAGGTCAATCAAGCAAGTATTACCTTTTCATGATGCTCGTTTGTTCGTGCCCACTACCAAACTTCGCAAGATAGTATTTCATTGGTTACATGTTATACCTACGGCAGGTCATCCAGATACTCCTAAAACTCTTGAATGAATCCAACGCTATTTTTGGTGGCCTACCCTGACAAAAGATGTTAAAACAATGGTGAACAACTGCGAAGTCTGTGCCCGCATTAAAACAAGTAATTCGAAACCGAAAGGGTTGTTGCATCCACTCCCAACTCCAAGTCGTCCTTGGGAGCACATTTCTTTAGACTTTATTACAAGTCTACCAGTGGTTCAACAACATTCAGTAATCCTGGTGGTAGTAGATAGTCTCACGAAATATGGACATTTAATTGCCCACCTCCAGTGAACTGGCAACTATTTTACTGAATAGAGTGGTTCGTTATCATGGACTGCCGAAAGTGATCCTCTCCGATCGAGGGTCGCAATTTGCCTCCAATTTCTGGAAGACATGGTGCAAAACATGTCAAGTGACATCCACACTATCTACTAGCCACCATCCTCAAACAGATGGTCAAACGGAGAGACTAAATCAGACCTTGAGGCAATACTTGTGTGCTTACGCAGAAAAGGCACTTCATTCTTGGACTTCAATGCTCTGGTTAGCTGACTTAGCTTACAATAACTCATTCCACACTTCTACCTGCCTTACACCCTTTTTTGGTTATCATCCTGACACCTTGCCCATCATGATCCCTCAAGAAAGTTCTCTTACACCAGCTGTGTCAGAAACCATTCAACATCTTCATCAAACCCAGAAATTGATTCAACAGCATTTAGAAAAGGCCAAACAAAAATACAAAAATCATTATGACAAGAAACATTGTGAGGGACCGCAGTATCAACCAGGTGATAAAGTATGGCTTTCTACAAAACATATAGACTTCAAGAAGAAGCACATGTTCAACCCTAAATTCATAGGTCCTTACACTGTTCTTCAGCAAATCAATCCTGTGACCTATAAACTGCAATTGCCAAGATCATTACGGATTAATCCAGTGTTCCACAATTCCCTCTTGAAAAAGGCAGTCCAGAAGGTCCGCCCTCATCCAGCTCCAGGTCTAGTACAAGTACGAAGTCAAGAAGGTGTTGGATTCCAAACTGTGAGGGCGTAATCTATGAGACTTAGGGCCAGATGTAGCAACCCTTTTGCGAGTCGCAAACGGCGAAAATCGCCGTTTGCGACTCGCAAACGTGGGTTTGCAATGCACAAATGCATATTGCGAGTCGTTACCGACTCGCAATATGCATGTGCGACTCGCAAATAGGAAGGGGTGTTCCCTTCCTATTTGCGACTCGCAATGGTATGCAATACCATTTGCGACCGCATATGCGGTCGCAAATGGCATCGCAGTTACCATCCACTTCAAGTGGATGGTAACACAATCGCAAATTGGAAGGGGTCCCCATGGGACCCCTTCCAGTTTGTGATTGCACCCAAAAATAGTTTTTCAGGGCAGGGAGTGGTCCAAGGGACCACTCCCTGCCCTGAAAAAACCGAAACAAAAGGTTTCCGATTTTTTTAAAATGCAGCTCGTTTTCCCTTAGGGAAAACGGGCTACATTTAAAAAAAAAAAAACCTGCTTTATTGAGCAGCAGGTCGCTAACATGGAGGCCTGCTGACGTCAGCAGGCCTCCATGTTAGCGAGTGCCCATAGTCGCTATGGGGCCGCAATTTGCGACCCACCTCATTAATATTAATGAGGTGGGTCTTTGCGACCCCATAGCGACTTGCAGAAGGTGTCTGAGACACCTTTCTGCATCCCAAATTGCGACTTGCAATTTGCAAGTCGCAGAGACTCGCAAATTGCAAATCGCAATTTGGTTTTTTCGTACATCTGGCCCTTAATCTCATGCAAAGGTTATGGCCCTGAAAGAAACTCATGGGTTTCCGCATCTGAAATTCATGCTTCAGTACTTGTGAGGCATTTTCATTGTCTCAATCCAGACAAACCAGGCCCTAGAGCGCGTCTGGGAGAGGGGAGTACTGTCAACATCAGGGCAGTGCGTGCTCTACGGGCAACTAGAATGCAAAAATGCAGCACTCTCAAGATAACGTAATTTATGCATTGTGCTGATATGCTGTTGTTTAACCTTTTGCATTGCAGAGTTTAATCCTGAAGACTTATGTTCAAGGTGCATATAAATACTGTTCATTTGCAATGTACTGCTGCAGGCTTTCAGAGTGTGTCAGGGTGTGGTCCCCTTTCCAGGGCCTTCTAGAAGCTTTCCCTGTAGCATGCCTGGGTGTGGTTTGTGGGCTGGGCCAAGACTCTATATAAGGGAGCCAGCCCAGCTCCACAAGCTCACTATTCAGAGGTCTCAGTGCAGAGTAGCAGCAACTTCCTGAGCTCCTGTTCCGGAGGCCTACTTTGATCTTCCAGGCCTCGCCCCTTTCACTTTGCTGGATGATTCTTGATCAGGGCGGTAAGACGGAGGTCGGGCTGGGCCCCGATCCCGTACTCAAGTACAAATCTTGATATTCATTGTGCGCAACCATTTTAGGGCATTTACAAGGTTGCATTCAAATCGGCAAGACGCGCCATTCATTTCCTGTGCTTAATTCATGTTATTCATTGTACGCTACAATTTCTTGGCATTCATATGGTGGTATTCGAATCGGCAAGACGCGCGATTCATTTCCTGTGCTTAATTCATGTTATTCATTGTACGCTACCATTTCTTGGCATTCATATGGTGGTATTCGAATCGGAAAGACGTACGGTTCATTTCCTGTGCTTAATTCATGATATTCATTGTGCGTTACCATTTCATGGCATTCACATGGTGGTATTCGAATTGGCAAGACGCGCAATTCATTTCCTCTGCTTAATTCATGATATTCAGTGTGCGCTACCATTTCTTGGCATTCACATGGTGGCCTACGAATCGGCAAGACGCGCGATTCATTCCTTGTGTTAAATTCATAATATTCAAAGTGTGCTACCATTTCATGGTATTCACTTGGTGGCCTTCGAATCGGCAAGATGCGCGATTCATCTCTTGCGTTTAATTCATGATATTCATTGTGTGTCACCACTTCATGGCATTTACTTGGTGACCTTCGAATCGGCAAGACGCGCGGTTAATTTCTCGTGCCTAACTCATGTTATTCATTGTGCACAATCATTTCATGGCATTTATAAACCTTTGTGAAAATCTGCAATGTGCGCAATTCATGTTCCTGCATTTTAAGAAAACTGTTTTAGAATTCTAGATGTTATATTGTATGTGCATAATAAGTCCATCTAGTACAATTCATATAATGTTATAGAAAGCTTTCAGATTATTTCCTGGTCCTCATGCAAAGACTATTCTTGAATTTGAAAGTGTAATGCTAGAAGGTTCTGATGTTTCTAATCCATGTGTAACATTTCATTGAGTGGTTCATTAGAAAATGGTACTAATCTTTCTTGATTCCCTCACAGGTATCCAGACATCTTGAGGCCTAGTTATTTAAGTTCATGCTTAAGTTATCCATGTTTCCAATATGGCAATGCTTAGAGTCATAGCCTAGTAATGATTAATATGGTATAATCTTGATATTGTGTGTTTTAACCTTTTGCTTTCTACAGGTCTCCTTCCCAGCTGTTCCCTACCTAATCCCCTTTTCCCCACTTGGACTCTCTTAGACTCTCTGACATTCTAATCAAAGTATTGGAGCTGTCTTGTGGTGGACTTGTTGGGAACATGCACAGACCCGAGGATCTGGTGACTCTGACAGATTTGCTCACTTCCATCTGTCCTGTGCATACAGGACAGGCGGCTGCCATTTTACTTCTACAATCTCCAGGAAGGGGGTTTATGAGGTGTGTCATGGATATTTTACAGTGACCTGTTGTAGGAAGTTGGCTCTGTATGTGCTATTTCAAAGTAAGGAATAGCATGCACAGAGTCCAAGGGTTCCCCTTAGAGGTAAAATAGTGGTAAAAAGAGATAATACTAATGCTCTATTTTGTGGTAGTGTGGTCGAGCAGTAGGCTTATCCAAGGAGTAGTGTTAAGCATTTGTTGTACATACACATAGACAATAAATGAGGTACACACACTCAGAGACAAATCCAGCCAATAGGTTTTGTTATAGAAAAATATCTTTTCTTAGTTTATTTTAAGATCCACAGGTTCAAATTTTACATGTAATAGCTCTTTTGAAAGGTATTGCAGGTAAGTACTCTAGGAACTTTGAATCATTACTTTAGCATGTATACTTTTTGCATAAAACATAATAAGCTGTTTTAAAAGTGGACACTGCAATTTTCACAGTTCCTGGGGGAGGTAAGTTATTGTTAGTTTTCACAGGTAAGTAAGTCACTTACAGGTTTGAGTTTTTGGTCCAAGGTAGCCCACCGTTGGGGGTTCAGAGCAACCCCAAGTTATCACACCAGCAGTTCAGGGCCGGTCAGGTGCAAAGGTCAAAGAGGTGCCCAAAACACATAGGCTATAATGGAGAGAAGGGGGTGCCCCGGTTCCAGTCTGCCAGCAGGTAAGTACCCGCGTCTTCGGAGGGCAGACCAGGGGGGTTTTGTAGGGCACCGGGGGGGACACAAAGTAGCACAGAAAGTACACCCTCAGCAGCGCGGGGGCGGCCGGGTGCAGTGTGCAAACACGCGTCAGGTTTCCTTCAGGTTTCAATGGGAGACCAAGGGGTCTCTTCAGCGATGCAGGCAGGCAAGGGGGGGGCTCCTCGGGGTAGCCACCACCTGGGCAAGGGAGAAGGCCTCCTGGGGGTCACTCCTGCACAGAAGTTCCGTTTCTTTAGGGGCTGGGGGCTGCGGGTGCAGGGTCTTTTCCAGCCGTCGGGAAATGGAGTTCAGACAGTCGCGGTCAGGGGGAGCCTGGGGATTCCCTCTGCAGGCGTCGCTGTGGGGGCTCAGGGGGGACAACTTTGGTTACTCACAGTCGGAGAGTCGCCGGAAGGTCCTCCCTGAGTTGGTTGTTCTCCACCAGTCGAGTCGGGGTCGCCGGGTGCAGTGTTGCAAGTCTCACGCTTCTTGCGGGGAATTGCAGGGGTCTTTAAATCTGCTCCTTGTAACAAAGTTGCAGTTCTTTTGGAGCAGTGCCGCTGTCCTCGGGAGTTTCTTGTCTTTTTCGAAGCAGGGCAGTCCTCAGAGGATTCAGAGGTTGCTGGTCCCTTGGAAAGCGTCGCTGGAGCAGGTTTCTTTGGAAGGCAGGAGACAGGCCGGTAAGTCTGGGGCCAAGGCAGTTGGTGTCTTCTGTTCTTCCTCTGCAGGGGTTTGTCAGCTCGGCAGTCCTTCTTCTTGTAGTTGCAGGAATCTAATTTCTAGGTTCAGGGAGAGCCCTTAAATACTAAATTTAAGGGCGTGTTTAGGTCTGGGGGGTTAGTAGCCAATGGCTACTAGCCCTGAGGGTGAGTACACCGTCTTTGTGCCTCCTCCCAAGGGGAGGGGGTCACATCCCTAATCCTATTGGGGGAATCCTCCATCTGCAAGATGGAGGATTTCTAAAAGTTAGAGTCACCTCAGCTCAGGACACCTTAGGGGCTGTCCTGACTGGCCAGTGACTCCTCCTTGTTATTCTCATTATTTTCTCCGGCCTTGCCGCCAAAAGTGGGGGCCGGGGCCGGAGGGGGCGGGCAACTCCACTAGCTGGAGTGTCCTGCGGTGCTGTGACAAAGGGGTGAGCCTTTGAGGCTCACCGCCAGGTGTTACAGCTCCTGCCTGGGGGAGGTGTTAGCATCTCCACCCAGTGCAGGCTTTGTTACTGGCCTCAGAGTGACAAAGGCACTCTCCCCATGGGGCCAGCAACATGTCTCTAGTGTGGCAGGCTGCTGGAACCAGTCAGCCTACACAGATAGTCGGTTAAGTTTCAGGGGGCACCTCTAAGGTGCCCTCTGTGGTGTATTTTACAATAAAATGTACACTGGCATCAGTGTGCATTTATTGTGCTGAGAAGTTTGATACCAAACTTCCCAGTTTTCAGTGTAGCCATTATGGTGCTGTGGAGTTCGTGTAAAACAGACTCCCAGACCATATACTCTTATGGCTACCCTGCACTTACAATGTCTAAGGTTTTTGCTTAGACACTGTAGGGGCACAGTGCTCATGCACTGGTACCCTCACCTATGGTATAGTGCACCCTGCCTTAGGGCTGTAAGGCCTGCTAGAGGGGTGTCTTACCTATACTGCATAGGCAGTGAGAGGCTGGCATGGCACCCTGAGGGGAGTGCCATGTCGACTTACTCATTTTGTTCTCACTAGCACACACAAGCTGGTAAGCAGTGTGTCTGTGCTGAGTGAGGGGTCTCCAGGGTGGCATAATACATGCTGCAGCCCTTAGAGACCTTCCCTGGCATCAGGGCCCTTGGTACCAGAGGTACCAGTTACAAGGGACTTATCTGGATGCCAGGGTGTGCCAATTGTGGAATCAAAAGTACAGGTTAGGGAAAGAACACTGGTGCTGGGGCCTGGTTAGCAGGCCTCAGCACACTTTCAATTCAAAACATAGCATCAGCAAAGGCAAAAAGTCAGGGGGTAACCATGCCAAGGAGGCATTTCCTTACACCTGTGCTCAGCTCCACTTCGTCCACACAGTCCTTTATGCACATAAAAGATTGCTACTCCCTCCTAATCCCAGGTTAGTGGAAGAATGTTGGTGAGGAATGCTCCTGTCTACAGGCTCCTGGTCGATCTTGCCACCCTTGAAGAGCGGCATGTCATCCAGTGCTATCAGCTAAACCGTCAGACCATCATGGAGCTTGTGAGACTGTTGGAACAGGATCTGCGGCCTGGTCTTTGTCATCCCAATGCCATCACACCCACAGTACAGGTGTTGGCAGTCCTCCACTTCCTTGCCTCAGGGTCCTTCCAAAATACAGTGGGCTGGGCTACCGGAATGTCTCATTCCATATTCAGCCACGTCTTGAAGAACGTCCTATGTGCCCTACTCAAACATATAGGCAGCTATGTCAGGTTCCCCCAAAGGGTAAAAGCAGCCTTCTATGCTGTAGCACATGCCACATGTGATCGGGGCTATTGATGGGATCCACATTGCCCTGGTGAAACCAAGGGAGGAGTGAACAGGTGGTTAGGAACCGTAAAAACTTCTACACAACCAATGTTCAGGTGGTATGTCTCGCAGACCTCTACATCACACAAGTGACTGCCCGGTTCCCAGGTTCAGTGCATGATGCCTAGATTCTGTGTAACAGCAGCATCCCACACCTGATGGCACCACTACAAAGGGATTGTGCCTGGCTTATCGGTATGTAACATGCCATATGTGTGCCTCTGTATTCTGAACACTACACCACCTTGCAGATTTACCTACAGTTTTCAATATGCCTATTACCTCTGTACACACAGGTGACTCTGGTTATGCCAACCTGCCATGGCTACTGACACCAATCAGGCATCCGACTACAGCAGCAGAAAACTGTTTCAATGACCCGTGGTAGGGCCTGACGGGTCATCGGACGCACCTTTGGAGTGCTGAAAGCCAGTTCCAGGTTCCTGCACCTTACTGGAGGGGCCCTACTGTACAGACCAGTGAAAGGGTGCCAGATCATTGTAGGGTGCTGTATGTTACACTATGTGGCTCTCAGACGTCACATCCAATTGCTGGATGCTGAGGAGGGTGCAGCTGTGCCAGTGGCTGATGAAGGGGACATGGGGACATGGGGAGTGATGAGGAGGAGGATGAAGAGGATGGAGCTGATTCCAGAGCAGAGCTGATATAACAATACTTCCACTGACATACAGGTATGTGTAAAAGCCATGCTATGTGAACAGTAGCAATGTCTGCCATTTTCACTGCTGCTATCAGGGTTGTGTGTTCAATGTGGGTATTGGGTGAACCCATTACTTTAGAAATGGTGCTGTTATCTGTATTAAATAACTTGTAAATGATTGTTCCCCCTTCTGGCACTGTCACATACATTGGTAGGACAATGGTCTTCCTGTTACACGTCATGGCTGTATATTTTCTACTCATGGTAGATAAAGACGTAGGCAGAAACTGTGCTCAAAAGTGTTTATTTTAATTATGCAAGGGCTGATGAGTGGGGTCATGGCGAGTGGGATTATCAGAGTACTTAGCCCACCTTTGGGGAGTCGAAGTCCAGTATGATGGCCATGTCAAAGGGAGTTATGACAGTGGACAGTCAACAGGGTGTCACTGTGATACACAAGGGGGTATGTCCAGAAGTGGCTCACTTCCTGGCGGTGGTCTTGGTCTTGGCATCAGTGGAGGCTGGATGTCTGGTTGGACGTTCTCGCTTGCGTGGGGGCTCCTAAGCTACAGGGGAAGGGGTGCTGGTGTGACAGGACCTCCATTCTACTGGCTGAGGCTGACGTGGAGAGCTCAGATGTGATCTGGCTAATGGTAGGGGACTACTGGTGGGAGGTGGACTGACGCAGGATGGTGGTAAGTTCTGTCAGCACCCCTGCCATGGTGGCATTGTGGGTCTGCCACAGCTGTATGGCCTCCTGATGGTGCTCCCTCTCAAGCCTCTAGGTCTCCTGCAGGGTAGTTCGGATCTGGGCCATGGTGTCCTGGGTTTTGTGGTATGCACCCAGAACTTGAGTGAGGGCCTCCTGGCCAGTCTGATGTTGTTGCTGCCTCCTCCCTTGGACCACAGATCCCCTTGCACTAGCCCTGGCCCCCTGTGCCTGTGCCCCTGGCACAGTGTGCCCACTCCCCGTAGCACCAGGGCCTTCATTGTCTTGGGCGGGTGCTCTTGACTCAGGCCCCTGTACTGTGGGGGCACACCTCTAATTGAATGTTCCCTGAGGCACAAGTTTGGGGAGGAGGGGCTAGCTGAGGCTGAGGTGTTGTAGCCACACGGGAGGGTGAGTCCGGGGTGTCCAGGTTGGGGCTGCTGGGGGTGGAGTGGCCAGTCACCCCAGATGGCCCTGGCAATTCGTCGTCTTCCAGACATCCACTGGGGCCTTCATCCTGGGGAGGGCTATCTGACCCTGGCATCCTCTGCTGGGTGGCAGTAGCAGGGTTAGCTGTGGATGGAAAGGGTAAGAGTTAATGCGTGGGTATGTCATTGTAATGTCATGGTGTGCTGCTTGCAGTGGGTGGATTCTTTACCCAGATATGGCAATGACATTTGCAGCAATGCAGATACTGCATGGTGAATGGGCTTTGGGCCATGCTTGTCATATCATATGTAGTCGTGGGTTTGCAGTTTAACATTGCTGTAATTGCCATAGGTAGTGAGGCAGTGTTGGCTAGCAGTCGGGGTGGGCTGTGGGATGATTGTCCATGCAGGTGCTCCATTGTGAGGAGTGAGTTTGAGTCGGATCCGGCATGCATAGTGATGGATTATGGGAGTCGTAGTTGAGGAGATAGTGAAGGTTTAGTGTGCATTGTGTGGGGTGGTTGTGTGGATGGTGAGAGGGGGTGATGTCGCATGCAGAGTAGGAAGGTGGGGGGATAGTAAGGGGTGCATTCTTGTGGTTTGTGATAGAATGGGGTTTGGTGGGTGCTTGGGAGGCATGCAGGACTAGAGTGGTTCATGCTCGGGAGGATGTTGCTTCCTTACCAGAGTCAATCCCTCCGATGATTCCAGTCAGGCCCCCACAATGCACGATGTCCAAGACCTTCTCTTCCCAGGATGGCAAGTCAAGGGGAGGAGGTAGGGGTCCACTGCCAATCTTGTTGAGGGCGATGTGCCTGGATGCCATGGAATGGACCTTCCCCCTGAGGTCATTCCACCACTTTCTGATGTTCTCCCCTGTGCATGGGTAGCTGCCGACTGTGTTCACACTGTAGATAATCTTCTACCATAGCTCTGTTTTCCTGGCCATAGATGTTTGCTGGACTTGTGCTCCCATCAGTTGTGGCTCTACTCTGACGATCTCGTCCACCATGACCCGCAACTCATTGTCGGTGAAGCGTGGGTGTGACATGTTGTGGGGGTGCATGCACCGTGTGAAATCTATGCTCAATGGGCAGTGGTTCGTGGGTCGTGGGTCTCTGGGTCATGGTAGCATTCGCAAGGGTTTGAGGGGGGTCTGGGGGGGTGTGTATTATGGTGCAGTGAACATGTGTGTGTATGTGTTTCAGGTGTGGGGTATTCAAACTGTCCAATCTCTTGTTGCCTTTCTGTTGGCGGTGATTTTCTAGCCAGCCACGGTGCGCACTGCCAATAGTGTCATGCGCTACATGTTCCGCTGTGCAGAAATGTAACTCATAATATGGCAGCGGGAATGGTGTAGGTGTGGCGGGCCCGGCGGGCGGACAGTCAATCTTTTGCAGTCAGTGGCACTGGCGGTGTTGGATTTCTGGCTGTGGTTCGTCGGCTTGGTGATTGTGACTCGTAATACGGCAGACACTGTACCACCAACACTGACAGGATGGTGGCGGAATTTTCCATGGCGGTCTTGCCGGAAGACCGCCAAACTCGTAATGAGGGCCAAACTTTCCAAAACATTTTGATGAATTATTTGGGCGAATCTTTAACGCGTCCAACACCGCTGGATTTGTACATTTCTTAAAGGCTGTGAGTTCTATTTTTTGTCAGCATGTTTTCCTCTACATTCAGAAGTATACCTTCAGCCATAAAATCTTTATTTTCTCAAGTGTTTTCAGGGGATTCCCTATTACTTTGTCATTAATTGGTGGCATTCTGCTATTGCTATTCTTTCTTCACTGCTCCATCCCAAGAAATAGGACTGATGGCGCTTCCACCAGCCCAACTGCATCATGAACGCATTATGCAGTACTGTGGAGTACCGGTTTCTGTCATTCAGACTACTTTTCAACTGTGTGCAGCCTGCCTTTCATTGCTTGTGGTGTCCTTTCGAACATACCCTGGAAGTGTGTCTTGCTACACAGTGCATACCTTCTTTGAATGCTGATGTGTTGATGTTCTTCCTGAGGGATAATTACCAGGCATGCACTATGAGACTGAGATTGTGTTTGCTGTGGTAAGCGTCCTATGAAGACCAGGTGGCTCTTGGTGCTACAACACCTTGCACTGCATGGAATGCAGCTGCTTTGGCTGGAGCTGAGGCAATGGAACATGAGTGCTCTCTCACATTCTTTGTCTGCAAATTGGATTCATTAACATCTGCTGAAGTGGGGTCTTTCTTGGATTCTATTACAAATGATGAAATTGGCAATTTTCTAAAGGACCATGATTACTGTTGGACTGCTGACATTATGCCTCATATTAATTGATATGTTTTTAAATTCTAAATTGACTAGTTTTATTTTGGCCTGCACTTTGGTCTGTTTGCTTGTCAACATGGACGTTTCATTCTATACATTTTAGGCTTGATTTTAGGATTATAGATGTAGATATGGTAGTTTCTGCTTTAGGTTTTATTGGAGACCTTTACAGTTTAAACCGACAATCGGGAGGGTGTTGTGAGGTTAATTTAGCAAATACATGGGCATGTTATTTTGGCATAGGCCTGAAGCTGTGCCCTTTCCCTCCGATGCATGGCATTGTTCTTTTACTTATTATTTTAGCAAAAGCTTCATTTTAGTGGAGATGTTTTTATTATCTTATCAGCTCCCCTTTCAAGAAAAAATTCTGTTATTCATTTCTCTGCATGACAGTTGTGCTTCACTCAAGGTTGAACGGGATAAGTTTACGATTTATTGTTGACACAAAGTGTTCATCATGTCCCCAACTTTTATACCCAGAAATATATGTGTTGTCACATCAAGGTAATTTTCTTAGAACACCAGGTGTTTTATTATAAAACACCTCACTGTCCCCTATACGATAGGCGGGAATTCCAGCCAGTTTCCACTGCATGCTGCACATCATCCTTGCAGTTTCTGCTGAGGCCTGAAGCCTTCTCTGCCTCTATGTGGGAGGGCTCTCAGTGGACCAACATACCTCTTCTTTACTTACAAACACAGATATGGGGGACGAGTTCCTTCCAGGGGGCCTGATGGGCAGATTAGGGTTTACACTGCCATGCTCTGGTATATAATTGTACAGGGATTATTGAACCATTATTGTTACAGTATGGTGGGACTTTTCCTATGTTTCACTTTCCTTATCACTGCTTTGCTTGTATTATGTTTCATTATCCTTATAATCGCCATACATGCCTTATTACATAGAATGCAGTTGATTCGATAAAACCCATTGAACCTAGTCCTGATTTTGTTTCTGTTTGTATGTGTGCGATATATGTGACTGAGAGAAAGGGGTAAGATCTGTTCCACCATGGTTTCTATGATAAATCTAGATGTCATGCAAAGGGCTGCTACAATTGACATTTACTCTTGGGTACTGGTGAGGTGCTGCTAGCTTGCTGGAAGGGTTAAACCAACAGCAGTCACACAGCGCAGGATCAGACTCAGTCCCCCGTTCTCAGTGGTGCTGCTGCTCAATTCCAGCAGTCTCGTTAGTAAAACAGGAGTCTGTATGACAGTGAATCCCCCCCTACTTTTCCAGAGGTGGGGCGCTAATTTTTTCAGCAATTCCCCCTTCCATTCATGATGGAAGCAGGCAGAAGCCCCAGCAAAGGATATGGCCTGGAAGAGCAACAGCTGTTATGGGGGAGAGTGCAGTGCTACATGCCGGGCTACACCAGGGTCTCCCTCACCCGGCAGCAGGTGACAATCTTGACCTGAAGCACAACCCTCTGGGCTTGCTTTATGTCAAAGTGGCCTGAGTAGGTGAGTGATGGCTTGAAAAACTTGCTTTAATATTTATATGTACTACTTTTCGAAGATTTACATCAGCGGTAAGTTTACATGATGTATATCCTATATTTAAAGATATATAAAGAAACAAATTCATACATTATATAAATAAATATAAGATAATGTGAATAAATATATTTTACATAAAATAAATGTGCATATTATTCACAATATACTGTGTATACAATATATTTTATATATAAATCTGAATGTGTTTATAAAAGGCATATATATATATATTCATATATATACATATAAATGTGTGTGCTTAAAATTGGTTTTAGGTATGTTTTGTTATAAAGTACTTATATGACATATACATATAGGCATACCTAGGTATAAATACAAAATATAAAATGTTCAATTATACATCTATTTAAAAAACAATGTATTTATTTATTAATATATCAATCTGTGTACCTACATGTAATATGATTGTATATGTATTCAACAAAGTTATTTACATACATACATAAATGACATAAATGAATTAAAATAGATAGATAGATAGGTAGATATGGAGGACAAGTGAATCTTACTGCTTGGATTCTCTTCCAGGGTGAGCATGGTCCTTCTTGGGGTGATTCAAGGGATGTCACTAGGCTAGTCTGTTTCCAGGGGTGTTGGTGTTTCTCTGTGACTTTATGTCGCTAGTATAGTCTCCATCTCTGTGAAGTACAGAATGCGAAGGGAGACTGACTTTGTCCAATAATAGCAAAAAAGGTATGAATCGAGGGGAGGTGGAATATTATTTGTAGTAACTAAACAATGTGTAGGAAAGAAAACTAATTTTAGGATAGAGGTTGAAGAAAGGAACAGGATTCGTAAGTCAGACATTATTTATAATGTTATGCCTGTAAAAAAATCTTTTGTAGCGAGTATTAGTAAATTAATCATTGTTATTTTATATCCTTCCCATTTTCTGAAGAATTAAAGAGAACCAAGCACCAGACCAAGAGGGGGAAGACCACTAGGAGCAGCAGCTTGGCTCGGGCCCAGGGCAGAAGTGCTGGTAAGTCATCATGTTTATTAATGTTTTCTTACATTTTACTATTCTCACCTAGTATGTAGTAGAGCCTTTTGTAGCACTTTCTCAACTTCACTTTATCTGTGTTTTCTTTATTCCCTGTTTCTGCAGCTGACTTCCTCCTGTCTTTACACCTGCTCCCTTTTTGCTAAGGTGCCAGACAACGTTTCCCTCCCCCTATTGTACACATCTTCTCTCCATCTCCATGCGGTGCAATACGCGACAAGAGATTGACTTTGCCCACAGCTTTCAGAGTGACAAAATTAGGCCTAGAGAAAATAGCAAAACTGTTTGAAAGCAAGTGAGTGGAAGAACAACACGATGTGCATGGACGTCACTTAGAGGTCACTCTGACCTCTGGCTTGCCCCTTGCGACTCATGGCACTGCATTTGCTAACCCTAGCCTCAGAGGTGGCAATATCAGTGCCAGAAGCATAGGAGCGGCTTGTCCTTATGAACAGGTTGGGGCTTCAAACTCCTTGTTTTTGTCAATTTTTATTACACTATAGTGAATAATAACATATCATTCACTTTTAGTGTAATAAAAAAATGGAGTGCAAGTAGTTGAAATATGGCCCTTTTTACACCTGAGGTGGTAACAAATGCTATTAAATGTATTTTGTGCGCAAGTGTGCAGGTGAGTGTGTTTATGTGATGGAGAGTGTGTGTATATGTGATTGTGTGTGTATGTGTAAGCATGTGTGTGTGAGAGAACGTAAAGTTCAACTGATGTGTGATGTCTCTTCCGCTACCCCTGGCCTTTGGGTGAATTAACGTTCATGATAATTTGTAGGAAACAGTGCGTAAGGCAGAAGTATTTTATTTTTAGGGTTGAAGTGAAGTGAGGAAAAGGATTGCTTAGTCAGTCAGTAGATTGGTTTGCATGTAAAAAGTGTGTGTGTTTTTAAAGAGAACCTACTAATAACTATCTGGTCTCTTCTTTAACTTTTCTTGTTTCAGAACAGCCCCACCACACTTCCCCCCACCTTGATGGTGCTGTCGGTAAGCCATGTTTAATATTTCTTACTTTTCAACCTGTGTGCATTACGGTCTTCTGTATTTTCTAGTTTCACCATCTTTACCTATCTACTTTGGTGTCTGCTTTTTCCACGCATACCAGTCTCCTTGTGTACTGTTTTCTTTTCTATTCCACCACTTTCTGTAGCTCACTTGCTCCTGTCTGTAGATGTTTTCCCCTCTTTTTGTTTACTAAACCTTTCTTTGCTCTTCTTTTACATTTCTTGTGCTGTTTACAGAACATAGTGGGTAACATAAAAAAGGAACGCAACATTAAGTATTCACTACAAGTAGGTTGACAGCAGACTTGATTGTTATGAGAAAAAATATTATAACATTGAATGGTTGACTACTTCGTTTTTTAAATGTCGTAAAACTTTCAATATGATTTTCTTCAGATAGAAAATAGACAAGGATAGCCTTAAAGTTTTTTTATATATTTTTTTTCATTTAAAAAAAATCTTTTTATTTAGGTTTGTGTCAATGTACATCCCATAAATGCCTTTACAGTTGTAAGCATATATACCCAATACTGTAGAATATGGGGTTATTACATCATTTCAAAACACATTTTTTATATCACAAATATTCCAAAGGAAACATCAAAATGTGGTCGACACAGGAGAAACCTTTGATGCAAGTGATGATAAATGAATGGTAGAAATATTGGAGCTGAATCAACTATGTTGCAAAATTAATCCAGGTACAGATATTAGGTACATAAATCTTAAACTAAAACTGTAACAACAAATTGGCTGACTGATTAGCGGAAGGCTCCTACCCACGGTCCTCAACTGGCCTTAGGATAGCCTTACACTAGTGAAGAATTGTACTTGTAACTTGTGCAAGTGGTTGCAGGTATCTAAATTTGTTCATTGTATTTTTGTCTACATCCGAAAGTATTCGAGGCTCCTGAGGAGGCGGGCGGAGGAGAGCACTATCATTTATGGAAGGTGGATGACTTAGACAAGTGGTAAGTCACTTTCCTTTGGCAATGATAACTACTGCATTTGTTATTGGTATTCCATCCTTTCTTCCAAGTCCGGAATCCCTTTAAACATTATTCAGCCTCATATGTTCTCCTCTAATGCTTGTTTAGATTGGTGTCTAGTGCCCACTCGCCTACCACGATGAAACATTCTTTCTGGACCAGCCAGCCCAAAAATGACTTTCCCATCTTGGCATGCGCCATATTTTTCTCAAGGTTTCTGCCTAAGTGACTACTTTTAATGACTTCCATTACTGTTCCATCTTCTACTTTTCATCAACCATGGAACTAAGCCTACTAGTAAATGATGAGCCTGACACTCAATTCGATAGCCAAACCTTTACTTAGTCACTGCACCAGAATGTTTATAACTTACTTCACCCTACATTTCCCTGCCGCTTTGCCAAGGAAAAAGGTTTATATAGAACATTACTTGGGGTGTGGGATGGAGTGTGGCACACATGAGGGAGTATGATAAGAGGAGGGCCAGTGGAATTTATGATGCCATTAACTATCCCAAAATAAAAACATGCTGCCCTGCCAGAATAGCTCCATTATTATTGTGCATTTACAGTTATGTAAATTGGGCAGCATACATTTAATGTGCCGTTTGAATGGCAATATATATTTATATTTGGCAGCTGATTTATTTATTATTATTGACAGTAACACAGTTAGAGTATGTGTTGCAAGTGTCACTTCTTAAAATCACTTCAATTGTTCATCATTTTATAAAAGAAGTCTGTTTTTAAATATGGCGATAGTCATAAATTCATCAACACCACACACTGCTGCTGCATTATGTAAAGTATGTAGGTATTGGAAAAATCGTGACCTTGTGAACTATGCCAAAGCAATTCCAATAGCCCTAGGTTTATATAAATAAATAGCCCTAGTTTTATATAAAGAAGGTCTTGTGTTAAGTACTACAATTCGACTGCTTTTTTCCTTCTTTGGATCATCTAGCTACTTTTGCCAAAGGACCTGTCCCGGGGTCCCACTTCCAGTGGGAGATAGCCTCTCCGCTCCGCCTCCAGAAAATGGAGCTGGTGGTCCTCGAGGAGGAGGGGCTGCAGCAGCCAACATTGCCTCAGACCGCCAGCTGGAGCGAATATGGCAACCTCATTGCCACTACCATATGCAGCCGCGAATCCCTGCCACACCTCGATTTACAGCAACACAACCCTATACCGCCCTCTTCCATAAAATTGTGCAGGGCCTGGAGGGTATAAAAAAGAGCTAGCAGAACCGGCTAAAATACTTGAGGCAGTGGAGGCCTAGTTGTTACAAGGAGGGAGGGAGTGGGGCTGTTGAGGGAGGTGAGGAGGAAGCAGTTGGGATCAGCGTAGCTGGACATTTAGAGTTTTAAGGTTTTGTTTTTAAGGGTGTGGCGTGGGCCTGTTGTGGGAGCATACGGTGGTAAGGACAACTGGGGATTGTCAATAGGGTCCGTGCTTGGTTTTTTCATGTCTTCTGGGATTCTCAGTTGAGGGGGTGGGTCAGTTGTGGAAGGAGAGGGTGTGAGTTCATGTTTTTTTTTTTATACAATGTATTACTTTTTTACTTGAATATCTATTGTTGAATTACTAGTTAGTGTAACATCACCGTTAATTAAACAGGAATCACTACCAACATAGTGATAAGTGGCTGTCCTCTGTACTTGTCAAATTGCAAAGCAATTGTCACACACTGTGCATTCCAAGGACAAAACAAAAAACTGCCTATGACCACACAAACCTCCCACCTTTTATGTCTTGATTGACTGTGCTATCTTCCAATCACTAATAGTTGTATTCTACTTACTCACCGCCCATGACCCACCTTCTTTAACTAGTAGCCACTAATGGGGTCTGTCAACATACACCAAAATAACAAATCCTCCTTCCTGAGGACTACTTTTTACTTGTGTATAATAAGGGATGGATGGTGCCTCTCACTTCAGGATTTCACCAAAGGGCCACCTTAACGCTGGTGGTGGTGCCTCAGTGCTAACAGGGAAGACATCACAGAAAAAACAAGTTTTTTTTATTGCGAATGATGCTGGTGAAGTTAACTACCCAAAGCGTTCTTTTTATGCATCTCAAACAACTAGACTAAAAGAAACAAAAGAGTGAGTGGGCAATCCAAGACTGAAACCACCATGATAACACAACAACTAGCAACTTATTGTTTAGCTGTTTACAAATTAAACCCCTTCACTGCCAGGCCTTTTCCCCCCCCTGTGCCAAGCCTTTTTTTGGCTATTTGGGGCAGTTCGCGCTTAGGCCATCATAACATTTTGTTCACATAAGCTACCCACGCCAAATTTGCGTCCTTTTTTCCAACATCCTAGGGATTCTAGAGGTACATAGTCTTTGTGGGTTCCCCTGAAGGAGACCAAGAAATTAGCCAACATACAGTGAACATTTTTTATTTTATTTTTTTAAATGGGAAAAAAGGGCTGAAGAAGGCAGCTTGTGGTTTTTTCCCTGAAAATGGCATCAACAAAGGGTCTGCGGTGGTAAGATCACCATCTTCCCAGCTTTCAGGAACAGGCAGACTTGAATTGGAAAACCCAATTATTCAATACAATTTTGACATTTTACTGGGACATACCCCATTTTTACTATTTTTTTGTGCTTTCAGCCTCCTTCCAGTTAGTGACCAAAATGGGTGAGAAACCAATGCTGGATCCCAGAATGCTAAACATTTCTGAAAAGTAGACAGAATTCTGAATTCAGCAAAGGGTCATTTGTGTACATCCTATAAGTGTTTCCTACAGAAAATAACAGCTGAAATAAAAAAATATTGAAATTGAGGTGAAAAAAACCAGCTATTTTTCTCCACGTTTTACTCTCTAACTTTTTCCTGCGATGTCAGATTTTTTATAGCAATATACCGTTACGTCAGCTGGACCCCTCTGGTTGCGGGGATATATAGGGCTTGTAGGTTCATCAAGAACTCTAGGTACCAAGAGCCAATAAATGAGCTGCACCTTGCAATGGGTTTTTATTCTACACCGGGTATACAGCAATTCATTTGCTGAAATATAAAAAGTAAAAAATAGGTATCAAGAAAACCTTTGTATTTCCAAAATGGCCACAAGATAAGGTGTTGAGAAGCAGTGGTTATTTGTACATTTCTGAATTCCGGGGTGCCCATACTAGCATGTGAATTACAGGGCATTTCTCAAATAGACGTCTTTTTTACACACTGCCTTACATTTGGAAGTAAAAATGTAGAGAAAGACAAGGGGCAATAACACTTGTTTTGCTATTCTGTGTTTCCCCCAAGTCTCCTGATAAAAATGGTACCTCACTTGTGTGGGTAGGCCTACCGGCCACGAAAGGAAATAGCCCAAAACACAACGTGGATACATCACATTTTTTCACAGAAAACAGAGGTGTTTTTTACAAAGCGCCTACCTGTGGATTTTGGCCTCTAGCTCAGCCGGCACCTGGGGAAACCTAGCACACCAGCGCATTTTTGAAAACTAGACACCTAGGGGATCCAAGATAGGGTGACTTGTGGGGCTCTGACCAGGTTCTGTTACCCAGAATCCTTTACAAACCTCAAAATTTGACCAAAAAAACACTTTTTCCTCTCGTTTCGGTGACAGAAAGTTCTGGAATCTAAGAGGAGCCACAAATTTCCTTCCACCCAGCATTCCCCCAAGTCTCCTGATAAAAATGGTACCTCACTGGTAGGCCTAGCACCCATGAAAGGAAATGGCACAAAACACAACATGGATACATCACATTTTTTTCACAGAAAACAGAGGTGTTTTTTACAAAGTGCCTACCTGTGGATTTTGGCCTCTAGCTCAGCCGGCCCCGGGGGGCAGAAATGGCCTAAAATAAATCTGCCCCCCAATCCCCGTGGGGAGCGACCCTTGCCTACAGGGTCGCTCCCCCTGCATGACATTGGTGCAAAAAAAAGATCCCCGGTGCCTAGTTGTTTCTGCCCCCCTTGGGGGCAGATTGACCTAAAATAGGCCGTTCTGCCCCCAAGGGGGGCAGAAAGGTTTTTAGGAGTCTCTGGAATGCGGAGTGGTCCTGGGTGGTCCTGAGGCTGGTGGGGAGGGAGTTCCAGGTCTTGGCTGCCAGGAAGGAGAAGGACCTCCCACCTGCCGTGGAGCGGCGGATGCGAGGGATGGCAGCGAGCGCGAGGCCCGAGGAACGGTGGAGACGGGTGGGGGCGTAGAAGCTGAGGCGACGGTTGAGGTAATCCGGTCCCTTGTTGTGGAGGGCTTTGTCCGCGTGGGTGAGAAGTCGGAAGGTGATCCTTTTGCTGACTGGGAGCCAATGCAGGTGTCTCAGGTGTGCGGAGATGTGGCTGTTGCGGGGTACGTCGAGGATGAGGCGGGCCGAGGCGTTTTGAATACGTTGCAGGCGTTTTTGGAGCTTGGCGGTGGTCCCAGCATAGAGGGTGTTGCCGTAGTCCAGGCGGCTCGTGACGAGGGCGTGGGTCACGGTTTTTCTAGTGTCGGCGGGGATCCAGCGGAAAATCTTGCGGAGCATGCAGAGGGTGAGGAAGCAGGCGGAGGACACGGCGTTGACTTGCTTGGTCATGGTGAGAAGAGGGTCCAAGATGAAGCCGAGGTTGCGGGCATGGATTGCGGGGGTCGGTGCGGTGCCGAGGGCCGTGGGCCACCAGGAGTCGTCCCAAGCGGACGGAGTGTTGCCGAGGATGAGGACTTCCGTTTTGTCAGAGTTCAGCTTTAGGCGGCTGAGCCTCATCCAATCTGCGACGTCCTTCATGCCCTCTTGTAGGTTGGTCTTGGCGCTGGCGGGGTCCTTGGTGAGGGAGAGTATAAGTTGGGTGTCGTCGGCGTAGGAGGTGATGATGATATCGTGCTTGCGTACGATGTCGGCGAGGGGGCTCATGTAGATATTGAAGAGTGTCGGGCTGAGTGATGAGCCTTGAGGTACGCCGCAGATGATCTCGGTGGGGTCTGAGCGAAACGGAGGGAGGTAGACTCTTTGGGATCGGTTTGAGAGGAAGGAGGCGATCCAGTCCAGGGCCTGGCCTTGGATCCCGGTGGAGCTGAGGCGGGTGATTAGGGTGCAGTGACAGATGGTGTCGAAGGCAGCCGAGAGGTCGAGGAGGATGAGGGCGACTGTTTCACCGGTGTCCATCAGGGTTCTGATGTCATCTGTGACTGAGATGAGGGCGGTTTCAGTGCTGTGGTTGGCTCGGAATCCGGTTTGTGAAGGGTCGAGCAGGTTGTTGTCTTCCAGGAAAGTGGTCAGCTGTTTGTTGACGGCCTTCTCTATTACCTTGGCGGAGAAGGGGAGGAGCGAGATGGGGCGGAAGTGTTTCAGGTCGCTCGGGTCAGCCGTAGGTTTCTTTAGTAGTGCGTTGACTTCGGCGTGTTTCCAGCATTCGGGGAAGGTAGCAGAAGAAAAAGAGGAGTTGATGACGGCCTGGAGGTGCGGGGCGATGATGTCGTCGGCTTTATTGAAGATGAAGTGAGGGCAGGGGTCCGATGGAGCGCCAGAGTGGATCGAGTTCATGGTGGTTTTGGTTTCTTCGGTGTTGATGTGGGCCCAGTCGTTGAGGGTGATGGTCGGAGGTGTGGGTTCGGTGATGCTTGGTTGGGTCTGGTGTCCGAAGCTGTCGTGGAGGTCGCTGATCTTGCGATGGAAGAAGATGGCGAGGGAGTTGCACAGATCTTGTGAGGGCATGACGGCGTTGGGGTTGGAGAACTCCTTGATGATGCTAAAAAGTTCTCTGCTGTTGTGGCTGTTTTTGTCCAGTCTGTCGGTAAAAAAGTTCCTTTTGGCAGCGCGGATCAGGTGGTGGTGTTCGCGGGTAGCGTTCTTGAGGGCGGTCATATTGTCAGCGGTGTGGTCCTTGTGCCAGGCCTTCTCGAGTGCGCGACAAGTTTTCTTCGATTCTTTGAGGGTGTCAGAGAACCAGAGAGGTTTTTTGGTGTTGGCCTGTCGATGCGTGCGTTTGAGGGGAGCAAGGTTGTCTGCGCAGTTGGAGGTCCAGTTCGTGAGGCTGAGGGCTGCGTCGTTGGGGTCGGTGGTGAGGGTGGGTTGGTTGGCGGCGAGTGCGGAGAAGAGTTGCTCTTCGGGGATTTTGTTCCACTGTCGACGAGGGATGGGTTGAGTGCGGAAGTGGCGGGTCTCGCATCGGAATGTGAAATGTACACAGCTGTGGTCGGTCCAGTGCAGAGCGGAGGTGTGGCTGAAGAAGACGTGTTTGCTGGCGGAGAAGATGGGCTCTGGCTCTTCGAGCAGCAGTAACCCCCCCCTTTTTTTCCCCTAGCGCCTTGAGACCCACACCGGTGAGTAGCGCGCTTTATAAATATTAATGATTTGATTTGATTTGAAATGGTCTAAATACAATTTGCCCCCCAGGGGAGCGACCCTTGCCTAATGGGTCGCTCCCCATCTCTAAAAAAATAAACAAACAAAAAAAAGAAATTGCCCTGGCGCCTAGAGGTTTCTGCCCCCCCTGGGGGCAGATCGGCCTAATAACAATAGGCCGATCTGCCTCCAGGGGGGGCAGAAATGGCCTAAAATAAATTTGCCCCTTACCCCCAACACCCGCCGGGGAGCGACCCTTGCCTATGGGGTCGCTCCCCCCTGGGTGACATTGGCGCAAAAAAAAAAAGTTCCCCGGTACCTAGTTGTTTCTGCCCCCCTTGGGGGCAGATTGACCTAAAATCGGCCGATCTGCCCCCAAGGGGGGCAGAAATGGTCTAAATACAATTTTCCCCCCAGGGGAGCGACCCTTGCCTAATGGGTCGCTCCCCATCTCTAAAAAACAAACAAACACAAAAAACAAAACATTTTTTTTAGCCATGGTGTCTAGAGGTTTCTGCCCCCGTGGGGGCAGATCGGCCTAATAACAATAGGCTGATCTGCCCCCAGGGTGGGCAGAAATGGCCTAAAATAAATTTGCCCCCTCATCCCCCCCGAGAAGCGACCCTTGACTACGGGGTCGCTCCCCTTGCGTGACGTTGGCGCAAAAAAAAAGATCCCTGGTGCCTAGTGGTTTCTGCCCCCCTTGGGGGCAGATTGATCTAAAATCCGCCGATCTGCCCCCAAAGGGGGCAGAAATGGCCTAAATACAATTTGCCCCTCCACGGGAGCAACCCTTGCCTAAGGGGTCGCTCCCCATCTGTAAAACAACAACAACAACAAAAATCCCCAGTGCCTAGTGGTTTCTGCCCCCCCTTAGGGGCAGATCGGCCTAATTAAAATAGGCTGATCTGCCCCCCAGGGGGGCAGAAATGGCCTAAAATAAATTTGCCCCCCAGGGGAACGACCCTTGCCTAAGGGGTCGCTCCCCTTGCATGAAAATCACGAGAAAAAAACAAAACTCCCTGGTGTCTAGTGGTTTCTGTCCCCCTTGGGGGCAGATTGGCCTCATAAAAATAGGCCAATCTGCCCCCAAGGGGGACAGAAATGGCCTAAATATAATTTGCCCCCTAGGGGAGCGACCTTTGCCTAAGGGGTCGCTCCCCACCTCAAAAAAAAAAAAAAAATTCCTGGTGCCTAGAGGTTTCTGCCCCCCTCCCCCCCCGGTGGCAGATCTGCCTAACAATAGGCCAATCTGCCCCCAGGGGGGGCAGAAAAGGCCTTAAAAATAATGCCCCCCCTGGGAGCGACCCTTGCCCAAGGGGTCGCTCCCTTATGCCAATTTCCTTCAAAAAATTAAATCCCTGGTGTTTAGTGGGTGTTTTAGCAGCCGGATTGCTTGCAATCCGGCTGCTAAAACGCTGAGAGAGACTTCAAAGGGAAGGAAATTCATTTCCTTCCCTTTTAAGCCTCTCCCAGCCTCCTCCACGTGATCGGAAGAGAAATGCATTGCATTTCTCTTCTGATCGCGCTGGAAGCTCAGCTTCCAGCGCGATGGGAGGAGGCCGCTGTGATAGCGCGCGATCGCGCGCTGACGTCACAGGGGGGTGGGGGGGTCAGGGGTGGAAGGGGAAGGGCTTCTCCTTACATCCCTGCCTTTGGGGGTTTGGGGGGGAACCCCACAAAGGGAGCGCTAGCGCTCCCTCTGGGCTCTATACCCAGGACGTAATGGTTACGTCCTGGGCACACGAGCACTGTGCCCCGGGACCCAACCATTACGTCCTGGGCACAGAAGGGGATAATAAAGCCCTCAATTCTCGGGAGTCAGGACTCAGGAGAAGGTTAATTCAGTAGAGTCCATCTGGCACAGATTGTGTAAAAACAATGTTGTAATTAAGACTCTGCACTACGATGCCCCATTTATGCCTTGGTAGGCGTCGTGGGTTGGGCAAATATGTAAATATTTTGTAGCAACATCCTGTAACAGTTGGCATCACTTTAACTACATCTGCCCCTCAAAGTGTGAGATGTGTTGATGTTGGAAATTAGCACACTCAATGGATCACGCACAACCTGGGAAAAGAGGGTTAGGGGTTTCATAAATGGAGGGGTAGGAGGACTTGAGGAAAGGTGAGAGATAGACAAACACAGCATTTATCACATCTGTTATGGAAGGAACATGACAGTTCAGTTAACAAATGTAAACAGTCCTTTAGCCCCAAAGATCACGAGTCAGTTTGACACCTAGGCTAGAAAATTGCAAAACAGGGAGGACCCACAGTTCAAAAATAGTTACAGGTACACAATGAAAAAAGATACTGTATACAAATGGATGTTGCATTTCCATTCTGCTGGCATTGCCCATCTTGGTTTCGGGGCTGGATAGCAAATCTGGATAAGCATCATGATATATAAGGAGCAGGAAAGCGGAGGATAGGCTAGTCTCAGAAGAGCCGAGAGACAGATTTATGAATGGCGTGTATTGCTCTTGTGTGATTCAAGTTGTCCCAAGGCAATGCAAGTCCTTTAGTGGGATTTACTAAGCCACGCAAAGCCACCTTGCGTAGCTCTGGGTGGTGTAGTAAATCAGTGCAAGTCACTGCGTTACTGTACAGTTCCTAATAAATCATGGAAGGACACGCAAATCAGCTCTTGCGTGGCTTTATAAATCTGGACTGGCATTTTGCGTCATGGCTGCACCAAAACAGTGTCACAACAACAACAACACAAAAAGTTAGTAAATCTGGTGTGCAGTGATGCACATGTAATCTGTTGATTGACAACAGGTCCCTATGTCTATCATGAGGTGGATGACTGAACTGAGCTTTACCTCATAGTGTTGCCAATTTATTGCAGCACTTCGTGATACCGTGCTGGCACAGTCACTATGGCAAAATAGGTCAGGCTGGGAACCCTCCATTTTGGGCAGAAGGCCACTGTAAGTTCCAGAAAACCCACTCATTCCACACAAAAAAAAAAGAAGAGGCCAAGCGCTAACATTATAGCCAGCTTTTTCGTGGTTTAGGTGGTACAGTGGCTCCTTGGAAAAAAATAGCCTAAATGGCAGGCTGTTTTTGTTGGGATACTATCGCCACAAGTGACAAACAGGTACCAGCAGCAGGTAGGTTGCCTGTGAGCTTAGGGGTGGAAGTCACTGTATCTCGCTGTGCCTCATGTCATGAAGAGGTGCAGGTGAGGAGTGTGCATTCCTTTGGAGGCTTACAGGGCTGCAATTTGTAATGCTGCTCCTGGCATCCTTTTTTCAATCTTCCTCATCTTTTTCACTTCAGCAACTGGTTATCTCTAACCACCAGCAGAGTGTATTTCAGATGCTCTTCCCACATAATTGTGTGTTGTTTTTTCAAATGGGACAGTTCGCTTCCTGTACTGTAGCTCTCACCTGGCTTACCACAACAAACGTTCTCATGGCAACCAGAGCATATTGCAATGTTATACTCATGCTGGCTAAGTGTAAGGAAGCTCCAAAGTGGGAAGG
Organism: Pleurodeles waltl; assembly: GCF_031143425.1. Taxonomy (NCBI): domain Eukaryota; kingdom Metazoa; phylum Chordata; class Amphibia; order Caudata; family Salamandridae; genus Pleurodeles; species Pleurodeles waltl. Next base: position 1,166,142,743 of record NC_090448.1, read on the forward strand.
AAATGTTTCGAATTATGCCAAAGCCTAAAGAACTGGAGTTAAATCTGCATGGTTGTCCTGTGCCCCTGTAGGGCATGCTGTGACTATGGTAGGGGTGATGGTGGCAGATGCATGCTTCTGGTGTCTTGCAAATATGGGAGCCAGCGATGTTGGTAGAACACAAATCGAAAACAATACATCAAATATATGCTGTCACCCCACCAAGGTCCATGGGGACTCTATTGGCGGAAGGAGGAGACAATTAAAAAAGTCAAAAATATGAAAAACCAACAACACTGTACTACAATCACCAGCAAGCATATATAATTCATATCAGGAGAAAAAAGAAAAATGAATACAACTGTCACAGGCCTCTATCAATGTTTCTAGAAAATGGCTAAAAACATTGAATAAGAAGACTGTAGAACACACAGGCTGCATAAAAGGTTGGAAGCTAGGTCATCCACAACATGGATGCTGAAGAAGGAGGCATGGGAAACAAAAACAATATGACCAGCAAACACACTTTGCCCCAAAAAGGTAAGATTCCAATAGTTAAGATGCAGCAGACATTGCAAGCAATGGGGGACAGTGATGCTTTCCCTCCAAAATCCAAATCCAAAGTGACCGAGGGCTGAACAAAGCAGAGGGAGTAGTCTTAAGGACAGGAAGTTGCCTCTCATCACAAAACAAAAAATACACAGTCTTCGTAAGGCAAGCACTCTAGTCTTGTCCACCTAAGATTGTTAGAAATAGGGTCTCTAGTTGGCATTGGTTTGTACCCTGTTCAAGTAGGGACCCTCACTCTAGTCGGGGAAAGGGAGTCACACAGCATAGTTATCCCCTGCTAACCCGCTTGGTAGTTTGGCTCAAACAGTTAGGCTTATCTCAGAGGCACTGTGTAAGGTATTTGTACACACACACACACTAGCACAGTGAAAACACCAAAAAAGTACTCCACACCAGTTTGGAAAATTTAGCCAAAATTTATCTGAGAAAAACAAGACCACAACAACAAAAATCCAACATACACAAGCAAAGATACGAATTTTCAAAGATTAAATGTTAGTAAAGGCTTAGAAACAAAATAGCTCTATCTGGGACAATCACAACATCTTGACGAAGTTGTTCTCAACAGTTCGATGCCACTCATGAGAGAGTGCGGGCCAGTTTCGGAGGCACACGGACCCCAGGTACAATACCTTGGAAAACAAGGAAACAGAGAAGTTGCACAGAGTAATGGAGGTGAGGTGTCGCTGGAGCCAGTGCGGCGTCAGTTCCTTACTGCAACCTGGGAGGTGAAACATAGGTTCCTTACTGCTAGGCAGGTGAGGTGTCAGCTCCTTATGGTTGCAGGGGAAGTGATGCAGCATCGGGTCCTTACGACAGGGCAAGGTCGATGAATCCAGCAGGTCAAGACGCAAGGTGTCAACTTCGCAGTGTCACAATCACACCACGAGGCCACAGGTGCTGCGGCAGAGTCAGAGTTGGGTGTCACGGATGTCTCTGACATATCACTTGGAACTCATGATGTGGCGAGACTTAAGAGGTGCTGCAAGGGCGTCGGGTCTGTGAAAACCAACTTCACTAAAAGATGTATTTTTTAAAATTGTGAGTTCAGAGACCCCAAACTCCAAATCTCTATCTGCACCCAATGGGGTACTATACTTATAAGATATTTCAAGGCAATGCCCCTGTTACTTTATGAGAGCAATAGTCCTTGCAATAGTGAAAACTGAATTTAGCAGTATTTCACTTTAAGGGCATGTAAAACACACCAGTACATGTGCTACCTTTTACATATACAGCACCCTTACCATGGGGCTGCCTTGGGCCTACTTTAGGAGTGACTTACAAGTAGTGAAAGGGAAGGTTTAAGCCTGGCAAGTAGGTGCACCTGCCAGGTCGACATGTCAGTTTAAAACTGCATACACAGACATGGCAGGCCTGAGACATGTTTTGTAGGGCTACTCATGTGGGTGGCACAATCAGTGCTGCAGGTCCACTAGTAGCATTTAATTTACAGGCCCCATGTACTATACTATGGACTCACTAGTGAATCAAATAGGCCAATCATGGATAAACCAATCACCAATACATACTAGACAGAGAGCATAGGCACTTTAGCACTAGCTAGCAATGCTGAAGTACCCAGAGTCCTAAAGCCAACCCAAACAAGTCAGAAAAATAGGGAGAAGATGGCAAAAAGGACCAGGTCCAACAAAGATCCTTAGTCCCACTTTCTTGTTTAAGGACTGTGGTTCTTTTACCCGCTGAAATGGGGCAAGCGACACCCAGCTAGTAGGTAAATGTTTTAGAAGTTTCACAATGTTTTTTTTTTTTTAAAGGCAATTATTAAAGCAATGTACCCCTTCATTAAGAGCAAGTTCCCTCACAGGCTCAGCAGGCCAGTGATGACTATGAGTGTTCACTAGTGTTATGATATGGAAAGCCCAAGCATGTGTCAGTGGCCTGGCAATGAGCAGAACCCGGATGCTGTAGGTGAGGCACACAAAGCCTGTCACAAGTGATACTGGGCTCTGGTGGTTGAGCCAATGTTTGATTTTGACAGGTTTGCAACCTGTTACCCTTCACTACTGCTTGGCCCTTTCTCTCCACCACAATCCCCACTCGGCATATGGGGGTTGCAAACTGCGGCATACAGGGTAACGACCCCTTTAAGTCACAACAGTGCGCAGGATGACAGCCCTGTTCAGTCACTACGATGCAACAGGGTGACAGCCCTTACTCTTTACTGCGCCTCCAATTTTGCAAAGGGGGGCCATGAACAACAGCACACAGGCAGATGGCCCCGTCGGTGCAACAGTCTTGAAATGGTCTAGAATCTCACACTCAGCTTCAGAGATCTACTGAACAGGGTCTCCACTGGACCCCACTCCCTCTTCACAGTCTCATATGGGCTTGGAAAACAGGAAGATGCTGATGCTCAAGGCTCCAGGGCAAGTGGCTTGATTCCCTTGGGTGATATCCTCTCAACCGGCAGGGGCACTTTTAGACCTAACACCTTGTGGTGGTCTTCTCATAAACTCTTTGCCTTCTACCCTGCTGTTTCGTGATGTTTTGTGTTGGTTTTAGGAATCTCTGCACTTCACCACTGTTAACCAGTGCTAAAGGGCATGTACTCTTTCCTTTAAACATATTGAAATAGGCTTGAACCCAATTGCCACAGTTACTTTATTTATAAGTCCCTAGAAAAGTGGTACTACATGTATCCAAGACCTGTAAATTAAATGTAACTGCTGGGCCTGTAGCACTAGTACCACCCACATAAGTAGCCCATTAAAACATGTCTCTGATCTGCCATGCAGCTGCGTAATTTTAAACTGCCAGTTTCACCTGGCAAATAAACTCTTTGCCGGCCTAAATATCCCTTTTTAAATATATATGCGGTCCCTATGGTAGGCCCGTAGGGCAGGGTGCATTGTACTTAAAAGGTAGAGCATATGGTTTTACATTTTACATGTCCTGGTAATGAAAAACTCCCAAATGTGTTTTTCACCACAGTGAGGCCTACCTTTCCTATAGGACAGCATTGGGTCCCCATAATACAGTTAGTAAGTGCTAACTTTTGATTGGGAACAGGTAGAAATAATATGTTTGTCCTCTGATTAATTTTAATTTGAAATCCTTTTTAATGGTAAAGCCAGATTTTAGATCACAATTTTGAAAAATGCCACTTTTATTAAGTTGGCATTTTCCTGCCCTAGACCTTCTAGGAGTTTTCAGCATCTGGCTCTGTTTATTGCTCCCCATCACGAATGTGGATTGGGCCCAGACAGTGAACAATAGGGGACCTAGAAGTGGGCAGGATGGGCCAACCTGTCAGGATGGTTGTGGCCAGAGCTGTTCCCTGCTCTACTTACAATTCAAAGGCCTTGCCTCCAATACTCACAAAGAAACTTGACACCAGTCTGTTGTTGCCCCAGAATACTTGGAACCTGGGCGGGGGAAGAAAGGGAAAGGAAGGAACTTTCTAGAACCAGATCTTGAGGTGGACTAGATGTTTGCTCTACTTCAAGGCAGGGGTGCGCTATGTATACATTTTGGACCTTCTGAGCCACTCATCAGAACACTCCTGGATCTGTGGACATTACAGTAGAAGAATTGCCTTATTCCTCATGGAACTGCCTGCTGCTTGAAACCTGCTCTGTTCCCTAGAGGACTGCCCTTCTGCTTGAGGCCTGCCTTATTCTTCAGAGGACCACCCTACTGCTTCCAGAGGACTGCCCTTCCACTTCAGGCCTGCCTTGTTCCTCAGAGGACTGCCCTACTGCTTGAGGCTTGCCCTGTTCTTAAGAGGACTGTCCTGCTGCGTGAGGCCTGCCCTGCTCTCTGAGAATTAAGACTGAACCTACTCCCTTCATCCCAAGCTAACCTGAGTCACTCCAAGGGTCAGCTGACTGACCTCCTGTTCTGAGCTACAGGGACACAACAAGCTCCAGAGGTCTCCCTGCATTTGACCAGCTGACCTGTTGTAATTGGCCCTGCTTGACCAGCAATTAGACCTAGCAACTGGAGTAGCCTGAGTCCAGCTGCTTTCTGCTGGTCTGAGTTCCTGATTGCCAAGATGTACCTCTCCAGTTCCTGGACTGTTGGTTGGTATCAGTTGAGCTCCTCCTGTGAAAACCTGAAGTTTTGAACTCTGTACGCCAGAATTTAAGAATATAACTTTGTCAGTGGGACTAACATGGTCCCTGTATCCGACCCGCACTCTATCATGGTCAGCCTGAACTTGTGACTTTGTCCCAGTCTAGTGTGACCAGAAACCACCAGTTAGTACTTTTTGATTTTTTAAGCAATTTTTGCTTAACTCTTTACAATTGCATAGCTTCTGTTCTACTGGTTAAATTTTTGTTGTTTTGATCTCATTTCATTTATTAAATTTTATCCTATTTTTCTAAATGAGTTTGGGATTTTATTAGGTTGTGTTTTCACATTATTATTATCTGATTGCTGCATAAATACTTAACACAGTGCCTTTAAGTTAAGTCTAACTGCTACCAGAGGGTTAAGCACAGGGTAATTTGGTGAGTTTTGTGATTCACCCTGAACATGGTTGTGGTTGTTGCTTGAGAATGGTGGTTTTCAACTCCCTCAATCAAAAAACAAATTTGTTACAGAGACTAACAGACTTTGGTCCCCAGCCCTGGACACAATAGGCAGGAGCTGTGCTGAGCTTCTCAACGCTGATGTACAGCTTGACAATTTTGAGTGGCTCAAGCTCCTCTTTCTATAATCCATTTCCAGACACGTATGTGATTTAGGTCCACATGTACAAAGCATTTTTCTAGTCGACAAATTTGCAGAATCGGCCCATTTGCGACCAGAAAAATGCTCTTTGGGATGTACAAAGCCCAAACTGCGATTCGAGTACTTGTTGTCGAATCGCAATTTGGGTTTTGCAATTGAGTATTAGGACGGGGTGTGTTCCAGGTGTCCCTTACTAATACCAAATCTGAATGGTATGTATGATTGTTTTGTGACCATGAATGCGGTCGCAAAACTATCGCATTTAGCATAAATCTCAAACTGGGGTTAACCCATTCGCAAAGGGACTCCTTCCCCTTTGTGAATGCATGCAAGAATGTTTTTAATAGCAGGCAGTGGTCCCACAGACCAGTGCTTACTCTTAAAAAATGAAACTGAAACGTTTCATTTTTTCTTTTTAAATGCATTTCTTTTAAGGAAAACAAGCTGCATTTAAAAAAAAGAGATTAGTTAATTTAAAAGCAATCACAGACATGGTGGTCTGCTGACCCAAGCAGGCCACCATCCCTGTGATTTCTGCGATTCCCAATAGGTCGCAAATTGCGACCTACCTCATTAATCGCAATTAGGAAATCGCAATTCCAAATAGTTGTAGATCTGGCCCTTAGTGACTATGGCCATCATTATGACTTTGGCGGTCAGGTGACCGCCACGCCTGTGATGGCGGTACTACCGCCATCAGGCTGGCGGGGGAGACCACCAAAGAATGACCACGGCGGTGATCCCTCCAATATACAGCTAATGCACAGCCTGAACCGCTAGTGTGGTCCAGCCACCGACCACAGCGGTTGCCATCTTCAGGCTGGCGGAACAGCATTCACTGCCAACCATATTATGACATAGCAGACCGCCAGGATTTCTGGGGTGGGACTACCGACAGGAAAAGCCTGGCAGAAATGATCCATATAAAAGGAGACACTCACCTCCAGGGACACAGATGAGGCCACGACCGCCATGGCTGCCACATCCGCCATGGAACCTGAGATGGAAGCCCTGCCGATGCTGTACCACGCGATGGGAGTCCAGGAGCAGTAACGTCGATGAAGACGACGACAGTGAGGACAGCCACCTAGCACACAAGAAAGGGAGAGTGACACACACCCAACACACACCATACACACATACCACACACAGAGAACAATCCGCTGAAAGGGCAACAACAATATAAGCCAGAAGTAAAGAAAGCAAAGACAAATACATTTGATTCAACCACTGTATTGCGATAGGAATAGCGACCACATAAATCGAACGGAACTATAATCACAAAGGACCATTGGCCAGTCCAAAAGTGTCCATGCCACTACACAGGGCAACGTGAGAGGCCCAACTTGACTCCCGACAGCCCAAGTGACTCCACTGGGCAGGGACATCAATGTGGAAGGCAGGCACATAAGGGGGCAGGGGTTGGGGGAAGTTTTGGGGGTGTTTTCTTGGAAGGGGTGTCTTTGGAATTTGGTTTGGCAGGGGGACAGGCTTTTGCTCCTCTATTTAGGGGTCGGATGAGTTGGCCTGGAGCTGGGGGTTGGAGTGGCTGCCCTGTTCTCTGTAGTGTGAGGCTTTTCAGTGGGGGGAGAGACGTGTAACACTAGGGGAGCTATAAGAGGACTGGGAGCTGTAAGAACTGGGCTGGGGGCCGGGACCTTCCGTTTTGGGACAACACAGGGTGGGTCAGGAGGAGGGAAGAGGTCAAAGTGGGAAATGAAAAGTTTCTTAGGTTCAGTGGGGCAGAGTGTGTGAGGAGGTTTGGGAGTAGAGGTAGAGGTAGAGGGAGTGGTTGTAGGAGGTGCAGGTGTGCTGAACTGGGTTGTAGGTGCATGTAAAGTTTGCATGTGTGAGGTGGATGGTTGCTGAGTGGGAGCTATGTTTTGGGAGGAGGGGCAGAGAGGGAGGGAGAGAACAAACAGGTTATATACATGTATGTTGGGGTGGTGTCTGCAAGTGAGGTCGGTATGCTGCATGTGGTTGTGATTGTGGTGGTGGTGACTGCGCTTGTGGTGAATGGGGTACTAGTATGCATGTCTGCTGTTGTGGTGACTGGGGGCAAGGCTGAACAGGTGGCAGGATCTGGGACAGAGGATGCAGTGCTTGCAGGTGTGAGTGCTGATGTGACTGTGAGGGAGGAAGCAGAGGGGAGACAGTGGAGGCAGTGGCAGTTGTTATGTGTGCTTCTGTGTGTTGGCTATGTGTGTGCTTGTGGTGTGATCTGCGGAGCTTGTGCTTGTCTTTGTGAGTCCTGTCTGTTGTCTTGGGTGCATGCTCGTCTGAATGTGTGCTTGGGATGAGTAGGGGGAGAGGGCTCTGGGACTGGGTACAGGTAGTTGGAGGGGGGACGGAAGAACTAGGGACACTGGCTGCCATCAAAGAGGAGGCCAGATCCTGAAATGATCTCTTTAGGCCAGCCAAGCCACCATGAATGCCCTCCTGGTAGGCATTGCAGTGCTGCAACTGGGATGCCAACCCCTCAATGGTATTCATTATGGTTCCCTACCCTACAGAGATGGATCTCAGGAGGTCAATAGCCTCCTCAGTGAGGGCAGCAGGTCTGACTGGGGCAGGGGCTGAGGTGCTTGCGGCAAAGGAGACACCCACCCTCCTGGGTGAAGAGGCATGGGCAACTAGGTGGGGGGGGGTTACTGGGAGGGAAGTGCTGGTATGGTGGGTGGCTGAAGATGATGATGCTTGGGTGGTCCCAGAGGTGTCCGCCACCACCAGGCAGCTTCCAACGGAGGAGGAATCAGAGTCTGTTATAGCTCCTGTCTCCCCCATGGTGCTCCCCTCGCCCACCTACCCACTCGTCCTCTTGCTGTCGGTGGACACTGCCTCCTGGGTCCCGTGGGCTGCAGCTCCCCCACTTGCCAGAGCCCCTGCTCCTTCGCCAAATTATGATAATGCACACAAGAACAGGAGAAGAAAAGAAGGGAGGGTGGGGGGAGAAAGAAAAGGAGCACAGGGTCAAAAAAAGCAATCACAGCACATATGGCATTCACATCACAATGACTCACTGGTAATTACACTATGCAGTAACAACCACAATACCACACCACTGCCCGGGAACAACAGCTGAAATGATCTCAGCAGACACAACCATCTGCACACCTGCTGAGACTCACTAACCCATGTCTTCCTGTTGACAAAGGCACAGCTACACTACTACAATAAAGTGACTGCACAACGTGCAATTGCCAGGTCACACCACTTAGGTTGTGGACATCAGAGCATCACTCCAACACCGGTGAGTCAGGATCTAGGCCCTTACTGAAGCTGGAATACCAGCAAATAACCAATACCAATTGTACATACTACTCACCATAGCTATGTAGATCTTGACAACATAAACTACAGGGGCATATTGAGGCATACACTGACCATTACGTTGCATCCAAACACCATGCCAGTCATCAGGAATTAATTTAACACAGTGTGTACTGACCTCCTTGTGGCTGCTGTGCTGCCTTCAAGCGCCATTCCAACCATGGGTTGGCCACCGCCAGTATGCAGGCCATTAGGGGGGTCAGGGTCCGACGGGCACCAATCTCCCATTAGGAAGACGTCCCAACCCGGCCCAGCGTCGCAGGTCCTCTCACCTCTTTCTGCAGTGGGTGCTCTGCTGGCTATAGACCCCCTGGGTCCGCACGTCCTTGGCAATGGCATGCCATAACCCTTTCTTCTTATGGGCGCTGACCTGCATAGGAAACACAGACAGAAGGACATCATTAACTACACACTACATTCTGTTGCAGCAATAGACTACATACTGCATTGATCCCACATTCATCTTACACATAACTCGTACCTCTGCATACGTACTGCATGCAGCAAAAAAGCACTCCCTAAAGGACACACTGCCTGCACACACATACTTCTACATACAGCCATGTCGCATCCAAAATACCCCAAAAGAGCTCACCTGTTGAACTGGAGGACCATACAACTGTCCATTTAAGGGTAGGACCCCATCCGCAAGCTTCTCCAGTTCTTCAAATGTGAAGGGTGGGGCCCTATCCTCTGTAGCACGGGCCATTGTGAGTTCCAGACACAGGACACAGCAGCTCATGCAGTGGAGGTGTTGATAGGGTGAGAGTCAGGAGTCAAGTGACATGGGCTTCTGAAAATGGCAGTCACTTCTGCGCTGGTAATCAAAGTCACCGCCCGCGGTGATCTTCATTGGCCCCTGTGCTCTATAGACCTCAATGTTAACCAATGAGAAGTTGCACAGTAGTTCAGACCGCCCTCCGCCATGACGTCAAATGTAGGCGGCATGAGGTCACTTCCACCTATATTCTGCATGCAGGGCAGGTGGGTGCCATTACCTGATGATAGTACTCATGGCAGTCAATTAAATGTGCATCATAGATACAGATGGTACACACCAAGGCAATTCCAAGCCATCTACATAGTTTGTTTTGGTGGGAGACTGGCTCTTCAATGAGATCTCATACCAGTGCACTGCTTGCAGAAGAGTAGTTGACAAAACATATACAGGGAGTGCAGAATTATTAGGCAAATGAGTATTTTGACCACATCATCCTCTTTATGCATGTTGTCTTACTCCAAGCTGTATAGGCTCGAAAGCCTACTACCAATTAAGCATATTAGGTGATGTGCATCTCTGTAATGAGAAGGGGTGTGGTCTAATGACATCAACACCCTATATCAGGTGTGCATAATTATTAGGCAACTTCCTTTCCTTTGGCAAAATGGGTCAAAAGAAGGACTTGACAGGCTCAGAAAAGTCAAAAATAGTGAGATATCTTGCAGAGGGATGCAGCACTCTTAAAATTGCAAAGCTTCTGAAGCGTGATCATCGAACAATCAAGCGTTTCATTCAAAATAGTCAACAGGGTCGCAAGAAGCGTGTGGAAAAACCAAGGCGCAAAATAACTGCCCATGAACTGAGAAAAGTCAAGCGTGCAGCTGCCACGATTCCACTTGCCACCAGTTTGGCCATATTTCAGAGCTGCAACATCACTGGAGTGCCCAAAAGCACAAGGTGTGCAATACTCAGAGACATGGCCAAGGTAAGTAAGGCTGAAAGACGACCACCACTGAACAAGACACACAAGCTGAAACGTCAAGACTGGGCCAAGAAATATCTCAAGACTGATTTTTCTAAGGTTTATGGACTGATGAAATGAGAGTGAGTCTTGATGGGCCAGATGGATGGGCCCGTGGCTGGATTGGTAAAGGGCAGAGAGCTCCAGTCCGACTCAGACGCCAGCAAGGTGGAGGTGGAGTACTGGTTTGGGCTGGTATCATCAAAGATGAGCTTGTGGGGCCTTTTCGGGTTGAGGATGGAGTCAAGCTCAACTCCCAGTCCTACTGCCAGTTCCTGGAAGACACCTTCTTCAAGCAGTGGTACAGGAAGAAGTCTGCATCCTTCAAGAAAAACATGATTTTCATGCAGGACAATGCTCCATCACACGCGTCCAAGTACTCCACAGCGTGGCTGGCAAGAAAGGGTATAAAAGAAGGAAATCTAATGACATGGCCTCCTTGTTCACCTGATCTGAACCCCATTGAGAACCTGTGGTCCATCATCAAATGTGAGATTTACAAGGAGGGAAAACAGTACACCTCTCTGAACAGTGTCTGGGAGGCTGTGGTTGCTGCTGCACGCAATGTTGATGGTGAACAGATCATGATGACAGAATCCATGGATGGCAGGCTTTTGAGTGTCCTTGCAAAGAAAGGTGGCTATATTGGTCACTGATTTGTTTTTGTTTTGTTTTTGAATGTCAGAAATTTATATTTGTGAATGTTGAGATGTTATATTGGTTTCACTGGTAATAATAAATAATTGAAATGGGTATATATTTGTTTTTTGTTAAGTTGCCTAATAATTATGCACAGTAATAGTCACCTGCACACACAGATATCCCCCTAACATAGCTAAAACTAAAAACAAACTAAAAACTACTTCCAAAAATATTCAGCTTTGATATTAATGAGTTTTTTGGGTTCATTGAGAACATGGTTGTTGTTCAATAATAAAGTTAATCCTCAAAAATACAACTTGCCTAATAATTCTGCACTCCCTGTAAAATGTGATACCACAAATCACGTCACATGACTTCTGTGAGGCACTATGGCAAATGAATAAGAATGTATGGTTTTAGAAGTCCATTTGCATGAAGAGTACACCAGTGCAGATTCCAATCATTGGTTGCCTGAAATGTATGAGATAGCCCTGTTTACTGTGATCTTGTGTGTCTATCCTTCCTGCTGTCACACACTTGTAATGTTTGGTTTGTTTAGATACCAACCAATGTAGAGAAGGAGGAGGAATGCACCCATGTACAGATCCCTAGTCAACTTGGCTACACTAGAGGAACACAATATTATACTCACCTATCCTCTGGGCAAGGCCACAATCATTGAACGGTGTGCACAATTGGAGCCAGATCTCATCCCTGCTATTCATAGTCCTAATTTAATACCTCCTACAGTACAGGTGCTGTCAGTGCTCCACTTCCTGGCCAGTGGATCATTTCAGGTGACTGTGGGCTTGGCTGCAGGTATGTCACAGCCAATGTTTCCCAATGTGCTGAGTAGAGTCTTGACTGCCTTGCTGAAACACATGAGCATCTATATCTCATTCCCCCACAGTGATGTTTTGCCCACTGTGAAGGCTGCTTTCTACACAATGGGACACATTCCACATGTGAATGGGGCCATTGACGAGACCCATATTGCTTTGGTCCCTCCCAGGATAAATGAGCAGGTTTACAGGAATAGTGAGAATTACCATTCAGTACATGTGCAGATAGTGTGCCTTGCTGGTCAGTATATTTCCCATGTTACTGCCAGGTTTCCAGGATCTGTTCATGATGCCTACGTATTGAGGAACAGCTGTGTCCCACACATGATGGCACAACTACAGAGATAGAGGCTGGCTCATTGGTGAGCTTGATGTTTCACACTATGTATGTCACTGTACGCCACCTGGAGTTGTCCTTGGGCTATTGTACACAAGTAATGTTTGTTTCTCACTATTTCCAGGTGACTCCAGCTACCCAAACCTATCCTGGCTGTTGACACCAGTGAGGAATCCAAGGACATGGGGCAGAGAAGCGATACAATGAGGCACATGGACAGACCAGAAGAGTCATCCAAAGAACTTTAGGGCTACTGAAAGCCAGGTTCAGGTGCCTCCGTATTTCTGGTGGATCCCTACTCTACTCCCCTGGAAAGGTCTGCCAGATAGAGGTGGCCTACTGCATGCTTCACAATTTGGCCCCTCAGAGGACATGTGCCATTCCTGCAGGAGGAAGGGGGAGACAATGCACCTGTGGCAGCAGAGAACACTGAAGACAGTGATGAAGATGGGGAGGAGGGGGATGTAGACAACAGGACACATCTGATACACTAGTACTTCCAATGACACTCAGGTAAGGCTGTACTTCTGTTCACACCACCATTACAATTAAGAGCTGTTGGCAGCTATGATGTACCAAGCACAAATATGTGCATTTTGTAACTTGACACTGTTCCATCTGTGGTCAGTCGTGCCAGAGGTATGATGATAGTGATACAGCTTATTCAGTCTATGCAGTGTATCAGCTGTTTTGCATTTTCAAATACATGCCCACATCAAACTGTGTCCTCATTCCATACAATACTTAGCATTTGTTGCTGGGAATGCTATGTGAGTTACAATGTGTTTATAAAACTGCTTTGGGACTTCATTGTCCTTGACAGTTTGGCCTAGACTAGGTGGTCCAGAGGAGGGATTGACATACTGACAATATGGCATAGCTAATAATGTGGTTACTTATCTGCGGGCATTAAATGATTTGTTTCTCTTCACTTCTGGTGTTTAGAGCCAATTGCAGTGCAAATTTCTGAGTTGATGTGACCAGCTGAATGTAGGCTGTTATGTTACAGGGGCTCATGTTGCTCTACTACCTTTAACTTTTAATTTGAATGTCACTAATGGATTCCATTTTAGGGTCGAGCGCAAAGCGCTCCGATCCTGCTGTAATCTCTCTTGGGCTTCTAACGACACCCATGTTACGTCAGCCACTTTCATTGGTTCGTGGGCTTGCCTTTTGAAATCATCTTGCTTTTATTAGTGAAAGGCATGCATACGTTATGCCTTTCCGGTGTTTAGCCCTCCTCAAGCACACCGACCGACCGCTGAAAACATATGAGCCTCTGTGTTTTCCGTATGGTTGGTGGACTACTTTTTCTCTTTATTTCGCAGCGCGGTGGCGCTGGGTTTTTTCCATTTAATGTGGCAACAAAAGTCCTGTTCAGAGTTTACAACGCTAACAGCTCTAACTCAATGAAATACAAGACCCGTTGCATTGTAAATGCTTGTTACAAATGTTGGTGTGGTCACTACTGTGAACTCATTTAATGCCTACAGACTGTTTTCACACAGTTTGGTGGATGGTTACTTGTGGCATGCTCTTACACTGGTACACGTGTACCCCAAGCTGACTGTACATTGGATGGATACACACTTTACATTACATTTGCATAGGATAATAAAGGTCAAAACATTGCATAGTGTTGTAATTAAAGCACAAATCCTTCAGTTGTGTTAAAGTGTGTTTTTTGAAATGACAAAATGGAAGGCATAGTGCAATAGAGTGGGGTGACCATTGATGAAATCTTCAGTGTAGTGGCCCAGTTAGTTTGTAACACAGGTCCAGTATTTATGGGGCCATAGGAAAAGGCACAATTGCAGTCCAAAGTAAACAAGGTGTCTCAGTGGCACACATGAGAGACATGTAGGAGAGGTTGACTTCCTGGCAGTGGTTTGGGTCTTGGCTACAGTCTCTGATAGCTGTCTGGGTTGCAGGGAACGTATGTGGAGTGGTTCTTCTGCTGCAGAGGGAGGGGTGATGGTGGTCTGTGAGTCCTGTGGCAGGTCCCCTGCCCACTAGCTGCAGAAGATGTGGAGGGCTGGTCAGTACACTGGCTAGTGGAAGAGGCCCGCTGGTGTGTTGTGTACTCACGCATGATAGTAGCCATATCACTGAGCACCCCTCCAATGGAGACCATAGTGGCATTGAAGGCCTGCAACTGCTGCATGACCTCCTGGTGGTGTCCCCCCTGCAGCCTCTTGTTCTCCTGCAAGATGGTAAGTATCTGTCCCATCCTGTCCTGGGATTTCTGGTATGCTCCCAGGACATGTGACAGTGCCTCCTGGGCAGTCGGTTCCCTGGTTTGGCCCACCCCTTGGTGCACAGATATCCTCCCACTGGGCCTGGCCCCCTGTGCCTGTGTCACCTGAACTGTGTGCCCACTCCCACTGACACCAGGACCGTCTTCGTCTTGCCTGTGAGGCATTGACTCCAGTCCCTGTACAGGTGGGCACACTGTTGATTGACTTGTCATGGGTACAGAGGTCTGGGGATGTTGGGTGGCTGCTGTGGTAGTAGAGTCTGAGGTGGGGTGCTCTGGGGTGGACTGGGTGTTGCCTGTGGTGTGTGACTGGCCAGTGGTACCAGATGGGCCAGGGAGATCTTGCAGATCCAGACATCCAGAGTTGCTGTCATCACTGGGGCCTTCTTCTGGTGGAGGACTGGGTTGACGTGGCACATGCTGCCAGCTGACATTGGCTGGGGTACCTGTGGACATGTATGATATTTGTTAAAGTCATTCTCATATACATATTCTGCATTTCTGGGTTTCCCTATTGGATGGGTGTGCATTTCCCACCAATGGTTTGTGTATGGTGATGCGCTGTTGTATTGGGAGTGCTACATGCTGCCCATGCATTACTGATGTGTGTGAATGCTGACCTTGGAGAGGTGTGCTTCAAGTGGGTAGGGCATGGTAAATTATTGAGAGTGGTTATGGGGGTGGTTCTCTATTTGGGATGGAGGGGGGTGAAGGGAGATAGGGTGACAGGGAGATATGCCATGCAGGTGTAGGTTGTGGTGGGGAAGTAATGCTGACTTCCCAGTGTCCAGCCCACCCCCAGTGAGGCCCTCAGGATGCAGGATAGCCAAGACTTTCTTCTCCCATGTTGTCAACTGTGGGGAGAAGGTGGGGGTCCACCACCAGTCTTCACGATGGCTATGCGGTGCCTGGATGCCATTGCACACACCTGCCTTCGTAGGTGGTTCCACCTCCTTCTAATGTCGTCCCTTGTGCGTTGATCGGTTCCCACAGAGTTCACTTTGTCCATGACTCTCTGCCATAGCTCCATCTTCCTGGCAATGGATATCTGCTGGACCTGTGCACCTAACAGCTATGGCTCAACCCTTGCGATTTTGTCTACCATGACCCGCAATTTCTCATCAGAGAAACATGGGTTCTTTTGTGGGGACATGCCAATTGTGTAGTGGATGTAGTGTGTGTGTTGTGCAGAGGGTGGATTGTTTGGTCGGGGTGCAGGGTGTGTGAGTATGTGAGATGCTGTGAAGTAGTGACTGTGTCCACTGTTGTTGTGTGTGTTAGGTGTAAAGGTATGGTGTGTGCTGTGTGATGCGTGAAGAGTATATAGGTGGTTGTGTTTTGTGTGTGCAGTTCTGTAAATATGTGGGCTGGCAACATTTACCTAGATTTTTGGGTTTGCAAAGAATTGTTGGTTGTGTGGGGGTGTTTTATAGTGCTGTTGGTAGGTGTGTGCGGTGTTTGTGTCAGGTGTGGGTTTTTCATTCTGGCCAATGTTGGCTTCTGTTGGTGTGGAGTAGACAAGTTGACCGCGGCGGTCCCCACTGCCAATGGGTAACCACTGTTGAGTGATCGCTGTAGTGATTCACGGGTCATTATTTGGTGGGCGGTGTGTTGCAGGCGTGGCGGGGAGGGTGGTGGGACCGACACTCTCACGCCTTTGTTGGGTCTGGCGGGATTGTACTTTTGGCTGGTTTCTGGTGGCTTTGTGTTTGTGACTCTTGATCTGGCGGGCGGATTGCCACCTCTGCAGTGGTCTTTTGGCAGCCGTCACCACGGTGGTCTTCAGTAAAGACCGCCAAAGTCATAATGAGGGCCTAAGTCCTGGAAGTTTGTGCTGTGGGGAGTATCCAATTTGAAATGCCCACTTTTCTGTCCCATCCTTTGTCAAAGAAACAGTCTGCCAAAGCAGGAGTCATTCTCAACTTGATAGCACCACAACACAGGCCAGGGGAGTGAATAGAGCATCACACCTGGCTATCAGCCTCACTGATGTATGCTTGTCAAAATGTGTTATAAAGGTCCCCAGCTATATCCTTTATGATTCCCCTTTTAGACATATCTTCTTCCTGAAATTTGCACAGGCTCTACTGACGAGTGACCTTTTCAGAATCAAAGAACTATATTAAAGTGCACAAGAGAGCCTGGCTTTCCCTTTCTCCAGTGGGTGTGTCCCACCCAGCACTCAGGAATTCAGGCAATCCACAAATTTGTCTTGGATAGCGCCCTCATCTCAATATGTCTTTCCAATCTATCAATTAATCAACCAATCAATCATTCAGTTGGTATTTGTAAAGCATGTGCAGTCACCTCTGGGGGTCTCTGGGTGCTTGGATGCTGTGTCTCTGACAAAAAGCCAGGTCTTGAGCTTTTTCTAGAACTTTTTCTAGAACGGTGTGGTGTGAGACAGTGTTAAGAGCAGCTGACAGGTCAAGGAGGATAAGGGCCACAATTTCTCAGTGTCTAGGAGAACTCTGATGTCATCTGTGGTGGCAATTAGCACTGTCTCGGTGCTGTGGTTGGCTCAGAATCAGATTGTGATGTGACGAGAAGTTGGTTGAGTTCCAGGTATTTGGTGAGTTGTTTGTTTCAAAGACCCTGGGCTTTAGATATGGAACCCACAGGCACACGTACATTACAGCACACACATGTAATTACACGTGCTCTGCACTGTGCTACATACTAACATGATGTAGGATAAGGGTAAGTTTGTTACAGAGCAGCGGAACTTGCATTGACGGAATGATAGGCCTCCAATTACATAGATAAAAAGGCATGTTCACTCTACTGATCACTATGACAAAAAATGCTGCTACCACTGTACTTGTGCTACTTAACCCTAAGTAAGGGCAGAAGCGCTTTACCATTACCAGGGTAATACTTTGTTCACCCTTCCCTGTCTAACACGATCACAATCTGTGAGAAAAGCTTAGGTCATGGTGTACATGCATTATCAGTGTTCGCTGCAGGAGTGCATGTCTATCACCATGCAGCAGGGGTCTTTTTCATCCCAACAACTGTATAGGGATAATTACCTACCAACCTTTAGAGTCCCACAGTGTGATGAATCAGTCATGTTCCTAATCAGTCAGATAAAGCAAGCCCACATGTTAAAACATGTTGTTTAGTGACTACAAGATGTTGGAAACTCAACTGTCTGAAACCTTTGTCTTTCTAATTAACGTGTCTTCTGCATGCTGACTAAATCAATCTTAAAGTCTCAAAGCTTTTGTGTGTCTGCTTACAGATTCCTTGCCTGATTACACCCCTTTCACATTCTATATTAATATTATCAATTCAGCCATTCAGGACTCCTGGAAACTAAGAATGGTATGGCACGTAATTTCTGCATGCAATAATTTATTTCACCATAATTTTTTTAGAATACACCCATCCGTGACCTGATCACCCTCATAACACCTTCTAAACCTCTTGCCTGAATCTCATTCCCACCCACCTGCAGAGCACCTCCCTTGAGGAGAATCACTCTTCATTAGGCAGTTCCCAGGCAGTTGTCATATGTCCTTATATATACCATATACTTCCTTCCGTATCTAAATGAAAAAAGGGAAAAGTTAGATTGCATCTTTTATACCTTTGTTACCAGATATAAATTAATCATTCTAACTGATCTACAGCAACTGAATAAACAGTCAAAATCATATTTTCTAAACTAAAGCCCAGAAATTCTGAGAGGAGCCTTCTCATTAAAAAGAAACCATGCATCCACACTATTTATTATTTGGAAAGCCAGAAGTCTGGACTTTTCTGAAGAAAAACCTGGACTCTAGAATAATAAGAAGATTTTATTTGTTGATGAAATTGCTTCTTTTTTTCGTACTTTAGTATGGTAAAGTCTTGTCAAACAAGAATAATGTCTGAGACTGCCATGTAAGGGTAAGCTTTATCCTATAAGTGCTGATGCTACAAAACAATTACCAGAATAAACCAAAGAGCTTGCAATATTTATACCTCACTGATCTATCCCTTCAATTTTCATGGATGCTTTTTTCAAGGGTTTCACTATGAATGTTTGGGTGTCTGTTCCTTCTGCACCCTCTTTAATCCCCAGTGTCTGCAAATTATTGTGACACTGTCTGTTTTCAAAGACTTCAATCTTCCATTGAACATTTTTCAGTCTTTTTCTTGTCTCTCTGCCTGGAGAGCAACTTGTAGTTTCAGCTTCAATTGTATGTCTTATGCTTCCTTTAGCTTAGTCTGGATCTCTGAAGTTTCTGTGTAACCTGCCTAAAAGCTTCTGTGTATATATATACCCAAGAAAAAGTTCCTTGTCAGAGTCCTGAGGTTTGTGAATTTTGTTTGAGCAGTTTTTCAGATTTTGTTTCTGACCAAGCAGTGGTGTGAGGAATAATGCAGAATTATTCCACTTAGGGCTCAGATCATTATTTTCATTGTCAGTTTCCAGACTGGCTCCACAATGTTCACTATCCTGCAAGGGGAATATTCCTATTAGCTAGTCTTGTATTTGGGGATATTGATTCTTTTCTTAGGTGGGTTCCTCCGTCTTTAGATTCCAAGTTGGATTTTTGGGAGTTTTTTTTATACATTTCTCATACAGGTGTGCACTATGCATTATTCACACAGCAACAAGGTGTACAAAATCATCTGGTGACATTCATTTCTATGTGTTTCATCTATGCTCACATTCTGTATGGAGCAGGATAACAGAAATGCCATTTGCACACTGAAATACTGCCTGGATTGAAGGGTTTATTTTTTATTTAAAGTGAGATATGTGTTTGCCACCCAAAAGTTGAATGCTGCTGATAGATTTTGGTCTGCCTTCCTAACACTCTTCAGAATTGTCCGTTATAAGAGATTTGAGCCATGTGTATGAAGGTGAAATCCTCAGCAGCATAAAAACATCTTTTTGTTTTGTTTCTTTTCCTGGAGCAACAAAATATGCTCAATTGATAATACGCTTCATAAGAGATGAGTTATAGATATAAGTAGTTCATTACCTCTCTTAACCACACAAATACCCGGCATTACAAGTCACACACATAAACACCAGTTAAAAGCAGTCTAGAATCAAGTCAGGCCACACTCAACACTCATCAGCTCCTACTGGAAGAAATGCATGTACCTCACTAGCTGACACCCATATTGTCACTGCCAGAATCTACCTTCAACCGCATCTCAAAGTTTCACATTGTGATCAATTTTATTCCAAATGGAACCACATGGCGGCAGGTATTTGGAAGTGGAGGGCTCAAACTCTGGCATGCTGTTGACCCATGCCTGAGATCTGGAATCTGAGAAGATCCTTTAAACAGTAGGGTTCAGAGGGTCAGTTGACTGAGATACGGACTGGGTGATAGTGAACGAAAAATGAAGCTTACAGAGCACCCCTTGCAACTCACTGGACTTGGACTAACCTCCCCATGCAGTTGCCTACCTTTGTCCTTGGAATAGTTGAGTGCTTTGAAGGGGCCAGTATACCTGTCTCATCACTTTGCAAACACATACCTTAATAAACGAATAAAATAAAAAAGTCATTTCATGTGTACTAAATAAGTCTCAATACATAGGCCCTCATTATGATCCACGCTGGCGGTCAACTGAAGACCGCCAGCACGACTACCAGCCCGCCAGCCGTATATTGTTTTCCCCGCCGGCCCAGAGGGGAAAAGAGCCGTAACATTGACAGCGGCTCCAAATGGAGCCGTCAGCATTGTTTGTGTGCGGCGGGTACAGCAGCAACTGGCGCGCAGATCACTGCCCATAAATCGGGCAGTGACCTGCACGATGGGGCACTGCATGGGGGCCCCTGCACTGCCCATGCCATACCAGAGCACCCCTTCCGCCAGCCTTTCCCTGGCAGGGGAACCCACCAGGGAAAGGCTGGTGAAAAAAGGGATCATTATCCGAGGGGCAGCGCTGCCAT
This sequence comes from Pleurodeles waltl, assembly GCF_031143425.1. Classification (NCBI taxonomy): domain Eukaryota; kingdom Metazoa; phylum Chordata; class Amphibia; order Caudata; family Salamandridae; genus Pleurodeles; species Pleurodeles waltl. The sequence goes on from NC_090448.1 coordinate 1,166,163,048, forward strand.
GTCAGAAAATGATTCCCTCCACCGTCTGGCTGCCTGTTGGCACTGTATCCATTATATGGCGGTTCAGACCGCCCTGCCAGGGGCAATCTTTGCCCCCGCCGTCGGCATGGCGGTCTGAACCGCTGGGGTTCGTAATGACCCTTATAGTCTCTATGCTTCCAATTCGGTTTGCATATTGTGCATATTCTATAGCCAAGTTCCATACTGGTAGCTAATGGCCCTGAACCCAAGTTACAGGCCCAAGGCATAGGCAATGGCATATAATGAGGGAGGCAGCCTTTAACAACCAGTATAGCTCGACGTCGAAGGGCTATAGTGCTAATAGAAAATTCCATCCACTAAGGGTAGAATGGTGTGAATTAAAAAAAGGAAAGGCAGAAAGGCAAACATTGAAATTTTGGAGCAGAAGGCTAATACCAGCCATTATAAGCCTGAAGGCACTCTGTTGTCTTCAATGGAGCTGACAACATGACATTGTTCTAATATACCCTTGTCGCCCACTGCCGGCAGCTATAAGGTTGTTAAAGGCCCTGAAGCCGAGTTATCGGCTCGAGTGGCAGGTGAAGGCCTGTAAGGAGGGAAAGGGCCTTTAACAACCAGTATAGCCCGAGGCATGAGGCTATTAGAACATTACACCCACTAGGGGTAGAATGTTCTAAATTAAAAAGGGAGAAACATCAGCACAAACATTGGAATGTTGGAGCTCCGGGCTTATACTAGCCATTTTAAATCGCGGCCACTCCATTGTCTTAAATGGAGCTCTCAAAATTCCAATGTTAGCAACTGTGTAGTTCATGGAAGAGGGCTAAAAGGCTATAATAAGCAAACACCTTGCTTACGCCGCGCCCCCAAAACCCCACACTTATCGGAAATGTCACTTTTTGATAAAGTGAGCTGCTGCTTTCAGGCGCCCCCGGGAAACTTACAAGGTACTATCTATGAACTCTTTACTTCAGACTGGCTGATGAAATGCAGAGCCTGTCCCGTTCTGATGTGGTTACTGTAACTTTTTAGCTGTTACATTTTAAATCGCACCGTCTGCTTAGGTTTCATTTAGTATTCAGACCTCTGCGGGGGTTCGACACGAGTGCAACTGTTCTTAAAAATCGCTAAGTAGGTACAAGGAGGCATGCCTTCTCTAGGGAGTGTAGAGGCATTGGCTACAAAATAACCTACACCAGACGGCTTTCAAATCTGGATACAGTGAACCGAAAACTGACATTTCCTTTCCGCACGCCGTGTTTGTAAATGACGGTATCCTGTTTCCACCCCTGTAGGTTGATGTGTGTCATTATTCGTACCCTCTTATTCCGCGCAAATGGCAGGCGTTATCTGGGAGTAGCCGTGTATTAGAGCTTGAGTTCACCTTTAGGATGTCAGTGGGTCGGCTTCGCACCCTCTCACTGGCACTTCTGCAAGCCTAAGAGCTTGTTTATAGCATCCGAAATGTTACTTCCCAAGTCACATGTTGCAAACCTAAGATTACTGTGGCACTGGTGTAACAAATACTACATTTTATTGTTTATGCTGAACGCCAAATGTTCGAAAACGAATAATGCATTGAACCGAACACTTCCCTTAGCTGAAGCACCCTTTTAAAAGCACCCAGCGAACCCCTTTGTTCTCATGTACATTATATTCATTTCAATACCATGGTTTGCAGTTTTATATAACTGATGATTGAAAGCACACCATTCCAATTCCATTCCAATTTCTGAAACGCTTATTTTTAATGTAATTGATGTTTTTTACCTGAGTAGTCGTCTGTTAAAACCCATACCCCTGGAACATGTAGGGAGTCTGTCTGATCCCTGAGAACACTGTCTTTTGATTGGCTCATGGCAGAAATGATAAGGAGAAGCATTCTAGAACATTCTTTCATACTTTAGTTGAGTGCTCCCTAGAATAGCAAATCAAGCCCCATCCTGACTTTCACTAACAGAAGACCTCTCCTCAACTCCGCTTCTTTCTCTTGACCAGCGTGTTAAGCTTCATGCTTAAATACTCAGATTCTTTCCTTTGAACCATAAATCTGTTTCATACGATGCTGACACCTTCCTCATAGAAGTTCCCCTTACTAATTTCAAAACTTTAGTAAGAGTAGGGATGCTTCTTTATATAACCTGCTTGAGTGATATTTTTGCTGTTTGTAATACAATTGTGCATTTTCTTTCTTTAAATGTATAAATTCTGATTGCATGATCATTTAAATATATACGTTCTTATGATATGCTTCCTTCAATTTTGCTGACTGATTCAATTTGTAATTTTAACTAGCATGTTAATAAAAGCTTTAAGGTTTGGACACCATCCTCTGTTATTCCTGCCGAGTCACACTGACTTGCTGATGTTAGCTCCTTTATCACACTTCAAGTTGACAATCAAAGGTTCATATGACCAGTAGGGAAACTTATTATTTTTTTAAATATTTGTATTGATTTTGAGATCAATAACACACTAGCAATGTATCACAACTCCGTCCTCCCACCACTGTAGGGAAACGTATTTGATGACTGCACCAAGAGACTGAGATTTAAGAAACTCCACTTCCTCACACTAATACATTCTCCTCAGTGACTTAAGCATCTGCCCCAAAGATCTAACCTGCATGTCACGTATGCCTTGGCTGCACATTTTCACTGAGTGATGAAAGCTTGAACTAGTCTGCCCTGCTGGAAATGGAAGATTGCATTGTTACCTTCTGTGAGGGTCAGAAGGTGTCTCTTCTGCTGCCATTGTGTAACAATTCTGTGAGGAGGCAAAGCTTGCATTGCTGCAGCCCTACCTACATTTATCATCCGAAGAAGGGATTTGTCTACTGTTTCTGCCCTAGGTGTATCTGTTCTATGAAGCAGGTGTGTTTCTATTTTAAAATCAAGGTGTTTTGGACTGCTTAAAAAAGGGTATATACAATGAGTGTGCATAGAATGCCCTCCGAACAGGGATTTTCCACCATATTCCATGTGAGATGCCTGTAGTCCTGAGGAAGTTTATGTCCCGAAAGAGTAAAAATTGGTCCATCACATGTTGACGGAAAAAGAAGCACGGTTCATTGCTCCACCCCCTATTTTTAATGTAGTGGCAGGGAGACACCAGTAAAAAACATTTTTAGCTCACTCATGCACAATTTTAATATGATTGTTTAAAAAATGGAGAACATAAATGTGGACCTAAGGGACATAACTGTAACCAAAACAAGGGAACTCATAACTAGGAGACTGCACAGCAAGTGGACAATAGTACACTTGAATGTTTACAGTGCTAGAAGTGGAACCCACCGATGAGCCATACCATGCTAGGGGGCAGGGTTTCATCATCATGTATGAGTACATGACTGTACAGTATAGTAATTCTAAAGAGGTTTGGTTCTTTCTTCCAGGTGTTTTGTGCTTCTTGTATGCTTAAGTATGTTTACGAAGCATATTCAAAAGTCCTCTTCTATCACTCCCCGTTAACCTACCTGTGTTGTAACTGTCATGTATAAGTGAATCTTGTAATGTTACTTCAGATACTGCCACCTGCACTTTACATATTCTTTGGGGTACAGAAGACTGTGCTGCTAATGTCAACGTTGTACCTTTGCTGTGTTGTGAAGCTCAGTGTAAAACTTTCCACTGCACAAAAGACAAAACAAGTTGTATTGTCAATTCTCATTTTAATGCATGACATGAAAGAAAGAGTAAACCCTCACAAAATATATGATCATAGTTTATTTTTGTTTCTATATTTGAACCCAGCAGATTTTAGAATGGACTAAATGACTTTGTAACATTTTAAAACATACCTGATATGTGACTCCAAGATATATATATATATATATATATATATATATATATATATATATATATATATATATATATATATATATATATATATATATATATATATATCACCATTGGCCAGTTCGTCTGTTGGCTGAAAAGTGAAGAATGGGTAATTTATTATAGTGGACTTGGCAGATTTATTAAGTAAAAAATAAAATTTAATTCCTGACTTTCTGCCTTTATTCTTGAGGGTTAAACAGGCCAGTGAGGGTAGAGCTAGATTTTTACATGCAAATAGGAACATCTCACTGATAATGGCCTAACATTAACACTCCATAAGAGAAAAAGCACATGATAAAAAACACATGAGCATCAGCTATATTTTGGCGGTCCGTCCGTCCTCTGCCATGACAATGGGGGCATGTAGTGAAGCCATTTTAGTGATGTTTGTGGGCACATTATTTTAGCAACTAGGCCTTCTGTCTGTGCCCTTTAGCCTAGTAATATTTCATTTTATTCTTTTAGAAACTATCACATTCGTGGTGATGTTTTATTTTCCTTTACCTTGCTGTTGTTTTACTTAGGAAAGCATTTACATTTCTTAGCACAATATTTTTTCACTCTGTGCTTTATTCAAGGCTGCGACAAGACAGGGTTGCGGTCTCAAGTAGTACACTGGGTCACTAACACTTCACAGAAACATACGTATTTTTACATGGGGACACTTTTCTCAGAACACTAGCTGTTTTTTTATAAAAACATTTTCCTGTCCTCTGCACATTAGAGGGAGGTTCCAGCCAGATGACTACTACCGCATGCTGCCTGACTTCGCTACAGCCGCTCGCTGAGACTACCGGTTCCCTGGCCTATACGGGGAAGGTGTCTCAGCAGACGATAGGCTCCTTCAATACTGTCATACTCAGGTATGGGTGATGATGTCTTCCCGGGGGTCCTGAAGGGCGGATTAGGGCTTATCCTGCTGTGCTCTAACATAGCACATTAGTGGCATAGGTAGGAATCACACATCTTGTGCTGTGACAGTATGATGGGACCTTTCTTGTGTTTCACTTTTCTTGTCACACATCTGCTTCTAGTGTGCTTTTTCATCCTAATTATTGCAGGTAATGTTATTTTATCTAGGACACAGCTGATTCAATAAATCTAAGTGAACCATTCCCTGCTTCTGTTTGTCTTTGCTTGTGTGAGACAAATGAACTGAGAAAAAAAGGATGGGATTTGATCCACCACGATTTCCCTGAGAAGTCACAATGTCATGCGCTCAGTTGCCACAAATCATCTCTGCTCTTGGGCAGGGGTGAAATGCTGCTGACTGGCCGGAAACGGATTGGGCCGACAGTTGTCACATGGTGTGGGATCAAACTCAGTTCCCCACAATTCAGGTGATGGTGCCACCCAAATCCAGCAGTCTCATTGGTACAATGAAAGCCAAAGTGACAGGAGTAAATTATTCTGTCACCTTGAAAGAGGTGCTGAAGGCCACATTTTCAATGGAATGGATTTCAGTGGATGTTGGACGTTTGTCACAGCAGTTACTATGACTGCATTGTAATATTGTTGTAACAACATGACAGAACCATACGGGAAACTTACCAAGTTCCTTACATTTTTTTAAAGAAAAATCCCAAGGAGGGATTTTATTTTAAAATCCCTCCTCATCATGGGAATTTACTTTCATGGCAAGGAGCATATTGACACTTTTCAATGCCTCTTACTGCTAGGTTTTTCCCGGTAGCGACGGGCATTGAAATATGGAAATATGTCAACCCATCTAAATAGGATGGGTGGGCTTGGAGACAAACCTCTGACGGCCCTTACTGCGTCAAGCTGTCGGACGAGTTTGACAATGGCAGAGACGAACGAGTTACTTACCTTCGGTAACGACTTTTCTGGTGGATACATTAGCTACCTGTGGATTCCTCACCTCATGAATACTCCCATGGCGCCAGCATTCGACGGAAATCTTCTTACTAGTCTCTGCACGTCGACGAGGATGTCACTGTCTCGCACACGACGCCGTCTGACGTCATACAGGCAATAAGAGGTCCTCAACGACGTGCAGACGTCAGTACCAATCATTTTTTACGTGCATGAGAACAACCAGGCAATGCAATGAAAGAGCAAGGCAACATCCATTATATTGTAAAATACACCACATTGTATGAATAACTGTAAATCTTTTTATGTACATATATATATATATATATATATATATATATATAAAACTCTCTCTTTTAAAATATATACACACACCAAGTATATACATAAAGATATATACACATATACACATATATATATATAAATATATTATATATATACATCTATTGCACCCTCAAAGACCAAGAGGAGCGCACTCAAGGATTACTTGGCAAGACCATAAAGGCAACGGGGAGGCGGGTGGGACCGTGAGGAATCCACAGGTAGCTAATGTATCCACCAGAAAAGTCGTTACCGAAGGTAAGTAACTCGTTCTTCTGATGGATACAACTACCTGTGGATTCCTCACCTCATGAATAGAGTCCCAAAGCAGTACCACGCCCGGCGGTGGGTGCCTAAATGGTCAAACCAAGAAATCCTGCAGCACTGACCGTGCAAAATGGCCGTCCCTTCTAACCTCAGAATCTAAACAGTAATGTTTTGCAAAAGTGTGAAGGGACGACCAAGTTGCGGCCTTGCAGATGTCGACCACAGGAACACCTCTGGCTAAGGCCGAAGTGGCCGACTTAGCTCTGGTGGAATGAGCTCTAATGCCCTCAGGAGGATCCTTCTTTGCCAAAGAGTAACATATTTTAATGCAAAGAACAACCCACCTGGATAGTGTTCTCTTGTGGACTGCCTTTCCTCTCCTCTTGCCCACGTATCCAATAAACAGCTGATCCTCCAGCCTGAAATCCCTTGTTCTATCGATAAAGAAGCTCAACGCTCTCTTTGGGTCCAGACGGTGCAGTCTTTCTTCCTCTTTGGAAGGATGAGGCGGAGGATAGAACGTGGACAAAGTAATTGCCTGAGCCAAATGGAAGGGTGAAACAACCTTCGGGAGGAAAGCAGCCTTGGTCCTCAACACCACCTTATCCCCATAAAAAGTTGTATAAGGGGGTTTTACTGATAAGGCCTGCAACTCACTCACTCTCCTTGCTGATGTTATAGCTATCAGGAAGACTGTTTTTAAAACCAAATACCTCAAGGGGCAAGAATGCATAGGTTCAAAAGGGGACCCCATAAGGAAAGTCAGGACTAAGGACAAATCCCATTGCGGCATAACGAATGGCTTTGGAGGATATTGATTTAGAAGACCTTTCAAGAATCTGATAACAATAGGGGATTTAAATAAAGATGGTTGGTCTGGAAGACATATGAAGGCTGACAAGGCCGATAAATAACCTTTAATGGTAGCCACTGCACAACCTTTTTGCGCCAGAGATAGAGCAAAAGACAAAACGTCCGATAGATGAGCATGTAAGGGATCAATCTGCCTCTCTCCACACCACGCAACAAATTTAGACCACCTATTAGCGTAGATAGATTTAGTGGAGTGTCGCCTGGCCGCTAATATAACATCCACTACCTCAGGCGGGAGAGAGAAGGAACTCAGGTTGCCCCGTTCAATCTCCAGGCATGTAGGTGCAGACTCTGGAGGTTGGGGTGTAGAACCTGCCCCTGCGACTGTGAGAGGAGGTCTGCCCTGAAAGGGAGACGGAGCGGCGGGCACGTTGAGAGTTGGAGAAGGTCGGAGTACCACACCCTCCTTGGCCAATCCGGAGCTATTAAGATTACTAGAGCCCGGTCTTGGCGAATCTTCCTCAATACTCGAGGAATCAAGGGTATGGGAGGAAACGCGTAAAGCAACTGGCCGCACCAGGTCATTTGAAACGCGTCCCCCAACGCTTCCTGCATCGGATACTGAAGGCTGCAGAACAACGGACAATGCGCGTTCTCTCGAGTGGCGAACAGATCTACCCGAGGAAACCCCCACTTCTGGAAGATTAAACGGACTTGATCTGGATGGAGACGCCACTCGTGGTCTGCCGAGAAGTGGCGACTGAGACTGTCCGCACGCACGTTCAAAACTCCGGCCAGATGGTTTGCTATCAAGCAAATCCGATGGTCCTTTGCCCAGGACCATAGTCGAAGAGCTTCTCTGCAGAGAAGGTACGACCCCACTCCTCCCTGCTTGTTTATGTACCACATCGTGGTAGTATTGTCCGTTAGGACCTGTACCGACTGACCACGAAGGGAAGGGAGGAAGGCCTTGAGAGCCAGACGTACAGCCCGTAACTCTAACAGATTGATGTGAAAAATCTGTTCCTCTGGAGACCAAAGACCTTTGATCTCCAGATCCCCCAGATGAGCTCCCCACCCTAGAGTGGAAGCATCCGTTATGACTGTGGCCACTGGTGGCGACTGCTGGAACGGCTTTCCTTGTGAAAGATTGTTGCTTGCAATCCACCACTTCAAATCCACAGCAGCATCTCTGGAGATCTTGACAGTACCCTCTAGATCCCCTCTGTGTTGAGACCACTGCCTTCGGAGGCACCACTGAAGAGCCCTCATGTGCCAGCGAGCATGCGTGACCAACAGAATGCAGGAGGCAAAAAGACCGAGCAGACGAAGGACCTTGAGGACTGGAACTACCGCTCCATTTCGAAACATTGGAACCAAATCCTGAATATCTTGAATCCGCTGAGGCGGAGGAAAGGCCCGACCCAATGTTGTATCCAGTACTGCCCCTATGAACAGGAGGCGCTGAGAGGGCTCTAGGTGAGATTTGGGCTCGTTCACCGAAAAGCCCAGGTCGAACAACAACTGGGTTGTTGACTGCAGATGACGCAACACAAGCTCCGGGGACTTGGCTTTGATTAACCAATCGTCCAAGTAAGGGAATACTGCTATCCCCTTCCTTCTGAGCTCTGCCGCAACCACCGACATCACCTTCGTGAAGACTCGAGGTGCTGAAGTAAGACCAAACGGAAGGACCGCAAACTGGTAGTGTTGCGATCCCACCACAAACCGGAGATACTTCCTGTGTGACTTGAGTATCGGGATATGAAAGTAAGCATCCTGCAAGTCGACAGACACCATCCAGTCTTCCATGTTCAACGCCAAAAGCACCTGTGCTAGGGTCAGCATCTTGAACTTTTCCTGCTTGAGGAACCAATTCAAGATCCTCAGGTCCAGAATTGGTCTCAAACGACCATCCTTCTTGGGAATCAGGAAATACCTTGAGTAAACTCCTTGACCCCTTTCCTGCTCCGGGACCAACTCCACCGCGCCCTTTAAAAGGAGGACTTCTACCTCCTGTTCTAGCAACAGGAGGTGTTCTTGTGAACAATACGAAGGGCGGGGCGGGATGAGGGGCGGAAACTCCCGAAAGGGAAGGGTGTAGCCTTTTCCCACAACACTGAGAACCCAAGTGTCCGACGTAACAGTCTCCCATTTGGTGAGAAAATGCTGTAATCTTCCCCCTACAGGAGAGGAGTGAGTGGGAAATGGTGGAAGCCTAAGGCTGCTTCCCCTGCTGCACCCCGCCAGAGGATGAGGAAGAGGCAGAGTGCTGCTGAGAAGCTCCCCTGGTGCGGACCCTACCCCTCCCCCTAAAAGATCTATAGGGATGGGAAGAGGCAGGTTGCTGATATCTTCCCCGAAAGGAAGAGGAGGAAGAGCCACGCCCAAATCCACGAAACCTCCTGAAGAATCTGGAAGAGGCCGTGGAAGAAGGAGCTTGGAGTCCCAGCGACTTAGCCGTGGCCCTGCTCTCCTTAAACCGTTCCAAGGCCGAATCAGCCTTAGCCCCAAACAGTTTGTCCCCATCAAACGGGAGATCCAACAATGTGGACTGTACATCTGCCGAAAAGCCCGAGTTACGGAGCCAGGCCTGTCTCCTTTCCACCACAGTTGTGCCCATTGCTCTGGCTACCGAGTCGGTGGTATCCAGTCCCGTCTGGATAATTTGGGTAGCAGCAGCCTGGGCATCAGAGACAAGATCCAAAAGACCCTGGGGAAGCTCTATAAACGAAGAGGAGATGTCATCCATCAGAGCATGAATATACCTCCCCAGGATACAGGTTGCATTGGTGGCTTTTAAAGCCAGACTGCAGGACGAAAAAATCTTCTTCGACTGCGCCTCCAGTTTTTTTGAATCTCTGTCCCCCGGCACCGTCGGAAAAGAACCAGGCGCTGACTTGGACGAACAGGAGGCCTGCACAACCAAGCTCTCCGGCGTAGGGTGCCTAGATAGGAAACCAGGATCAGTTGGAGCCGTCCGATACCTCCTGGCCACGGCTCTGTGAACTGCTGGGGAAGATGCCGGCTTCTTCCACACCTCTAAAACCGGATCCAGCAGAGCGTCATTAAAAGGTAATAGAGGCTCCGCCGCGGCTGAGGCCGGATGCAACACCTCTGTCAAAAGGTTTTGTTTCGCCTCCACCACCGGCAAAGGCAGGTCCAAAAAACTAGCTGCCTTCCGTACCACTGTATGAAAGGAAGCAGCTTCCTCGGTATATTCCCCCGGGGACGAAAGGTCCCACTCAGGGGAAGTGTCCAGCCCACTGGCCGACTCCAGTCCACGCAGCCCATCACCCGAGTCCTCTAGCTCTCCTTCCTCTAGGGCTCGTTGGTACTCCTGCTCCTCTAGTACCCGGAGAGCACGCCTCCTTGAATGCAGTCGTTGCTCAATCCGCGGAGTCGACAATACCTCCGCCGAAGTCGGAGATCGGCGCCGATCTTCCGAAGCCACCGACGCCGCATCCGGCGCCACAGGTAACTTCGGCGCCGACTGAAGAGCAGTTGAAACGGATGGACCCACCGGAGTCACAGGCCGAAATCTCGACGTCGACGGGATGGAAATCCCTGGGGCCAATCCCTCCGAAGCCAACGGAGCGGCCACCGGCGCCGACACTGGCGCCGAGCCCACGTTCCCAAACGGGAGAAAGGGCATAAAGGGTGCCGGCCGAAGAGGCGCAGGATCACCCAAAGAAAAGGCCAAAGGCCCAGCCGGAGCACCCCCTGGAGCCATCTGTTGGAAGATGGCATACATCGCATTCAAGAATGCGGAACTATCGGCTCCAGGGGTGGGAAAAGCCGGATACTGGGGTGCCTGACTCGGAGGCGACCCCGACGCCGGCCTCGGCGTCTGCGCCGGAGAAAACACTTGAGGCTCCAATACCTCAATCACCGACGCCTGTCCAGGCGAAGTTGGAGACGCCGGAGAGAGCAACGGCGTCGAAGGATGCGGCGTCACCGTGGGGCTGACCTCCCATGTCCTCCGGCGCCGATCCGGAGACTTGGAACGAGCCTCCCTTGAATGACGCCGAGATTCTCTACGGCGCCGGGAGTCTCGATGACGCCGATGTCTTGGAGAAGACTTTTTCTTGTGATGCTTCTCCTTTGACTTGGCCATAAACCGCTTCGCCTCGCGTTCTTTAAGGGCCTTCGGATTCATGTGCTGACATGAATCACAAGTCGAGACGTCGTGGTCGGAGCTCAAACACCAAAGGCAATCGGAATGAGGATCCGTCACCGACATCTTGCCTCCACACTCACGACAAGGCTTAAATCCAGACTTTCTCTGCGACATTATTTCCACAGAGAAAGAGTACGCAGCAAGATATACACTGTAACCGCAAGAGTAACAGTTGCTCCCTCGAAGATAACCGTTTCGAATGCACGGAAAAAAGGGAACTGACGTCTGCACGTCGTCGAGGACCTCTTATTGCCTGTATGACGTCAGACGGCGTCGCGTGCGAGACAGTGACGTCCTCGTCGACGTGCAGAGACTAGTAAGAAGATTTCCGTCGAATGCTGGCGCCATGGGAGTATTCATGAGGTGAGGAATCCACAGGTAGTTGTATCCATCAGAATACTCTGGTCTATCATTTAAAACGGGTGGGCAGGCCATAATCTTTGTGGGGATGGAACTCCATAGCTGTTCCCTCTCCTCCAAAATATAAATCAGGCACATTGTTTCCCAGAACAATGTGAGCAGCAGAGACACTATGAAAGGAAAAATAATGTGCTGCACCCCTCTTTCTCAGCACCTGCCTGTGACCCTGCCTTGTAATGGTGCAGCGCTTGTTGCAAGTGCTATCCTGTAATGACCGCCAGTGAAGCAATAATTTGATGTATGCTCCACTAAACAAAATGGTAACTAAGCAAAATGGTACACAGTATGCACCATCAATATTAGAGCATGTAAGCAGAAACTCCCCAGAAAAAATGTGTGTTTGGATGTGTGAGAGGTCCCCAGAGTATTAAAATTAGGTGTGAGGTGTATATTCTTCAAAATGGTGACCTTAGGATAGAAGAGGAGGAACCCCTATGTGGTAGTGTAAGAATGGGGTGCAGAATTTCCAAAATGACTGCCTTGGATCATGGTATGGGTTCTTCAAATTGGCACCATCTGGGGGAGGCATGGCGTAGTCTGTAGAGGTTGTTAATAGGGGTGGGGCATGGATTCAAGGAGGTAGGGAACCAGTCATGGACATGGGTTACATCTAATGGGTTGTGATAGGGGGATGGCCATCTGTCACTTTTCTGTACCATCCTTTTTTTTTTATTCTTTTTTTTATAAACATAATGTGTATTTTGAAATAAATGACATGACAATGCACCCATACAGTCATCAACCTGAATCAAATTATCTCACAACAATACATGCAACAGGCAAATTTTTAAATAGAAGCCATAAGGCTAATTTTACCAGTCATCACATTTAGTGGGGATATAGAATTGATCTAACGTACATTCACAAAGTATTCATAGTGCTGCAGTATAGCTTCACATTGTATGTATCCATCATGATGCGCTGCCTGGAATTTCACTGTGCACTAAGTACACTAGTACTAATTTTTCATGAGAAGCATATGACTAACTGCTATGAATAAATTCTGTTTAGCTAGTGTCTTTGTCAGTTACAGGTGATGCACTGAGCTGCGCTCTGTCAGACCACAGGAGATATGATCGTAGGGGGGCAAAATATCTTAAGGGCGTGAAGTGGAAGGGTGTTAGAATACAAATCAGTACTGTTATCGCAATAAACAAAGGCCAGTATTACATATAGGGTACACTGTCCTTGTTTGTACCGTGGCGGACCTTGAAACAATAGTGCACCTTATTAGGGTGAATGTGCTGAACCCGTGCCTTCCCTACGGGCAGGGCATTCAACGAAATTCAGAGTGGCTGTTTACAAGCTGCTCCATTTTAACAGTCCAGGGGGCATTTCAGCTGTTGAATCGTCCTCATCTTGGCCTCTACCTCCCACGATTCTTAATTGCAGATAAAGTGATGGGCTGAGCCTGTGGTTTTCTTTTCATGCCTCTCAAGCCATAGTAGTGTGACTAATTCCAGATATTCACTGATGAATTCTGTGGAATAGTCCCTTCAGGAATCATATGGTTGTGTATAAAATTCAGTAAAAACATCTAAGATGGCCAGGGTGCATTGTTGCAGTATCCGCTCAACATCCTTGATGACAAGAACCTTGTTAGAAGTAAGTGGTCATCTAATATTATCCAGGGCAATCTCTCTCCCCATATGGCTCAACCATTGCATATTTATGCATGTATTTATTGCTCATTCTGACAAATCTCTATAGTCAAGCAGTAATTTGTTCATAGCCACCAGTGTAGCCAGATTACTAGATTGATTATAACTCTTCTCTAATTTTCCAAATATTCTCCTAATCGATTTAGTGTGACATGAATCGACCTCAGTATCTCAGTTTGTTTGGCAATACAGATACCCCTTTTATAGACTTTAAATCCAACCCACACCATGCTCAAGCTGGGCACTGAGCCCAGTTTTGTTTGGAAATTCTCTATGTTCATCTATGCCACTGCAAATTTGAATACAGGATCCGGCAGGGCACCCAAAGGGAATCTGCAGGTCCTTCAACTGTCAGATGCAGTCAGTGGTGGGATCGTCAGGGCTACTGAAGAGTAATCTAATATAATGTGAGGCTGGATACCAACAGCCAACCCCTCAGGTACATATATTGCAGGTGAAAAAACACATTCATGACTGGTAGCTATATCATGCACTGAGGAGTAGAATGTGTAACCCGTCACTTGGGTGCCTGTACTGCCAGATACCTACCATGTTGTGTTGAGGGATATTGTCACTTAATGACTGGCCACTGCTGACATTGGTCAGGGAGTAGTTCAACATGGAATCCTGTACTGCAGTAAATTGTTTCTCCCTATATGGTTGGACATACATGCATACATAGGTACACATGTGTAACCGTAGCATAAACATTTGGGCTGTTGATGTTCGGTCCATATGAATTAACAAGCCTAAATGCTTATTTAGGAGGGTCCATACTCTACATGCTTTCCCTATAGTCATTGATTCCTATAATATTCCATGACTTTCGTCGGGTAGGGGGCGCTGTTATTGGTTAGGTTTCATCGAACCGTGTTCAAGTATGCATCTTGTCTTCCATGTGGATTTGGCCATGTTGTGTGACATAGTGACTCTTGATTGTTTGGCCCCATCGGGGGCCCCGACCACATGCCCCAGACCTCTCTGCTGTTTTGTGGTGCAGATTTCATTTTCTGAGCAGAGTGGGCTCTTTAAAACTGCCACAGATTCCCGCAGCGTGGGACGCTTCACTGTTTGACCTTTTCGACAACCTGGAACACATGCCCCAGACCTCCCTGCTGCCTGGAAGTGGCGACATAATTTCATGCGCCAAGTGGGCTCTTTAAAACTGCTGCAGATTCCAGCAGTGCGGAACAGAAGCTGGGCTTTGGCATTTCTCTTGCACCTCGTACTCATTTCACCTGATCACCAGGACTTACCAGGGCCTTCTGTGACTGGAAACTATGGGTAAGAGAACATCTGTGGCTTTGACTAGGCCCTTTAAGGATGGCCCATTAATAGCTTTTATTACTAGTTTTCTAACAAATGCTACGAGTGCAATAAATTCAGAAATCGAATGCGCGGAAGAAAGCCTGGGAGCAATTAAAAAGGTTTTATCAAAGGCCCTGGTTAATGATCTTGATCCAGTCAAGTCGAGAGCCAGTTAATGTGTCCACCCATTGAGAGCAGATGGGAGAGGCATCTAACTCCTGCATTTTTAATGGTTTATTTATCAATCGTACTGACAATAGATTGTCTAATGGTAACTAACTTATGGGATCCCCAGTGCCCAAAAAGAAAAAAAGGAGTTGTGCTGCCTGTTAATACTTGCTCAAGGAGAATGCTTGCTGGAACCAAGTTGCCATCCAGGCCAGTGACTCATATAGAATCACAAAATAGAGAATCAGAGCTAGAAGATGCTTTGAGACAAGTATTAGGTTCTGAATGTACAGAAGGTCTCAGTGTAGATGACTATATTAAGGTGGTTGAGGGAGTCCTCAAGACAATAATTGACCCCATAGTTTCCTTACTCAGGGGTATGGACCTAACGTTCAAGGTGCTATTAGAACAAGGATCACCTAAGTCAACAGCCAAGGTCATGGGGACTTTAGGACCTGACAGTAGCTTTCATCACAGTAGGCTTGAGGGTGGGAAATATGATAAATTAACCATTATTGATTACTAGCACAGCAGGGGCCCCTTGTACTCATATAGTTTATAGCAATCCAACTCTCACATCAAGATATCCTTTTCAATCGACACATATAGGGACTGCGCCCCCTCATCAGAATCAGAATGATATATCTTTTCATGTGGATACTGGCAATGGGCTGCACACTAACGCACTACAGCTACCCCTAGAAGCTACTTCCCTAGAAATCATGCTCAAAGATGTCATGGTTTACATCCAAGTCAAAATGAGGACGAATCTCACCCAAAAAACAAAGTGGTTCACTGGATAGGCAGAACACCTAGAAATTGTAGTAGTGGTGCCTTGAAGTAAAGATATAATGGAAGTTCGGAGAGTACCCTGGGTGGGAATAGTCCCAAAAGAGAGTTGGAGGATTGGGTTGTTGTCGGTTTCAGGGACCCACAGCTGGTTGTTTTTTACACCATAGGCTGGTGTGTGCGTGGGTTGACACAGAGTAATAGCAAGGCAATTCTTCTTGGCTATTTTTAAAAGCCATCTGATGCTGTGGCCTCTATTCCTCCAGCAACAATGTGAGGTCACACAATATTACGACTTATAAGCAGGTTGACTTACGTATAACTGGAACAGGTCAGCTGGGTAATAGAATCCAATGTCTTATCCTCATGATTATAAGACTGTGCCAGTAACTAAAGGATAAGAAACAAGTGAAAGGATTCAGTCTAATCAATGTGTCAAAAAGTGCCAGTCCTGGTCACAAGGGTTATAGCCTCCCAACCACCAGTTCACTATGAACAAATCTTTGAATAAAAATCCCATTTCCAAGCTGTGAAAGAGCCATCTGTTAGAGACCCAGATGAGTTGCCTTTGCAAGTTGGGACAGTGCCAACTTCCAAAACAAGGCCTGCAGTATCTCTGTTAGATCCCAATTGCTTGTTCTGGAATGGGACTGGTCTTGCCAGTAAACTGGGTGATGTCACCTAGAATGATTTAATAAAGAAGTATCATGCTGTGTGTTTACAAGAGACTTTGGTATGTGACAAAGTATAAATTAGGGACAGACGTACCAAAGGATTTTACCCATTCTGTGTCTATGGGAAAAAGCTTTCGTACATATGGCCCTTAGTGTGTTATCCTTCAAGGTAACCCCGGCTTTTTCTGTAGCTCAGGGCATCATGAGGATGGGCTGTTAACCTTGGTTTCTGTCTCTTTAGCAGTAGCATCCTTAAAACCCTTTGTAATACACCACATTAACAAATGACATGTTTGTCTTTTCCAGCAAAGCAGACAACTGTTCTCATTAATTTTTATCAAAATAATGTTAACAGTTGTAATTCAGAGATAGCAAATTTGTTTGCTCGAGCTCTAAGCAAGATACTTAGGGGCTCATTTACAATCCCCTTGCGCCTCTGTAACGTCATTTGTTTTTATGCTACAGTTGGGCAACACTGTCCCCCACCCCACCCTGTATTTACAGACTGGTACAATGTCACCATTGTGCCAGTTTGTAAACGCTTCCGCCACATTATACCTGCACCAGGTATAATGCATGCAAGGGAGGCATTCCCCCCCAGGGAGGCCCAAAGCAATTGGCGCAGTGAAATCTACAATATTTCACTGCGCCATTCTAGCATAATTGTTTAATGCCTGCCCAGGGCATGTGTTAAACTGAAGCTAGGCCCTTTACAATGGGCCTCCTCGAGCTTTGCTGGACTAGTGTCAACATATTTCGATGGTAGTTCAGCAAAAATTCACAGGTATGGGCCAACAGGCCCATAGCTGCGAATGGGGCCGGTATCGCAATTTGCGATTCGGTAATAGCATTTGCGATTTTTAAGAAATCGCTATTACCGAATCTCAAATGTGATACATGGCACTTTGCGAGTCGGAAATAGCGATTTCTTAAAAATCGCTATTTCCGACTTGCAAAGGGCCGTGATGATACATCTGGCCCTTTATCTCTAAAATACACACCTGCACCCACTTAGAACTCCCCATTCTTCAAAGAAACATACCTTCACCATTTTCTCTTTAAAATGGCAGAAAAAAGAATTATAGTAACATCCAAAGACCCTAGTTATGAGTGGTCCGGTAAATGAGTTGGATTCTCCCCACTGATGATTGTGATTGGTGGTGGTTTCAAATGAGATCTAGCTTGTGGCAAAAGTACATCTGATCCAATAACCAGTGGTCGGATGTTCTATCTGCCCACTGTCTCTCAAAAGGTGAGATTCTTCCTCCTTCAAGTATCCCAGGATTTGTTGTGATCCTCAGTTCTATAATGACACGGTTTTCATGAATGCTCATTTCCTTGAGAATGGTTTGTAGGACCTATTTGACAGGCCTTCTTCTTGTAAGATGCTGGTGGCGGTGGTCTATATTGTTGTGTGTGGCTTTGACGGAACGGCTATCCAGTTGGTTGAAAGGGTTGATATCTATAAGGTTGGTAACCTCCTTTAAAGGAAAATTGGCTCCTTCCTCATGCTCCACAAAAGGGCTATGGTCTCTTGTGGCTGAGGCAGTTCATTCTTCTTCTATCATTATTGCGCTTTCTTCGCCATTTTTATCATCAGGAAGTAACTCAAGGTATGGCCCTACGTCTGACTACATCTAGTGGTCATATCTTGCAAGAAGTGCCAGTGCATTGGTTGCACTGATTGATGTGGCTGCCATAGCTGAAAAACATGTGCAATGTTGTTGAGCCGCCTTCTTTCTCTGTCGGGTGCAAAGAGCATAAAGATGTTACATTCGTTGATCACTGCTGAGCTGCTTACATTATCATTGAATCTGCATGGGGATGGCCCAGGAGACAAGCTGGGGTATTGTGGGGTCCTTTACATTTTTTGGCCAGTCGAGTAATTACTAAAGACACTGTGACTGGTTCTTCATAACCTTTAGACCCTCAGATTAAATGTGATCAAAGATTGGAATTGTTTTAAGTGATTTTCTTGAAGGCTCTTTAAGGCAAGTAAAAAGCAGTCATTCTCTTTTGTTGGTATTGGCAAGTCAAAACTTGTTGGGCTCGCTCAGAGTGTGATAACCTCTGAAATTATCTGGAGGTGAATCCAATGCTGTAGGATTGATATCCCCTCTAATGGGAGCTATATACTCATCTCATACTGGGCCAGTGGACCAAGGTAAAACTATCTGTCTTTGATTGTCATTTTGGTCATTATCTGTATGAGTGTCAACTATAACTGGTGGACCAGAACGGGATTCCAAAGTTTAAAGTGTTACTAAGGGCATTGATACTATGTCCTTGAAGAAGAACGCATGGAAGTGCATGGAGTTGGATGTCTCGTTTGAGTTCTTGACTGTAGTGAGGCTTGCCTTGAAGACTGAACATGAGGATCACTCAAACATTCTGGAAATCATTTATATTAGTCAGTAAGCATGAGCAGTAAGTCTCTGGCCAAAGCTATAGGGACTTGTATCATAGCATCCTGTGATATTTGTGAAACCTGGGTATATGGGTCATAAGTCCTATTGTTATTGCCAGGGGTTAGCCTGATCACCAATGGAATGACTGGTAAGACCTTCTGGACTCTGGGTCTTGTAAATGAGTAAGGTCAGCCAAAATAGGTTCCTCCACTTTATCACAATATTCGTGCTCATCTGGGTCTGGATATTTGACCTTTAGCTGAGTTGGGCTATATGCAGGGCCAAATAGACCATCGTCATTATCCTCTAGTTCTTCATCGGAGCGTTCAATATCGAAAAGCTTGTGAGGCAGGAATGGAGAGACCTTGCTGCATGATGTCTGCTCCTGCGTGAGTTGCATTGAGGTCCCTTATTTTGAGATGAGAGGGATCCTGGCATGTTTTCTTGGGGATTTGGACCATCATCGACAGTACTGTTGTTGTTGTTCATGTTGTCATGCACATAGTTGAAACTGTCACCAAAGTCATTGATGGTATCATTGACGATGTCACCATTGATGTTGTTAATTATGTCTTTGTGGAGTTTGTCAACTTTGTAGTGGTCATCGATGATATGGTTTTCACTGACAGCAGTGTTGGTGTCGTTGGTGACTGCTTTGTAAATGGTGTTGTCAATGACGATGAGGAATTCTTCATCCAAGGTGGACACAAGGTATAAAAATAGGCTCTCAGAACCAATCCAGTTCCCTTCTGGAGCTGTGGAAAGGCTCTCACAGAATTGACCTGCTGCCTGTGGCCTGCTGTGTACTTCAGAGGACTTCCCTGCTGTACCAAGAGAATGGCCCTGCTGTCTGAAGCCCGTCCTGTGCCCTTAGAGGACTGCCCTGCTGCTTGAGACTGATTCAGACCTGCTTTTCGGCTTGAACCTAGGACTTTTAGAGTGACTCCAAGAGTTAGTTGGCTGGTCCCCTGATCAGAGCTTCAGGGACAGAAAATGCTCCAACCATCTTGAACCCACACCTGGACCCAGCCTGAGTGATTTCTAACCCTCCAAGCAATGCCCCTCCAGCCTTGGAACCTTGGAAGTTGTGCAAAGGGTGCCCATATAGCCCAAATCCAAACCATGGGACTTGTAAAAGTTTCTGCTAAAAAGTGCTCTGAGAACTGAGAGAAGACAGGCTACCTGCTTGTTGATCTGCCCAACAGCTCCTTGCAGAAGGGGTATCTGGCCTTGTGAAGCACTTGTCGACTACAGCCTGCAGCTTCGTTCTGCTGGAGAATTTCAACTTCCATAAAAGAGACTAATTCTAAACATAGAAATCTTGACTTCTACTTCATCTCACGGTTCCCTGAGGATGACATCGCCTCTATGGACGCCGCTACCTATCTTGCCCCACTAAACTGTACCCTCTCAGACATTTTTCTTCTACAATCTTGTCTAAGTCAGAAGGTAAGCAGTGACTGGGCCCAATCGGCTTTTGGTAACCGAACCGCCCTCCATCACGGTTGACATTACTTTTGACTGTGCCCTAGTTTTTGGCAACTAGATGTGCACTGTTGTCGCTTTGTTCTATAGGTTTAGTCTAGATTTTATAAAGTCATCACTTCTGCTCTAGTGATGAGATTTTTGTTATTTTGGTGTCAAATAATTAATTCAAATCTACTCTCAATTTTTTTATAGAGCAGCGTGGGATTTTTTGGTGTTGTGTTTTTTTTCACTTTAGTACTCTTTAAGCACTGCATAAATTCTTTACACATTGCCTCTAAGTTAAGCCTGGCTGTTTTTGTGCCAAGTTACCAGAGGGTTAAGCACAGGTTTATTTAGTGACTTTCACCCTGATAAGGATTGTGGCTGTTGCTAGAGTAGGGATTCACCCTCCTCAACCAGCAACCCAATTTCGCACGCTTCCACTGAGGTATGTGTTTATTATGATTTGATCTTCTGGAGCCATACCAAAATTTACCCTGACAGCCGTCAAAATCTAAATCAGGCCCCTGGTCATCAATTAGGATTCAGTGAAGATCTCTTACCCCATAGATAAGCTCATTTGAAATCTTTGGGTATCTCTCAGACATAATCACTCGCAAAGGCGTAATGACAAATCTACATGGGATGGAAACTCTCTAAAACATCTTGGGCATGAAATATTAACCGCTTTACCCATTTTGTGTAAGTGGGCAAATATGTTGATACATAAGGGCCCTGCATGTTCCAAGTGATGAAATGATGTGATAAGCCCTGTCACTTTCTCACCACTGCCGATTACATGTGACCACCGGCTCAGACTATCCCCCTATATATCAAACCTTTGAGTATACAGACGATATTGAGCTCCACTTCCAAACTGGAAAGATGCAGCAAAACATAGCGCAATATTCATTCCTCGATATTCTATTTATAAACCCTGTTGCTGTTAACCTTTATGCCCATAATTATACTTTTTTTGTGCCGCATTTGCGTAATTTTTTTACGCAAAAGCGGTGTATACTTACAAAATATATTATTATTTTGTATTTTTGTGCCGCTTTTGCGTCAAAAAGTGACGCAAATGCGGTGCAAAGACAGTATAAATATGGGTGTTAGGGGCATATTTATACTTGTTTTGCACCAAATTTGTGTCATTTTTTTAATGTAAATTTAGTGCAAAGCTAACTCCATATTTATACTTTGGTGTTAGACCTGTCTAGTGCCAGATTTATGGAGTTAAAGTAATTTTTTGGATGTGGAAACCTACCTTGCGTAAATGAGATGCAAGGTAGGCGTTACCGTGCAAAAAATGACTCTATTGCCTCAGCGCCATATTTATCCCCCCGTGCTAAAGTCACGCAAGGGGGAGGAGTGGTCATATATTGGTGCAATAATTTAACACGTGGGTCAGGGCAGGTGTAAGGGTACCTGTGGGCCTATTTCCATGGTGCAACACCATGGAATAAGCCCGCAGGTGCCCTCCTCAGGCCCCAGGGACACCCCCACCCACACCAGAGGGACAGCAGAGGATGGGGAACCCCATCCCAGGTAAGTATAGGTAAGTACAGGTAAATATTTTTTTATGTGCCATTGGGGCCCTGAAATCGGCCCCCCTAACATGGCAGTGGGTGCAATAGCCATGCCCAGGGGACCCTGGTCCCCTCTGCTGGCCATTTGGGTGGTGGGCATGACTCCTGTCTTTTCTAAGACAAGAGTCATGTGGTATGGATGGTTTTGCATCAGAAAATGATGCTAGGCTGGTTAGAGTCATTTTTTTTACTCTAATCTTTCTAATGTAAATATGGTGCCTGCCTGGCACTCAAGAATGGTGCAAGCTGGTGCTAAACCTTTTGATGCAAAACTGCGTTAGTGCAGTTTTGCTCCAAAAAGTATAAATATGCCCCTTAGTTCGTGTGTTCTTTGTGAATTTATAAAAGTATGAGAAGTTCTGCAGCAGTAGGTTTTCAACAGTTTGAATCGTGCCTTTGTCTATAAGCCTAAGGAAAAAGTGCCCCCACACGGGAAGCGGGATCTCGAATCAAATAGTCAAGACAGCTTCGAATCTTAGCGTACAGCCAACATATAAAAGTAAAATAACCCTGAAATAGTTCATGACTGTGCCCCTCCAAGAAGAAAAACGTGATGTAAAAATAGATTTCCTGGTAACATATCTATAAGCATGAGCTAACCTGACAATATTTCAATAACAGCGAATACCAGCGAACGGAGAGATTGCTAACAAATTTCAAGTGGGACATCAGAATAAGTCAGAGGTTCTGAAAAGCGGGCAGCTACTGTCCAAGCTAAGAAATTCAATTTACAACACTTAAAAAAACACTATTAGTTTTTTTTTTTTAAAGAAATCCGTGAATGTGCTCACAGATAAAAAGACAGCTGAAGCTCCAAGACGGATGACAGATGAAAAAAAGCTTCTCTCACCTGAGAACCATTACCACTTCATAATGGAAATGGAAAAAAACAGAG
The DNA here is from genome assembly GCF_031143425.1 of Pleurodeles waltl. NCBI lineage: Eukaryota > Metazoa > Chordata > Amphibia > Caudata > Salamandridae > Pleurodeles > Pleurodeles waltl. The sequence goes on from NC_090448.1 coordinate 1,166,185,668, forward strand.
CATAACCAGTTCAATGAATGAGAAACAGACAGCTTTAATGTGTGACAGCCTGAAGGTGGTGCCCTAGGCCAGGCCAGTGCGCACAAAAGTGGATAATAAAAAAGCCCGGTGTCTGAGATTGGAGAAGAACAGGATTGTAGCGAGCTCTGAAGATTTATAAAAGCGAAATCACCTGGTTCTGCGGTCAGAAAATGTATTCGTGCTGAGGCAACTTATGGCGAGGTCTCTCGCTGCAACGCTCTTTACAGGCCGTCCAGACGTGTGGCATTAACAGGGCGGTTTAGACCCTGGTCCCTGTCGCTTCAGACACAAGCACCGAGAAATTGAAGAGCGCAAACTCTTTGCTCGTACCAGTGTTTTGCTGAGGGTAATTCTCAATATTTTCGATGCTGGTAGCAGAAACCTAAACTACGTGAAACAATAGTGAAACAATTACGCATGCAAAACAGGCACAAACAACATGCAATCGCCATGGTGACTTAGTGAATTAATAACTTCTGATGTCAAAAGCGGAACTCTGTAAGACCCTCATTGGGGCCCCATGAAGAGCAGGACGCAGTCCAGTCTCTTCACAGGAGCTCTGATGCCCGATGCAGAGGGACAGGTAAGGGATAGGCTGGGGAGTGGGCGTGGGAGGGTTCTCTGGGGAGGGTAAATAAGGGGGTGGGGCTGGGGGATCGGCCTCTTTGGCGCCAGCTAGTCACGCTGCACAGAGGTAGGGCCGATCTAGGTAGGAGTTAGGGAAGGGTTTTGTGCAATTTAAAGAAAAATAAAACAAAAAATAAAAGGGAAAACATGTCCGCGGGCCATGATATTACCGCATTTTGGGCCGTGCTTCCCTTGCTAGGCAATGCTGCCAACAGAGACCTACTCGGGCCTGACGTCCTCGACCAGGCCTGGGTAGGCATGACAAGCACTCCGCATTTGGCATCACAGGGGGTGGCGGCGATGACCACCGCTTGCCGTTCCCCATTTAAGGAACATAAAAAGAAGACAAAAAGGGGGTGGGGCGCAGCACGTCCACCCCCCCCACTGACATTGAAGGGGGGCCACAGGGGGCGCCTCAGAGGGATACAGGGCTGGGTGGGGAGGAACTGAGGAGAGGGTGGGTCATGTGGGGGCACCGCAGGCCCTCTGGTACTGGGCCTGGATCAGGTGGAGCCTGCTCAGCAGGCAGGGCAAGAGCTCGTTGAGCCATTGGGGATGAAGCAGCCCCTAGATCTCAACTTGACTGGGGCCCCAGTCAGAGGTCACAGATTAGTCAAAGGGCAGGGGTTGGGGGGCACCAAGGGGAAAGGGAAAAAAGGTAGTGCTGCTGGTGGGTGCTGGGGGTGCATTGACTGGCAAGGGTGAGGTAGTTGGAAGGGGGGCTGGGGGGCAGTTGGATGAGGGCAGCCGAGCGCAGTAGGTGTTTGAGGCACAACACCCACTTTCCACTGACTGGTCGGCAGTGGACATTGAGGCCAGGATTCAGAAACAGAGGAAACTGGTGGCGGAGACTGAGATCAGGTGGGCCAAGCTATGCAAGGAGAGGGGGGAGGCGGAGGGGAGGTCCAGGAAGGCGGAGAGGAAGTCAGTGGGAGTTAGTGGGGGCCAGGAAGAAGGGCACGGGTCAGAGAAGGGCAGTTGGGTGTAGATTCCACATGAGGAGCAGGGGACAGCTCAGGAGGCTGGTCCGGCTGGTGGGACAGGCAGCGTGACGGCAGCGCCTGGCGCACATGGCCAGGCGCGGCGAGGAGAGTCAATTGCTGCGTCAGAGGCTGGCAGGAATGTGGTGAAGTCAACAGGGTGCAAAAGGGCCCCAGGACGTTGGTTGGAAGTGATAGAGGGGTCTTCAGCGGCCTTCTCTACACTGTGGGAACGCAGAAAGCACACGCCTGGCTTACACCAGGGGTGTTTCAGGGTGGGTGATGAATACGATATGGTGGATGCAGCTGGCACTGATGAAAGAATGGATGTGGATGAAGAGGAGGTGATTTAATTGGATTATGAGGAGGATCTGGATGACTGGGAAGAGGGATAGCTTCAAGAAAAAGAGGTGAGCGGGGTGCAGGGGAAGAGGTAGGGCGCAGGACTAGCTCAACACTGTCTTCTGTTACTGTTGTGGAGGCTTCAATCTCTACCACACATGGGCACGAGGTCTCTCCCAAGGATGGAGGCAGGCGCAAGTCAATGCTGGATGCTGGAACGACTGGTCGTGGGGTCCAAGGTAAAGGAGACTGGTGGGCACCTTGGGGTGACCGGAGGGGCAAGGCTGGCACGGCACAATACAAATCTATTGGTGTGGGGGATGATTCGATTCACATGCAGCCTGATAAGGGTGCAGTAGTTGCAGGCGGTAAGGATCAAGGGGGAGACAGGGTGCTGCCGGCACAAGGCTGAGAAGGAGACACAGTGGTAAGCGGGGAGAAGGAGGATGAGGACAAGGGGGGTGGGGGGCGGGACACAAGAAGAGACTCCCATACATGAGACTCGCTATGCCTTTGGAGTCACATGTGGCAGACAAGACAAAAGCGAGGATATCGAGGCATGAGTACGTTGATGTTTTCAAACTTTAGCACAGGGATATTCAGGCGAAAGAAGGTTCTAAAGAAGAGGAGTGGGAATTGGCACGGAGGCCTAGGGTTCCAATAACTATGGACAATGGGACCTCTGGCTTTTTGATTTAGGCCAGTATCTACTATGAGAAATACCTAGACAGGGCCATTGCCATGTTTAAGTACATGGACGTTATTCGGAAAGCCCAAATGCACTTTGGGGGGTTTTGCATGGCTGAACTACGATGAGAAGTTCAGAGCCAGAGTTAGCATTAACCCCAAAAAGCCGTGGGGGATGTGGATTTGGAATTATGGATGCAATGGATGGCATCTTCACATTCGGTGGCATCTACCCACACAGCTAGTGGTCTCCCTGTCATTTACAAGCCTTTTCAGCAGCGTCCTGCTCAGGAAGGGGCGGGTATGCCGCAGAGGGCTCAGGTACCTAACTCAGGAGCATGCTGGAACTTCAACAAGGGGTCTTGCTCCAGACACCCTTGGCATGAGTGTTCCAAATGTGGGGGTAAACACCCAGTCATGCAATGTTTTTCACTCGCCAGTCCGGTTGAGCAGTGGAGGTCTACTAGGGGCAGAGGGGGCCAAGGTGCTCCTGGGCCAAACAGCGCCTACTCCAATTAGGTTGGAGAGGTTACTGTCTTGTTTGCACGTGTACCCAGATACGGACACTGCGCTCAAATTGGAATGGGGTTTCAGAGATGGCTTCGGGGTGGGATATCAGGGGCCACGAGTAAGGAGATGGGAGGATAAATGCAGTCAGCTAAGTCCATGCTAGAGGTGGTGGCGGCGAAATTGAGTAAGGAGGTGGCAGAGGGCAGAATTTGGGGACCCTTTTACGATTGGCCAATGGAGGATTTGATGATCTCACCTTTGGGAGTGGTACCAAAAAAGAGCAGAGGGGACTTTAGGCTGATACACCATTTGTCATGGCCTGAAGGGGCATCGGTGAATGATTTCATCATGCCGGAAGATACAAAGGTGGTATACGCCACGGTTGATGATGCCATTTGGCTCATACGGGGTGTGGAAAAGGTGCTGAGCTGTCCATGTGCGATATCAAGGCAGCTTTTGGGCAGCTCCCCATTCACCCAGACGATTTTTCTTTGCTAGGTATGCAGTTGGGTGGGGGGGCATATACGTGGACAGAGTGCTGCCTATGGGATGTGCGATTTCCCGTGCAGTGTTTGAGGCTTTTAGTACCTTCTTGCAGTGGGTTTTTGTTGAAGTGAGTGGACATCGGATGGTGTCACACTGTCTGGATGATTTTCTTTTTGAAGGGACATCACAGACGGACTCGTGTGGCAGGGCACTGCGGTGTTTTGAGCAGTTGGCACAAGATTTTGGGGTAACTTGAGCCCCAGAGAAAATGGAGGACCCTAGTTGTGTCTTGACTTTTTTGGGCATTGAACTGGACACGAGGGAGTTCATAGCTCGCCTACCAGCGGTGAAAGTTGAAGACATTCTGCTATTTTTGAGGGAGATCAGATTGAAGCAGAAGATTGAACTGCACGTGGCTCAGAAACTACTGGGTTTTCTTAATTTTGCATGTATAGTGGTCCGGGGTGGTAGGACTTTTTGCAAACGCATGGGGTTGGCAATATCGGATGCATCCCTCCCACATCACAGGGTTAGGTTGACCATATGTCTGCGAGAAGACATTAAAGTATGGGACCTGTTTTTGACACAGTTTGACAGGGTCTCAATGTCTTTCCGGGAGGAGGACATTGTCTGGCAGGTGCAGATTTTTTCGGATGCGGCAGGTGCATCTGGTTGTGGTCTGTTTTGGGATGGACGATGGTGTGCAGAGACATGGCCTGCCCAATGGTTGAGTCAAGGGAGGAGCATTGCCTTTTTGGAATTCTTTCCTCTGCTGGTGGCGTTGTCGGTATGGGGAGACGAATTGGCTAACAGGACAGTGATGTTTCACGTGGACAACTTGACGGTGGTTGATTTGGTGAACAGACAGAGGGGTAGGGATCTTTGAGTACTGCAGTTGCTGAGGAGGTTTATGTTGCATTGCTTAGCTTGGAATATAATATTTAAGGCTGCACATATTCCAGGGGTAAACAATTCCATTGCAGATTCCCTGTCTCGTTTGCATTGGCTGCGTTTCTGCTAGTTGGCACCCGGCACAGAGGTGCACAAGACAGCGGTCCCAGCAAACATTTGGGAGTGGGGGGCGTGATGGTCATGAGACTGGTGGAGAGGTCGCTAGCAGAATCAACCCTCAGGAGTTACCGCCTAGCATGGTAGGAATTTCAGGATTTTGAAGTTTGCAGGGGCAGTTTTGGAGACAAGAACAAGGAACGCTTGAGGCTCTGTGATGCATTTTGTTATATTTCTGACTCGGAAGAGGTTATCGCCAGCCACAATTGGGGGCAAATTGGCAGGGGTGTCTTTTATGGGAAGTTGTTTTTTGGCGGGGTCCCGGTGAGGAATGACATTCTGCAAAAAATGCTGAAAGGCTGGGGGAGAATCCGCACAGTATGTTTTTGTTCATGGAGCTATTACATTTGAGTTGCTTTTGGAGATCTTGCACGTGTTGCGCATTTGTTGTTTGAATGCCAACGATGTGGCTCTGTTTTGGTTGTGTATGATATGGATGTTTTTTGGGGCATTCCGCATGTCTGAATGAATTGTTGGGAGTGGGGAAAGCTTGTGGTTTAGGGGTGAGTGAGGTGCAGCGTCAAGGTGAGAGACTTGGAATCTGGTTGAGACGATCAATGATGGATCAATTGGGTAAAGGTAAGTGTATATGGTTGGAGCAAGGAGGAGTGTTGGAAGCATGCCCGGTACGGGAATGGGACACTTTCAAGGAGCACAGGGAGAGTGTGTTTTGTCATGAGAATGGCAAGAAGGTTACAGCTTTTCAGTTGTTATCTGTTTTGAGAATGGTTCTGTAACGCCTGGGTAGGCAGGCGTGTAACTTCGGTACTCACTCATTCAGAATTGGCGCAGCGACTGAAGCGGCCAGGTTGGGGTGGGATTGGGATCAGATCAGGTGCATTGGACTGTAGCGATCAAAATGCTGTGAGAGATATGTAAGGTCCTAATTTGGTTAAGGGGAAAGGTAAATGCAAGTTTGGGGGTAGTGAGAGGTTGTCAGAGGTGTGGTTTCGCAAAATGGGTGGGGTTTGTTGTTTTACAAGCTGACATTTGTTTTTCTTTCCAGGTTGCGTGAGTGGCCCGGCGAAACATAAGGCGATCACGTGGTTGGTCGGACACTCTTTTATTCATTGGGCGGCTAAATATGCAGAGAAGCAGGTCTATGGACGATCTCTGGGACTCCCGAGTAGCAGGCACAAAGTGTTGTGGTGGGGAAAGAGCGGCATGAGGTGGGGCAATTTGCTTCCTTTTAGTACATCGATTTTGCCGATGTGGGGATGTCCTGATGTATTGGTATTGCACCTTGGGGAGAATGACCTGGTCCGTCTCTCTGGGCAAACCCTACTGCAACGCATGCAACGAGATCTGGCATTGCTGAGATGCAACATGCATGGGACTTGCTTAGTGTGGACAGAATTTGTGCCAAGGAGGAAATGGCGTGGAGCACAAAAACATGGGGCTATTGAGAGGGCTCAGAGGAAGCTCAATAGGGCTGTGCGGGTTTTCTGTTGGGCTCATGACATTAAAGTGCTGACACACAAGGGGATAAAAGAAGAAGAGAAGGTGCTTTTCAGGGATGACGGTGTGCATCTCTCAGAGATGAGGAATGCACATTACATGAAAGAGTTGCATTTCTTACTGACCAACTTATGGGGAGAGAAACTTTGGCGGAGTGAAGTTGATGGAAGAGCATGAAGTGTTGCAGTGGGGCTTGCTGGCGGGGCAGCAAAACGCCAACAGGGTTTGTGCTGGGTGGGAGTAGATGGGGGAGGGTGGAGAGTCAGATGCTGGCTTGTCCACCCTTCCAGGGGGGGAAAAGAAGCAGGTGAAGGATGACAGACTGGGGAGGCCTGAGTCAGGCAGGGGATAAAAAGAAAAGGGGGATGTGTGGGAATGGAAGTGGAGATTGGATGTGCGAAGGACAAGTGGTGGATTGAAGTGAGAATGGAAGATGGGGAGTTACAAGGTTAAAGATGAAAAGTTGTTCATTTAAAGTTCTGGTTATGTTGATGTTTTATCATGATGAGCAAGCCTGTCATAATAAATGGCCTTTTACACTAATCAATGGGTGTCGGAGTCTATGTCCCGACAGGGCCCCGTGAAGAGCAGGACGCAGTCCAGTCTCTTCACAGGAGCTCTCGGGCCTGATGCAGATGGCCAGCTAAGGGATAGGCTGGGAAGTGTGTGTGGGAGGGTTCTCTGGGGAGGGTATATAAGGGGGTGGGGCTGGGGGATCGGCATCTTCGGCGCCAACTAGTCACGCTGCGCAGAGGTTGGCCACCCGCCCGCCCTACATGTAGGAGGAGGAGAAGGATGGGTCAGGTGTGAAGGTGTAGGACAGGGGTGGAGACTTTCATTAGCAGTTTTAGGGCAGGTTGCTCGTTGTGGCCAGTAGATGGGGGAGGGTGGAGAGTCAGATGTGGACTTGTCCACCCTTCCAGCGACATTTTTCCAAAAAAGTGTTACAGTGATTCTTGTTGTGCACAGAAAGTTTTGAGGTGATCTGTCTAGCAGGGGCCAAGAAAAGGGGGGGGTTTAAAAAAAGTTGCATTTTCCATGTTAATTCCCATGGGACCTTTAGACACGACTACAGCTCGAACCACTGCCTGGGCGGAATTACACCAATTTTGGCAGAAAGCTAGCTTTCGTTGGGCAGATTGTGTTTGCGCTTATTTGGTGTAAATCTGTTCAGTAGTTTTTGAGAAATTCAGGAAAATCCAAATTTGTATAGCTCTGGCTGCGGCGACTTCACAATTATTTTGAGAATATTTTGTGGAAATTCACAAATTTTTGCAAATGCGCAGTCTGCAAAAAGATGCGCTGTAATTGCCTGACCACAACTTGACCAGAAAGTTGTGACCGCCATTTTATTTCATGGGACACGGTCCCCAGAGTGAAAATCCTAACTGAAAGAGGCATAAGGGGACTGGGAGAAGGTACTCTGACCCCAGGGGTGTGATATAGGTGTGTTTTAGGGGCAAATTATGGATTCGTGACAACTCATGTATTTTTGCGAATTATTCGCAAAATATATGCAAATGTGAACTTTTTTAAAGACAAACCACAGACTCATTCATACACTAATTCATTCACTCATACATGCACTCAGAGACTCATGCACCCACTCACATACCCACTCAGACACTCATGCACCCACTAAGACTCACTCATAGACTCACACACCAGCTTTCAGACCCACTCAGACACTCGTATACCCACGCACAGATTCACTAAGAGAGACAGGCCTTGTGGCCAACCTGCAATGCGCACAGCCAAAGGCCGTGCATGACACTGAGGTGGGTGGTTATAAGGACTGGGCTGCAAAGCCTGGCTCTGGCCGTGTGCGGCAGGGGTTGGATTGTAGTAATTAAAATTACTTTACTTTTTAAAAAAAACATAGAAATTCACTGAAAAAACAAAGGCTACAGGGGCGTTATATTTAGGTTCTGAATTTACTCGTACAAACATAGAAATAATTAATATATATTTGGAGGGGGATGCACGGACCCCCTGGGCCCTGGTGACACGATCTCACCAAGGCTACTTTAAATACTAGGGTGGGCGCACGGACTCTCCTAGGCCCAGGGGACCACCACCTCCCCAAAGGGCAATAATTTTTTTTTTTTTTAGGGGGATCCCACCCTGGCCCGGGGTACAACCACGACCTCCCCGGGGCCATTTTTTATTTTTAAAATAGGAGGGGGGCCTTGTGGCCCCTTTCCCTAGGCTGATTTTGGCCCCCAGGGACCATATCACCAAGGGCCCGTCCACGTCCTTGTGGGTTCCCTGGCCCCAATCAGGGCACCCACTGCTCTTTGATGGGGACCGAAGGGGATCCTCAAGGCCTCCGTGGTCCCAGTTGGCTCCCCGTCTCCTGCTGGAGCAGGCATTGCTCCTGCTTAAGGGAGCTGCTCAAAATGCATATCCCTGTGCGTGGGAACAGTGTTTTCAACTCCTTCCCTGCCTACATAACAGCGGGCAGGGAAAGAGATGAAAACTCTGCTCCCAAGTGCCAACAGTTCTCTTTCTCCTGCTTTCCAGAAATGGAATTATGTAGTAAACAGCTACCTTCTGAGGGTGGGTAACTCCAGAGGTAGCAGGAGTCAGCCCTGTGGGGTGGCGGTCCCCAGGACCATATATGGCTCCAGGAGGGGAGCCGCCAACCCCATCCCCCTTTTTTGTTTTTCTATTTGGACCCAGCGACGTGGTGGTCTCTGGGGTTGAGGGGGGTCTGCGCAGCCTCCAACTCACTTTCTACATTTGGCCTGGGGAGGTGGTGGTTGCTGGGGCCCAGAGGGTCCACACGACCCCTGCTTATTACTGTATTTTAGCTCCAGGGAGGTGGTGATCCCCAGGGCTTGGGGATTATGCGGACCCCTCATATTAGCTTTATCTTTCTTGCCCCAGGGGGGGGTGGAGGTCCCCTGTGTGCAGAAAGGGAGTGTGCCCCCCCTTGCATAATATTCAAATACATCCCTGGGGAGGTGGTGGTCCCCATGGCCATGGAGGTTCGAGAGACCCCTGATTCAGGTTTTTTGTCCTTGCCCCAGGGAGGTGGTGGACCCGGGGCAACAGTGGGGCATGTGGCCCCCGAAATCATGTTATTCAACCCCAGGGAGGTGGTGGTCCCTGGGGCTTTAATAAGCCCTAGGAGCGGGTCCCCGTGCACCACTCCTTTATTTCATAAAGCACAAATGCCCCTGAGACCTGGACTACATTGGGGCGATATCAGATACAAACAGGGGAGACCCATTATTATTATTTTTTTTTAATCAAGGCAAGATCCACTGATACAGCTGCAGATTTCCCCGTGATTTAAGAAAAGAAAAAAACTTTTAAGCCTTGGGTGGTACCAGGGGAAGCCTGGACCAAGGCCAGGGGCTCAGGGTATACATACTCTCCCCCTTTTTCTTTTCTTCTTTTTTACTTTTTTTTGGGGGACTTGGCTAATACCAAGTCCCAATATGACTGCCATCGAGATCCGCTATGAATGAGGACCTAAAGATACTACTAATAAATGCTCTTTGTGAATTCCCAAAATTATAAACTTAGATGTTTGGTCTAAGCTTAGAGCAAACGTCTGAGTTTACCTTTGTGAATATGGCCAGTAGAGTGTAACAATTACAGACTTAGGTGCAAGGGAGTCACACACTAGAACTGAGCTGTGATATATTTCAAAAGATTTGTTGGTGTCCAAATTATTATTGCTTTATTTTGCCATTGGGTTTCTAGAAGTAGATGAAAAATGAACCAAACGTATGTGGAACATCAAAACAACTAGCTTCCCACCTTATCCTCATTTACATTTCATGTGCAAAACCTGCTTTTCCGTTGTCCTCTCATAAACAGGGATTGTTCTATCATAATTTTTCCAAATATCTGCTTTCCCTGGGAAAGGGGCAGAAAGCGGACAGGATTTCTGCTTTTGTACTCAGATACAAGCCATGGAAGGCATCAAAAACTGTAACCGAGCAGTAAAATGTAGAGAGAAAGCACAGGGACTGATTTAGAGTTTAGCAGATGGGTTGCTTCATCACAAGCATGACTGATATCCCGTCCGCTGTATTACAATCTCCATAGGCTATAGTGGGATAGTAATATGGCGGACAGGATATCCCTCATGTTTGTGAGTGAGTTTGTAAGCATTTTCACCAGCTTCAACAAATCCTCCTAAGCATCCCTGATATTCCTTGTATAAGACCAACTACCTCTGATACAGACACTTCACACTTCTATACAAAACATCACTAATCATTAAATCAGTTCAGGAACAAAGCTATAAAACCCAAACCGGCAACCCACTGATGTTCTTTGCTGCTCAATAATACCAAATTGGAAATCACAACTGAGAAAAACTATTTTACAAGAGAAAGTAACATTAATTCCTTCATTCTCTGAAATTAGACTGCATAAAGTGCAAACAGGGTCCCATTCACCCTCTATGTTATTTTCAATTGCTTCCTAGCGACTGCCACTTTGCCCCTCTAGGTATATAGTGGTCAGATTCTGTGCCATAAAAAAGCATTAACCCAGATGACCTCTCAAATTACAATCTAATCATTTACCCATGACTTCTCAGGTGTCTCAGACTGTGATAAAGCACGAAAGATTTTAGGGCCTGATTTAGATGTTGGTGGAGGGAATACTCTGTTACAAATGTGATGGATCTTACGTCTGCCTTATTACAATCTCCATAGGATATTATGGGATCGTAATAAGGTGGACGGGATATCCGTCATATTTGTGATGGAGAATTAACCTCCACCAAGATCTAAATCAGGTACTAAGTCATCATCAACCAGTAACTCCTAATCTGGACCTGTCTACCCAGAACCTGCCCTTCTTTTGGTGCCATTATGGCTAAACTCCAGGTGGCCAATGATGAACTCCAAATCACAGGCACGGATGCCCCCTGTGCCCTGTTCTACTTGACCTATTGGAAGCTTTCTAAAATGTCAATCAAACGGTCCTCCTTTTCAGGATTTCTTCCTAGAAGGGCTTCAAACACACTGCCTAGAAGTGATCAATGGTGGAATTCCCCTAGTGAAACTTAACCGTGTCTCTACATGTATCCTCTGGGGGACCTACTGATGAATTAAGAATTATGTATTCAACAATATACCTCAAAGGCCCTGATTACAGGTCCGGCAGTAAATCAAGAGTGAAACATTTTACTGGATTTTATCATTACTAGCCATAAAAAATTGTTTGGGAACCTGAAAATATTGTGCTATATAGGCATTTTTCAGGTCCTGCAGTATTAAATTTATAGTATGCAATTTTATTGTATCCAATTTTACCAGCTAAGCTTTTTCGGGCCAGTAATACTGGTTGGAAAAAGCGAATGCACAGAAAGACCATGTCAATAAGAAACAGGAACTTTGAGTCAGATTTACAAGTAACTGGTCCAGTGCAGTGCTACGCCACAATTGGTAGCGCAGCACTTTGTCAGTTCTAAAAAATGCCCTATTTACAAAAATACGGCACGCCCCTGTTTCCCCTAGCACTGGTGCTATATTTAGCTGCCAGTGGCAACACAGACATCCTTGTGCCAAAGTGCAAGGGTGTCTGCATTGAAGGGAATGATTGTTTATGTGCCGGAAGGTGCAACAGTCTACCATGGCAATTTGGCACTTCTATGTGTGCTGCAGAATACAGCACACATAGAAGTAGCAAATTGTCATTATTGAATGATTGTTTATGTGCAGGAAGGGACACCTTCCTGCACGTAAACAATCATTCATGATGTTTTTCTCTTTTTATGTATGCTGCAGAGAGCAGCACACATGGAAAAAGCAAAAACGAGGAGTAATTAAAGTATTTCTCCTTGTTGCGCCATACTAACACCACCCCTGGGGTGGCATTAGTTTTTGGTGCTGCCTCAGATTTACGATTCCTTGTAAATCTGGGGCAGCGTCAAAAGCAATGGGTGTTGCGGTGGAACACCCACACAAACACCCATTGAACGCCCCTCTTCCGTAAAAACTGTGTCGGAGGGGCCCATATTTACAAGGCAGCGTTAAGCCACAAAAAGTGGCTTAGCTCTGCCATGTAAATATAGCGCAGTGCACAGCACCACCTGAGCGTCATAAAAAGTGATGCTCCGGTGGCACTGGGGCCTGTAAATATGCCCCTTTAAGAGATAGAAATGCCAAAGAACTGCCAGAGCAGTTGAGCGCACTCCCATTTTTTGGGGTGCATTTGGAACTAAAAAGTTGCAACATCTGCTACTTTTGGGCTATGTTTGGCAAACAATGAATTAATGTCAATAATTTTGTGGTATGTCAATCCAATTCAATCTCGGAGGAAGTACTTGTCATCCATTGTCTTCCTGTTGGAAATAATTAGAATGGTTCCTGAAACAACTGAAAAACTCATATTCAGTGAGTCTAAAATGCAAGTTTTAGCAGAGGAAGTGGTGAAAGAAGAGGTCTAGTTAATTCATGTTTGATGCACAAAACCAGTACAAATGCGCAAAGAAAATATGGAAGCAAATTACTCTAAACTAAAAGTTAAAGCAGTTTCATGCCATCCAAGAACTGAGGAAGACTGTAAGAAATGTTTCCAAGATCTCAAGTGTCAGGTGCAAGTCCGGCTGTCAAAACACCAAAAATAGAGCCTGGCAACTGGGGTAAACATGCCCAGTCTATAATCAGTCTCACCAATTCTGAATGCATTAAGGGTGGGGCAGAAGCTCAAGAATTACACATTTTTGATGAACAGGTTACTTCCCTTTGGTAACGCTTTTTCTGGTGGATACAATAGCTACCTGTGGATTCCTAACCTTAGGAATTCTCCCAATGCACCAGCATTCGACCGAAACTTTCTTCCCAGCTCTTCACGTCGTCAAGGACGTCACAATTGCACGGCTAAGCACAAGGCTCCGTCTGATATCATTGTGGCAATAAGAAGTCCTTGCCAGCGTACTAACGTCAGTTTCACTATTTTTTATGTGCCTTTGAGGCGAACAGGTGAAAACAGACCTCACAAAAACAACATATGTATTCCAATCCAAATACAATATAAACACAATATTTATTTATATAAAAACACCCCAAAACATATATACATATCTAGCTAAATAAGTCTTGGTATGACCAGACAGGCACTGGGGAGGTGGGTGGGACTGTGAGGAATCCACAGGTAACTACTGTATCCACCAGAAAAAGCATTACCAAAGATAAGTAACTTGTTCTTCTGATGGCTACAACTACCTGTGGATTTCTCACCTTATGAATACAGTCCCAAAGCAGTACCGCACTCAGAGGTGGGTGCCTGACCGCTAACACCCAAAAATCCCGCACCACAGAACATGCAAAATGGCCGTCCCTCCTAACTTCCGAATCCAAACAATAATGCTTTGCGAAAGTGTGGAGGGAAGCCCAAGTTGCTGCCTTTCAAATATCCACCACTGGTACACCTCTAGCCAAGGCCAAAGTGACAGACTTAGCCCGATTGGAATGGGGTCTAATACCCTCAAGAGGAACCTTCTTTGCCAGTGAATAACAGATCTTTATGCAAAGAATGACCCACCTGGATATGGTTCTCTTAGGGAGAGCTTTGCCCTTCATCTTGCCCACATATCCAATGAAGAGTTGGTTATCCACACAAAAGTCTTTAGTTCTTTCAATATAAAAACTCAGCGCTCTTCTCGGGTCTAGGCGATTAAGTCTTTCTTCCTCCTTTGAAGGGTGGAGAGGAGGGTAGAAGGATGAAAGAGTAATAGACTGCCCCATATGGAAGGGAGTGACAACCTTAGGAAGTTCTCAACACCACCTTGTCAGCATAAAAGAACGTAAAGGGTGGTTTGACACTAAGAGCCTGTAGCTTACTCAAACGCCTAGCAGACTTGATAGCTATGAGGAAGACTGTTTTTAAGACTGGCAGTCTCAATGAACAAGAATGCATAGGTTCAAACGTTGAACCCATTAAAAAAGTTAGAACCAAATTCAAATCCCACTGAGGCATGAGAAATGGAGTGGGAGGAAACTTATTACCTCTCAAGAACCTAACAACTAAAGGAGATGTAACAAGGAAGGTTGATCAGGAAGGCACAGAAAGGCCGACAGTACGGATAAATAGCCTTTCACAGTAGCAACTGCACAACCCTTCTGTGCTAAAGAAAGGGCAAATAGCAGAACATCAGATAAAAGGGCCTTTAAGGGATCAATTTGCCTTTCTCCACACCAAGAAACAAATTTTGACCACCTGTTGGCATAGACAGTTTTGGTGGAGTGTCGATAACATCCACCACTTCTGAAGGGAGAGATAAAGAACTCAGATTGCCCCGTTCAATCTCCAGGCATGTAGGTGCAGACTCTGGAAGTGGGGGTGTAGAACCTGCCCCTGCGGCTGCGAGAGGAGGTCTGCCCTGTGAGGAAGATAGAGCGGAGGGCACACTGAGAGTTGGAAATGGTCTGAGTACCACACCCTTCTTGGCCAATCTGGAGCCATTAAAATGACTTGAGCCCAGTCTTGCCGAATCTTTCTCAGAACCTGAGGAATCAACGGTATGGGGGGAAATGCATAAAGTAACTGGTCGCACAAAAACATCTGAAACGCGTCCCCCAATGCAAGGGATACTGGAGGCTGCAGAACGACAGGCAGTGCGCGTTCTCCCGAATGGCAAACAGGTCTATCTGTGGAAATCCCCACATCTGGAAGATGTGAAGAACCAGGTCAGGATGGAGGCGCCACTCGTGATGGGCCAAGAAATGACAACTGAGACTGTCCAAACGAACGTTGAGAACTCCAGCCAGATGGTTTGCTACTATGCAAATCTGATGGTCCTGTGCCCAGGACTAGAGCCGCAGATCCCTACTCCTCCCTGCTTGTTGATATACCACATCGCAGTAGTGTTGTCCATCAAGACTTGAACTGACTGACCACGAAGGGATGGGAGAAAGGCCTTGAGAACCAGACGTATCGCCCGCAATTCTAACAGATTGATATGAAACAGCTGTTCCACTGAAGACCAAAGACCATTGATCTCCAGGTCCCCCAGATGAGCTCCCCACCTTAGAGTGGAAGCATTCGTTATGACTGTGGCCACCGGAGGTGGTAGACAAAACAGCGTCCTTTGGGAAAGGTTGCCGCTTACAGCCCTCTATCGAAGATCCACTGCAGCGTCTCTGGAAATCGTTAGGACTCCTCAAGATCCCCTTTGTGTTGTAACCACTGCTTGCGGAGGCACCACTGGAGAGCCCTCATGTGCCAACGTGCATGACTGACCAACAGAATGCAAGAAGCGAACATACCGAGCAGACGTATGACCTTGAGGACTGGAACAACCACTCCATTTTGAAACATTGGAATCAATGTCTGAATGTCCTGGATCCGATGAGGCGGAGGATAGGCCCGATCCAATATGGTATCCAGTACTGCCCCTATAAACAGGAGGCGCTGAGAGGGCACCAGGTGAGACTTGGGCACGTTCACGGTAAAGCCCAGGTTAAACAACAACTGCGTTTTCATTTGCAGGTGATGCAGCACAAGCTCTGGGGACCTGGCTTTTAGCAGCCAATCGTCCAGAAAAGGGAATACAGATACTCCCTTCCTTCTGAGGTTTGCTGCAACCACCGCCATCACCTTTGTGAATACTCAAGGTGTGGAAGTAAGACCAAAAGGAAGGACCACACACTGGTAGTGTTGCGACCCCACCACAAACCAGAGATACTTCCTGTGCGACTTGAGAATGGGGATATGAAAGTAAGCATCCTGCAAGTCGACAGACACCATCCAATCCTCCTTGTCCAATGCCAGAATCACCTGCGCTAGAGTCAGCATTTTAAATTTCTCCTGTTTGAGGAACCAATTCAAAATCCTCAGGTCCAGGATAGGCATCAATCGACCATCCTTCTTGGGAATCAGGAAATATCTTGAATAGCAACCCTGACCCCTTTCCTGCTCTGAACCAACTCCATTGCACCTTTTGATAAAAGGACTTGAACCTCCTGCTGCAGCAACAGGAGATGATCTTTTGAACAAAACGAAAGACGGGGAGGGTAGGGAGGGGGAAACTCCCAAAAAGGAAGGGCATAACCTTTCCCCACAATATTTAGTACCCAAGAGTCCGATGTGACTAACTCCCACTCGTGGAGATAATGAAATATCCTCCCCCTACAAGAGAAACATGACTTAAGATGGATGAAGAACTAGGGCTGCTTTCCTTGTTGTGCTCCCTCAGAGGAAGTGGATGAGGCAGGGTGTTGTTGGGTGGTTCCTCGTGTCCTAACCCTCCCCGCCCTCTAAAAGATCTATAGGGAGGGATGGCAGGGTGTTGAGTGCTGGGCTGAGGTCTTCCATGATAAGCGGATCCACAGCCAAACCCCCTAAATCTCTGAAAGGATCTGAAGGGAGTAGATGCAGAAGCCTGTAGACCCAAAGATCTTGAAGTGGCCCTGCTGTCTTTGAAGCATTCTTATGCAGGCCTTGGCCCCAAAAAACTTTTTGCAGTCAAATGGGAGGTCCAATAAAGTTGCCTGGACGTCCGTTGAAAACCCAGAAGACCTTAGCCACTCATGTCTCCTAGTGCCACCGAAGTACCTATTGCCCTGGTTAGAGTCTGCTATATCCAGACTAGACTGGATGATCCGCCGCTTGGGTGTCCAACAGGAGCTCGTCAAACTGCCCCTGCTTATCCTGTGGCAGGTTAGGCACCACAGCTCTAGCCGTGTCCATCAGGGCATGAACATATCTACCCAGTATACAGGTAGCATTGACTTATTTTAGGGCCATACTACAAGAAGAGAAAGTCTTTTTAGCTGCTTGCTCCATCCTCTGGTACTCCCTGTCCGATGGGGTAGCAGGAAAGGAACCAGGCACAGAACGAGCAGAACAAGAAGCCTGGACCACCAAGCTCTCCAACCCTGGAGTGCCCTGTACCTCCTTGCTACAGTCCTAGACACAGCTAGCGATGTAACAGTCTTTCTTCAAACCTCCAAAATAGGGTCAGTGGGAGCATCATTGAAAGGGAGCAGGGGCTCCCCCAAAGTGGAGGAAGGATGCAATACCTCTGTCAAAATGTTTGTTTTTACATCTGAAGACGGCAATGGAAGCTCCAAAAAATCCACAGCCTTCCTTATGACAGTTTGATAGGAAGCTGCCTCCTCTGTAAATTCATCCAGGGATGAAAGATCCCACTCAGGAGAGGTATCCATTCCACTAGCTGAGTCCAGACCCTGAAACTCTCCCAAGTGCTCAGAAATCTCTCCTTCCTCCAATAATTATTGCTGGTATTCTTGCTCTTCCAAGAGCCTCAATGCTCTCCTCCTCGATCTCAGCCTGTCCTCCAACCTCAGCATCGACAGAGAGTTAGCTGACGTAGACGACGCCGGCTTCAAAACAGATGGATGTGACAAAGGAGAAGAAGGAGATACACTCCGTCCCGACTGGGACTCACCCGGCGCCGGCATCATTTGAGGCGATGTCATCGATGCCGAACCAGCACCCTCAGCCTGATAGAAAGGCACAAACGGAGCCAACTTGTATGGAACCGGCGAACCCAAGGAGAATGCTATTAGACCCGTGGGACCAGCCGGTGCACCAGCAGGGGCCATAGCTTTATTAAAAATGCTGAACATAGCATTTAGAAAAGCCGCCGGATCCGCTCCCGGAGTCGGGAAGGCAGGAGACCTCTGTTCTTCTTGCGGCGCTTGGGTCAGATCCGAAACCTGTGCCACCAACTCCTGAACCAACACAGGTGAAAAATGAGTCAGAGGATCACCTTGATCAGTGATGGAGAAGCATGAGGACTCTGAGGTTGGGGAGTAACAGTAGGACTGACCTCCCACGCCATACAACGTCATCTAGAAGGAGACCGAGATCGAGACCGATCTCTAGAAGAACGGCGTTGAGAATCGTGCCGGTGCCACTTGTTGTGTGATCTCAATGACTCATGAGATAAAGAGTCCCTTGTCTTGGACCCCCGGTGACTCTTGTGTCCTTTCTTCACTTCGCTAAGAAAAGCTTAGCTTCCCTTTCTTTTAACGCCCTTGGATTCATCCTCTGGCAAGAAACGCACCCTTCCATGTCGTGGTCTGAACTAAGACACCACAAACAGTCTTCATGACGGTCCGTGACTGACATACGACCCCCGCACTCACAACAAGGCTTAAAACCTGATTTCTTAGGCGGAGACATTGTAACAAGTACAATAAGACACCTTCGATACAGTAGCTGTTCAAAGCTAGGAGAAAAACGTTAACGTCGAAGGCACGGAAAAAAGGGAACTGACATCAGCACGTCGGCGAGGACTTCTTATTGCCACTATGACAGTCAGACGGAGTCGCGTGCGGAACCGTGCAATTGTGACGTCCTCGTCGGCGTGAAAAGCTGGGAAGAAGCTGGCGCATTGGGAGGATTCATAATGTGAGAAATCCACAAGTAGTTGTATCCATCAGAAATATATACTATTCACATAGGTACTGTTTTCATTTAGTAATATATTAAAAAAAAAACAATTTTCAGATGTTATAAAAAGAGTGACAAAAACAGTGAAAGAATTATAAAAATACTTCATTTGTCGTAATGCCACACAACCTACAGTAAATTAAAGAAATGCATTATACAATACTTACGAATATATATATATATATATATATATATATATACATATATATATATATATGCACATATATATATATATATATATATATATATGTTCTAAAGTACTAAAGTATTTTTACGAATTCCCCTATTTCATTTACTGAGGAGAAAGTAATGGGGGTGGAGGAGGGGAGGAGTATGAGGATGATCAGCTTTCTTCAAGCTATCCTCCAACACCACCATGATTAGGATGCCCTAAAGGCTCAACTGCAAATAGAACAGCTTCCACTACTGGTTCTATAACCATCAGACCAGTAAAATTGCTGCCATCTTGTATATCTTGTATTTTTGTCTTTTGTGTATGGAGATGTACCTCTTTGGTTGATTAAGAAGGTATGGCCCTCATTATGACATTGGCGGTAAATCCCGCTTACCGCCACGCTGACGGCCTCCAACTTACTGCCGCTGCCGCGGATATCCATTCACCATATTATGACACACACACACCAATCCGACAGAATTCAGACACAGATCCACCAGACCAATGGTCAGTGATAAAGTGGCGGTATCAAAACCCACACCATTACGCCAACAGAACAACGCCCACCACATTATGACCCACGAATCACCACGGCGGACATTCAGCGGAGGTAAACCATTGGCGGTACATACCGCTGCGCTCAGAATGGCCCCCTACAGACAAAACAACACCACATTGGACAATTCAAACAACACACACCTGAAACCCATACACACACCACATCACTATCAAACACCCACCCACATTACCCACAACCCCTTACGGATACAATTCATTGGCACGAGACTGACACCAAGACAACGTAGCCAACTAGAGCCACACACCACTCACACCCATACACCACTCACGCACTCCAAATCACCCCCCCAAAACATTACCCAACACACCCTCACCAACACACCTCACATAACACCCATGGCACCAAAAAGACACCCCCGTTTCACAGAGGAGGTTTTAAGGGTCATGGTGGAGGAAATTGTCAGGGTAGAGCTACAGCTATTTGGAGCACAGGTGCAGCAAATATCAATAGCTAGGATGATGGAGCTATGGCAGAGAATCGTGGACACAGTCAACGCCGTGGGACAGCACCCCAGAACAAGGGACGACATCAGGAAGAGGTGGAACGACCTACGGGGGAAGATACGACCCATAGCAGCAAGGCACCAGCTTGCTATATAGAGGACTGTATAGCGGTGGACCCCAACCTCCTCGACCACAACTCACAGCATGGGAGGAGCAAGTCTTGGCAATACTACATCCTGAGGGCCTGGCCGGAGTTGGAGGAGGACTGGACTCTGGTAAGTTAACTCTCTACTATTATCAACCCCCTACCTGCATGTCATTACATACCCTTACACTCACGCCCATCACTCCACTCCATCCCACACACTCCACCATCACATCTCAGTGATCCCAATGCCAAGCCCTGCATGCTGTACCAATGCATGGACACCCCCCACAGAACTGCATGAACACTCTTCATTAAAGCATGCACAGTGTAGAGAACCAACAATCCCACCATACACCAACATACACAAGTAAAAGCTGGCAAGGCAACACCAACCATAGAGGGGAAGCCAGGGATGTACAATATGTCATACAAATTAACCATAAAACATCATTTACATCCCCACAGGTACCCCTGCCAACGTCAATAGAGAGGAGGTGCCAGCACTATCCAGTCCCCCAACAGAAGAGGCCCACAGTGATGACAGTAACTCTGGTCTTGAGGATCTGGATGATCTACCTGGCCCTTCAGGGACCACTGGACAGCCGGTTACCCAAGCCCAGACCACCACAGAGCCTCCCCCATCAGGAAACACCACCACAGCACCCACCCAGCATACCCATGCCTCTGTCCCCAGGACACATCAATCAGCAGTGTGTCCACCTGTACAGAGACCCCAGGCCACACCTCATACCCAAGACAATCAGGGGCCTGGGGTCTGTGGCAGTAGGCACACAGTTCAGGGGACAGACGTGCAGGCCAACAGGGACAGTTGGAGGACTGCTGTGCACCAGGGGGAGGACAGGACCAGGGAACCGACTCTCCAGGAGGCACTCTCCAAGATCTTGGGAGGCTATCAACATTCACAGGACACGATTGGCCAGATCCTGGACAACGTCCAGGAGAACAGGAGGCTGCAGGATGGACAAAACCAGGGGATTAGGGAGGACATGCAGGCCATCAAAACACCCTGATCTCCATAGCAGGGTGCTGGCAGACAGGGCCAACATTATGAGGGAGGCAGTCTCACACCTGCGGGCCCCTGCCACTAGCCAGTCATCTGAACAGCCTTCCACTTGTGCTGCCACTAGTGGCCGGAGGCCCCGCCACACGACTCACAGGCCACCAGCACCCCTCCCCCTGCAGAAGGTGAACCACCCCGCAAACGTTCTCTGCGATCCAGACAGAAACCAGAGACACATGCCAAGACCCCTGCCAGGAAATATGACTCTCCTGATTGTCCCCCTTGTGTCCCACACAGGCACCCTGTCCACCTTGAACTGCCATTGGTCCCCTTCCTATGTCCCCTTGGACACTGCATCTGTGCTACAAACAGACTGGAACAATACCCCGGACTTTCCTCCATCATCACCCCATTCCATTGCACTTTCCCCTAATATGTTAGCACCTCAATAAACACCCTTTCAAAAAAAACAATTTCGAGTATGTCATGTATATCAAATATGTATTGTTTCAAACAGGTACAACCATTGCAAATGAACTGTACATACAATGAGCATTGAATAATGACCTGTAGCTGGCTGTAGTGATCACACCAGGAGTATTTGTCATATCACTAACGTCTGTAAAATGAATAGTCAGAGGGAAGAGTAAGTGGGCATTGAATTGGGAATTCCTAGCATGCCAATGCCACATAGAATACAACCAAAGTCATTGAAATGTCAAGTTATACTGTCTTACCTGTGTGTCATTGGAAGTACTGATGGATTACAGTTGTTCTGTTGTCCTCATCCTCGTCCTCGGCTTCCCCACCCTTACTGTCTACGGGGTCAACTGCTGCCACAGGGGAACCTCCAGGCTCCTCCTCCTGCAGAAAAGGGACATGGCGTCTGAGGGCCAGGTTGTTCAACATGCAGCATGCCACTATTATCTGGCAGGCCTTCTTGGGTGAGTAGCACAGGGATCCACCTGTTAGATGGAGGCACCAGAACCTGGCCTCCAGGAGGCCAAAGGTTCTCTCAGTGATCCTTATGGTTCACCCATGTGCCTCATTATAACGTTCTTCTTCCCTTGTCCTGGCATTCCTCACAGGGCTCAGCAGCCATGATAGGTTTGGGTAACCTGAGTCACTTGCAATTATTGAGGGGCAACATTTAGCCATACACTATCCTATATGGCCCACACCATACCCCTACACTAACATATACTGGGTGGGAACCAGGGCTCACCTATTAGCCACACCCTGTGCCTCTGTAGTTGGGCCATCACATTTAGGATGCTGCTATTCCTGAGGACATTCATGGAGTGGAAACTCTTACGATTCCTGAACACATGTTCATTCTGGCGGGGGGTACAAATGCAATATATGTTCCATCAATCACCCCAATTATATTGGGGATATGTCCCATTGCATAAAACTCTGCTTCCACAGTGGCCAAATCCTCAACCTGGGGGAATGCAATGTAGCTGCACATGTGTTTTATCAGGGGAGACAACACTCTTGTCAGCACTGTTGAGAACATTGGTTGTGACATTCCTGCTGCCAAGCCCACTGTCACTTGGAAAGAACCAGTTGCCAGGAAATGGAGTACTGATAGCACTTGCACAAGAGGGGTGAATCCCAGTAGGGTGACAGATAGTGATAGCTCTGTGATTGTGGCCCTGTTCAGTCTATAGGTGAGTATTATGTGCCTGTCTTCCAGTGTAGCCAAGTCCACCAGGGGTCTGTACACTGGGGTATGTCTCCATCTCCTGTTCATCTGCAGCGGTAAGAATCTATAGGACAAAAGAGTGAGGAGCCTGTCACAGACTGAACAATGGAGCCACAACAGGATTTTGCTTTCTGTAAACTTGTAATGGATCAGTGTGATTTGTCCAGTATGTACCTATTTCTCCTATGACGCAGCATTATTCCATTGGGCTGCCCCCCCCTGAAAATGGCGTCCGCTTACCTGTGTGGTGGGACAGGTGGAAGTGAGGTAATTCCGCTGAACGTTGTGCGCCGTGGCAGGAGGCGGTCAGGAACCGCCATGCAATTCATCATTGGTTAATATTGGGCCCTATGGGGTACAGTGGGCAATGGTGATCTACGCCGGCGGTGACGGTATGCACTGCCGCAGACGTGACCATAATTTTCTCTCTGATTCCTCACTTCTTTCCTGACCTTCCATAGGAGAGGACCTACAACGCATGTGCTGCTGTGACCTGTGTCTGGAACCTACCATGGCCCATGTGACCGGGGAAAGGGCCCAAGCCTTCACTTTGGAGGAGTTGGAGAGACTGGTGGATGGGGTCCTACCCCAATACGGACTGTTGTATGGGCCTCCAGTCCAACAGGTGAGTACACTGTGGGCACGATGCATGTGGCATGCATGTATGGAGGTGTGTGTGACGGCTCCGTGTAATGGGTGAGGGCTTGTCCTCTTGGCTGGGTACACATTGAGGGCTGGGCTATGTTTGTGCCAACAGTGCTGTAAACAGGTTTGGTGGCCATTTGTGTAACTGGCTGTACTGGTTGTCTAATGGTGTTCTTCTGTCTGTATTGCCTCTGCAGGTCAGCGCCCATCAAAAGAAGGTTATATGCCGTGCCATTGCCAAGGACGTGCAGACGCTGAGGGTCTATTGCAGGCGGAGCACCCACTGTTGCAAATGGTGGGAGGACCTGAGACGCTGGGCATGACGGTGGCCTATCCAGAGCTGGATGGGAGCTTGAGGGCAACACAGCAGCCACAAGGGGGTGAGTACAGTGGCTTTCATTACAACTTACGTCTGGTGGGGTGGTATCTAGGGGAGGTTGTGTGTCCTCCGGTGCCCCTAGGCCAGGCCAAACATAGCAGCATAGGTCCTCTGGTGGCTAAGGGTCTGAAGGGAAAAAACTGCCTACCTAGCTTGTTAGCATCCACTACTGGCCAGGGCTGCGTGGGTCCCAGGTGTGCTGCAGCTGCCGGTGTGTGCCCCTCCTCATGCCTTGGTGGCTAGCAATATCACTGGTAGTGCAATGCATAGTGCTTAGGCCTGTTCCCTATGTGTGAGGGTGCTATGTACGCCAATGGTGGTGTTGGGGCAGTCATTGACCCTGTGTGTCCTTTCTCTCCCTCCTTATGTGCATTACCATCATCTGGAGGAGGAGCAGAGGCACCGGCGATGGAGGGAGCAGCATCCCACAGGACCCTGGAGGCAGAGTACACCAACGCTGAGGGCACCAGTGGGACCGAGGGTGAGGTGAGCACCACGGCGGAGACTGGAGGGGACAATACAGACTCTGATACCTCCTCCGATGGGAGCTCCCTGGTGGTGACGGACACCTCTGTGACCACCCCAGCTACAGGTACAGCTGCCACCCCCGTACCAGCACCGCCCTCCCAGCAGCAGAGTTTCCTGTGCCCGATCACCCAGGAGAGTGGGCATCTCCTTCGCCCCAGGCACCTCAGGCCCTGCCCCAGTCAGCCCTGCTGCCCTGAGTGAGGAGGCTATTGACCTCCTGAGATCCATCTATGTAGGGCAGTCAACCATTGTGAATGCCATCCAGGGGCTGGCAGCCCAGATGCAACAATCTAATGCATTCTTGGAGGGCATTCACACTGGATTGTCGGCCCAACAGAGACCGATCCAGGCTCTGGCCTCCTCTCTGATGGTAGCCATCATCCCTGTTTCTACCGTCCCCCCCTCCAACTTCCACTTCCCAGTCCCATTCTCCTCAACCCCAACCCATCCCAAGCACACAGCCAGACGAGGATGCACGCAGGACAACACCCAAGAGTGTCACAGGCAAACACAAGCACCACACTTCATCCCACAAGCACTCACAGAAACACCATCCAGTTGCAGACACAACAACATCCACTATTTCCACTGCCTCCCCCTCTTCCTCCTCCTCCACCTCCCACCCAGTTACGTCCACACTCATGCCTGCGTGCACTACATCATCATCCACTACCTGCATCATCACCACACCAACCAGAACACACACCTCACTGGCAGATACATCCACAACATCCATGCACACGTCCCCTGTGTCCTCTCCCATCGTGTCTATCCCCCCCCTCCTAAGGTACACAAATGCAAGCACTCAGACGCCCAACAGCCATCCACCTCACAACAGCATACAACCCATGCACCTGCACCAAAATCCAGCAGACAAACACCTCCAACAACCACTCCCTCATCCTCCACTCCCATTACTTCTCCCTCATCACGCCCCAATGTCCCTAAAAAGCTTTTCCTTTCCACCATTGACCTCTTCCATACCCCTCCCCCCATCCTGCACGTATGGGCAGGATAACAAGAACCCAGCCAAGCACCTCAGCTCCACTGTCCACGGGCCCAGTTCCATCCGCACCTACTCATGGTGGAAAGGATTCCCGGCCACAAATACTGAAGGGGAAGGAGCCTGTACCAGCCAGCAAGAAGGGCAAGGAGCCTGCACCAGCAAGCAAGAAGGGGAAGGAGCCTGCACCAGCAGCTGTCACAGAGCCCCCACCACCAACCGTGGTTGTGCAGCCATCGGAGGGTGCAGGGGCTGAGCAGGAGCCTCCCACTACCAACACCACCACCGCAGAGCAGCCATCGCAGGGTGCAGGGGCTAAGCAGGAGCCTCCCACTACCACCACAACCACCACAGTGCAGCCATGGCAGGGTGCAGGGGGAGAGCAGGAGCCTCCCACTACCACCACCACCACAGTGCAGCCATCGCAGGGTGCAGGGGCAGAGCAGGAGCCTCCCACTACCACCACCACCACAGTGCAGCCATCACCGCCGGCGGACGCAAAGTGATCCAACCTCCATGGGCTGCTGTCCGGCCTGTACCCTCCAGAACCAGTGGGCAAGTCACCCACCCAAGAGACTGTGGCCTTGCACTCCCCAGGACCAAGCACAGGGCATGTTGCCCCCTCCAGAACCAGTGGGCAAGACTCCCACCTGGGAGACTGTGGCCTTGCACTCCCCAGGACCAAGCAATGGGCTTGTTGCCCCTTCCAGAACCAGTGGGCAAGTCACCCACCTGACAGACTGTGGCCTTGCACTCCCCAGGACCAAGCAATGGGCATGTTGCCCCCTCCAGAACTAGTCGTCTTGTTTCCGTATCCGGCTGAGGTGCCCTCCCCCTCCTGAGGTGCCTGCCTATTTGCGAACTGATGCCCCTGCAGTGTTCTATCCGTATTGATGCAGATAACAAGTGGGGCCTTGGACTTTGCCCTGTGGCCATGTGGCCCCTGTGAACTGAAGACTGGGCGGTGTCCCTTTTTTGTACATTTGTACATTTCTGTTGCATTGGCAAATTTATCATTGATATTGTGTTGATCTTATTACAATCACTTTCGTCAATTCCTGCTGTCCTTGCATTATTCAGCCGATTTACAGGGATAAATTGTTTTCTTGTGGAGCTGGTTGTGTGTATGTTGTGTGTGTTTGGGGAGTGTGCGGTGCGTGTGTGTGTCACTCTTGTTTTCCTCCCCCCTCCCTTGTGTGCTAGGCGGCTGTACTCACCGGCGTCGTCTTCGCCGGCGTTTGGTGTTCATGGTGGAGCATAACGTAGAATATGGTCAGAAAGACTTGCAGTTCTGGTTCCATGGCGGCGTGGTTCTTCCCGGTGTCTCCAATGGTGAGTCCTTTCACTTTTGTAATGTGTTTCCGGCAGGCTTTTGATGGCGTTGGTACCGCCCCGGAAAAGGTGGCGGATTGTATTGTCATCATATGGTGGGTGGAACTTTGACTTCCGCCTGGCCGTGAGAGGCTATCGCCATGGTGACTGTTGTTTCCGCCCTGGCGGTCAGTGTGGTAAATTGGCTGTCTTTCCGGCATCTTTCCGCCATGGTCATAATTTGGCAGTAGTTACCGCCAGCCTGTTGGCGGTATTACCGCCACTTTATCGCCAACCGCCAGGGTCCTAATGAGGGCCTATGTGTTTGTTTTGTAAACTTGTATGATTTTTGAGACAACTGAATAATGTTATATACAGTACTGCTATCACTGCTGGTATAGTTCCAACAACCATAATCCTAAACACAGCATCTGTCCCATGTACTGAACCTCTTACTATAAGTAGACAGCCTCACTATGTATCAAGGTTTGGCGCTCCAGCAACCCTTCTTATTTTAGTTTGTGAGAGTAGTAGTCAAACAAAACTCTCCATACTCCGTCATTGAAAACACCGCATATTCTAGTGCCACACGTATTATTGTCTCATGAGTTGTAGTGATGTCTGCCTTGGACCTAGTTGCTTCCCTGTTTTTTAGCTTTTTGCACTTGCGCATTTTATTCGCTGTACATTTTAGCCATATCGCGTTTCACCAATTTAGCAGTATTATTTTTTATATACAAGTTTACACTATATTATTCTGAGAAGGCAGGGTACATGCTGTTTGTTTTTAGTTAGCTTTCTTGCAACAATCAGGAACACTTGGTCCAAGGCTACATATGGAAAGAGATATTCTGGGTGCCGTTCTGACGGTTTCGACAACTGCTTCTAATACTAAGACAAAGCATCACGTCAGGGCAGCATCTTCTAACACAGTGCAGTTTTATTATATAAGCAATGCGCTGACCGAAAGGGTCAGAGGGGCATTCCAGCCGCAACCGTCTTGGGACTTCTGTGCTCGACAATGCAGCTTTGCTGTATTGTTTTTGTGCTGTCGCCTTGGTATGCAGGAGTAATATGATGAAAGGGTGAGATCTGTTTCCACAGCCTCCCTGGGGAGTCCAAGTATCATGTTTCAGGTTGCCAAAAATCATCTTCTCCATGTAAGGATAGGGGTTCAGGTGAGGCGCTGCGAGCTAGGCAGGAACTGGGGCAGTTTCTGATGGTGTGGAAGGACTTAATCCTCCACATTTCGAAGTTCTGCCTCCCCACTTGTCCAGTTGTGCTTCATAATAGGAACAGCACCACAGAGTAACAAGAAGAAGAGGAAGATAATGTGCCGATGCCAGATCACGGGGTGTCATTGAATAGAGTTTTTACTCTGAAGATATACAACATCCTGCACCAGCACAGAGGTTCTAGCTGTCCCAAACACCACAAACACAGTCAGTCAGGCTCTCTAAATATTTCCAGAACAGTGTCTGGGATGGAATTGTTTCACATAAATCCGCAGACAAGGTCAAAAGACAGTGTAAGTTCAATTAGGGACATGGGGTCACATCTACAGCAAGTCTCAGAATCCATAGGGCAGCTGGTTGGAGTTCAGCAGCAAGAACAGTGGTCTTCTGTTCGCCATTAAATATGGAGGAAAAGAGATCTGAGCAAGAAAGGATCAGATTGATCTGCCAGAACAAAGTCAAACAGAAGGACTATCCATCAGTTAACCCAAGCAGTCTGTTAATTTGCTTCCATGTTTGAGAAGGGAAAGTTATCGTTTTCATTGCTTACATCCATAAATTCCCAAACACATACATTTTAACATGGAATCTTAAGACCACTTAGGGCCAGATGTACCAAAGGATTTTACCCATTCTGTGTCTATGGGAAAAAGCTTTCGTACATATGGCCCTTAGTCCTTCACGAATGCACCCACCTCCTAGCACTTCCAGCACCCAGTGTCCTGCTCCTTTTAGTAGTTCTACATCTTCTCCCCAAGTGTATACCGTATGTTCAAGGAGGTTAGCACGTATTGCTCACGTTTGTAACCCTTCGACTCCCTCTCATAAAAAAGTGCACCTTAAGGTAGACTTCTTTACAGAATTGTTTTATACACAAACCTTTTGGTTTGTTCCCTTTGTAGTTTAAAACATGATTTTAAGTATTGTGCAAAAAACATTTAGACAATAAAATATAGAGTATTCTAAACAAAATTATATAAGAGAATTCACCTCTTTGGCTTGCAAAAAAATTGAAAATACATATTTTCTTTTGTGAAAATAAATGTTTTTTATTACTAAAAGATTGTGTCAGAAGATATTATTGCTGATTTATTTTTGAATTTGTGGAACTCTGACATACTGCTGATTGTATTATTTGACTGTGTGTCCCAGA
Source organism: Pleurodeles waltl (assembly GCF_031143425.1). Classification (NCBI taxonomy): domain Eukaryota; kingdom Metazoa; phylum Chordata; class Amphibia; order Caudata; family Salamandridae; genus Pleurodeles; species Pleurodeles waltl. The sequence goes on from NC_090448.1 coordinate 1,166,214,569, forward strand.
AAATCATCCTGATGTTTTACAGGTAATTATGATTATATTAATTTCTCCATGGTATAGACATGTCTTATATAGAAACGTTATGTAATTTGGTAAGACTTATTGGTTGAGGTAATTATTTAAAAGCAATATTTATCAATGCAAAAATGAGTCATTGGCACATCACCCACCTTTTTATTTTAATAAAAGTATGCTATGAAACAATTTATAAGAAATTTATGAACATTGAATAATATTTTTCAAAGATTAATTAATAGTATAGCATTTATAATTGTTATTATTGTTTACTACCATAAAGTATGTGTTAAATACTTTTTGCTGTAGGCAAGTGGTAAATGTGGGTGCTAATTCCACAAGTTGAAAGACTTTCCTCTCAAATAGTAATAGCAGTATGTCTTTTACCACATACAACTTTACTGTAAGGTATAATTGCATGTAGTTTTCCACATGCAATTTTTGTGCATGTATTTTTACCAAACAGTAAATTTGCATGCAGAAAAATTGCACATGGAAAACTTGTACTCAAATGGAGCAAGATTATCCAGGGGCGGCTCCTCCATGAGGGTGGAGGAGCGTCACCCCAAGTCAGCAGCGACAGCTGCACAACTTTTACCAAACAACGATAACAAACTGTGTTTATTATCATTGTTTGGTAAAGGGGGGAGCGACAGTGTGACGAGCAGTGAAGGGGAGTGCACAGCACTCCACCTCGGAATGCATGTGTGTTTGGCCGGCTGTCTCGCTGTAGTTGCTGGGCTGGAGAGAGCCTGCACAGGCTCCCAGTCTGCCTGCCCAGCCAAACCTGATGCTGCTTTGAGCAGCATCATGATTGGCCACAGGGCAGGCTTTGAGCCTGTGCTTGCAGCAAGGAGAAGCAGGAGTGGAGCGGCGCACGGCGTTATGGTAAGTGTTTTTTTAAATTTATTTATTTTAGTTTATTTTAATTCCCAACCCCTACCCGCCTCCTCCCCGCACACCGCCCTACCCCTTCTACTTGCCCACTAAGGCCTTACATCAGAGACGCTGCCACATCCTGCCTTAATCAGCTGTTGCTGTCCCAGCTGTGGATCAGGGTACCTGGGCTGCTGATGGGCCTCAAGGCTGGTTGGAGATAGGAGGCTGTGCCCCTGGGGCTATGGCTTGATTGGCACTTGTAGCCTGGGCCATTGGGCTCTACTGCCATCGAGGGCCCTCACCTGAAGTAGCACTCCACGTCAAGACTTTCCTGCCACACTAGTGGCCCGAGCATGGGAGCCGGTACTCAGGTTTTCTCTGGTGCGCATGTAGCCCTCTGCCCCCCTGTAGCCAGCCCCTATGGTTGCCTCTCCTGGCTGCAGCCTGTCTGGTGGGTAAGCAGTTGAGTGGTCTTGACCTCCACCTACCCCATGCCAACAACCGCAGTCACCACATGGAGAGCAGAGGAGCCGGCTGGGGAACATACCCTACCCATTGAACACCCCCTGCACATCGACAGCAATGGCCTTCGTTCCTAAAATTGCCAGTCACTACCCTCCTTGAATTGCAAAAGTTGAGCTGGGGTCCTTGACGATACATCTCGGGGCACAAGACTGATTGGCACCCCCTCCTCCTTTTCTGAACCATCTAAAAAGTGCACACATATGTGCTGTCACTTCGCCATCTCCTAGCACCTGAGACTGTGATAGGGTTCTGCTGCAGCAGTGTCCCTAGGAACACATATCAAGGTACGGCAGATGCACAGTGCGGGTTCTGCAGTGCCATCTCTCTTCTGCGAGTGCCCTGGGAGGTATTGGGCACATATTAGGTTGTTACTGACCCAGAGGTTTATGGACACTGACATTGACACTTGCTGCATCCATCAGCCCTTGATGTCCATATCTGGCCACAGCGGGACTTCTGCCTGTGGCAGATCTAGGAACTCAGACAACACCAACGTATACAGACAGCTGTGATTGCCAGCTCAGCACTCCCTTTTGTCCCCCCTTGCATACTTGGAGACTCCCCTTGCTGTACCTTGACTGTTTTTTGAGGTATTATAGCAGTCGGGGATCTCGTTCTCTCTTGCAATCATAGACGCGCACATCAACAACCAACAGCTCCACCCCAACCACGTGACCCCAGATCTCCCTGCCCACTTTCAGGTCTTCCATGATTGTCATGCTACTGGGGTACAAACATCCCCCACTGCAGCCTGCTATGGGCCACCAGAAAACTGCTACGTTGACACTGAAATTGACACAACTAGACCCTCCCTCTACAATACCAGACCCCCCACCCAACAGGACGCACCTGATGTACTCTTGCAACCGCCACAGGATAAACTGGGTAATTCTTAGCATCTAATGAAAGCCCTTGCAAATCAATGGAAACTGTCCTGGGATCCCTAGTCACAAAACTGAGCATCCTCACTGACGACCACAGAAAGTTATGCACCAGGTAGCTGAGAGAGAAAAATCACTGGTAACGCAGCAGCCCCAAACTTCCGATAACCAACAAGCTAGTCACGATTTGCAGGAACTGGTCCATATGCTCAAGGAATGTGCTGATAATGCTGAAGGCCACTCCCGTAGGATAAACATCCAGATTCTAGGCCTACCCAAAGGGGTGAAGGGGAAGGGCCTCCTGCAATTCTTGAATTCCTGGTTTTGATCCTCTGTCCCAGCCTTGGGCCTCACCACCTTCTACTTCCTGGGGAGGGCACACCATGACCCACTGTGCCCCCGCCTCTGCCGGGTGCCCCATCCTGACCCATGCTGGCAAAGATCCTTCACTTTTGCGCATGGAATGCAATCTTGCCCGCCTTAATGGACTTTTGTTGGAGGACAAACATGTTATGCCCTTCCCAGACTTTAAACTAGCAGTTCAACACCAATTAACCACTTTTCTTGAGGCCAAGAGACGTCTCAGGAATTTGGAGATTCAATACTCCTTGCTCTATCCAACAAGACTCAAGATTATACACCAAGGAGAGACCCACTTCTTCACGGATCCCAAAGAGGCATGGGAATGGATAGACAGATACTTTAACACCTCCCTGTCAGGAATAAACAGCAAAACCTCCAGATCACCCAGGCCGAAACGAAAATGGGCCCTCCTCCTTCCTTACTGAGATCACCCTCTCTGAGGACCCCGGGGCTGGAGTAGCTGCAGAACACCTGGGATCGGAAGCTGGCCCTCCAGACTTAGACAGTGGCCCTCACAATTTCTCCACAGATGGTGACTCATGCTCTTCTCCTGCTTCCAAACAGACTTTGCCAGTCCTCCCAGTAGTGAATCCTCAAACTGCAGAAACCATAATATAATGCTTCTGTTCACTACTGCTATGCGTCATCCACAACAGTTGCACCCAATGAAGCCTGCAGCTTCCTCCACCACCAACATGGTGGTCATACACATGGCTTGACCTCTACACTACAATATGAATGCACTGACTGGCCCCCATACAGTGACTTATCGTCACACCATGGCCACCCCCTACCTACTATGATTAGTTATCATTGACAACAAGTTTGGGCAAACTACCTGTTGCAGTAGGCTCTATTTGCTCACAGTTGTAGACCCATCCCCATCATCTAACTGTCCCCGACTATCTGCCACGGAGGCATGCAACACTGACTCAATGGTACAGATGCGGAGGTGTGTCTACGGTGACACAACAGGGCACATTTTATCCTCATAAGGTTCTACAGATATCACACTTCCACCACGCCAGTAATGGCACCCTTAACTACCACTAGATTCATCACCCTCAACGTTACGGGCATGTATACCACGCAGAAGTGTTATTTAGTATATTCAAATTCTAAATGACACCAACCCCACATAGCTTTTGTTCAGGAGATGCATACCACCTCAACAGAACTGCCCCATCTCCAAAAACGATGGCGTCGATCAGTCTACGCACCCACCTATTTGGCAAATGCCAGAGCTGTCCTGATCTGGATTCTGCCAGGGACTCCTTTTCAGGTCATTGATACTATAATTGACAAAGAAGAGCGGTAGGTGTTTCTTGACAGACACTTTAACAACCTCCCCATTTTACTCTGGAGTATATACGCACGCAGTATCAAACAAGACACCTTCTGGACGACCCTCTCCAGCACACTCTCTCAAAAGAAACACATCCCATGGATTCTGGAGGGGGGACTACAATTGTGTTCTAAATTTACAAATGGATCGTTCTCACCCACCATTACCATGCTCTCCTCCCTCTACTCAGACAGACCAGTTTGCAAATTAAGTGAAATGTTGGGCACTAGCAGATACTTGGAGGACCCTTAACCCTACTTCCTGGATATATTCTTTTTATTCCGCAGCCCATTATTTATTTGTGCGCCTAAACAGCAAACTATGTTCTCAAGTACTAGCACCTTCTTTCCAAACTGCAGATTATCTAGGCCGAGTGGTGTCTGACTATGAAGCCCACACTATGGACCTGGAGTGGGGGATCCCTCACCATCCTATTCCTATCTGGAATTTACCCCATTATTGCCTGGAGGACCCAGTGTTCCAGGACTCCTAGGGCGCTTAGGGCTCTCATATCCGCAGTTTCTTCACCTAAAATGATGGCACTGCCTCTAACAAACTTCATGATTGTCTCTAGGAAGTGGAGGACATTTGTTGCATGCCAAAGAAATTACTGAGGCAGAACAGTGCCTGCCTTTATTAGAGCACCAAGCTGAACAGGATGCATCCCATCATTCCACATTAGAGGAAGCAAAAGGCCAGCATGCCTCCCTCTTCGAGCTCTTGCAGTAGTTTAATCTCACATGGAAGGCAATAAATTGTGCCGTCTTCTTTCTTGGCATATGCATCAGGAGCAAAGGGAGGCCCCTGTTCTTGAGCTACATTGCCCCTCAGGTGCGGTACTCTGTACACAGCTTGATATCCTTACAGAATTCTTAAATTTTTTATCTCACGCTTACAAGCTGCCCTATGTAAACCATGGGGGAACTACTGAACCATCCCTTGACCACCTCCCTCTTCCGATCATCACTGCAATTACATGGGGCAACTTGGATGTGGTCATAACACCAGCAGACGTCAAACAGGCAATTCAAGACTTGGCCAGGAATAAGACCCCTGGCCTTGATGGACCCCCTATAGAATGCTACAGTGCACACGCTGAGGTCCTCACACCTCGGCTAGCTGACATGTTTAGTGCGGCCCTCCGGCTTGGTGAGCTGCCATCCTCTCTCCGGGAATCCTTATTAGTTTCTATACCCAAGCCTCTTCGGGACCTCACCAATGCAGCTTCCTACCACCCCATTGCTATTCTGGGAGTGGATTAAAAAATCCTAGGGTAGAGTTTGTCTGCTCAATATGCTCAAATCTTGCCGGAACTCATTCACTCAGATCAGAACGTGTTTGTCCCCAGATGCAGCACTTATCACAATATTCTGGGTCCACCACATCGACGAACCAGGGGGAGAGGCCAACATCAGGAAAGTACGGGGCACTTCTCCTGTCAATCTCTCCAGTCAACTGTGGTCCCTGAAGCACTGTAAACTCTGCCCTTCTCTCTGCAGGCACTGGTTGCAGAGGGCCCCACTCCTGAGATGACGAGATCTAAGAAAAGGAAAGGGTGGAATAAAAGAGCAGCCCAGGCTCAAAATCTGCCAACTTACCCAATCTTCCAGGCCTTAATTACGGTATCCATGTTCAAACTGTGGGGAGGGGCCCTTAACTCCACTAGACTGCTGTGCTGACAAAAATCAAACTAAGCAGTCTTCACAGACTGGGCCCTGAAGATCTGCTACTGGAATATCAATGGGATGGCAAGTAAGTTAGGAGATACAGACATTATAGGCTACCTCTGTTCCTTCCACATCATCCTTTTACAAGAGACATGGTCACAGAAGGCCCAGCACCTGGATGGCTACACCACCCATTTTACTCCACCGATCAAAACACAAAAAACACAGCTGTAGCATGGGAGGCATCGCCACTTATGTTTTGATTGCTAGTCAAATTAAGTCCAGAAGGATATCAACAGCCGAGTCTGGCCTTCAAGTAGTGGATGTAACCATTTACTTCCTGAATGGATGCGAAAAGGAAATAACCCTGGTTAATGTCTACATACATCCAAGGGCCTCAGCTAAGAGGGCACAAATGGAAAGCTGATCGACATTGCAACATATTTATCATCAGAAGACACCAAGGGTGGACTCCTCACTTAGGATGACTTCAATATATAGCTGATGAGCCCGATTTCCGATAGCGAGATTATAGAGGTGTAAATTAACCTGTGGATGACCCTGCCACAGGATCTGCCAGCTAGGAGCAAATGTGACAAGACCGGTCACGTTCTGCAGGGAGCCCTGGAACACCTTTCCCTCAGGGCATTAAATGGTCGATTTGCCCCTGATAAAACGCCAGGACTTTCCTACCTAATGACAACAAGGGCCTCCTTAATTGAATATACATTCACTAGCTGTTCTTAACTGCATCATATTATTTCATTTGGGTTTGGTGAATGCCTGGACAGTGATCATCACCCAATAACACCAGGGTGAGGTACTTTGAAAGGACAATACACTTAGGGCTAAACGAGAACACAACTGATCTGAAGTGTATTAGGTGCACTTCAGCATCATTGCCATCTCTGGCTGCAAATGCATAATCCTACTTCTACTCCACCCATGTGGCGATTGGTGACCCTCTGTTGGAATGGATTTCTTTTTAACAGGGTTTTTAAAGGCTCCATGGCAAGCATGGCCACTCAAGGAACCTGCTGACCACAAAAAGTATAGGCCCCCACATTTTGGAGAGGCCACCAATTGTCGGGTGAAATGGGCCAAAAAGAGGACTAACTCACTATGGAGAGCGCTAAAGAAATCCCCCATGGACACTAGAGCACTGCAGCTGTTGCGGACAGCTAGAAAAGATCTGAAAACTGAAAAAAAAGAACCTCAGTGCAGCAAGCTGGAACACCTTTTGGGCTAAATTACTGTACGACAGCATGTCCAAAAACTCCATAAACTTTTGGCAGACAATTAATGGCCTGGGTAGAGCTACCCCCACTGTAGCCTCCTCAAACATTTCTGAAGCAACCTGGTATCACTTTCTTAAAGACCGTTTTAATATTGAGCCCTATCCCTGGATGGGCGACAGGGACGGCCTCAAGAAGTATGTATCAGAGAACTTTAGCGCTGATGCAGGGCCATATTATCCCCAGCCAAGTTCAGAAAAAGGTAGCCAAAGGGCACAAGGAAGGAGCCTCATGCCCAAACAGCATTCCACCAGCCATCTATAAAGAAGATTCAATATTCTGGTCCAATCATTTGGCTCCGTTGTTCACTATAATTCTGCAGCTGAACTGCATTTCGCCTTCATGGCATGGCTCACAGCTAGCCCAGTACACAAGATCAGCAACAGTGGTTCCCCGGCAAACTGCCGCTTGGTAGCCCTCATCGATAATGACACTAAATACTTTGCGGGAAAATTACTGGAGGAGCTACAGACATGGGCTGAGGTGAACAACATCATCCCGCTAAACCAAACAGGATTTGTGAAGAGCTTTGGAACCTCAGTTAATCTCATGGCTCTTTCCTTATTATCGGACCAGGCTAGGGTAAATGGCCACAGATAATTTCTAGGATTCATCGACTTTAAAGCAGCATTTGACAAAGTCAATAGAGGGAAGCTATGGCTTAAATTAGCCAATTTTTGTATCCCGGCTACCCTTCTCAGAGCTTTGAAGCAATTACACAAGGATACATGGGTCAGAGTTAAAATTGGTGATGGGGTCTCAATTATCTAGACCGATTAAAACTATGCAGGGCCTTAAGCAGGGTTTTGTTCTCATCCCTACCCTATTCAATTTGTTCCTGTCGGATCTAACGGCGGCATTGAAAGCAATAAACTCTCACCCACTCAAGCTGGGGGGGTTTGACTCTCAAACTTGCAACATGCTGATGACTTGGTCCTAATAAGCCGTACGAAGGTCAGCTTGTAATGCCTTTTTGACGCAACATGGACTTATTCTATTAGGAACGACCTGGTAATCAACAAAAGCAAAACAAAGAACCTGGTTCTCAAAGGCAACCGCTCAAAACATCAAACGTGGTTCCTGTAGAAAGACCGACTTGAGTCCACCACCAGCTTGAAATATTTGGGGTGTCTATTTCAATTCAAATGGAAATTATGCAGATCAGCTGGAAGAAATTAGAGGAATAGGAAATACGCTTTGTTTTGGTCTTAGATCTCTCGCCATTAGGCTTGAAGGCCCTACCCTGTCCCCTATCCTGCAGGTAGCTCAGGCAAAGGTTGTGCCTACACTGGCTTATGGAAGTGAGGTCCTCAAGGGGAAAGACTGCGATCTATTGTACAAGATGATAATTAAGGTCTTCCAGCTCCCCTCGTACGTGTCACCTACTAAGATCAGACTTGAATTTGGGATTACTAAGCAAGCTCTTGCAAGTATGGGGGTGTTTGAATTGCAATGTCACAAATCAAAGTCTGCTAAAGTAGAATCTGTGGCACATCACATATGGGTTGAACTGATCTCCACACTCAGCACCCAAGCAGGATCTTATTTGTATCAGTCTTTGAACTTCTTGAATTTGAAGCCTGCTTGGGATTTATCAATAAGTCATCAGGAGTTCAAAAGGATAATAAAGATAAGCAGTAAACGTCTCTCTCTCTCTGATTGAAGACAAGGCCACTCTAGCACGACGAAAACATGGTTGGCTGACAATCTTAACATGCGAGCTGCTGAAACCCCAGAGTTATCTCAGCGAGCCCTTTAAGGAAAAAACAAAGTCTCAGCTAATGAGATACAGGTTGGGGCTTTTACCTATCAGCTGTTACTTACCGGCCTGGAAGAGATGTTTAGACTGAGGGTGCTGCCGTTTATGCCAACATGGAGCAGAGGACATTTTCCATGTTCTGTGTATTTGCCCGGCTTTACTATAAGACCGGCGCATGCTCCTATGAAGAAGATGGAACGCTAGAGGCATCAGAACCTGCAGGGAGGCAGTTCTGGCCTGCTTTGACGTTGGAGACTTCAGATTAAACTGTGGCACTGTAAAAGGTCTACAGAGATTTGCGAAACAGGCAAAGGCAACTGCCAGCAGCCACCAGAGTGAGATGGCTACCTCGGGCTTTTATCCTTTAACTCAATCCTTTTGCATTTCTATGCTTACTCTCCTGTATTTATCATGGGGATACTTAAGGTGTAAATACTAACACTTGTTTCCTGATTTTAGACTGCCTCATGCGCACAGTACCTTATTTGGTTCTTGGGAAGGGCTCTTAGAAGCCCAGTCCTAGATATCAAAGACTCTCTAACAGCATTTGTATATCAACTCATGCACTTTACTTCATCTCATTTACACTTGAAATTCTCATAGCCTGCCTGATGTGTCTTAAGCTCAACCCTTGCATATTAAACCATTACACTTGCACTTGAAATGCGACAGACTGCCTGCATGAATGTTCAGATTGACCCCTGCACTTTAAATTATCAGATTAGCATTTAACATTTTTAGAGTCCGCATGCCTGTATCTGTAGCTTGTCTCTTGCGCTCTAAACCACCATAGCAGCACTTAAAATTGTTAGAGCCTGTCTGACTCCTAATATCGTTCTAGGGTGCAGAGATTGATTTAAATATGAAGAGCATAAGTGTCTATGCAACTTTCAATTGGAAATTGTTTGATTTGTATTTTTATGATTGTTATTTGGTATGTTTTTTGTGCTTTTATGTGATTTTATCAATGAGCTTTTATGTATCATACTGCAATGGTTTTTATTAATCATGCAATAAAGATGATTAAACTGTGAGTTTATTTAGCAGTTTTTATTACTTATTTATTTATGTTAATTAATTAATATGTTAATTTCATATATTTAGTTTAAGTTCTTAGCTAATGTTTAAATATTATATATTACATTTTACATATGTGGTGTAATATTTATTCGGGGATTGAACTGGTAGCTTTTTAAATAAAACATTTGAAAACTGTATTAAGGATGTTTATTTTTAAATTGCCAAGGAGTTAATTGTATTTGTGAGGGAAGGAAAGTATGCACTGGTCTAGGGACCACTGGAATTTTTTTTCTTTATTGCAACAAAGGTTCCTTTAAGATATATGGGCTACTGTAAATTGAAAAAAAAATCAGTTTTGAAATGCAATCAGAGGGACGGTGGTCTGCTGTCCCATGCAGTGCACCACTATTGTCGGTGCATCCAATCACAGGGATTTGAAAATTGTGACCTGCCTAATGAACATTAACTAAGCTGGTCACTCTGCAACTCACATGAGATTCATTATTTTGTTAACTGAACTATTAGTACATGGTTTAGTTCACAAAGTACATTTCCATTGGCAAAACGTCAGTGCGCAATTTGCTCATTCTTTTTGCTCTTGAAATAACAGTACATATGTCCCATTTTTAAAACAGTTGAAACTCTGTGCCTGTAGGATTTTACCATGTAATGGGTAAAGATTTCCACCCACTGGAATTCACAGAACGTTTCCAGGCTACATATATAAAAAAAAGAAATGAGCATGTGCAATACAAATGCACTTCATAACCTTTATCTTTTTTTCTCCACTAGGTTTTTTGCAACTATGTAGCAACTCCTTCTCCTACACCTTCATGAGTTTCGGTTTGTATTCCACTTACTTTCACATGATGTGGAGTAATTTACTATTCATCAATGCATACATTTGTGAGTGTTCACACACTTTGGAGTCATTGAAATGCCCACTCTGGAACTAGAGTTTGATTGACAGGATACTCCTTCGCACATGCAACTGAGTACCCTGTTTGCCCAACTAACAGTCCACCTGCCTCATTTAGAGATGGGGAGACCATCAACTTTCTGTTGCTGGAGACCTCATTGACTCAGTCGATGGGAAGCTACTTTCAAAGGACCGACGGAGTAGGGGCATTCGGAGTAAAGCCACCACACTGCCTGCTCTATTTAGAGTGGCCGCCTGATGGTTATTTTTCTGTGCATAAACATCTGCCTTTCATTAGTTCCCTCTTCATCTGGGAAAGATGATAAACAAGATTAGCTTGGAGGTGCACATACTTGACATACATTGTTCTATTGTTCTTTTAGTGTGAGGCCACAGCAGGGAAATCCTTCAGTCCGGTCCTGCCAAATACTTGGGAATTTCCAGGAAATCATTCCCATTTAACTGGGCACATTGTCAGTCTTTAGAGTGACAAAAATTCCCTGAGCTGTAAATGCGACATCCGGTACAGATACGTCTGTCACACTGGGCACAGGCACCACCTGTGCCACAAATAGAAAAATTCAATATTCAACTATGAAGAGTAGAAGATAACTTGTCAAGCTGAGTGGCCCAAAGGATATGCTCTCAAACCTCCTCCTGGAGCTGAGACAGCAAAGACTGATTTGAACTCTAACGAATAGGGCGCTTCCATCGATCTGGTGTGTCCAGCTTTAAGAAACAAAACATTTCTCAGTATTTTCTTTGTTGTACCAAACTACTCTCCGATTCTCAAGCTTGACATAAAACTTGCTGACAAAACCTCTTTGGTAAGACCATTCAGATCTGTGTAGTGTAACCCCTATCATAGCTCATCAGTAGCTCATTTGTATGTTTGAATCATGTTACTTCGTTAGTTGTAATGTGCTGTGGAACTGACTGAAGGTCATTTGCAAAACTCCACCACTTTGATAATATTACTTGGTCTACCTCTACGGCTTAGGGCTCTGTGCTGTCTTTCTTGCAGTTAGCTACAGCACATCTTCAGCTTGATTTGTCTGTTGTGCCACTGAGTCAATGCGTTCTTTCAAGGAGGCACAACACACTTAATAAGTCTGCCGAGTGAGGATGCCTAGCCTTTTAATTAGCTGGACTGTACTCCTTCTTAGGTTTGTGAACTAACTTTAAGTCATATTCTAGTTGTAGAATTGTCACCTTTCAATGAGGGTTGTATGACAGAATATAAAACCTCAAACACATCACTAAAATGAAATATTTTTGAAAAAACACTGGGAATCAAAATAGCAGCTTTACATGCTTGTAATATAGAGCATAAGAATACTGACTACAAACATAGGCCCTCATTATGAACATGACTGTTAACACCGCCGTGTTCATGCTGGCGGTCTTTCTATTGATCGCCAGCCCCCCTGGGGACCCGCCGGCCATATTATAAACATTCTGCTGGTCCGGCGGGCGGAAATATTGTTTCCGCCCGCCGGCCCAGCAGAATGCTTGGCTGGGACATTGACGACAGCTCCACATGGAGCTGCCGTCAATGCCTCTGTGCAGCAAGTGCAGCTGCACCTGTCGCGCAGATCACTGCCCGTAAATCGGGCAGTGACCTGCGAGATGGGGCACTGCACAGGGGCCCCTGCACTGCCCATGCCGAGTGCATGGGCAGTGCAGGGGCCCCCAGGGGGGCCCCGGAGCACCCCTTCCGCCAGTCTTTATCTGGCGGGGAAACCTGCCAGGGAAAGGATGGAGGAAATGGGATCATTATCCGAGGTGCAGCAGCGCTGCCCTGTCGGATAATGATGCCATCCACCGTCGGGCTGCCTGTTGGAGGCAGCCTGGCGGTGGAGGAGGGCAGCCATAGGCGCCCTCCCTGTCTTCATTATGTGGCGGTCTGGGCCGCCATGCCGGATGGCGGAATTTACCGCCACCGCTGGCATGGCGGCCCAGACCGCCAACATCATAACGAGGGCAATATTGTGGTCAAAAATATCAACAGTGAGGACAGAAAAAACAAAACACATACATACAACATGAAAATTCCTTCCATAGGCATCCATTATTCCATTAATTTAATTAATGCCTTAAATCACACTGTATCGTTAAATCAATATTTTTAACATGGACTTAAATTGTTAGTTGAGTATTGGTATTTAGAAGGATACACCAAGTCAATCAATGCACCTGCCATCATCATTGCAATACATGATACAGGTTGATTCACTTTCAATTAATTTGTTTACAAATTCCTACTTCATTAGGACTGTTTAAAAGCCTTATTGTGTTTGATATCAGGCTTACCAACAATTGTGTTATCCATATTATCATCTTTGTATCCTTGTTGTCTCTATTTTCAAACACACTGTCCAGTACATCTACCCAGGTGGGTTTGACATATTACAGTATTACATACATACATACATGCAATCCTCACAAGTCTATGGGGGTCATTACGAGTTTGCCTATCTCAGGACCGCCATGTTGGCGGTGGCAGTCAAACCGTCAACAGGCTGGCGGAGAAGATTGCCAAATTATGACCATGTCGGTACATCCAACAGAATATAGCCAAACTGCCGCCAGCACGGCCAGTGCGGTCATGCCGCCACGAGTGATGGTAGCCACCTGCAGGCAGGCTGATACTATGTTTCCACCGGGCAGATTACAAGGCTGCACAGTGCCAAGGTTTCCACCGCGCTCGCACCACCACAGAAACCCAGGCGGAAACCAACTGTATAAAAGGAGACACTCATCTTCAGGAAGCAATACTCGCCCGGAGCCGCCGAAGAACCAGCTTCCTGTCCCTCCTGCTCGCTCAACAACTACGGAACCAGTGACGACAGCAACCGTGAATACACACACTTACCTGTCACTGTTGTAAATTGTCAAAGCACCTACACACACACAACATACAAATCGGGAACGGGTGGCAAGGGAGACACACACAAGTAACCCCAGACTGAAATGCACGCTCACACACAGCCACATATACACCTGCACAGAAATAGTACACACACTTCAGCCATCACACACACGTCAAAAACACACACCAACCCCCAGATACACAGCACCAGCACAGTCACACACAACAATACACAACACCACCAAACGACACAAGTACACCACAATCGCTACTTCAGCATAGCATTGGCAAGCACCCACAATAGACACACCCCTTGACAACTCATACATACAACACTACGGAACAACACCAGGGAACAAACAGACACAATCACACTTCCAAACAACATAGCATACGACATACCCTGCAAACACACATCACAACATATCTGACATACCATTCTCCACACACACTCAGGCACACAGTCCAACCACACAAAGACACACAACACTGCAAATAACACACGTCAACACAAACACTACTCAATACCAACACAACAACATGTGACCTACATACACATGGCCATCACACACACACACACCCTTGACTGGGGCACAAATGCTCTACACACAATCACACATGCTGCCCAGACTAAACAGGTAGCACAGCCACCAGTGACACCCAAATGTTCTCACACATTGTCAGCCAAGACCAAAACTGCCTAAGTAAAGAAATGAAGGACAAAGATATAACGTTGAAACCAACAACAGATTGGTCCAAACATATATTATTCCTATTAAAATACTAGTAATGTTCAAGGCCAGAGGCCAGTCCAATACTTTTACGTGCAATATGCACACAAAGCACATGTTTGTGCCCCCAACTGACTCCTGACTGCCATGTAACCTCCACAGGTATCAAGGGGGCAGGCAGGCACCTAAGGGATGGGTGAGGAGGCTTTTGGGGGGTTGGGTTTTGGATTGGGAGGGGGACCTTTGGGTTTGGGCTTGGGGGGCTTAGGTTGAGACTTAGGGGAGGGCTGGGTGAGTACCGGGTTGACTTCTTGGCAGGGGAGGGGCATGAGTACTTGCAGGGGGCAGGGAGGTCTTGGAGGTGGAAGGGCCAGACTTGAGGAGGGACACAGAATGTTTAGGGGTATCACAGGAGAGGAGTAGGGAAAAGGGCAAACTCCAAGAGGAAAGCTTTCTTTGAAACACAGGGACAGTCATGGTCAAAGAGTTTGGGCGTGGAGGGCGAGGGAGGGTTTGTCTGAGGTGTTGTTGTGGATGTCTTGGGTGCATGTTTGTGCAAGGTATGCTTGTGGGTGCTGGATGTCTGTTGGGTGGGTGAGTGAGGGCATTTATGTGTCTTGGGAGGAGGGGGTGGACGTGCTGGGAGATGCCGTGGTGGATGGATGACAGTCTGTTGGGGTGGTGACTGCAGGTATGGTGGATGTGCTGCATGTAGGCGTGTCTGTGGTTGTGATGTCTGCGGATGTGGTGACTGGGGTGGATGTCTGAGGGTCTGTTGTCATGAGGTCTGTGGGTAAGATACGTGTAGTGGGTGGATCTATGATTGTTAGTGTGGTGTCTGCAGGTGTATCAGGTGTTGTGTCTGTGAGGGGTGGTGGGGTGTGTCAGGGCAGGTTGTGACTGTTGCTGTGCCTGCAGGTGTATGTTGCTTGTGTGCATGCCGGTGGTGTGTCATGTGGTTCTTGTGTTTGTCTGAGCTACCCTTGGATGTTGAGGTGGATGCATGCTTGTCTGGCTTTGTGCTTTGGCTGGGGTAGGAAGAGGGTTTTGGTATTAGGAGGAGGAAGATGGAGGGGGAAGGAAGAAAAAGGGTGACTGGCTGCCGTCAGTGTGGAGGCCAGAACCTGCAAGGAGCTCTGTAGGCTTGCTAGTGCACCGCGAATGCCCTCCAGAAACACATTACTCCGTTGGACTTGAGTTGGAAGCCCCTGGATGGCATTCATAATGGTCGATTGACCCACAGAGATTGGCTTCAGGAGGTTAATAGCCTCCTCACTGAAGGCAGCAGGGCTGAGAGGGGCAGAGGTGCCTGTGGCAAAGGATACGCCCACCCTCTTGGGTGAGCTGGCATGGCAAACTGGGGGGGGTGCTACAGGGAGGGCGTTGGACCATAGAAATTCAGCAGTTATAGTTAGAGTTCTTTCAAATAACTATAACTCGCGCCCTACGTTAACTATAACTTGCGCATTCGCAATGCACAGTTTTCTTAGCAATAATTTTATTGCAAATGTTACAGTGAAAACATCAGTGATATAATATGTGGAGTAATTAGCTATGCCTGGCCAAGGCATGCGTTATAGTTACCTTAGGGCACGAGTTATAGTTACTTGAAAGAACTCTAACTGCTGAATGTTTATGGCTTTGTATGAGTTCATTCAGAACCTAACTATAACATCCTAGTTACCTTTGTTTTTTTCAGTGAATTTCTATGGTTTTTTAACGTGAAGTAATTTTAATTACTATACGTTATACGGCAAAGGGTTGGTCACAAGGCCTTATAACCACCTAACCCCATGCCACACATGGCCTTTGTTCATGCGCAGTGCAGGTTGGCCACAGGGCCTGTCTCTGTCATTGGATCTTCGAGTGGGTGAATGATTGTCTGAGTGGGTCTGAGTGGGTGCATGAGTGTCTGAGTGTAGGTGTGAGTGGGTGCATGAGTCTATGAGTGCATGTATGAGTGAATGAATTTGTGTTTGAATGAATCTGTAATTTTCTTTCACATTTTTTAATATTTGTGAATAATTTGCAAAAATTCACAAAGATTTGTGAATTTTCACTAATATCACAGATGTTGCCGAAAAATTATTTTCAATCCATATTTTGCCCCTAAAACACACCCATATCACAACCCTGGGGTCAGGGTACCTTCGCCCTGAACCCTTATGCCACTAAATAAAATGAATTTGGTGGCCACAACATTCTAGTCAGGTTGTGGTCAGGCAATTACAGAGCTTCTCTTTGCACGTGTATTCACAAAAATTTGTGAAGTTTCACAAAATATTTGCACAACATTCACAAAGTCACTGTGGCCAGAGGTATATACATTTGGATTTCCCTACATTTCTCAAAAACTACAGAACAGATTTACACCAAATAAGCGAAAGCGTAATCTGCGTACCGACAGCTAGGTTTCTGCCAAATCTGGTGTAATTCCGTCCAGTGGTTTTTGGGCTGCAGACTTCTCTAAACATCCTATGGAAATTAACTTAGGAAACGCATTTTCCCCGTAAATTTTTCCATAGAGATTTCGAACAGCGATAGCACCAATACACTGGGCAGAATTACACCAAATTTGGAAGAAATTTAGCTCTTGGTCCAGAAAGAGCCCTTTTGTTATCTGTTGAAAATCCATTCAGTAGTTTTTGAGAAATTAAATGAAATCCAAATTTGTATAGATAGGGACGACCCCTTCCGATCCAGTCCCTGTGGCCGACTCCCCTAACTGACTCTGACATGGCAGGAGCTGTCAAAGCTCCCACCAAGTCAGAGCAAACAGCTCTGTCCCGGGGATGGGCACCCCAGGACAAAGCTGGAGCTGGCACTGGAGGGGTGGCAGACCACATGGCCATCACTGACTCCTCGCACCATGGCCCTCTCCAACATTTCTATTTAGCCCTGGAAAGGTGGTGGTCCCCGGGCCGGAAGTCTGCAAAGGACCCCCTATCTTCTTTTATTTCAGCCCTGTGGAGGTGACGGTCCCTGGGGCTGCGGGGGAGGCATGCCGTCCCCTTAGATTGAAACAATTGCCCTGGATATATTTGAATGTTAGCCCCGGGGAGGTGGCAGACCCTAGGGCTCGCTGGTTCCGCAGGACCCCCTCTACTATATTTAAGCAATCTTGCCTGAGGAGGTGGTGGTTTCTGGGGCATAGTACTGAAAATAAGACCCAGGGAGGTGACGTCCCCAGGGCATAAATAAGTTCTGGAGGGGGTTCTGTGCCATCCACCCCCCTTTGCTTTTGATATGCCCCAAGGACATTATACACCCAGGGGCAAAACAAGTGTGGGAGACCACGCTTGTTTTTAAAAAAAATTGTTGCAGGGGTAGGGGTGTCCTTACCCTGGCCCATTTTTTTTTAAATCATTTTTTCAGGGACTCATCTGATGCCAAGTTCCAAGATTGCTGACAACAATTCCTGGTTGAAGTTTTGGCAGCCAATCAGAGCTCTGCATTTCTGTGCGCATGTTTGTTATTCTTTGCAAAGTCATAGGGAGGATCCGCAGCCCTAGAGATAATTTTTTTTTAATTTGCTCCAATTCCGCCTAGCGGTTTTGGGTGGTCATTTTAGCAATAGATTTATGTATGTTATTTTAGCAAACTAGGCCTGCTGCTGTGCACTTTAACTTAGATATGTATTATTTTAGCTTTGTTATATTATTTTAACATTAGCCACATTTGCAGTCTTGTTTTATTTTCTCTATCTAGCTGTTCTTGCCCCTAGGTCAGAACTGCGTTCTTAAACAATACATTTCTTTCACAGCTGACGTAATGTAGGTTGCCGGCAAAAGTGATATGCTTTGTCTCCAATGTTCACAGAAACATACACACTCTTACGCAGAGATTCTTTCTTGGAACATCAGCTGCTTTATTATAAAAACACTACTTTGACCCATGTACGTTAGAGGGAGATTCCAGCCAGATACAAATACATTTTGCTACTATATACCTGCAAATATACCTTCACAATATAGAGCATATGCATAGTTATAAATACCTCTGTCTTATTAAGACCATAATAATTGGCTTGATGGTGCCTTACCACACACAGTCCTTCATGTACACCTCACCCTGATGCAGCAACCTTGACGGTAGCTGAGGTGCGCCGCTTACATGCTGAACTTAATGGCAATATACAGACTTCGAGTACAGTTTGTAATGCAAACATTAAACAAAAACACAGCACGTGCTGCCCCGGCGCAACCACATGACAGGTATTAATCCTGCGACTGTACATTCAATTATGTTATGTTATGTGAATTTATATAGCGCATGGCTACCCGGAGGACTCCCAGCGCTGCTTGCTTGGACAATTGCGGTCGATATATGGAGAAGAAAAACAAAACTGGATTATGCCTTGAACAGCCATGTCTTCAAGGCCTTCTGGAAAGGTAATTCATGGCTGTTTCTGTGTAAACTCAGTGGTAAGGAGTTCCATAGCTTTGCCCCCTGATAGGCCAGGGATTCCCCCCCCCCCATCTGGCCTTCTTCACTCTAGGGGTTACCGCTAAAAAAGCTGTGGAGGACCTAAATGACCCGCTTGGTAGGCAGAAGGAGGCTAGTGACCTCAGTAATGTCGGGCCTCTATTGTGCAGTGCTCTATGAATGTGACATAGCATCTTGAATTATATACGTTTGGTCACAGGCAGCCAATGGAGAGAAGGGGATTCCTGCTTTTGCTGATTCACATTTTGGTATGTTTATAAGCAGGCGGGCTGCAGCATTCTGAATTACCTGCAACTTTTTAACCACATATCCAGGCGCTCCAATATGGGTAAGGTACACGCCAAACTGGAAGAGATTCCATTTTGGTTAGCTCAAAAAATAAATGCACGGGAAGCAGTATTTCACCATACAGGACCTCAGGATAAGCACAGAGTACTAACTATGTGCTTGCCATTTGGGATGGTTCTCACAGTAGATAACTGCAATACTTGGGGCATGGTTTTTGCCATGCTCTATCCTACCGCACACGGTACACCAACACTAGCCAATCTTCCAGAAGTGTTAAAACAAATTAAAGATGAATACAAAGCTTCCCTGGCCCTAGACTTGTGGATGCAACTTATGGGCAATTTTGCCACTGTATCGTCCATTATACTTAAGTAACCTTAAAGGGGAAGCAGTAGCACTAGCAGTGTGTATGCGCCTCTGGGACGTTCCTCCACACGATCAAGAACGTGAGCTGCAAAAGATTATCGCAGAAACCTACTCTAGTATTGGTCGAGATAGTCTAGGGGCCAGACCCATGAAGCCACAGTTTCAGGGAAAATCTAATAAAGATTCTACCAAGCAAACACCTGAGGGTTCTAAAAAACACTGGGATAAAAAAAAAAAACACCTAAAAAAGAAAGGGGAGAATCTCTGCCTTCGGAGTCCCCTCGGAATAGATATAATCTCAGAAATAGAGATAATATAAAAACGCCTGACAGATATCAATATACTGATACATGCCAATATCGTTCCTTTTCGGACTCACCGGAAAAATGCAGTGAGAGAGGTGGGCGGTCAGAGCGAAGAACTGAGTGCGTGAAACCGAGGCAGGAATCATAACACTGTACAGAAGTTTCTGTTAAAAAAGAAGAAAAACGTTCCCAACAAAAACCCTAATTTAAAAAGAAAAAAGTGGCAGCAGCTGTGATTCGTCATGCCACTCAAGAAGAGGGCTCTATTGAAGAACAAGACGTGGGCACTAGTTCTGCTAGACAGCGCAGCAGAGGTCACAATAGTTCACCGGAATCCTCAAGAGGATCTGGAGATGAAAGCAACTGATGACTTCTTACAGGTTGAAACTGCGGACAAGCGTGTCTCCACACCTGACAGGGTGTACAAAGTAACGATACAGTCAGAAGGAGACACTGAACGCACAATTGATGCAATCTTTTGGGACCGCGCAGTTAACATTTATGATATATAACTGGCCGAAAAGGATTGGCCACCTGAATTTGTCCGTACTTCCCCATATGGGGAAGAGATTATCAAACCTTCTTTCTTGTCTCTTGTTCCCAATGAGCTCGCAGAATCCTACGCCATTGATTGGGCATTGGCTGGCACCCGCTTTATACCACAACCACGTAGGGTGGGATAAAGATTCCCCCTATCATGTAATTCCAATTAAAAATCAACCCTAACCTCAGCCCCAATACCCAATAAAACATGATGCTAAAGCACCTGTGAGAGAAATCCTCACACAACTAGAGCACCAGGGCGTAACTGAACCCTGTGTCTCCCCAATGAAGAATCCTTTATTCTCTGTAGCTAAACCAGACCATTCATACAGAATAGTCTTAGACTACAGACACTTAAACAGTCATACACGCACATATGCTATACAAAACTCTCATAGCACAGCATTTATGAAGAACATAGTGCGCAAAAAATGCAAAACAACATTGGATATTTCCAATGGCTTCTTTATCCAAAATATAGCGCCTGAGAGTGGAGACCTAACCAGTTTCAGTGCACTAGGCTCCCAGAAAAATTTGGTTGTTTACCACAGGGGTACAAGAACAGTCCAGGACTATTTGCGGCTCATGTAACTTCACTATTGCACGACATTGACCATGAAGCATTGTCCTAAGCATTGTCCATCTACCTTAAGGATGATGAATTACTGCAACATCTAAGACAGGTAGCCCACATTGTTGTAGGATTTGCCAAATTTGTCTATAAATTCAACTTAAAAAAACAAAAATAGCCTTCCTTAGTGTCCTGTTTCTGGGATACAAATTATCAAGTGGGGGAAAGAGCCTAGCACACAATTCTTAGAAAAATGCGCACAGTTACAACCACCAAATACCATTAAAAAACTCCAATCAGTTTCACCTATGTAACATTCAATGAGGGTGAGACAGTCCTGATTGCATACAAATCACATTTGTACGCAACAGCAGAACAATGTTTTGCTCCCGCTGAGAAAATTCTCACTGCTGTTCAGATGGCTGTCATTAAAGAAAGACCACTAGCCCAGGGGAAATGCATTATTGTTGTATCTCCAATCCCAGCCCTCGAAGCTCTTCCCAAAGCCAGCATTCTAAAAGCTAAAGCATTACATCCATGTTGGTTCCAATGGCCAACGTCTTTGACAGCCACTGATGTTGACTATATT
The DNA here is from genome assembly GCF_031143425.1 of Pleurodeles waltl. NCBI lineage: Eukaryota > Metazoa > Chordata > Amphibia > Caudata > Salamandridae > Pleurodeles > Pleurodeles waltl. The sequence continues at coordinate 1,166,235,945 of NC_090448.1, forward strand.
TTTAACCCAAAGTTACAAACTCAAACATTTTTGCAATATGAACTAGAATACCCAGTTCCAGCAAATACATTGCCTAATGATCAATATCAAAGAGTCATGTACTCAGCACAACCTGCTATAAGCACAGTCGAAAGCGGCTATATGGAGGGTAGTAAATTCTATCCACTACATACTTATACACAAATTTGCACTGCACAACTAACAGAGCTAAAGGCTCTGGTGATGGCACTCGAACATATGGCTCCTGACCAGCTAAAGCTGATTGTCTGTGATTCGTACTATTGTGTCCAGTCCTTCAATGAATATTTGCATTATTGGCACCAGAATGGGTTCAGAGATTCCAAAGGTAGCACAATCAAACACAGACTCCTGTGGGGGAAAGTAGCGAATCTGAAGGAAACGCTACCAAATGTCCTTGTTGTACATACACTTGGACACCAGCGCGTTGAAATACACATTGCTGGGAATACACTGGCTGCCAAATCAGCAGTAGCTACGGTTTCTGTTGCTGCAGTAACTCGTTCTAGAACGAAACAGGATGATGACATATGGGCCTCCATGACAGCCACAGCTGAAGGCACACCCTTGCCAAAAGCATATCCTGCTAAATATTCCTACCGGATGGCAGGTTTGTTTTCTGCCATAGCAATAATACCAGGTGTGGGCAACCCGAGATTCCCAACAAATATCGAAGACCAGAGTGGATTAAAGCAACGCATGAGTGGGTTGCTTCTGCCCATGCAGGTGTGGCCGCTACAATATAATTATTGTAAGCTCATTATTGGTGGCCAGGTCTATACAAACAGACCAAGCAGTATATCCTTCGTTGTGATAGCTGCCAACAAATTAAGGGGTCCACCGTCAAACGCCCTCTGCAGACACCCCTCCTCATTTCTAAAAAACCATTACAATGTGTGTACCTGGACAATTGTGGTCCTTTGACACCTGATGGTGCATACAAATACATTATAGTCACTGTTGACTCCTGCTCCAGGTTTCTATGGGTGTGGCCACAACACTCGGCTGATGTTCAGACTGCTATTAAAGATTTGCAAGTCTTTATCTGCCCATATGGAGTTGCGACTTTCCACTCAGACCAGGGCCCTGCTTTTGCCTCAAGGGCATTCAGGGATGCCATGGATTAGTTAGGGGTCCAACTCCATTACTCGTCTCCATTTCATCCCGAGGGAAATAGTGTCGGGGAGCGACAAAACTGAGATTTAAAGCAATCCTTAACAGCCACAGTACTAGGTACGGGTCTTGGTCGGCTTAATCACCTTATGGAGTCCAGAGAGCACTTAGTAATATGCCAAGAAGGTCCCTGAGGGGTCATACTTCATACGAGTGCCTGTTTGGAAAATGAATGTATGTTCCAGATCTAGATGGTCGTGGCATGGAGGTGGCAGAAACACCCTTTGACATAAATGAATGTGTCACTGTCTTGCAGAAAATGACAACAGTTCGGTGATGGTAACGCTTCTGTCAGTGTTACCTCTTTAGGAATTAAGGATGTACCAATAACATCGACCGGCTGGATTCTAAAGGTTGGGGATCTAGTAGGTGAAAAAGCTGCTGTGAAAAAGGAGTTTGATCCTTCCTATCGTGCACTGGTTCCAGTCCTGGGAATACACAGTGCCAGAATTGTTATCCTACCACCGCTGCCTGCCTGCTTCTAAAGAAAACCGCTTTGTCTCCATAGACAATGTCAAGTTACACCATGTGGTCAATCCTGCACAGCAGACCAAGAGGAACAACCAGTAGTATCCGAATCCTTATCACTACTGGTCAAGATGTCCCTCTACAAGTCTTGAGCAGCAAAGCTGACACCTCTCCGAGCTTGGGGAGGGTGGAAAATGATCTTTCATTAGTTCCACTGGCATCTTTTACAAGCAACATAGAAAATGTTGACCAATCACCCTCAAATTCTACACATTTGGATGGTGTTGTCTATTACGAACCACCACGGGAGACCACTGTTAGTTCTCCTCTTCAAAATATGGCTCCAGTTTTTGCACAAACTGCTTCTGGATACTTTGCTGACATCAATGACACCTTTTCGGACCCATCTGCCTCCTCTGCATCTGAACTGTCAAAAACATGTAAGTTGATAATTTGGGCCAAAACAAATTATTTTGTTCTTCCCATGGAACTATCTGTGGCTTTCCTTGACTATATTAGCTTTCCTCCTTTGGATTGGCTTCGTTATTATTTTCTTTCTACTGATACATGGTAATTACCTTCCTGAACGACCAACAGTTGAATAGGTGGATGAGGTCCTGAAACCCCATTTTTCTTCGCACTAAGTCCGCAGAGACTTATCTTTCATGAACATTTCCACTATGCCAGTTCCTGATGGGATTGTGTGGGATAAAGTCATGTTTGATATATACGGCCCAACGGAGGTCATTCAAATACCACATGTGTTTAAACTTTCTATGAATGATGTAATAATAGCTGGAGTTTCTGATGACTGGGATGAGAAAACAGTTGATTCTATGATGACTGAGTTGCAGTATTTTTCTGTATTTGAAAGTGAGGATGTTTATCAATCCAAACAGACTTATGGAGACATGTTCTGTTATAATTATTATGGACACCATTTCATTAACAGAGCAAGTACCCCGAATACTATTTTGAATTAAACTCAATGGGAACATTGTCCAACTCCTCCACAAGGAAGTTCTAAAATATATTCTGGAAAATGTACATATTTTTCTGGGCACAATGTTAAAAATGCTGAGTCATATTATTTCACATTGCCATGCATGGGAAATGTACATATATTATTGACAGATACAAAATTCATTTATTCGGATTCCTTTGTGTCCTTGTTGGCTATAGAAGGCTATGAATATTGGTTGAAGTCGATTGACTTAAAAAGTGTGTGGGGAACAAAAAATTGGCAAATAAAGGGAAAGGAAGCTTTGTTAAGAGCATTCCTGATACCTGTTCAAATGATATTTTTAAATGAAACTGTACAACAGACAAGTTGTTTAGGCTTAGCAAAAATTAAGGATTTGAATGCGCCCAGTATTCCTGCCTCTGCAAAATTTTACAAATGGCAAAAGTATATAAATGCAACTGAATATCAGCTCGATGAATGGGTCCACAATGGCACGTGTGATGCTTCACTTTCATGTCCTGGTGGGTGGGTATTTTGGCCAACAGATACCAATGGGTGTCTTAAACATTTTGTAAACTCCACTGGTGGTTTTAGAACAAGTAAGCCTGACCCTCGCTATGTGTCATCTAAACCCACAGGTATAGTGACAACATACAATGTAGGGAAACTATGCCAGCAATGGTTGAAGAGTTCCTCACTAGGGGGGGTCATTCTGACCCCGGCGGTCAGAGACCGCCGGGGCCAGGGTCGGCGGGAGCACCGCCGACAGGCTGGCGGTGCCCCGCAGGGCATTCTGACCGCGGCGGTTCGGCCGCGGTCAGATGCGGAAAACCGGCGGTATCCCGCCGGTTTTCCGCTGCCCTTGTGAATCGCTCCGCCGCCATGGGGATTCTGACACCCCCTACCGCCATCCTGTTCCTGGCGGGTCTCCCGCCAGGAACAGGATGGCGGTAGGGGGTGCCGCGGGGCCCCTGGGGGCCTCTGCAGTGCCCATGCCAATGGCATGGGCACTGCAGGGGCCCCCGTAAGAGGGCCCCACTTTGTATTTCAGTGTCTGCTATGCAGACACTGAAATACGCGACGGGTGCCACTGCACCCGTCGCACCTTCCCACTCCGCCGGCTCAATTCTGAGCCGGCGTCCTCGTGGGAAGGATGATTTGCCCTGGGCTGGCGGGCGGCCTTTTGGCGGTGTGCTGCTTTACTCTTCAGAATATCAAAACTATGCACTTCAGGATATTTTAAGGCACAATGTAAAGCAATCACTCTCAAACACCTTCGTAAGTAGAATAATCAAGTTTATTTAAGGGGCAAGTTCTCAGCTAGCAAAACTAAACCACACTAATATATATATATATACATCAGGAGAATAACATGAGAATAATGATAAAGATATAAGCACTCTGTGAATAATTGCAAGAGTAAGTGCATATAATACAAGCACACACAATATACCTCAATGCTCAATAGCATGAAAATGACTGCAAGAATAAGTGCATATTACGCGCGCACACACAATATACTTCAATGCTCAATAGCATGAAAATGACTGCAAGAATAAGTACATATTACGCGCGCACACACAATACACTTAATAAATTGAAAAGCTTCACCGAAAAGAGCGTCTGCATCCCTCCGCCGTACACAAAGCTGGGGAACCCAAATCAGCTAGCACAGGGAGCCTCTGTTTGGGACAATCAGTCCTCCTGGCATTGCGTCCAACCCAGAAGAGAGTTCCTAAACCAGCCCATCCAGGCCCCCAACTTTTATAGTATTTACTAACGCCCAGGAGTCTTTTCTAGAAAAAGACCCCCTCCTTTACAAATTGTGCAATCGGCGGTACCTTGTTCACCCTTCGAGACGTCTCCTCAGAACGGGCCAAGTTCCCAGGAGAGGACTCCAAGGTGAAGCTTGCATTCCTCCTTGTGTACAGGCGCATCCCCCTGTTGTTCTAACTGATAGCTCGTGGAATGTAAATAGCGCCCTTCGTACCAGGCAGATGGAGCGAAGTTGAGCAGAAAAACACCCCACCCTTCAGCTTGCCGAAGCTTGTGGAAAAACACAGAACATTGCCTTACGCACCGAACCAGACTCGACAAAATGGAGTCGTGAACCAAAATGGAAGCGAAGGCCAATGAAAGCAGAGGCCAATGGTCCACACTCTGCACCACTGTTTACCTTGCACGTAGTGCTGCCGCATGCACGTAGTGTATGTAGCAATACATTTCCACCCTTGGACCATTTGGCCAACTTACAACTAAGTATATCCTATAAGCTGAAATGGCAATGCTCTTGGGCGACACTGAGATAGAAGGTTAGGCACACACTGAATACAACAACATAATGAAATTAAAATAACTGTTATGATAATGATTACACCAAAGATATAACGCAGTTGACCTAAATTAGGCAGCCATCCAAAAGCCCAATCCCACCACCCCTTGTCAACTTCCTGCTGCACCCCCTTCACCAACTTATGCAGGGCCTCTATGTGGGAGTTGATTGATATGGAGTGGTCGGATAAATTGAAGCAACATAATCCTTCAAAATCACTGCAGCCATGGTTGTGTTTAAGCAGTAAATAATCAATAGCAGCGCGATTCTGCAAAGCAGCTCTTCTAATTCCCTGTACATCTAATAACAGCTCAGCTAAGGCAGCTGATGTATAGTTAATATTCTTGACTACTAAACATGCAAGTTTATTAATAACTCTGGTATTATATACTGCAAGTCCTGGCACCCCTACGATAGAACCAGCTAAACTAACATATTCTGTTTTGGACAGCAATGAAATTTCAGAATCACAGTCCGTAGGTAATTGAATAGTGTCTCTGGTATAGCGAGGGTGTAGAGCAGTATCCATAGGAAACATGAGAAAGCGTAAGCGTGACCAGGCACAAGGCCCTCCGGTTAGATTGACTGGAATATAAGTAAAAGAAAGATTACCACAAGAAAAGAGCCAACCTTTAGGCAACTTAACATTTTGAATGTGGCTGGCAGCAGGCACCACATGTTGGCAAAACATCGAATTATTTACATTCAAACACGTTAGGTCAGTCCGTGAGTGGCACAACGTCCGTTGTGCAGCAGTTAAGTTTTTGTCTCTTTTCTCCAATTTGAGCTGAGCACATTTACCTATTTTCATAGGATCACAGGTCAATGAATAGCACACATCCCCATTTGAGATGTTAAACGTGAGTATAGATGTCATGTTCCTCCACAACCGCCTGCCCACCTCCGGGCAATGACGGCAGTACTCATAGAGTGACAGATGGGAGCGAATGTCACTCACATCCACCATTCCATCCTGGTTTGTATTGTTAAAGATGTGTAATAATACAGCAGCAGGAGTGGGCACTGCCACTAGACAAGTGGTAATCAAATCTTGAACGCTTTGCATGTTACTCATACAGAAGTGAGATATATTCAACACTTCCTGCGCTAGATGAATCCAAACATTGTTCGGTTGATGCAGCAGCGTTGGCATCTGCGGCTGACGGTTGAATTTTTGGGCTATGAGCCCCTCCCGCTCCCCGGTGGAGTCTCCCGAACGGGCTCCATACACCACACTCATGGCACAGGCACTCCACAGGATGATCTGAAAAGAACAAAGGACAAAACACGTATTATCATTCTCGCAGATAGCATTTGTCAGCGGGAACATGTTCCCATTTGTCTTGACCAGGTCGCATAACTACCAGGACATTGTCTGGTCCAGTGGCGATGACATCAGCGGGTTGAGGAGGGTTATTTGGGGATTCAATCCACACCTTGGCCCCTGGGTTCTTGTCAGTAGATCCGAACCCTCCTTTGCCTCTCACAGTGAGAAGAGCTGGGGCGCTCCCCTTCTTAACAACACCTCCATAAACCGGCATAATGACAATTTGGGCAACGCGATCACCAGGTTGCACCACTAGGTCTGTGTCACCACTGTTCAAGAGAATGACTTTCAACTCGCCTTGGTAGTCTGCATCTATCACGCCTCCTAAAACTTGGATGCCCCTCAAGGCAAGCCCAGATCGAGGGGCGATCAGACCGTAATGCTCAGGGGGAATCTGAATTCCCACCCCAGTTTCAATCAGAGTGATGTCTCTAGGTTTCAATCGATGCATGTGTAAAGCATGTAAGTCAAGTCCTGCAGATTCTGGTGTAGCTCGATATGGGGCCAAAGCTCCTGGAGCTGTTTCCCAATACATAATGGTATTGCTCGTTGTAAACGGATTAATCTGTAAAGCAGGTGTCAGCATTCTCATGAGAGGTGTCTCGGCATTTGTTAGGGGTCGGTTGTTCAAAATTTGCAAAGCATCATACAAATTATCCCTCCACCCCTTCAGTGTCCCATCATTCAGTTTACGCAATTGTTCTTTCAGCAACCCATTCATTCTCTCAATCAGTCCCGCTGCTTGTGGGTAGTAAGGTATGTGAAAAATCCACTCAATATTGCGTTGTGCACAATAGTCCTGCACTAGTCTGCCCTTGAAGTGGCTGGCGTTATCACTTTGAATCTGGAGTGGCACCCCATAGTACAGAATCAACAGATCTAGTGTTTTCAGGGTGCTCTGCTGAGTTGCGCGCTTGCAGGCAAAGGCTATGAGATAACCAGAGTAAGTGTCTACCACAGTGCAGGCATACTGACACCCTCTGCTCACTGGCATTGGTCCAATGTAATCAATCTGCCAAATCTGTCCTGGCAATTTACCTCTACCTAGCTGGCCTCTCACCACCTGTGGGACCGGTCTGTGCTGTGCATGCTGACAAATGGGACATTCAATGATCGCTGTTTTAATCAAATCTAGGGGAAGATGCATCCCTCTAATCTCAGCCCACCTGTGAGTAGCCTTTTCTCCAAGATGTCCGCATTTCTGGTGTGCCCATTTAGCCATTCCCACCAAATCAGAACTCTGCGCCTCCACTTCAGCCTCTTGAATCTTGGCTCGATCGTCTGCAATACAATTGAACCATCGGTCTAATGAATCAGTTGGACAGTGAGCGTCCACATGATAGACAGTCACGGTGCTTTGAGGTAACATTTCCCAGATCTCCTGCCATAACTCCTTCCCCCATACCTCTTTGTTATGGATTTTGTACTGATGTGCATGCCACGTGGGAAGCCAAGTAGCTAACCCATTGGCGGTAGACCAGGAATCTGTATAAATGTGACATTTTCCGGGTAGCTCCTGTTTTAAAGCCTGATACACGGCATAAAGCTCTGCATACTGGCTACTTTTTCCCTGTCCTGTAGTTGTCAAAAGCTTCTTGGTAACAGGATTATAGGACACTGCCTTCCAGTGCCTTTTCGCTCCAACATATTTTGCTGAACCATCTGTGAACCACACATGTTTTTTGTCATCTGCAGACAAGTCTGCGAACGGCTGGCCCCACCCTACTGGGGATTCACACACTGAAGGTACATCATGCAACATTTCGGAATTCTCCACTGGAGCCTGCGCTACCTGCTCATGCAAAACGGCGGTCCCTTTTGGACCCGCTCGTGCCCTGTCCTGGACATACCATTTCCATTTTATAATGCTGGCTTCTTGCGCATGTCCAATTCTATGAGTTTTTGGGGAACTCATCACCCACTGCATGATGGGAATTTCAGGCCTTAAAATCACATTGTGTCCCAGTGTAATTTGCTCAGTATCAACCAGGGCCCAATAGCAGGCCAGCAGCTGCTTCTCAAAGGGAGTATACCGCTCTCCTGCCTCAGGTAACTTCTTTGTCCAAAATCCCAGGGGCACCCTCTTTCTTCCTTGTTTTTGCCATAAACTCCAATTGGCATACTGCCCCTGGACTGTCACATTCAACTCAATGTCTCCCTCTCGAATCGGCCACAAATCCAAAGCATGCTGAATGGCGTCTTTCGCCAATTCAAACGCGCGCTGCTCCTGCTCTCCCCATTCAAACGCATTTTTCTTTTGTGTAACTTTGTACAATGGGGCCAAAATCTGAGACAAATGGGGTATATGTTGTCTCCAATACCCGAATAGTCCAATAAAACTCTGGGCTTCCTTCCGATTTCGCGGTACTGCGAATTCCTTAATCTTTTGTTTCACTTTTGGCAACACTTCTCTGTGTCCCTGATTCCACTGAATGCCCAAAAATTTCACGCTCTGAGACGGTCCCTGCACTTTCTCGGGGTTAATCTCCCACCCTTGATTCTGCAAATGTTCCACCACCCTGTCTAGCTGAATTTGCACCTGTTCTTGCGTCTCTCCCTGCATCATCACGTCATCTATATAGTGAGAAATTTGCACTCCAGGAACCACTGGTACTTCATCCAAACGCTCTGCCACCAGCCGGTGGCAGATAGTGGGGCTATGTAAATACCCCATGGGTAATCTACAGAAGGTGTACTGACGCCCCGCCCACTGGAATGCCAGCTGAGGCTGGCTCTCAGTAGCTATTGGTATCGTAAAGAAGGCATTGGCAATGTCAATGGTTGCATACCAAGTCCCACTGTGTTTCTGTATGTTCTCAATCAAGGTAATGGTGTCTGGGACCGCTGCAGTCAGAGGAGGTGTATGTTTATTCAATTGGCGATAATTAATGCAAATCCTCCAACTGTTATCACTTTTACGAACAGGCCAGAGGGCATTATTCCTTGCAGTGGTGATGGGAACTATTACCCCGGCCTCTAGTAAATCATGTATAGTCTGGCTAATCTCCTCATGTCCTCCCGGTATTCTGTACTGTTTCATTTGAATCACCTTAGTAGCTTGGGGAAGTGTTACCGGAGGAATCTTCAACAGCCCCACCCTTGCGGCGGCTATTGATATAAATCTTTTGGAACCAAATTGATAACATCCATCTTCCAAATGTAGGGTCATCCCTTTCAAAATGTCAATTCCAATAATGTATTCGGGAATGGGCACAATCAGGACAGTGTATTCTCTCTTTGGAAGTGCCCCTATTTTCATGGGAACCACTATCTGCACTGCCGGGGTTTCTTTTCCGCCCAATCCCGTAATGGTGAAGTACTGTCCCCTGAATTTTCTTGGATTGCCATGAATCAAAGTGGCCTCCGCTCCGGTGTCAACGAGGGCTCGAACTTTTTGAACATTTCCACGTTTCCAATAAATTTCTACTTTGACATGAGGTCTGTTATCTTTGCGAGCCCATCCCTGCACCGGAGTTTGGCCTGTTTCCTAATCTATTTTCACTCTGCGCACATCAGGGTCTGCCCAAGTCAAATCTGGATACAGTTTGCGGTAATTCTCAGGGAACTCCTCCTCCCTGTCTCTGCTTCGCAACCTCTCTGAGCTTACCAGCTCCCTCTCCCGCTCTCTTCCTCGAGTTTTCCCAGAACCTGTCAGTTCCCGGTCTCTCTCCCTGCTCCGGGTTCCCTCTGCGCTTCGGTGCTCTTCCTCCCAATTTTCATCCTCTGGGGATCTCTCTCTACTGTGGGGTTCTCTCCCTCTCTCTCCCTTTTCACCCTCACGCTCCTCCCCTCCTGCCTTTCTCTGGTTCACCACTTTGTTATCCTTCTTGTTCCCTTTCCTGCTCCCCTCCTTTTTATCCAAACCGCGTTTGCGGTACATTTCCCACATGTCCTTGGTGCTTATCCCATCAATTTCATTCCTGGTCACCCCATCTCGCAGCAAGGCCTGTTATCAGTACGATTCTCAGACCGTGAATTCCTCTCTGGCTTAGCCCATTCTCCTAAATCACTTAACTCACGCACCGCTTCTACCACCTGAGACAATGGGTTACCCGTCTGATTAATTAACAAAGTCATGATGACATGCTTATATGCAGGAGGAGCGGCCCTAATCAGCCGGTTTCGCACAGACACACTTAAAATTCCATTCATCAAATCATGGGCATTACCCATAAAGATAGCTGTTTTCATCCCTTCTTCCTTCAATCTCTGTACTGCATCTCTCAAAGTATACCAAGGTTTATCATTAGGCGGCCAGTCTGACTCTGTCGGATACTTCTGAGCACACCCTTGCGCAGCTAGCTCTAACAAATTGGTCATGGGACCATTCCCTGGATAGGTTCTAAACTCATTTTGAATAACCGGGTCTGTACTTAACATACAAAGCCTCGGGGCGTCGCCGTGATCCAATTGGACCCCCTGGCCCCCCATATCGTGCACCCGCACCAACCACGTAAGCAATGTTTCCCCAGACCTCTGTCGAAATCTGTCTATCACATCACTTAGTTCTTGCTGTGTATAATCCTCCAGGGCATCCAACATCACCCCTCCAGGATTAGCTGGGCTATGCTGTAACTTTCGCCGATATATGGGCTGCGCACGGACAACATTCCTGCGCTCTGTCTTCTCCTGTCTAACATCTTGGCAGTCATCGCCCCAGGACCCATCTGAAAAATCAGATGTATCCCAGATGTTTCCATCCCAAAATTCAGGGTCAAAGGCTAATCCTGCCTGAGAGATAGCTAAATGCACCTTCTTTTTATTAACTTTCCCTCTTCGTTTCTTGTGTTTATATTTAGCTACGCTAACGGCCGTTCTCTCTGCAACCAGTTGGTACATTTAAAACTTATCACTTAATAATTTATTTTGACAAGCTAGCATGGTAGAGGAATTTCGGGCTTCTACTAACTCCTTCCCCAGCTGCTTGTGGTCTTTTTGTAACTGTAAACATTTTTCATACAACTTTCGGTACGCAGAAAGCAAGATCCAGCCTCGCCTCCCCAACGCACAAATCTCCCTTCCCTTGTCAATTGAAACTTTCCGTAAACATATAAGAAGATCTTCAGGTTCCACATTCAACATACACGCATTCCAATTTTCACACAAACCAGCACAACGTGACCATTCCTGAGCTAAAAGTTTATACGGGGCGGTTTCCCACCCCGGTATTTCTATGTCTGGATTTGCTACATGAGAACCTGCTTTTGAGCTCGCTTTGATCTTATTAAGCATTTTCCCTTTTTTTTTTTTTTCGAATCCTGCAAACGACTACGCCAATTTGTGCTGCTTTACTCTTCAGAATATCAAAACTATGCACTTCAGGATATTTTAAGGCACAATGTAAAGCAATCACTCTCAAACACCTTCGTAAGTAGAATAATCAATTTTATTTAAGGGGCAAGTTCTCAGCTAGCAAAACTAAACCACACTAATATATATATATATACATCAGGAGAATAACATGAGAATAATGATAAAGATATAAGCACTCTGTGAATAATTGCAAGAGTAAGTGCATATAATACAAGCACACACAATATACCTCAATGCTCAATAGCATGAAAATGACTGCAAGAATAAGTGCATATTACGCGCGCACACACAATATACTTCAATGCTCAATAGCATGAAAATGACTGCAAGAATAAGTACATATTACGCGCGCACACACAATACACTTAATAAATTGAAAAGCTTCACCGAAAAGAGCGTCTGCATCCCTCCGCCGTACACAAAGCTGGGGAACCCAAATCAGCTAGCACAGGGAGCCTCTGTTCGGGACAATCAGTCCTCCTTGCGTTGCGTCCAACCCAGAAGAGAGTTCCTAAACCAGCCCATCCAGGCCCCCAACTTTTATAGTATTTACTAACGCCCAGGAGTCTTTTCTAGAAAAAGACCCCCTCCTTTACAAATTGTGCAATCGGCGGTACCTTGTTCACCCTTCGAGACGTCTCCTCAGAACGGGCCAAGTTCCCAGGAGAGGACTCCAAGGTGAAGCTTGCATTCCTCCTTGTGTACAGGCGCATCCCCCTGTTGTTCTAACTGATAGCTCGTGGAATGTAAATAGCGCCCTTCGTACCAGGCAGATGGAGCGAAGTTGAGCAGAAAAACACCCCACCCTTCAGCTTGCCGAAGCTTGTGGAAAAACACAGAACAGTGCCTTACGCACCGAACCAGACTCGACAAAATGGAGTCGTGAACCAAAATGGAAGCGAAGGCCAATGAAAGCAGAGGCCAATGGTCCACACTCTGCACCACTGTTTACCTTGCACGTAGTGCTGCCGCATGCACGTAGTGTATGTAGCAATACAGGCGGTCGCCCGCCAGCCCAGGGCAAATCCCAAAATACCCTCAGCGGTCTTTCGACCGCGGAGCGGTATTTTGGAGGGGGAAGTCTGGCGGGCGGCCTCCGCCGCCCGCCAGACTTAGAATGACCCCCTAGATGCTGTTAAAAAACACCTCAATCTCCTCTCTAATAATGCTGATTTACAGGATTTCCTGTTAGGCCCCAGGAAACAAAGCAGAAAGTGCTTTTTATGTGCAGTCTATAATGACATTTGGGAGCTTTCCCAACAAGAAGCTGCTGCCTGGTTAAGGCAAATAGATCAGGAAAATTTACAGAAGGCATTTCCTGTTGTAGATAATGGGATTAATACTCTGTCCGACCGGATATACATCTTAAACAACATAGTTTCTTCTACAATAGACATAGTACAGAGCAACATGTCTCCTTTACACCATGGACAGAGCCAACTGAGATCCATTAGGCAGTTAAGTCGGATACTAAAAACACTGAAAGCAGGTCACTTTCCCTGGCAACACGTCAGCACGAGCGACATTTTTCCACATTTAATTTAACGCGACAACAACAACTAATGGCTAAAAAAGAAGCAACTTATGTCATGTTAAATATTGAGAAATTAGAAAAGTTGCCTTTTACTTTGGCTGAAATACCATCTGCTGACTGGTTAAAACCTTGGGTTATCAATCTGCCTATTTCAAAACTTCAATTCACATCCTCCTTAAAGAACAAGTTACTTACCTTCTATAACGCTTTTTCTGGTGGATACAGTAGCTACCTGTGGATTCCTCACCTTATGAATTCTCCCAATGTGCCAGCATTCGAGGGAAACTTTCTTCCCAGCTCTTCACGTCGACGAGGACGTCACAATTGCACGGATCCGCACGCGACTCCATCTGACTTCATCATGGCAATAAGAGGTCCTCGCCAGCATGCTGATGTCAGTTTCACCCTTTTTTACGTGCCTTTGAGGCGAACAGGTGAACACCAACCTCACAAAAACAAAATATATATTGCAATCCAAATACAATAAAAACACAATATTTATTTATATAAAAATACCCAAAAACATATATACAAAACTAGTAAAATAAGTCTTGGTATGACCAGACAGGCAACCGGGAGGCGGGTGGGACTGTGAGGAATCCACAGGTAGCTACTGTATCCACCAGAAAAAGCTTACCGAAGGTAAGTAACTTGTTCTTCTGATGATACAACTACATGTGGATTCCTCACCTTATGAATAGAGTCCCAAAGCAGTACCGCACTCGGAGGTGGGTGCCTGACTGGTCACACTAAGAAATCCTGAAACACAGAACATGCAAAATGGCCGATCTCCTAAATTCCGAATCCAAGCAATAATGCTTCGCAAAAGTGTGGAGGGAAGCCCAAGTTGCTGCCTTGCAAATATCCACCACTGGTACACCTGTAGCCAAGGCCAAAGTGGCAGACTTAGCCATGGTGGAATGGGCTCTAATACCCTCAGGAAGAACCTTCTTTGCCAGTGAATAACAGATCTTTCTGCAAAGAATGACTCAACTGTATTTGGTTCTCTTATGGACAGCTTTGCCTTTCATCTTGCCCATATATCCAACGAAGAGTTGGTCATCCACATGAAAGTCTTTTGGTCTTTCAATATAAAAACTCAGAGCTCTTCTCGGGTCTAGGCGATGAAGTATTTCTTCCTCCTTTGAAGGGTGGGGAGGAGGGTAGAAGGATGAAAGAGTAATAGACTGCCCCATATGGAAGGGAGTGACAACCTTAGGAAGGAAAGCCGCCCTGGTTTTCAACACCACTTTGTCAGCATAAAAGGACGTAAAGGGAGGTTTGACATTAGAACCCTGGCGGTCAGTGGTAAAGCGGCGGTAAAACCGCCAGCAGGCAAGCAGTAAAAAAAATTGAATTATGACCATGGCGGAAACCGCCAACATAGACACCCACTTTAACACTCCGACCGCCACAGCAGTACAAACAAACAGCATGGCGGTCACCGCCAACAGACAGGCGGAAGACAATGTACCGCCCACACTATTATGACAGGCCAATCCACCACCTTTTCCAGGGCGGATTCAACGCGAACAAAAACACGGCGGAAACAGGACTTGGAAGGGGAAACACTCACCTCTACACAACCCACGAGGAACCAGGACGCCATGGAGCCTGAACTCCAAATACTCCCTGCAATAGTCTTCCTGCTCCTCTACCAGGAGCACGACCGATGGCGGCGATGACCACGGTGAGTACTGCACCTACAACACAAGGGAGGGGGGGAGGGAAAAGAGAGTGACACACACACACAACACGCAACACCCCCAACCCCACCCTCACCCACAACAGCACAGACACCAATACATGCTAAAACATTACATTTACATCCCCCAGCCCCCCTAGAAGAACGCAAGGACAAAAGGAATTGATTGTAACCGTTGTAATCAATAAACATCCATTAGTCCAAAATTTATATACACTATAAACGAATATGTACACCAAGAAT
Organism: Pleurodeles waltl; assembly: GCF_031143425.1. Taxonomy (NCBI): domain Eukaryota; kingdom Metazoa; phylum Chordata; class Amphibia; order Caudata; family Salamandridae; genus Pleurodeles; species Pleurodeles waltl. The sequence goes on from NC_090448.1 coordinate 1,166,251,022, forward strand.
TCAAGTCCAGGTACTGCACCTATATAGTCCGTGGACCACTGGGCCCAAAATTTATGGGTGAGGCGCACACAAGATACCCGATCGAAACGGAAAGGACACTGCAGGGGCATCAGATCGAAATAAAACAGGCACCTCCAGGGGGAAGGGAAGGGGGGGCACCTCAGCCGGATGAGTGCACGACGCCAGCTCCACAAGGGGGCTATATGCCCATTGATGTATCCTGGGGAGTGCAAAGCCACAGTCTCTCAAGTCTCTCCAGTGGGTGGTTTGCCCACTGCTTTATCCTGGGGAGTGCAAAGCCACAGTCTCTCAAGTCTCTCCAGTGGGTGGTCTCAAGTCTCTCCAGTGGGTGGTTTGCCCACTGCTTTATCCTGGGGAATGCAAAGCCACAGTCTCTCAAGTCTCTCCAGTGGGTGGTTTGCCCACTGCTTTATCCTGGGGAGTGCAAAGCCACAGTCTCTCAAGTGGAGAACAGTCTCCACTGTTTCTGGAGGGGGCATTGTACCCAGAGTGCTTCATCCTGCCAAGGACTCAGGTAGTGGATGAGATTCTCCACTGGTTCTGGAGGGGGCTTTGTGCTCAGAGTGCTTCATCTTGCCAATGACTGAGGTAGTGGATGCCTTTCTCCACTGGTTCTGGAGGGGGCTTTGTGCCCAGAGTGCTTCATCCTGCCAAGGACTGAGGTAGTGGATGAGATTCTCCACTGGTTCTGGAGGGGGCTTTGTGCCCAGAGTGCTTTTTCCTGCCAAGGACTGAGGTAGTGGATGAGATTCTCCACTGGTTCTGGAGGGGGCATTGTGCCCACAGTGCTTCATCCTGCGAAGGACTGAGGTAGTGGATGTGACAGTCCACTGACGGTGGGGCAACATGGAAGCTGCCCAGGCCCCTGTAACTAACCACCAGCCACGTACGGATGACCACTGGGGATGGCAGCCATGTCTGTGGTGGTGCCACTGGCTCAGGTTGCCACGGGTCCTCTGGCGGCGGTGTCATTAGCGGTGGTGCTGGTGGCGGCCTCACTGACTGCGGTGCTGGTGGCTGGCTCACTGACTGCCGTACTGGTGGCTGGCTCACTGACTGCCGTGCTTGTGGTTGGCTCACTGAGTGCCGTGCTGGTGGCTGGCTCACTGACTGCTGTGCTGGTGGCTGGCTCACTGACCGCGGTGCTGGCGGCGGTGTCAGTAGCGGCGGTGCTGGTGGCGGGCTCACTGACTGCGGTGCTGCTGAAGGGCACAGTGTCTGCGGTGCTGGTGAAGGGCTCAGTATCTGGGCTGCTGGAGGCGGTGTCCGTGGCGGCGGTGCATGTGGCGGTCTTGTCCTCCATGCAGGTTGGCAGCGACGTTGACTTGCCTTTCTTCTTCAGGCCCTTCCCCACCTTGGATGGTGGCGCAGCTGTCTTGCCACTCCCCACAATTGTCTTGCCTGAGCCCTTGGTGGCAGGTGTTTTGGCCTTCTCCCTCCGGGATGTGGGCAACTTCTTCTGTTTTGGAGGTGCAGGAATGTCCTTGGCCTCGCTCCTTGGGACACTGGCAGCCCTGTTGCTTGGCGCACTCCAAAATCCGTGTATTGCTAGCACCACTGTGCCAGGTGATGTGTTAGCTGAGGTGCTGGGTTGGGACCTGGAAAGGCCGGCCCTAGGGGACGGACGGGGGGGGTGTAGGGAAGAGGTCAACATTTAACAGGAAAAGTTTTTTGACACACTGGGACGGGTAGATGGAGGAGTTTGGGAGTGGAGGAAGAGGTAGTGGTTGTAGGAGGTGTTCATTTGCTGACTTTGGGTGAAGGTGCATGGGTTGGAGGCTGGTATGAGGTGGAAGGCTGTTGGGTGGGTGTGTGACTGCGTTTGTGTACTTTGGGAGGAGGGCTCACAGACACACTGGTAGAGGACACAGGGGATGTGTGAATGGTAGTGGGGGTGGTGAGTGCACGTGAGCGGTGTGTGGTGATGGGCGTGCTGGTGATGGAGGTAGTGGCTGAAGATGTAGTGCATGCAGGTGTGAGTGAAGCCGTGACAGGGAGGGAGGAGGGAGACGTGGAGGAGGGGGACACAGTGGAGGCAGTGGATGTTGGCATGTGTGCATGGGTATGATGCTTGTGTGAGTGCTTGTGGGATGTGTGGTGCTTATGTTTGCCAGAGCCACCCTTGTGTGTTGATGTGTGTACCTGCTGGTCTGATGGTGTGCTTGGGATAGGCTGAGGTATTGGGGATTGGGTCTGGGTGGAGGAAGTTGGAGGGGGAGGCTGGACACAGGGACAATGGCTGCCATCAGTGCAGAGGCCAGAGCCTGAAATGCTCGCTGTTGGGCTGCCTGTCCAGAATGAATGCCCTCCAGCTTTGCATTTGTCTGTTGCAACTGCCTCTCTACACCCTGGATGGCATTCAGAATGGTAGCCTGCCCAACAGTGAGGGATCTCAGGAGGTCAATACCCTCCTCACTGAGGGCAGCAGGGCTGACTGGGGCAGGGTCTGTGGTGCCTGGGGGCGAAGGAGATGCCCACCCTCCTGGGTAGCGGCCACGGGACACACGCTGAGGGGCTGCTGGGAGGGCGGTGCTGGTAGGGGGAGTGGGGCTGTACCTGTAGATGCGGTGGGCACAGAGGGGCCCGCCACCGCAATGGAGCTCCCATCAGAGGAAGAGTCGGTGTCGCTGGTCTCAGCTCCTGTCCCCGCCGTGAAGCTCCCCTAGCCCTCTGTCCCAATGGTGAATTCAGACTCCGTTGTCTGGCCCTCCAGGGCCATGTGGGATGCAGCTCCCTCCTGCTCCGGTGGCACAGCTCCTCCGCCTGATGATGCTAATGCACACAAGAACAGGGAGACCACAAAGGGGGGGAAGAAAGAAGAAAGACATGTTCAGTGCATACAATACCACTACCGTTGGCGGACACTAGAAGACACAGCAGCCCTCTGCACTACGCCATGCACTTAGAGTTCCCTAATTAATCACAGGGACATGGGGAACATGGCCTATGCCCGATTGCTGCACAAATGGAAGTCACAGGAGCCTGACTAGGTGTAGATGGCTCTTACCACTGGTGGGGATGGGGGTGCCACTTAGCCTGCCTCACAAAGGGTAATTGCCTACAAAGCTCGCCCTAGCCTAGGGGAACCCACTGCCCACCTCCCCCAGCAGACACCTCCAATGCGCGCAGAGTCAGCTGAATGAGAGTGTACTCACCCCCTTGTGGCTGCTGTGATGCCCTCAAGCGCCCATCCAACTCCAGATACGCCACCGCCAGGATCCGGAACATCAGGGGGGTTAAGGTGCGACGGGCCTCCGTCGTCTTCTTGCTTCAGCGGCGAAGGTCCTTTCATCTTTTACGGCAGTGGGTGCTCCGTCTGTGGTGGACCCTCAGGGTCCGGACATCCTTGGAGATGGCACGCCAAATATCCTTCTTCTGGTGGGCGCTGACCTAGACGAATAGTACAGGGGAAAATGTAAAACATTTACAGTCCGGACTGTCACAGTCATTGTCCCACGTTTCCACCCTTGCCCTGACGCACATACACTCACCGTCCAATCATGCAGGCCTCATCTAACCCCCCTGTATCTTCCATGCACACCACTCCAAACAGGCATTGCCCATACAGCATGCTCACAGTGTACTCACCTGTTTGTCTGGAGGACCGTAGAGTAGCGTGTACTGGGGGAGGACCCCATCCACTAGTTTATCCAACTCCGTTGATGTGAAGGCAGGGGCCCTTTCCCCAGACACGTGAGCCATCGTCGCTTCCAGACTGAGGTCACAGTAGCACTTGCAGTGTAGGTCCTCTCCTGTTGAAGATCAGGTATCAAGTGAGTGAACAGAGAGAAAATGGCGGTCAAGTCCACTGCGGTGCGTACCGTCACCGCTGGCGTACATCGTCATTGGCTACTGGAACCCATAGGGCCCAATGTTAAACAATGCAGGATTGCGCCGCTGTCTTCGACCGCCTACCACGATGGTGTACAACGCCAGCACAGTTACCTCATATCCCCTTGTACCACATTACAGGTCAGGCAGCCGCCATTTCAGGGGGCCACATGGCATAAATTTTTAATGCGTCACACATGTATAGGCCTTGCATATACACAGAGACAGACACATAGCATATTGACAAATGTGTGCAATAAAATTATTGTTTTACTCCCTCAGTGTTGGCTGAGTCTGTGCTCGTTGTTCTCATCCATAGGGCACGTCCGCTGGGGCAGGTCAGGAGATAGCGGCATCCTCCGTTGTACAGACCTCTAGAGGACCTGTCGACAATGGAAGAGAGACATGTAATAGTCACCTACAGACTTGATCGTGCCACAATCCAGGAACAGTGTGCCCAGTTGGAGCCAGACCTGATGTCAGCTATCCGCCATCCCACAGGAATCCCCCCTCTAGTGCAGGTCCTGTCAGTACTCCATTTCCTGGCAAGTGGGTCTTTCCAAACAACAGTGGCCGTAGCATCAGGGATGTCCCAGCCTATATTCTCTAACGTGTTGTCCAGAGTGTTGTCTGCCCTACTGAAACACATGCGCAGCTACATTGTGTTCCCTCAGGTGGAGGATTTGCCTACAGTGAAAGGTGACTTCTATGCCCTGGGACATATCCCCAACATCATAGGTGCCATTGATGGGACACATGTGGCCTTGGTACTCCCCCGCAGGAGTGAACAGGTGTACAGAAACAGGAAGAGCTACCATTCAATGAATGTGCAGATGGTGTGTTTTGCCGACCAGTACATCTCCCATGTGAACGCCAAGTTTCCAGGCTCAGTGCATGACGCTTACATTTTGAGGAATAGCAGCATCCTTTATGTGATGAGGCAACTCCAGAGGCACCGTGTGTGGCTAATAGGTGAGGACAAGGACCCTATACCCTGTGAATAGTTGTCTGGGTGTGGGGTTGTCCCTAAGGGTTAGTGTGTGTCTAACAGTTGTCCCTCGACATTTGCAGGTGACTCTGGGTACCCCAACCTGTCATGGCTACTGACCCCAGTGAGAAATCCCAGGACAAGGGCAGAGGAATGCTACAATGAGGCACATGGGCAAACTAGGAGGATTATAGAAAGAACCTTCGGCCTCCTGAAGGCCAGGTTCCGGTGCCTCCATATGACAGATGGTTCTCTGTACTACTCACCAAAGAAGGTGTGCCAGATCATTGTGGCCTGCTGTATGCTGCACAACTTGGCTTTGCAATGACAGGTGCCTTTTCTGCAGGAGGATGGTCCATAAGGAGGTCTTGTGGCAGCTGTGGAGCCTGTGGGCAGTGAAGAAGATGAGGCAGAAGAAGAGGACATAGACAACAGAAACAACGGGATCCAGCAATACTTCCAGTGAGACACAGGTAAGAAGACATCACTGCCTCCTACATCTGATAAAATTGTTAGACCTATCATCTGTCTGTCACTGTTACCCAGTGTATGGACCCTGAATTGTCACTTTGCCTTACCATTTCACAGATCTGGCTCCCACTGTGTGACCTCTGCTATGTTACCTCATGGACTAGAGCTGTGTGACATAGGTATGTTGACAATAGAATGGACATTCCTATTTTCCTCATTTATTGCAAATACACATTTGTGAAAGCACAGACTGACTCCAGATTGTTTTGTGATTCAAGGGTGCTTATTTAAGTGCTAAATAGTGGAGGGGGTTGTAAAATGGTCAGGGGTGATGGTGGAGGAATGTCCATGGCAGAGTCCAGTTATTAGTCTCACAGGTGTATTGTCCAAAGGGGCATAGGAAGTGGAGCTAGGGCAGTTTAAGGATGGACAGGGTGACAAAGTGGGAGAGAAGGATGACATTCAGGGTGGTCTCATTTATTGGCGGGGGTCTTGGCATTGTTCTCTGTCTTTGTCCTGGATCTCAGGGACCGCTGCAGGGTGGTTCTCCATCTGCAGGGGGTGGGGTGCTGGTGTCGTGGTCCTGTGGCGGTGCCTCCTGTCCACTAGCGCAGGCGGAGGTGGTGGGCACGAGGTCCTTCAGCACCCCTACAATGGTGCCCAGGGTGGTATTGATGGACTTGAGTTCCTCCCTGAACCCCAAATACTGTTCCTCCTGCAGCCGCTGGGTCTCCTGAAACTTGGCCAGTACCGTTGCCATCGTCTCCTGGGAATGATGGTACGCTCCCATGATGTTGGAGAGGGCCTCGTGGAGAGTGGGTTCCCTGGGCCTGTCCTCCCCCTGTCGCACAGCAGACCTCCCAGTTCCCCGGTTTTCCTGGGCCTCTGTCCCCTGAACCGTGTGCCCCCTCCTACAGCCCTCAGGTCCCTGCTGTTCTTGGGTTTGTCTGGGTTCCCTGTAGTGGTGGACACACTACTGCTTGACGTGTCCTGGGGACAGAGGTATGGGCCCGCTGGGTGGGTGCTGTGCTGGTGTTTCCTGAGGGGGGAGGCTCTGTGGTGGCCTGTAACTGTGTCAGGGGAACCGACTGTCCCGAGGTGTCAGATGGGCCGGGCTGGTCATCTAGATCCAGTTGGACAGAGCTGCTGTCATCACTGTGGGCCTCTTCTGTGGGGGGGTGGACATGTCTGGAACCTCCTGTCCGGTGACGTTGGGTAGGGGTCCGGCAGAGGTGTAAAGGCATGATTATTACATCTGTGTGTGCCATGGTGTGCAATGGGTGGGTGACCCTGTACCCTAGTGCTTACATTCTTGTGTAGGACCTTGTGTGATAATTGTTTTGGGGTCTGTGTGGGTATGTGTAGTGGACATGCTTTGGTGATGGGTGTCCATGCTTTGTTGTTGCATGCAGGGCTTGGTGTTGGGATGTGTGTTTTGTGATAATAGGACATATATGAGGAGTTGGAGTGATGGGGGTGAGGGCGAGGGTGGGGGTATGTGTTGGCATGCAGGTAGGGTGGGGGGATATGGTAGTTAAAGATTTGGCTTGCCAGAGTCCATTCCTCCAGATACTCCAGCGAGGCCCTCAGGATGCAAGATAGCCAAGACCTGCTCCTCCCATGTTGTTAGTTGTGGGGGAGGAGGTGTGGGTCCGCTGCCAGTCCTCTGAACTGCAATGTGGTATCTTGAGGCCACGGAACGCACCTTCCCCTGTAGGTCGTTCCACCTCTTCCTGATGTCATCCCGTGTTCTTGGATGTTGTCCCACTGCGTTGACCCTGTCCACGATTCTGCGCCATAGCTCCATCTTCCTAGCAATGAAGGTGTGCTGCACCTGTTATCCGAATAGCTGCGGCTCTACCCGGATGATTTCCTCCACCATGACCCTGAGCTCCTCCTCAGAAAACCTGGGGTGTCTTTGCGGTGCCATGGGGTGGTGTGGGTGATGTGAGAGGTGGTGTCTGTTGTGATGTGTGGGGTGATGTTTTGGGGTGTGTGGTGTTTTGTGCGTGGATGTGTATAAGTGATAGTGTTGTGTTCCCCTGTATGCTGGTGTGGTCTTTGCTTTTCTGTCTCTCTGCTTCTTCCAAATTTTTCATTGTAAGGGGTTGTGGGTAATGTGGGTGTGTGTTTTATATTTTATTGGGTGTGTGGGAGTGGTGTGTGTGTATGTCTATCAGGTGTGTGTATTTCGAATTGTCCAATGTGGTTGTGTTTTGTAAATGTGTGTGTATTTTGAGCGCGGCGGTGTGTACCGCCAATGGTTTACCGCAGTTGAAAGACCGCCGCGTGGATTCGTGGGTCGTGATAGTGTGGGCGTATTCCTGTTGGCGTGACGGTGGAGGTTTTGTTATCACCAGTGTATCACTGACCTTTGGTGTGGCAGACTTGTGTAGGTGTCTGGATTTTGGCGGATTCCGAGCTGTGGATCGTAATAGCTGTAGCGGAATTCCGTGGCCGCAGCGGTGTGTTGGCAGTCTTCTGCACAGCGGTAAGCAGGATTTACCGCCAATGTTGTAATGAGGGCCTAAGAGCCTAGGGCTCACTCACACGCCTATCAGACGTGATAGCTATGAGGAAGACTGTTTTTAAGACTAACAGTTTATGAACAGAATGCATAGGTTCAAACGTTGAACCCATTAAAAAAGTTAGAACCAAATTCAAATCCCACTGAGGCATGTGAAACGCAGTGGGAGGAAAAATATTAGTCAGACCTCTCAAGAACCTAACAACTATAGGAGATTTAAACAAGGAAGGTTGATCAGGAAGGCACAGAAAGGCCATCAGCGCTGATAAATAGCCTTTCACAGTCGCAACTGCACAACCCTTCTGTGCTAAAGAAAGGGCAAACAGCAGAATTTCAGATAAATGGGCCTTTAAGGGATCAATTTGCCACTCTCCACACCAAGTAACAAATTTTGCCCATCTGTTGGCATAGACAGTTTTGGTCGAGTGTCGCCTGGCCAATAAAATAACATCCACCACTTCTGGAGGGAGAGAAAAAGAACTCAGATTGCCCCGTTCAAACTCCAGGTATATAGGTGTAGGCTCTGGAGGTGGTGGTGTAGAACCTGCCCCTGCTACTGTGAGAGGAGGTCTGCCCTGTGAGGGAGACGGAGTGGAGGGCACAATGAGAGTTGGAGAAGGTCTGAGTACCACACCTTTCTTGGCCTATCCGAAGCTATTAAAATGACTTGAGCCTGGTCTTGGCGAATCTTCCTCAGAACCCAAGGAATCAAGGGTATGGGGGGAAACGCGTAAAGTAACTGGCCGTACCAACACATCTGAAACGCATCCCCCAATGCTCCTTGCACCGGATACTGGAGGCTGGAGAACGACAGGCAGTGCGCATTCTCCCGAGTGGCAAACAGGTCTACCTGTGTACAACCCCACATCCGGAAAATGTGAAGAACCAGATCTGGATGGAGATGCCACTTGTGATCGGCCAAGAAATGCAGACTGAGACTGTCCGCACGTACGTTGAGAACCCCGACCAGATGGTTTGCTACTATGCAAATCCCAAGGTCCTGTGTCCAGGACTAGAGCTGCAGAGCCTCTCTGCAGAGAAAGTACAACCCTACTCCTCCCTGCTTGTTGATATACCACATTGCGGTAGTGTTGTCCGTCAAGACTTGAACTAACTGACTGCAAAGGGACGGGAGGAAGGCCGTGAGAGGCAGACGTATCACCCGCAATTCTAACAGATTGATGTGAAACATCTGTTCCACTGGAGACCAAAGACCTTTGATCTCCAGGTCCCCCCAGATGAGCTCCCCACCCTATAGTGGAAGCATCCGTTATGATCGTTGCCATCGGAGGTGGTAGACAAAACGGCCTTCCTTGGGAAAGGTTGCTGCTCACAGCCCACCATCGTAGATCCACTGCAGCATCTCTGAAGATCATTATGGACTCCTCGAGATCCCCCTTGTGTTGAAACCACTGCTTGTGGAGGCACCACTGGAGAGCCCTCATGTGCCAACGTGCATGAGTGACAACAGAATGCAAGAAGTGAACAGACCGAGCAGACATAGGACCTTGAGGACTGGAACAACCACTCCATTTTGAAACATTGGAATCAATGCCTGAATGTCCTGGATCCGCTGAGGCGGAGGATAGGCCAGATTCAATGTGATATCCAGTACTGCCCCTATGAATAGGAGGCGCTGAGAGGGCTCCAGGTGAGACTTGGGCACATTCACCATAAAGCCCAAGTTGAACAACAACTGTGTTGTCATTTGCAGGTGATGCAGCACAGGCTCTGGGGACTTGGCTTTTATCAGCCAATCATCCATGTAAGGGAATACAGATACTCCTTTCCTTCTGAGGTTTGCTGCAACCATCGCAATCACCTTCGTGAAGAATTGAGGTGCGGAAGTAAGACCAAAAAAGAAGGACCGCAAACTGGTAATGTTCCGACCCCACCACAAACCGGAGATACTTCCTGTATGACTTGAGAATGGGGATATGAAAGTAAGCATTCTGCAAGTTGACAGACACCATCCAATCCTCCTGTTCAACGCCAGAAGCACCTGTGCTAGAGTCAGCATTTTTAACTTCTCCTGTTTGAGGAACCAATTCAAAATCCTCAGGTCCAGGATAGGCCTCAATCGACCATCCTTCTTGGGAATCAGGAAATATCTTCAATAGCAGCCCTGACCCCTTTCCTGCTCTGGAACTAACTCCACTGCACCTTTTGATAAAAGGACTTGAACCTCCTGCTGCAGCAACAGGAGATGATCTTCTGAACAAAACGAAGGACGGGGAGGGGTGGGAGGAGGAAACACCTGAAAAGGAATGGCATAACCTTTCCCCACAATATTTAGTACCCAAGAGTCCGATGTGAGTAACTCCCACTTGTGGAGAAAATTAAATATCCTGCCCCCTACGGGAAAAGCATGACTTAAGATGAATGGAAAACTAGGGCTGCTTTCCTTGTTGTGTTCCCCCAGAGGAAGAGGATGAGGCAGTGTCCTGCTGGGTGGCTCCTCATGTCCTAACCCTCCCCACACCCTCTAAAAGATCTATTGGGAGGGCTGGCAGAATGTTGAGTGCTGGACTTAGGTCTTCCACGATAAGTGGATCCACGGCCAAACCCCCTAAATCTCCGAAAGGATCTGAAGGGAGTAGATGAGAAGCGTGTAGCCCCAAAGATCTTGCAGTGGCCCTGCTGTCTTTGAAGCATTCTAAAGCAGAGTCCGCCTTAGCCCCAAACAACTTTTTGCCGTCAAACAGGAGGTCCAATAAAGTTGCCTGGACGTCCGTTGAAAACCAAGAAGACCTTAGCCATGCATGTCTCCTGGTGGCCACCGAAGTACCCATTGACCAGACTGGATGATCTGTTTGGCCGCCGCTTAGGTGTCCAACAGGAGCTCGTCAAACTGCCCCTGCATATCCTGTGGCAAGTTAGGCACCACAGCTCTAGCCATGTCCGTCAGGGCATGAATATATCTACCCAGCACACAGGTAGCATTGACTTATTTTAGGGCCATACTACAAGGAGAAAGTCTTTTTAGCTGCTTGCTCCATCCTCTAGGACTCCCTGTCCGGTGGAGTAGCAGAAAAGGAACCAGGTGCAGAACGAGCAGAACAAGAAGCCAGGACCACCAAGCTCTCAGGAGTTGGATGTTGGGATTAAAATCCTGGATCCCCAGGAGCAACCCTGTACCTCCTTGCTACAGTCCTGGACACAGCTGGCGATGTAACAGGCTTTCTCCAGACCTCCAAAATAGGCTCAGTGAGAGTATCATTGAAAGGGAGCAGGGGCTCCGCTGAAGTGGAGGAAGGATGCAATACCTCCATCAAAATGTTTGTTTTTACTTCTGAAGATGGCTATGGAAGCTCCAAAAAATCTGCAGCCTTCCTTATGATAGTGTGCTAGGAAATTGCCTCCTCCATAAATTCACCTGGGGATGAAGAATCCCCGTCAAAGGAGGTTTTCCAGTCCACTAGCTGAGTCCAGACCCTGAAACTCTCCCAAGGGCTCAGAAATCTCTCCTTCCTCCAATAATTGTCGCTGATATTCTTGCTCTTCTAAGAGCCTCAATGCTCTCCTCCTCGATCTCAGCCTGGCCTCTAACTTTGCCGTTGACAGAGAGTTAGCCGACGTCAACGACGCCGGCTTCAAGACAGATGGACGTGCCAAAGGAGAAGAAGGAGATACACTCTGTCCTGACCGGGACCCATCCGGCGCAGGAGTTGACTCCATTGGCGGCATTGGCATCATTTGAGGCGACGTCATTGGTGCCGAACCAGCACCCTCAGCCTGATAGAAAGGCAGGAACTGAGCCTACTTGTATGGAGCCGGCGAACCCAAGAAGAACGCTAAGGCCATAGCTTTATTAAAAATGCTAAACATAGCATTTAGTAAAGCCGCCGGGTCCGCTCCCGGAGTAGGGAAGGCAGGAAACCTTTGTTCTTCTTGCTGCACTTGGTTTGGATCTGAAACCTGTGCCACCGACTCCTGAACCATTACAGGTGAAAAATGAGTCGGAGGACTCGCCGGGGACTCGACCACCTCGATCAGTGATGGCGCCGGAGAAGCCTGAGGACTCTCAGGTTGGGGATTATCAGTAGGACTGACCTCCCACACCGTACGACGTCGTCTATAAGGAGACTGAGATCGAGACCGATCTCTAGAAGAACGGCGTAGAGAATCGTGTTGGCGCTGCTTCTTCTGTGAGCTCAACGACTTATGAGATGAAGAGTCCCTTGTCTTGGACCTCCGGTGACTCTTGTGTCCTTTCTTCACTTTTGCTAAGAAACGCTTAGCTTCTCTTTCTTTTAACACCTTTGGATTCATCCTCTGGGAAGAAACACACCCTTCCACACCGTGGTCTGAACTAAGACACCACAAACAGTCTTCATGAGGGTCCGTGACTGACATACGACCCCCGCACTCATGACAAGACTTAAAACCTGATTTCTTAGGCAGAGACATTGTAACAAATACAATAAGACACCTTCCAAACAGTAGCTGTTCAAGAGCTAGGAGGAAACTGTTAGCGTCGAAGGCACGGAAAATAGGGAACTGAAGCCAGCACGCCGGCGAGGCCCTCTTATTGCCACGATGACATCAGACGGAGTTGCGTGCCGAGCCGTGCAACTGTGATGTCCTCGTCGACATGAAGAGCTGGAAAGAAAGTTTCCGTAGAATGCTGCAGCATTGAGAAAATTCATAAGGTGAGGAATCCACAGGTAGTTGTATCCATCAGAAACACATTCCAGTGGGCAGATATGAAAAACTAGGAGATAGTAACATACATGAGGTGTAGGAGCTACCCTTCTCGTACAAATGTCTCAGTGGCATGAAAGAGGTCTTTCTTAGCACTAGTGTATGCAAGACTTTTGTCAGCCATTCAATGGTTTGTAAACAGCTGTCCTTGCACGGAGCGTGCAACGCTTCGGCAGCAAACTTGGCTTGTTATCTGAAGGGAGTCCCAATCCCTTTGATTAGACCTGCGTTCCAGGTGCTCTCAAACAGCAGCTATGTGCTCCTTAATAGTGAGAGCTGTTGTTGGATGTGGGCTGGTATAGTTTATGTTGTTTCGGTCTCTTAATCAGTTTATGATCAATGAATAATTTAAACTGAATGAACATGTTACATGCAAAGTTAACAAGTTGTTTATCAAACAAAAGTAATTTTAGTTTATAATCGTAATACACATATTTTATATCTATACTTCCAAGATGGCGGACGCTTCTGAAGGCTAGCGAGTCCGTCATCTATGTTGATGAGTGGTGTATTTAAGAGTGAGGCTAAGATGGAGTCGGGCTTAACTATACGCGGACAAGCCTTTCGGAACACTTGCCAATTTCAGACTCCATGACGAGATGCTGGTGAGCTTCTTACGGAATATTTTGTTCTATCGCGAGTGGCTTTTTATTTGCTTTAGTTTGTCGGACAGTTTGGCTTACTTTTAAGGGCATTTTGGAGGTTTGGAGTGGGGATTTGTTCCCCCGGGATATTCTTCTTAACGATCTATGTAATTATATTAGATCTACACATAAAATATATTTGCAAAAAAGAGATTTCTTTAGCTGATATTAAACATACTTACTATTCATTGCAACACATTAATGATGTTACAAAGGTTTAGTTTTTGTTGTTTTTTTTATTTTTATATTCTGATAGATTACGTTATGGAATGAAATACTTTCGAGGAGTGTTTAGAATTACAATGTATAAGGATACTACTTCACATTGGTAAGGGAGCAACGAGTGACTATTCATTATGTGCTAATGATACGCAGTTGTTTTAGTAATGGTTCAGTTCTTTTTATCAACTTTGGCTTTGCAGGGGATATATGAGGAGGTGGTGCGAATTAAGGCAATAATAGGTTCTGAAAACCCTCAAATAGGCAAGTTTTAGTTCAGCGGACACAATAAACCTTAATGTGATTGATCACGACTTATGTACACACTTTAGAGTGTTGGGATTATGTACCTCGCTTTTGTGGATGCAGCACGCTTTCGGGAATGCCCTCGCTTGACTTAATAACACCAGTATTCTATTTATACGGTGGCATTATGACAATGGTATGCTGGACACCACCCACCATTTCAAGTTCATTTGTGTTTTTTCTCACTTGCAATGCTCATTTTGGTGTCTAGATGCATCGATGACAATAGTCTCTCTTTTTCCTGATATTTTTTATATTTTATACTGGATTTTTGTGTTTTTCCTTTATATCTTTTTTGATTGGATATGGGTGATATTCAATATAAACCTAATTACAGTTTGCATCATAACTGTATTGAATTATGTTAACTTTCAGCCTTGAAAAAGTCAAAGCGAGTATTGTTCGCATGACGAAACACGTGTTGGCTGGATGAACTGAATAGTTTGAAATTGAAGAAGACATCCAATAAAAATAAGTGGATCGACTGAACACAGAGATACGGACTACTGTCTTATTCATTTAACACGAGTGCCTTGGACTGTTTATTGATGTTTTCATTTTAGGATTTTTGTGGGGAGTAGGGTGGGTCCTCCTTCCAGGAGCACCGTGTAGACACTATTATAACTAAAGATATTGGGGTGGAAGAATTGTGAACGCCATTCCTAGCAACACACACTGTCGGTTTTCTAGCTATCTATGACTTGCCCTTTGTGGATCATGCAGCTCTAAAATCACTGTTGGGCACACCACTGAATGCTGCTGCCTCGGCTGGGGCGCAGGGTTTGGAACACGAATGCTCCTTGGTTTTCCTTGGTGATGAACTTGCTAATTTACCACCTGCCGAAGTGGAAGACTTCCTATCTTCAATACTCCCGGATTCGTTTGTCGACTTTAAAAATGACTCTGACTTTTGAAATTCGTCCTTTTAGACGCCACAATTAAAATTTTAAATTGTCCTTTTAATACATGCTCAAGTGTCTTATAACTTGTCATTATTGACTGCCCCGCCCCCCTCATGCCCGCATTCGCCACACCCTCCCGCCTCCCAGCTGCTCCTCCTTCACACCTCCCCTTCTTAATGGCGGCCGCTGCGCGCTGCCCAGAGTGACCCCTGACCTGATTGAAGGCCAGGAACCACTCTGCGCGACGAGCAGCTCCACCGGACTGCCCTCGTGCTCCTGACTCTGCCCTCGCTGCTGCCGCAAGTTCGAGGCCCTCCACCACCTGAAGACACCCGCCTGCGCCTCATCCTTGGTGTCTAGTGGTAGTCATTAGTATCATGTTTAGTCTTGTTTTCCTGTGTTTTGTATTCTCTGCTTTTTGTGCCCATTTTCAGTTTTGCTCCGTTTTGCTTTTTGCTCCATTTTGCTATTTTGCTCCATTTTGCTATTTTTGCCCTTTTTTTCTTTGTCCGGTTCTTGCCGCCTTCCCCGTCCCCGCCGCTGCCTCCCCTGCGTCCCGCCACCCTTGCGTGCCCATTTGCCACACCCTCCCGCCTCCCAGCTGCTCCTCCCTCCCACCTCACCTTCTTAATGGCGGCCGCTGTACGGCCGCGCGCAGTGGGCACGCAGAGGCAAGCCCGCCTGCGCCCATCCCCGCCAGTCTGAGCCTGGACCGCGCCCAGCGCCCATCCCCCTCGACTGCGCACCTCCCATGCCCCAAAACACCTCTACACCACCACAGAGCTCCACCCTCTCAACCCCGGCCGACCCACCGCCTGCGCCCAGGTTGATCCCAGGCACACCCACGGACCTTTCGCCTGCCGCTCATGCCGCTTCTCCTGCAATCCAGCCAACAAGCACCACAAAAACGCCAGACACCCCAACCATCTCAGCTGCATCCTCCTCAACACCCGCTCCGTCCACAAGCACACCATCGAGCTCTGGGACCTACTCACGACAGCCTCACCCGACATCGCCTTCCTCAGTGAAACTTGGATGAACCCCTCATCTGAACCTGACATCGCCATAGCCATCCCGGAGGGATACAAGATCACCCGAAGATTCCGTATCAACGAACCAGGAGGAGGAGGAATCGCCATTGTACACAGAAGTCCCATCAGGATCTCCAACAACACCAACGACACCTTGGATGCCGCAGAGCACCTACACTTTCAGATACACATCAACACCAACACCACTTTGAGAGGAACCCTCGTCTACAGACCATCAGGTCCCCGCCCTCCAATTCTGCGATGCCATCACAGACCCTATCAGCTCCCAAGCCCTCACCTCCCCTGACTACCTGCTCCTCGGCGACCTAAATTTCCACCTGGAGAGGACCAGTGACTGCAACTCCAATGCCCTGCTGGACAACCTCGCAAACCTCAGCCTCAAGCAACTGGTCACCTCGCCCACCCACTCAGCCGGACACGCACTTGATGCCATATTCTCCTCCAGCAGCCACATCACCTTCACTGACACCACCGAACTCCATTGGACTGATCACCACTGCATTCCCTTTTCCTTCCTGAAGCCCACCACCCATCACCAACAACATCCGATCACTCACCGCAAGTGGAACAAGATCTCCAAGGAACAGCTGATCTCCAACCTCGCCCAATCCCCACCACCCAAAACCAACGACCCCAACACCGCTGCCCTCAACCTCAAACGATGTCTCGACGACTGCGCCAATACCCTCACTCCACACAAGAAAACCAACAACACCCTCATCAACAAGAAAGCTCCCTGGTTCACCGCAGAACTCAAGGCCTCCAAACGAGAATGCCGGAAAACTGAGAAAACCTGGAGCCAAGAACAATCAGTGAGCAACTTCACCACCCTCAAATTAGCCATGCGCAAACACCACCAGCTCATTCGGACCACCAAAAGATCCTTCTACAAAGAGCGGATAGACAACAATGCACACAACAGCAAGGAACTATTCAACATCATCAAGGAACTCACCAAACCCAAATCCTGCGCCATCAACTCTCCCCACTCACAAGACCTCTGCGACTCCCTCTCCATCTACTTCCACCACAAGATCGCAGACATACATGGGAGCTTCACAACGCCGCCCCCCCCCACCACCACCACTGACACGGTCAACCCTATCGCACCCTGCCGCACCAACGTACTGAGCACCTGGACCCCCACCAACAATGAAGAAACCACCAAAACCATGAGCACCATCCACTCAGGCTCTTCAACAGACCCCTGCCCTCACCACGTCTTCAACAAGGCCAGCCAAATCATCGCTCCCCAGTTCCGGTCCATCATCAACAGCTCCTTCGAGACCGCCACTTTTCCAGAAAGTTGGAAACATGCCAAAGTCTAGATTCCGCAAAAATCACAGCACTGAGACCGCCCTCATCGCCTGCACCGACGACATCAGGACCAGGCTTGACAAAGGTGAAACCGTTGCCCTCATCCTTCTCGATCTTTCCGCAGCCTTCGAAACCACCAAACTTTTTGCATACACCTCTTCGACGGCGGAATTCGCCACAAAGCCCTGGACTCGCTCACCTCCTTCCTCTCCGAAAGAGTCCGCCTCCCACCGTTGCGGTCAAAGGCCACCAAGACCATATGCGGAGTCCCCCAGGGATCCTCACTAAGCCCCACCCTCTTCAATATCTACATGGCTCCGCTCTCCAGCTTCGTCCAACCCCACGGCCTCTACATCATTTCCTACGCTGACGACACTCAGCTCATCCTCTCCCTCACGAGGAACCCTGCAACCACCAAGAACAACCTCCACACCGGACTTCTCACCATCGCTAACTGGATGACAGCAAGCCACCTCAAGCTGAGCCCAGAAAAAAACGAGATCATCATCTTCGGACCCAACAAGTGAGCATGGAACAACACCCACCACCCACGCACGCAATCTCAGCTTCATACTAGACTCTTCTCTCTCCATGACCCAGCAAGTCAACACCATCTCGTCCTCATGCTTCAACACAATTCGGATGCTCGCAAGACCTTTAGGTGGATTACCGTGGAAAAGAGAATAACGGTCACCCACGCCCTCGTCAGCAGCAGACTGGACTACGTCAACGCCCTCTACGCGGGAACTACGGCCAAGCTCAGAGAAAACTCCAGCGCATCCAGAAAGCCTCAGCACGCCTCATTCTCAACATCCCTCGCCACTAACACATCTCCGCCCACCTCAGAACCCTACACTGGCTACCCGTCAACAAAAGGATCGTCTTCAAAATCCTAATCCACGCTCACAAAGCCCTCCATGACACCGGACCGGCCTACCTCAACGATCAACTTAACTTCCACATCCCGACACGCCAGCTCCGCTCTGCCGACAGCGCCCTCGCAACAGTCCCTCGTATTCACTGCACCACCTCCGGCAGAAGGTCCTTCTCCCACCTCGCCGCCAAAACCTGGAACTCCCACCCCACCAACCTACACAAGACCCAGGACCTCCTGTCTTTTAGAAAGCGCCTCAAGACCTGGCTCTTTGAGCAGTAGCACAACCCCACCCCACCCCAGCGCCTTGAGACCCTCCCGGGTGATTAGCGCGCTCAACAAATTGATTGATTGATATGTTATTTTAGCAAACTAGGCCTGCCGCTGTGCACTTTACCCTAGATATGTTTTATTTTAGCTTTGTTATATTATTTTAACATTAGCCACATTTGCGGTCTTGTTTTATTTTCTCTATATAGCTGTTCTTTTCCTAGGTCAGCACTGCGTTCTCAAACAAGACATTTCTTTCACTCTGTGCTTTTTTCAAGGCTGCAGTAAGATAGGCTGCCAACAAAAGTGGTACGCTTTGTCTCCTATCATAGCTTAGGTAGGAACTGTCCTTACAAACCTCAGTGACAGTATGGTAGCGTTATTCTTGTGTTTTACTTTCCTTGTCACAATTTTAATCTTGCTGTGCTTCATCGTCCTAGTTATTGCGATACCTGCTTTATTATCTAAGATGCAGTTATTTCAATAAAACCTTATTGAACTTTACTCTGCCTCTGATTGTTCCTGCATATGTGAGACTAATGTAACTGAGAGAAACGGATGAGATCTGAGTGACGATGATTCCCCTGAGGAGTCATTTATGTCATGCGCCGGTTACCCTAATCATCCCTGCTCTTGGGTGGAGATGAGGCACTGCTAGTTAGCAGGG
This sequence comes from Pleurodeles waltl, assembly GCF_031143425.1. Lineage (NCBI taxonomy): Eukaryota > Metazoa > Chordata > Amphibia > Caudata > Salamandridae > Pleurodeles > Pleurodeles waltl. Next base: position 1,166,269,815 of record NC_090448.1, read on the forward strand.
ACAAACCCAGATTAAGCCGACAGGTGTCATATGGTGCGGGATCAGACTAAGGGGGTCATTCTGATCTTGGCGGGCGGCGCCGCCCGCCAAGCGGGAACCGCCAGAAGACCGTACCGCGGTCAAAAGACCGCGGCGGTCATTCTGAGTTTCCCGCTGGGCTGGCTGGCGACCGCCAGAAGGCCGCCCGCCCGCCCAGCGGGAAACCCCCTTCCACGGGGATGCCGGCTCCGAATGGAGCCGGCGGAGTGGAAAGGGTGCGACGGGTGCAGTTGCACCCGTCGCAATTTTCAGTGTCTGCTATGCAGACACTGAAAATCTTTGTGGGGCCCTGTTAGGGGGCCCCTGCAGTGCCCATGCCATTGGCATGGGTACTGCAGGGGCCCCCAGGGGCCCCACGACACCCGTTCCCGCCAGCCAGGTTCTGGCGGTCAAAACCGCCAGAACCAGGCTGGCGGGAAGGGGGTCGGAATCCCCATCGCCGCCATGGAGGATTCTTCAGGCCAGGGGAAAACCGGCGGGAAACCGCTGGTTTCCCTTTTCTGACCGCGGCTTTACCGCCGCAGTCAGAATTGGCCTGGATGCACCGCCAGCCTGTTGGCGGTGCATCCGCGGTCCGCCTAAGTCCTCTGCAGTACAGGTGATTTTGTCGCCCGGATCCAGTAGTCTCATTAGGATAATCAGAACCTACGTGACACGTGAGAGGGTGTTTATGGGTGTGAGAGTGGCTGAGAGTGTCTGTCTGGGTGTGAGAGGGTCTATGTGGGTGTGAGAGTGTCTAATTGTGCTCCAACAGATAAAAGATACATTCACTTCCATGGAGGATTTCAGATAATTTTTCAATATGGAATCGCAAAGTAAACACACTTGCTTTGCCTTCACCATGCCCAGAAGTTAGGATCACTTGTCCTTTCCAGAAGTGGAGCTTCAGCTGGGGCACTTGCTATGCTTATTTTTGTAAGTGCTTCCTGTTGAGGTTTAATTTCAATGAAATGAGCATCATGGTAAAAATGGAAGCTCACCTCCTCATTTATCCAAACAAGATTTTACAGTTTTGCACAGACTGATTGTGTCCCCAGAGACCCTATCCCAAGGGGCCAAGCTATATCACCCAGGAGGCCCCTCTGGGCACCTAGTCACCACCATTGGGGACCCCAGGGAAGCCTCAAGGCCCCCGTGGTCCCAGCCGGCTCCCCGCCTCCTGCAGGACCCGGCATTGCTGTCACAAACAGGGAGCGGCTAAATATGCAGCTCCCTGTCTGTGAGAGCAATCATCGTCCTTGTTTCCCTATCTGCATCTCTGCGGTCAGGGAAACATAGAAAACCTCCACTCCCAACAAGTGAGAGTGGTTTTACAGCTCTTGCTTGCTGGGAGCAGAGTTGGGTTTGCTCTGACTTGGCAGGAGCTGTCAAAGCTCCCACCAAGTCAGAGCAAACAGCTATGTCCTGTGGGTGGGTACCCTGGGACAAAGCTGAAGCTGGCACTGGAAGGTTGGCAGACCCCATGACCATTATTGACTCCTTGCAGCATGGACCCCTCCAACATTTCTATTTAGAGGTGGTGGTCACCGGGACGGAAGTCTTCAACAGACTCCCTATCTTCTTTTATTTCAGCCCTGTGGAAGTGACACTCCCTGGGGCTGCGGGGGGCACATGCCCTCCTCTTAGATTGAAACAGTTGCCCTGGATATATTCGAATGTTAGCCCCAGGGGAGATGGCAGTCCCTAGGGCTTGCGTGTTCCGCAGGACCCCCTCTACTATAATTAAGCAATTTTGCCTGGGGAGGTGGTGGTCCCTGGGGCACACCCCCAGCACAGTACGGAAAATAAGACCCGGGGAGGTGACAGTCCCCTGGGCATAAATAAGCCCTGGAGGGGGTCCTGTGCACACCCTCCTTTGCTTTTGATATGCCCGCGGGACCTTACACAACCAGGGGTAAAACAAGCATGGGAGACTCCTGTTAAAACGACTGCATGAGAACACTTATGCCCAAGTGAGGTGGGGTGAACAAGGCGAACTGACAGAACGGATTCCAATCAGAAGAGGAGTTCGCCAAGGTTGCGTGTTAGCCCCCCTACTGTTTACTATATTTATCAACGAAGTAGTAAAGGCTGTGTCCACAGGCCAGAATGATGCCCCTTCCCTGAATACACAAAAAATCCCTATCTTGCTCTTTGCCGATGATTCACTCCTCATTTCTAAGACACCAATGGGGTTGCAGACCCTTGTTGACCGGTTTAACCAATTCTGTAGCGATTATGGGCTGGAGGTTAACATTAACAAAACAAAATTGATGGTCTTATCCAAGGGACCTAGGAAAAGATGTTCCATCCACATTGAGGGAGTACCGCTGAAGGAAGTAAGCTCTATAGATTACTTGGGAGTTAGGTTAACCAGTAAACTACTATGGGAAGAGCAGATTACGAAAAGTGCAGGGCTCCTTCAACATAGAGCCTCATCCATATTGCGTTTTTATCAAAGCTCCTTTACAAAGGTTGTTTCCCCAGCAATAAAAATTTACACGGCTAAGGCTCAAAGTGCAGCCCTGTACGGAGCGGAGGTATGGGGTTACGCTAACTGCAATAAGATCAGTGTGGGGGAAAACAACTTTGCAAGGGCTTTAATTGCATGTCCACGCACTACACCCTTGCTTCCATTATTTCTAGATCTGGGGTTAAGCCGAGTAGCAGATCTAGCTACTCTAAGACCTCTCCTTTATTGGATTAGATTATGGACAACCCCCGATCTAGATATATATAAGACCGCATTACTCGATTTACTGAAATGCCTAAATGCTAATACTCTTCCCTGGATTCGCCATGTGGCCCATTGGCTTCGGCTTTTGGGCTTGGGCGACTATTGGGAAAATCCCCACAAATTAGAGAGACGGCACAAAAATGTTTTAAAGTTAACCTATTGGTCTTATGTTAAGGACAACTACATAATCCATAAATCCAATGGTCGCTTAACTAATTTCTTTACTGATATTAAATGGTCCCCAAAGTTTGAATCCTATTTGGATGTGATACCGGACTTGCAAGGCAAGAGCTTATACGCAAGGTTTCGTTTTGGCTCACTGCCCCTGATGTCATTGATTCATAGGTGGGGGTCGATTAATCTTCCCGATACATGCCCTGCCTGTGGCAGTATTTTTGAAACCATTGAGCATTTTATGTTCTTCTGCCCAGCCTATGCGATCCCGCGAACAAAATGGATCCGCAAGATTTGCAGGGACATGGGATTCAAGAATTGCTCCTTGGCTCTACGGGTTCTAAAAAGCCATAATTCAGCTGACGTAATTCTTTCAGTAAGTAAGTATTTAGCAACAGCTTGGCGCATACGTTGCCATCTTCAAAAAGTTATTTAAGGTCTTATCTCTATATAGGTAAGATTTAGAGCCATATGTGCAAATCAAGTTATTGTTTTAATGTTTTACACCTATTTACAGACATGTATTTATTTATTTACTTAAGAATTATTATATTCTGTTTTATGTGCTTTTATGGTCATTGATGAACTAAGTTGATGATGAAGATGATCTGGATGAAGTGGGTTGGATAGGGCTTGGAATAGATTTTTCAGACATTATGTAGGTAATCATTATGTGTTTCTGCCATTTTAACACTAGTTTTAGCCATAAAGAGCTATTTTTTATGCATCTGTCTGGTACTCGTGCCATTTTAACATGAATCCGATAACCATTTTAAGTTAATATATAAGCTTTTTATCACACTGTGCTTGTGTCTTAAAGACTTGACAGTGCTTAAATTTGCCAAATGATTGTGCCGGTAGTAGGCTCTCTTTGTTAAAGTATACCATCTAAATTATTAAGGAATTATATTATTATGTAACATCAAATCAGCACTTTAAATTTTTACATCTTGGGTCGGATAGTTTGTATTTATCTTGATGATGATACCATCTGGGAAATATGTATTTTGAAATCACCCCATATTGTTTTAAGAGTTTTAAATATTTGTACTATTTTAACGTTATGAAGCAATTGTCTCAGAAACCCTGGTATCTAAATGTTAAGTTATGTATCGGGATTAATGGTGGATTATAGTAGGCCATTGCCTATAGAAGCTTTTCCTATTCTAAACCTTACTATTTTCAGCCAGTGTAAAAGTATAATGAAGAAAACGTACCTTTTTTGTACAATTTAATATGTAACTTTTATGACCTATGGTCGAATAAAGTATATGATGATGATGATGAAGCATGGGAGACCATGCTTGTTTAAAAAAAAAGATTTTGCTGCAAATTGACAAAGCCATCGCAAATTTGTGGCAAAATGTTTTTTTAAAAATCCTTTTTTGCCCTGGCAGGGACCAGAACTAAGGGGTCATGGTGTCATTACCCTGACCCATTTCCTTTTATTTATCATTTTTTCAGGGACTCAGCTGGTGCCAAGTTCCAAGATGGCTGCCAACAGTTTCTGGTTGAAGTGTTGGCTGCCAATCAGAGCTTTGTATTTCTCTGCCCAAGTTTGTTATTCTTTGCAAAATTGTACAGAGTATCCGCAGCCCTAGAGATACAAAATTGGTTTTCTTTTAATTTGTCTGAAACTACTAAACAGATTTACACCAAATAACAAAATGTGTGATCTGTGAGCCAAAAGCTACCTTTCTGTCAAATTTGCTGTATTTCCGCCTAGCGGTTTGGGCAGTAGTCGTGTTCAGTACTCCTATGGGAATTAACACGGGAACGCACACTTTTTTTTGCCCCTCCTTTTTCTTGTCCCCCGCTTGATGGATCACCCCAAAACTTTCCATGCACAACAAGAATCACCGGCACACTTTTTTGGCAACTTTTGTGAAGATTCGTCAATCTGTCCCAAACTTAGAGGCAAGTCAAAAAAAAAAAATTCTTTGGAAACATGGTCCTAACTATAACTACCTACTGGTGACCACCAGTAGGTAATATATATACATATATATATATATATATATATATATATATATATATATATATATATATATATATATATATATGATGCATCGTCGTTTTGCACAATTGGCACAACCTTTGGATGCCACTCTGAGTCCCTCGTAAATTGTACTTAGGGCATGGGGTACTAAAGGAAGGCCCTGAGGGCTACAGCACAAACTGTGCCCCCCTTAGGGACCTTGGTACTAAGTGCACATAATGCTGCATTTGTAGACTGCATGTCCTGGTGCAGAATTAAATTGAAAACGCGACATGGAACACAGCCTGTGTGCCATGTCCCCTAAATACTGCATGCAATATATATGTCACCCCTCTTGCAGGCCTAACAGCCTTAAGCAGGGTGCATTCTATTAAATGTGAGGGCATATCTTTATGTGCAGATATGCCCCTGCTGTGTCTTTGTCGAATCTCAGACATAATAAGTTTCCAGGGAAGCCATTTTAAATGCATGTGCTGGACATTGGTCATTATGAGTTCCTCAGCTACATGATGGCTTCTCTTTATCTTGGGATGTTTGGTGTCAAACATCTCAGAATAGTAAACCCTCAATGACCCATGTGATGGATTTATTAAAAACTGCACACAGAGGGACCCTTATATGTGCCCCTATCGAAAACCTACCAACTCCTAGAGTGGACACTGACTGGTCAAAACCAGTGCAGCAACCTTAAACAGAGTTCTGGCCCCCTGTGTTGTGAGAGAATGCTCTCGACAGCTCAGAACAAAGGCCTGCTCTGGGCGGAGATGTTAACACCTCATTCAGGCAGAATGGACCTTCCAGGGCAGGGAGTTTCAAAGGCCAAATGGTAGAGAAGGCGTACCTCCCATTCCTGACCCCACTTTTGGTGGCAGGACTGGTGGGAAAATTAGACACATTAGGACGAGTGCCTACTTCATGCTAGTCCCACCCCTAAGGTGGATGAGCTGTAGTGAACACTACATTTCAAATTCCTCCATCTTGTGTGGAAGGAATTAGGCCAATAGGCTTAGGGCTGTACCCACTTCCCAAAGGAAGTGGTCACAAAAAGGATGTAGTCACCCCAAAGGTGGTCAGCCCATTGGCTACCACCTGGAAGACCCTGTAATGCCCCTAAATTCAGTATTTAGGTGGCACCCCTGAACCCTAGAACTCAGATTCCTGATGACCTAAGAAGAGCCGGACTATGCGTTGCCCCAGCAGAGAAGACTGAAGACACCAACTGACTTAGCTCCGGCCCTACCCACCAAAAGATGACCTGTCCTGCAGCCCCTGACCTCCAAAGCCTTGGAAGGACTGCCTGCTTTTGATAAAGACCAAGATTTCCAGAGAACAGCAGATTTGGGCCCTCCTTACGACCTTGGCGGGCGGCTGAAGACGCCCCCGCCAAGATCGGACCACCGGGCGGCCGCCAATGCGGCCGCACCCCCGCCGCACCCATTTGGAGATCCCCGCTGGGCCGGTGGGCAGAAACCTATGCAGACAGTGAAAAGCTGCATGGGGCCCTGTCAGGGGGCCCCTGCACTGCCCATGCCCATGCACTGCCCAGGCCCCGCGTCTCCCCGTACCGCCAGCCTTTTCCTGGCGGTAAAAGGCTGGCAGTAGGGGGACTCGTAATCCCCTGGGCAGCGCTGCTGGCAGCGCTGCCCTGGCGGATTACTACCGCCGGGGCCATTGTGGCGGGAAACCGCCGGCCCCGGCAGTGTGACAGCGGCGGTCCGCTGCGGTCGTAATGACCTGGGAAGCACCGCCAGCCTGTTGGCGGTGCTTCCGTCATAACAGCACTGGTGGTCTTGTACCGCCAGGGTTGTAATGACCCCCTCGGTCAAAGAAACCAACCCCAAAGACAAATAATTCTGCCCTAAGGAATCGCATCTGGACCCACCTCTGCACCCGACACCCAGGGCCCGAGTGGCCCACTGGTCCTGCAAAGGTTCCTCAGTGATTCTGAGCCCAAGTCCACCATTGGTTGACTATTGTCAGACTCTGCTTTGAACCCTGCATCCTCAATCCAAAGTCTCCCCCTGATTGCGACTGCCAGGTAAGCTGTTTTCTGACATCAAAAGACACCCCTGCATCCGGAGCCCCTGGACCTTGGGGACCTAGACCGACGGAGTCCCTGAGTCCCCCAATATCAGAACTTACCAAGTCAGCTGTGGGTTTTCTTCATTCACCCTCCCGGGCTGAGTCTGCAGCCTCTTTCTAAAACTGATCTCCCCCATTTGTTGACATTGGGAACCGAACCCTGTGTTGGCACTCTGCACCCGACCTCGCCTCTGCTACTGAGGGTGTACGTTTGGTGCTACCTTGTGGCCCCCCCTTTGTGCTTGCCTTAACCCCAGGAGATTGACCCCGGATACCGCTTTCCTCACCTGTGACCAGCACATCCTTGTGCACCCGCAGTCTCCATTGATTAACATTGGACACCTGAGCCCAAATCTGACCTCTACACCCGGCCACCCCTGTGCCGCTGTGGGTGCACTCTTGGTACTGATTTGAACCTTGCCTGGTGTTGACCTAAAAACCCCGAAGACTGAATTTGTAGGTCGAGTATTTACCTGAAAAACTGCATTCTTGTTTCCCTCCCATAGGTTAACAATGAAGATTCTGAAGCATATATAAAAGCAAATGTTATATTTCTAATTTGTCTCTGATTTATTTTTTGAGTGTGTGTCTGAATTATAACGTACCTGTAACCTTTAGTTTTTTAATGAACTTCTAAGGTTTTTTCTAATGTATTTCCTAAATATAACGTCCCTGTAACCTGTGTTTTTTTCAGTGAATTTATAGTTTTTTTTAGCTTTAAGTGAGATGCCCATAGCAATGCATGGTGGGGAGTGGGTTGGATGCAGGGCCTTGACTGGCATTGTGCTCCCCCCCCCTAAGATTTCAGCTCCTTCCCCCTCCTCCTTGCCATCCATTGTCCAAGTCCATGCAGATTGCAGCTCCTGCCCCCTCCTCATTGCCATCCATTGTCCAAGTCCATGCCCCTGCTCCCTCATTACAGTACTGTCTGGCTGCTGTTGTGCCACTGCTTTTGATGTCTGCCATGAACAGTTAGCTTGCTGCCCCATCCACCTCCTCCTCTGTTATCTGAGTCCATGCAGCAGCCCTCTCCCTTCTGCCCTGCATGGACCGATGGGCTGCACTGCCCTCCATTTAGCTTGATATCCCTGCCCTTCGTTGCCCAATTCTATGGCCCATTATTGCCCTCCTGCTTAACCTCTGTACTTAACTTGCTGCCCCTGCCCTCCTTCCGCCTACCCTCTGATGTCTGTGTGCCTGTCCCTGCTCTCTCCTTTTGTGACCACCATGTTCCAAGGACCTGCCACTGCCCCTCCTATCTACTCTGACTGTTCTGTTGAGCTGCCACTGCCCACTCATCTGCATAGCACAGTTAAATGGCTGCTGCCTGTCCCTGACGCCTCCAGCCTGACTGTGCGAGTTCCATGCTCATATCCCCTCCCTGCTGTCCTCCATGGCACATTTTTCTGCCACTCCCTGTTGCCCTCCATGCTCTGTTGGGCTGCAACTGCTCCTGCTGGCTGCATGGAGTGGTCTGATGTGAAGCCCTTTTCCCTGACCTCTCTTGATTGTGTCCGGCCCCTACCCCTCCTTTCTGTCTTCCATGGTCCTTTATGCCTGCCCCCTCTTTCTTGCCCACCATGGCTGTTGTGTTGCCACTAACCCTCCCACTTGCCATGTATGGTCTTCTGTGTTGCCACAGCCCCTCCCACCTGCCCTGTGTGGTCAACTTGCTGCCCCTGACCCTCTCCCACTTTCCCTCTGTTGTCCATGTGTATGCCTTTATAGTCTCACTATTGCCCTTCATGGTGTGTTGTGCTTCCAGTGCCTTACCCGCGTGCCCTCCATGGTCAGCTTACTGCTTCTGCCCCCTTTCCTCCTGATCTCTGTTTTCCATGTGCAAGCCCCTATCCCCTCCCTCCTGCCTTGTTTGATCCGTTGTTGTGCCCCAACACCCTCCCTCCTGCCCGTCATGGTCCATTATGCTGCAACTCTCCATCTTGTCTGTCTGGTATGGTCAGCTTGCTGCCCTTGCCTCTTTCCCCTCTTTTCTCTGTTGTCCATTTGCATGGTTCTATCCCTTCCCTATTGCTTTCCATGGTCCATTGTGCTGCACTTGCGTTCCGCTTGCCCTGTGTGGTGTATTGTGCTCCTGCAAACCCTGACGCCTGCCCTGTAGGTCAGTTTGATGACCCAGCCCATCTTTCTTTGTTTTCTGAGTCCATGTTCCTACCCATTCCTCCTGTCCTCTGTTACCTAAAGTAACATACTTGCCAACATTTTGAACTTGGTAAGAGTGAGATTTTGAAGACAAACCTGGGGAATTAATTTCCCCCATTGACTTACATTGAAAAAGTGGAGATTTTAGAAGGTGACCGATAAAATAAAGTCCTTTTGGGCTTAAAACCTTTGGGAGTCTCCTGCCTGAATTGGGTTTGTTGGCATGTATGGTTGTATTGCCACTGCCTCTTCCTTCTGCCCTCAGTGGCCTGTTATATTGCCACAACATCTCTTGCCAGGGTGTCCCAAGTGGGAAGGGTATGCCCAGACGTGGGTCCCGTGCTCACTATGCCACCAGATTCAAGCTAGCCTGGCTGAAGAGGGGTGATACCCTGAAACCGGTCCCAGGATGCTTGTTTCTGGTCCAGGGAGGACCTGGCCTGGGAGTTCGGCCTGGCAGTTCGGGCTGGACTGTTCCCATGGGGAACAGGGTCAAGACTGATTTGCATATGGCTGGGTCCAAACTGGAATGGCATGGTGAGCAAAAAAACTGATGGATTAAACCCAGATCTGTGACTGGGGGTGAATGTTTGATTTGGTCTACATTCCGTCCATCAACTGTTCTTTTTGCATTAGAACACTCTAGTAAAGCTGCTGACCACTATAACATTTTCTAGCATACACGTCAAGAATTTTCAATTTTATTAAGGACATGGAGGGGAGGATTATGCTTCTTCTTTGCTGTGTATTACTCCCCAAAATACAGCAGCCAATAAAAAACAAAACTTTTCCAAAACTACAATACCCATATTGTCCAAACATTACATCATCCCCTCAGTACCAATCACAGCACACCCATATGTATAAAGCAACAAGGATCCATAAATCATCCTCTTTCTTTGCTCTGGAATCAACAATCTTATCAATTAGGAAGTCCCAACAATACTTTGTCGTGTCGCAACACTGCAAAAACTTGAGCTGTCCGTCCAATTAGCATGTTGAGCCAAGCCGGATCCAGGAATAGTAGTCCTTCAGTTTCCAGTTATCCGGTCTTCTTGTCAAAGACTGCGAAAGAGAAGTGACAATATCACCGTAATCTGTTGTGATAAAAAAATTCATACAACAACACTCTGTTATTAAAAATCTCAGAATAATAGTGCAGATACTCATTTTATGCATACATATCATATACAGGATCTTAAGTGTATACTTGAAAGTAAAACGATTAAAAGACAACAAATCATTGACCTACTTCCACTTGTAATGATCAAAGGATGGGAATTAGCAATAGTAGAGTGGGATAATCCTCGCCTCCATGTCCTTAATAGAATTGAAAATTCTTGACACGTATGCTAGAAAACTTTATATTCTATGTCAAGACCAGAGGCTTCAGATTATGCTTGTGTAAAGCTGTTGTACTACAATGAAGGCTACATTTAAAATAGGTTTATAGTAGAAAGTCTTAAAAGTAGAGTCTGCCAACCACTCTGCAGCTCTCATTAAGTCTTGAGGCCATGGCACCTCTCACGGAATGAGCCCCAAAATTAGATGTGTCAATACCTGCTCCAGACAGAATCCAATTCACCCACCCAGCTAAAGTAGAGGAACACATAGGATGAAAGGGTTTCTGTAAGGCAATCAAAAGTTGGCCTCCTGGTGAAATTCCCTGGTATGATCGTTATACTCTCTTAAACATTGAACAATACATAATTTAGGATTTTCTGGAACACTAGAGTAAGTTACTTGCCTGTAAAAGGTTTTAGTTCTTCTAGATATGGAAAAGGTAACACCATCATGGGAATAGACTGTCAGGAATCCCCAAGGTTCCTCCTGCGTTATCTGTCAGCATCCCCAGGGATTAGGATTAAATCATATCTCTGTTCTTGGTTAAACCTTCATGTTTCTAAGTAAACATAATGTGCTGTGTTACACAATTGGTTTTATCAATGCTTGTTTTACCAATGCTTGTTTGCTAATGTGAGCAGGTGTAGACATGTGCTTCTAATTGGGTGTGGTGTAGACATGTGCTTCTAATTGGGTGTGGTGACTCATCCACATGTGCAAACTCAACTGCTTTCCTGATTGGCTATAAATAGCAGAGTGAAGCAAGCCTCCCTGCTTGGCTTTGTTTTGCTTCCTGATCTCAGCATCTGATTTGGCAGTCCAGCCCCTGCTGTCATCCTCGTATTCAGGACTTTTGAGGCAATTATTTTCTTTGTTCCTGTACCAGCTGACACCAGGCATTCCTCCAGCACTCTGGAAAAGACTGCAGCTAAGTGACTAGTATTCTCCAGGGAGTTTGTTCTTTGAGCGCTGCGCTTTCCTAGAACAGCTGGTGTATTTCAGACCTCGTATTTTGGCAGAGTGCTTACCTTGAAGAGACAAATGCATTGCTGAACATTCTACATTATTATTGTAGTTACTTGCCTAAATGTGCTTCAGGAAAACTGCTTGAGCTCAAGTACTACAAAAAGTGACAGTGCAATTTTAAAAGAACATTTACGTGACTTTTCTTTCTCTAATATCATAACTCTTGTATTTAAATTGTGTCATTCATGCCTGTGTTTCAGGTTTGAGGAATTTGCTTGTGGGAGTGGGTATAGCGATATGAAGGACGAAGGTACTCTGTTGGAAGGGTGAATAAACGTGGTTTTATTGTGGAGTATTTTAATTTATAATGTTCAATGTTTATGGTCTTTTGGTTGGTGATTTCCGCTGTCCTCTTCTCCCTCAGGCCTCTTGACGACTGAAGATGGGTTTCCCCGACGGTGTTTCCAGGAAGACCGGAAAAAGAGGAACGAAAAGACCGGTAAGTCAAGGTTTTGGCAACTGTGAGGTATTCTTTTCGTGATGAGAGATAGAGAGAGAGAGAGAGAGAGAGAGAGAGAGAGAGAGAGACAGTGTTTGTATAGTGTATAAGGGTCCTCTCCCAACAGAAAGAATAACGGCAGTAGAAATGAAGATGTAGGTTTAGGCGTCCAGTGAAGTCACCCCTGTGGGTTTTAGTCTCTTAATTTATCTAATAGATCCCTTTTTGTCTCCGTGCTCAGTAGTGATACTCTTGTGCCCTTCTCAAACTCCCATCTCCCCTCTCCACCTCTCCCACCCCCTCTACTCATCTCCACCTCCCTCCTCCCTGCCCACCATATAACGAAATCTGTCCTTCACGCAGGACCGTACCTGTCTCAGCCACGTCCCTCCTGGGACGTGGCAGCGTTCAAGTTTCTTGGGACCGTCCTGTCCCATAGTGAGGTCGTCTCTATCTGTGTTCGGCTGTTCCTTCACCAGAGATTTGCCGTCGGTCACCCGTCTTCCTTCGATCAGCTGCTCTTCTCCTTGATGGTTTTCTCCTATCTCGGCGTCTTTCGTCTTTAGCGCGCGCCGCACGTGTAGTCTGTCCTATCTGTTTAAACTGTCAGGAACCCGGATATCCGGGTTCCCTGCTTCGGCGATCGTTTCCTCCTCGCTGCCTCTCACAGGTACGTGTACGGGAGTCCGGCTATCCGGATCCCCGATATTCTTGAATTTGTACCCGCAGGAAGTAGCGGAGTGCCTTTCCGCTCCCGATTCTATGTGGGATGTAGCCAGGGAGTCCATCGCCCGGATACATTGCTTTTGAAGGGTTTTTCACACACAGTGAAACCAAACCAAACTGTGTCACACTAACTGTTTAAACCCAGAGTGGACATTTGTATTTTTTGGATTGTTTTTGTTCCTTTAGTTTAACCCTATGCATGCAGGAAAGTTATATGTGATATACTTAATGACCTTGTTTGTCTTTCTTGTGCATGATAAGTGCAACCACAGTTCTAATTGTAGTGTGCAACAGTGAATCTCTATGAAGTCAGCCATTGTGTTGCAGTACTTATTGTTATGGTACTCAGTTTGGGTTTTTGGTAATGCAATGTTAGTAATTGTGCCAACAGTTATTATTATCCAAGAAAAGTGCTGGAGCATCCGGGTGTTCTTCTACCACTCCCGTGCCCATATCAGAAAGAGAGATTCAGTTTCAAGGAAGTTGAGTGCGCTAACTCTACTACCACTCTGTCAAAAATGACCTGCCCCATGAAGATACAGGGTGCCTGGCTGGACCGGCAAGACGTGGCAGTGTTTTGTCTCTTTCTCTTCCACTCCCCCTTTCCTTTTGGGACACCTGCCGGGGTTTCTGTGTCCACCAGGAAGTGCCAAGAGGTGTTCCAGGAGGTCGGGGGGCATATCATCGCCCCTGCAGACATCCTGCTTTTCATGTGAGTGGCCCATCTCGACATAGACCCTACCTGAAATATCTAGGATGTGAACGTCTGAGTCTCTCCTGCGTGATACTAGGCACAGTAAAATGGTTGATTTTGCTGACAGTTGTTTGCTAGACAAATCTGAATTGCATGTCCACCTTTGCAAAAATTTTAAGATGATATTAACATCCCATAGATAGGCATACTTAGGCTATGGAGGATTGGCTAACCGAATAGCTCTCATCACCCTACTTAGCAATGGGTGCTCTCCCACTGGTTTCCCATCTATACACATATGGCCTGCCGAAATAGCTGATCTATAATTGTTGACAGAAAAATAGCTTAGCCCTTCTGAGGCCAACTCTGCTAAAAAGTTGATCACAGATGCAATGGGGGTCCCCAAGGGATCCAGGTCTCATGTGTTGCACCAACCCACCCATTTGCACCATGCGGATAAGTAGCGCTTATGAGTGGAGTCTGCCCAGGAGGCAGATATGAAGGAGATAGCTTGCTCCGAAAGTTGTGTCCGACACCAACATTGCCTGAAATGCGCTAGGCCATGAGCTGTATTTTGTCCTGAATGAGGAGAGGATGAGGGTGGCCCGATGGATTTGAAACAAGATGGGAATTGCAGGAATTTGTACTGGATGATCTTTAAAAAATTCCAACAAAAGAGGAAACCAAGACTGGGCTCTCCATATCGGAGTGACCAGGATCAGTTCCGCTCTGTGTTGAAGGACTTGTGTCGACACACTATAAATGGGGAAAGGCGTAAAGGAGAGGTCTTGTCCATTGTTGGAAGAATGCATCTGTGGCCATGGCCATAAGATTCGGTCTCCAAGAGAAGAAGCGATCTAGCTGGTGTGAGAGATGAGAGGCAAACAGGTCTATGTGGCATTGGCCCCATTTCGTTGAAGAGCCTGAAAAACTGCTGGATGGAGTTTCCAGTCGCTGGGGTCCTTGAGGAATCTGGAATTCCAATCTGCCACCACATTGAGTTGGCCTGGCAGGTACTCTATCATCACCAAAATCTGATTCTGAAGGCAGTATTGCCAGAAGGTTCTTGCTATCTGGACTAGAGAGCGTGATTTTGTTCCTCCCAGTTTGTTGACGTACCGGACTCAGATATGTTGTTCGTTCTTAGAAGTACGGAATAACTGGAACTTGGTGTTAGTTTCTTTATTGGGAAGGAACCTCCTCTAAACAATTTATGTGAAGCTGTGATTCTTCGCAAGACCATCGGCCGCCTGTGGAGATATTGCCACATCTGGCACCCCAGCCCCACCTGCTGGTGTCTGATTCCAGGATGACATCTGGGCGAGTGTCGAAAATGTCTTTGCCGTTCCAGGCATGTGGTCCAGCCACCACTGCAGTTCGTTGCGTGTCTGGAGTGAGGTCTATGAGCTCTGCATATGTTAGGCCCTTCTGAAGATGATGAATCTTGAGGCGCTGAAGAGCTCTGTAATGTAGAGGGGCTGGAAATATGGCCTACGTGGATAATGCTGGTAACCCTACTATCCTGGACAATATCTTGAGGGATATCCTGTCTTTGCGGAGAATACAGCGGATCTCCTTCTGGACTGAGAGTAATTTCTGTGCTGGAAGGGATAGAAGGGAAGTAGAAGAGTTGATCTGGAATCTGAGAAATTCCATCCGCTGGAAGGGATCAGCTCAGACTTCTTGACATTGATCAGGAAACCCAGGTACTGCAGCAACCTAATGGGCCATTCTAAATGTTGCGTGAGGGATTGGGCATCTTGGGCCATGAGGAGAGTGTTGTCTAGATATACAATCATTTCAACACTCCTGGAGCAGAGTTTGTCTGTCACTGGACGCATAACCTTGGTAAGACACGAAGGAGCGGAGGAGAGATCAAAGGGGAGAACTTTGAAATAAAACCATTGGTTGTTCCATTGGAACTGCAGTTATTTCCTGTGCAGGGGAAAGATTGGGATTGATAGATAGGCATCCTTGAGGTCCAAGCGGACCATCCAGTCTCCTTCCTTGAGGATGTCCCTGAGTAGATGGCTCCTTTCCGTCTTGAAGTAACGATAAAGGATCCAACTGTTGAAATCTTTCAAATTGATCACTAAACAGGAACCCCCTCTCTTCTTGTTCACTGCAAATATATTGCTGCAAACCCCCCAGGGTTTGGGTTGACATGGGGCGATCGCATCTTTGTTCAAAAGTTGTTCTGTCTTTGGCTAAATAAAGGAGCGACTGAGTGGGGAAAAAATGATCTGTTGTGGAATGCATGTTTGATGAGGTTTCCCAAACAATTCTAGGTGAAAACCTGTAATCATCTCCAGAAACCACTGATCGGAGGTTAACAGAGACCAATTGTGTAGGAAATGCTTGGTTCTGCCCCTCCGTGTTACTCACAATGGTGGTATCAGGCTTACCTTGAGGGCTGGCAGTAACGTTGAAGTTGCTTTGGGAGCAGAAGCCGCAGTTGGAGCGGGCACGTCCTGTTCACGCCCTAACAGGGTAGAAGGTGTCTCTTGCCTGTGTTGTGTAACCACTTCCAGAGTTACTGTAGCTCGTGTGAGGGCTGCAGGAGGTGGAGCTGGATTTTGTCCTGAATGAGGAGAGGATGAGGGTGGCCCAATGGATTTGATACAAGGTTGGGAATTGCAGGATTTTTTACTGGATGATCTTGAGAAAATTCCAACAAAAGAGGAAACCAAAACTGGGCTCTCCATATCGGAGTGACCAGGATCAGTTCCGCTCTGTGTTGAAGGACTTGTGTCGACATGCTATAAATGGGGAAAGGCGTAAAAGAGAGGTCTTGTCCATTGTTGGAGAAATGCATCTGTGGCCATGGCCATAAGATTATGTCTCCAAGAGAAGAAGCGATCTAGCTGGTGTGAGAGATGAGAGGCAAACAGGTCTATGTGGCATTGGCCCCATTTCAGGAATATACGACGAAACAACGACTGCAAAAACAACTACTGCCTTAACAACGAGGTCGGAACACCGACCTCGTTGCTACTACTAATGATTTTACCACGAATGCCTTAACAACGATATTTCGTTGTAAAGGCATTCCTGATAAAATCATTAGCAATAGGCACCATTCACCCTACATCCCTCACCCCACCCCCCCAACCCCACCCCAAAACCTAAAACCCCCTGACCCCCCACCCACTCCCCAAAACCAAAAACGCCCCACCCCCCCAAACCCACCCAAAACCGAAACCCCGTGACCCCCCACCCACTCCCCAAAACCAAAAACGCCCCACCCCCTAACCCCACCCTAAAACCTAAAACCCCCTGACCCCCCACCCACTCCCCAAAACCAAAAACGACCCACCCCCCAACCCCACCCCAAAACCTAAAACCCCCTGACCCCCCACCAACTCCCCAAAACCAAAAACGCCCCACCCCCCAACCCCACCCTAAAACCTAAAACCCCGTGACCCCCCACCCACTCCCCAAAACCAAAAACACCCCACCCCTCCAACCCCCCTCCCCAAAACCTAAAACCCCCTGACCCCCCTCCCCAAAACCTAAACCCACCACTTACCTTCGCCAAGTCCCTTCTTTGTACCTTAACCACGCATGTTCGTTGTTCAGAACATACGTAGTTAAGGCACAAAAAAACGAAGTCGTGGTTAAAAAAAGCGTTGTTGCGCTTTCGTTAACCACGACCTTCGTAAAAAAAAAGTCGTAAAAAAGGATGTTTTCCCCATTTCAGTTGAACAGCCTGAAAAACTGCTGGATGGAGTTTCCAGTCGCTGAGGTCCTTGAGGAATCTGGAATTCCAATCTGCCACCACATTGAGTTGGCCTGGCAGATACTCTATCATCACCAAAATTTGATTCTGAAGGCAGTATTGCCAGAAGGTTTTTGCCAGAAGGTTTTTGCTATCTGGACTAGAGACCGTGATTTTGTCCCTCCCAGTTTGTTGACATACCAGACTCAGATATGTTGTTCGTTCTTAGAAGTACGGTATAACTGGAACTTGGTGTTAGTTTCTTTATTGGGAAGGAACCCCCTCTAAACAATTTATGTGAAGCTGTGATTCTTCGCAAGACCATCGTCCGCCTGTGGAGATATTGCCACATCTGGCACCCCAGCCCCTCCTGCTGGCGTCTGATTCCAGGATGACATCTGGGCGAGTGTTGAAAATGTCTTTGCCATTCCAGGCATGTGGTCCAGCCACCGTTGCGTGTCTGGAGTGAGGTCTATGAGCTCTGCATATGTTAGGCCCTTCTGAAGATGATGAATCTTGAGGCGTTGAAGAGCTCTGTAATGTAGAGGGGCTTGAAATATGGCCTATGTGGATAATGCTAGTAACCCTACTATCCTGGCCAATATCTTGAGGGATATCCTGTGTTTGCGGAGAATACAGCGGATGTCCTTCTGGACTGAGAGTAATTTCTGTGCTGGAAGGGATAGAAGGGAAGTAGAAGAGTTGATCTGGAATCTGAGAAATTCCATCCGACTGGAAGGGATCAGCTCAGACTTCTTGACATTGATCAGGAAACCCAGGTACTGCAGCAACCTAATGGGCCATTCTAAATGTTGCGTGAGGGATTGGGCATCTTGGGCCGTGAGGAGAATGTTGTCAAGATAGACAATCATTTCAACACCCCTGGAGCAGAGTTTCTCTGTCACTGGATGCATATCCTTGGTAAGACACCAAGGAGCGGAGGAGAGACCGAAGGGGAGAACTTTGAAAGAAAACCATTGGTTGTTCCATTGGAACTGCAGATATTTCCTGTGCAGGGGAAAGATTGGGATTGATAGATAGGCATCCTTGAGGTCCAAGCGGACCATCCGGTCTCCTTCCCTGAGGATGTCCCTGAGTAGATGGCTCCTTTACGTCTTGAAGTAACGATAAAGGATCCAACTGTTGAAATCTTTCAAATTGATCACTAAACAGGAACCCCCTCTCTTCTTGTTCACTGCAAATATATTGCTGCAAAACCCCCAGGGTTTGGGTTGACATGGGGCGATCGCATCTTTGTTCAAAAGTTGTTCTGTCTTTTGCTAAATAAAGGAGCGACTGAGTGGGGAAAAAAGGATCTGTTGTGGAATGCATGTTTGATGAGGTTTCCCAAACAATTCTAGGTGAAAACCTGTAATCATCTCCAGAACCCACTGATCGGAGGTTAACAGAGACCAATTGTGTAGGAAATGCCTGGTTCTGCCCCTCCGTGTTACTGACAATGGTGGTATCAGGCTTACCTTGAAGGCTGGCACTAACGTTGAAGTTGCTTTGGGAGCAGAAGCCCAGTTGGAGCGGGCACGTCCTGTTCACGCCCTAACAAGGTAGAAAGTGTCTCTTGCCTGTGTTGTGTAACCTCTTCCTGAGTTATTGTAGCTCGTGTGAGGGCTGCAGGAGGTGGAAAGGCCGGACAGATGCCCTGGATTTCTGCCGGCCCTGGCAAAAATGCATTCTTGGAACACCTTATCAAGTGATGTCTAGGCCTTATCTAAGGCCTTGAACGTGTGGACAAATTTGTCCAGGTCCTTAACAAACTTGTCCCCGAACAGGAGACCATCGGCCAGAGGACCTGGTTCTGCGTTGGCTAGATCTACTAGCTTGGGATCTATGCGCAGCAGTAGTGACTTCCTTCTCGCCATGGAGAGCGTGCAATTGGAGATGCTGAGCATACATAACCATTGTTGTGCCCATCCCACCAGGGTTTCTGGGTCGATGTTGGAGCCAGAGTCCTTTGCAGCCACAGCCAGGTCCAATATTTTGCAAAGGGACCCTGCAAGATCCAATACCTTGTCCTGGCAGGATTTCCAGGATGTGTTGGTTCCCTTTTTTGGGTCCTTCGAGGATTTTTTAATAAAGATTGCCAGATTGGGGTCCAACTCGGGGATGAGGGCTACCTTGCCAGGAATATCAGGGCGGGAACACTCGGAATGAAGCCGGTTCCTGACCTCTTTGTCTAGGGGTTTCCTGAGGCGTGTCTGAGCATACTCTGTGATCGCCATTAGGGGTGTCCAGTCCGAGGATCTAGGGTGCACTATTGTGCCAGAGTCAAAGTTATGGGGGGAGTTTGCATCAATAGCCTCGTTAGTTGGAGTGGGGCCGCCAGGAGAATGACGTTGTTGCTTTGGTTAAAAAAAGTTGTCATCTGACTCAGTGTGAGGGGAGCAAGAGTCATCTGATACATTTTCAGGAGGAGAAAGGGGAATATCCAGGCACTGGTGGAGGGTTGTGCTGAATATTCATGGTCTGTGGCTATATTCTGGGAAAGTCGGGCCAAGGGAGCTGCGTGGGGGCCAGTCTGTGGGGAGGGGACCTGGACATCTATCCGGGGAGCAGAGGAAGTTGGACTAGGTTGTCCATAAGGACGGACTGTCAGGGCATACCTCTTTAGTTGCCTGGCAACTGGCTGTAGTGCACCTGCTAGGGTCCTGTTGACTGACTGGGCTACTGAAGTGTCTAGCGTTTGTACAATGTCTTCAGCCAGGAGTAGGTCTTCTTCTTCCTGGTAAAGCACTGCCTCATCAGGGGTCTGCCATAGTAATGGCCCACAATGTGTGAAATGAGATAAAATAAGCTTTGAAAAAAGCACCTCTGTGTGCTGTTTGTAATATATATATATATATATATATATATATATATATATATATATATATATATAGGGGGGCAGATCAATAAGCCGCTTGGGAGGCTTGATAACTTCCTATGAGGAAAGTTAATAATAATAATAATAATTATTATTATTATAGTTATCACCTCCTCAGGATCAAGCCTGTACTAGCCTAATTACAGCCCAAGCACACAGGCGAAGGAGGGACGCTCTGCTCAACCGTGAACTGACAGCCGACTTTGAACTTGTCGAGGCGTGAGCTCGCTTTCACTTTTTAAATGTGAAACTGACCTGCGGTGCTTCGCGCGCATGCAGGTAGTGAGCCAAAAAGAGGTCAAGATGTCCTCGGGCAGTAGCACTACGTTCCTCCGCTTCCCCGCACCCAACCAGGTGCCACAAACAAATGCGGCTGCGAGATAGCGTGGGTGAACACGGGGAGCACAGCACAAATAAGCGCTCTGCCATATCACCCAGTGAGGCGCTATCGCTGAACTGAAAGTTCGCGTGAAGCGATCACACAGGCACCAGTACACTGCAGAAGACATAAGGTGAAAACAATACTCATCTGTCTCTGCGGAGCAGCAAAGAAAGAGGATGATTTATGGTCCCTTGCTGCTTTATACATATGGGTGTGCCATGATTGGTACTGAGTGGATGATGTAATGTTTGGACATTATGGAAATTGTAGTTTTGGAAAAGTGATGTTTTTTATTGGCTGCTGTATTTTGGAGAGTAATAAACAGCAGAGAAGGAGAAGCATAATCCGAAGCCTCCGATCCTGACATAGAAGAGGAAGTTAACTAGTAGTCTGTGGCTGATGGTTCAGTCTACATGTCAGAATAATTTAATGAAATAGAAGAGGAAGATATTTGAGAATTCACTTAAAACATGTCCTAATTTTTCTTTCTACAGCACTAACCATAATTTCTATGATGAAATGAAACCCCTCATTTTGTTCCTTTCTAAATGAAATGTTTCAAGTTTTACCAGATTGATTCAATCAAGATGGCTTCAGGTGTGTGACACTTTGTCATAAGTAAGACTGGTTTAGCTCTAGTTGTTCTTTAGAACACTCTGGGAGGCTGCAGTAGTACACACGGGAATCAAATGACAGGCTGCTCATGTTGGAAGTGCATGTTTTACTGAGAATGCCAGACTTAGTTCTCAAATGACTAAGATAGATAGAGTGAATTTACAAAATATGCTCTTGTTTTAACTTCTGGAGCACCTCCCATAACCTCTGTGGTAAAATCATGAGAAAACAGTTTTCTCTCAAGCTTGATTCATTAAATCCCAGCAGAAGGCTTTTTCACATGGTAAAATCACCTTAGAACACACCACAATTCCTACATTTAGTATGGTACCATCAGCAAATGATTTATATTGTAACTAAAATCTATTATCACCCTTTATAAGTTCTCCTTTTTGCGACCCTCAAATCCTGCCATTCACTACAATGCATTTCAATAGGTGCTATCATGTATATTGGTCCCAAGATGAATGCCAGCACTTTCTGGTTGAAGTGCTGACGGCCAATCAGATCTCACCATGAGATCTGAGCATAGGCTTCGCCTGGATATGGTATAGTATCTTACCTGTAACTCCAGTTCTCTCGTAGGGGTATTTCCATGATAGTCATCAGCGTTGAATATTCCCCGCCCGCCTGTGGGGACCCCCAAGCACTTTTTCCGATATAACTTCTTAAGTGTCCATGTTGCTTTACTTCAGAAAGGTCTGCCAATTCACTTAAGAATGTTCCTATGCAGCCTATAGGAAAGGCTACAGAGTTCAAACTTCTTCATCCAGTTTGCTCTTGAGGTAAATGCATTTAAATGCCTGAACAAATGAAGATATTTTTTCAGAAAAATTCCTTCACAAACCTTTTTTGATATTAGAAAACCCCTATGAAGGAGTGCAGAGCAGTGTAGCCCATAGGCTGCCATTAGTAATGAAGAAAAAGGAGACTATGCCTTTAAGAGCAGCCAGTCCTCCAGTATCCCATCATGCCTAGAGAGAGGCAGTTACCTCAGTTCTTTTTGCAGGCAGTTCTTTGCTGATAATAATGAGTAACCTAATTAAGCAATCTGTCTGCTCCCCTGGGGAGGTGGGAGGGTTGCTTTTGACTATCATGGAAATACCCCTACAAGAGAACTGGAGTTACAGGTAAGAAACTATACCTTCTCTCGTAGGGGATTTCCATGTATAGTCGTAAGCGTTGAATAGAATAGCAAGCCCATCCCATAACAAGCAGAGGAGCAGACAGAACACTCAGAAAACACTCTCTCAGGCAAAGAGGTTCCTAGAGAAGCCTGTCCTACTTGAGCATCTGCCCTAGCATCAGAGGCAAGGCAATAATGCTTGGTTAAGGTGTGAACAGATCTCCAAGTCGCAGCTCTACAAATGTCTGCTAATGGAACATTCCTCAATAAAGCAGTCGTTGCCGACTTGCCTCTGGTGGAATGCGCTTTTGGTTTGCCCTGCAGAGTTTTCTTAGCTAGTTGATAGCAAAATAAAATACAGGAGCAGGGATGTGGAATGTCCTATTGCCCGGGACATCCTGTTTGGGGTCAAGGGCAACAAGTTTTTATGTTTACTTTGTCCTTGGGACAAGTAGGCCCAACCTTCTGCAGCACAAACCCTTTGGCTGCCTGTTTACAGAGAATGAAACTCTCTGCAGTTGAGGTAATGTGTTTCCAAAAGACAATGCTGTTCGAACTTGTATTTATGGTTCATTATTTGAAAGCCTTCTTTATTAGGGTAAGTGCTGTAAATAAATGTTTTAAGGTCACACTTCACTACTGACGTTGGTTCCAGTACAAAAAAAAACAAACGTGTATACACATTTTTGAAAAGTTTAGGCTATGAGGCTAAGTATAATGCTCCCAGAATGCTCTCTGATTAGATGCAAATGAAGTGTCATTTAGTAAAATGTGTTGATGCATGCTAGTATTTCCCAAAAATATTTCTAATGGAAAATCAGTGTAACCATTTTCAACACGATTATGGGAAGCATGAAAATAAACAAACACTGACAAAGCCAACTGATCTGACATATTTTTATAAGTCTTTTAGTTTCATCAATGCGTGTCTTGTTTTGACATGGCTTTTGTAACACTTTATTGTTGTGGGAGCTACCAGGCCCTCAACATTGTAACAAACACTGGCAAAAAAAAAAAAAGTTTTTGAACTCTAAAAGCACACGTTGCAACCAGTGGCATAACAAAGGCCCCGCAGCCACCCTCCAGGGGGCCCCTTCAGCACAGCACCTGCCCTGAGTGAGTCTGGAGAGGGGGCTCCTCCATGTTCTTTGCAAAGGGGCACCCTCCAGTTTCGTTACGTCACTGATTGCCACTGTAGTTCCTGACACTGAACAAAACTACTTTGTGTGCCAATATGCTCCGTGTGGAAGAGCAGAATGCGATCACTCACAGTAAAGCCAGCCGAAAGAGAGAGAAATAGAAGTTTAATAAAAACAAAATGTCTTTGTTAACACTAGACCTAATTAGGGACCAAGACCCACATGTAGGTAGCTTTTTGCATGTCGCAAACTGCGACTTTAGCTGTTTGCGACGTGCAAAAAGCACATTGCGATGCACAAACCCAGTTTTGCGATTCGGTAACCTGGTTACTGAATCGCAAAACGGGTTTGCGACTCGCAATTAGGAAGGGGTGTTCCCTTCCTAATTGCGACTCGCAGTGCAATGTAGGATTGTTTTGTGACCGTGAACGCGGGCGCAAACCAATCGCAGTTTGCACCCATTTCAAATGGGTGCTAACACTTTCGCAAAACCATTGTGAATGTCACTGTAAACATTTTTTCAGCGCAGGCAGTGGTCCTGCGGACCACTGCCTGCTCTGAAAAAATGAAACGAAAACGTTTCATTTTTCGTTTTTGTAATGCATCTCGTTTTCCTTTAAGGAAAACGGGCTGCATTACCAAAAAAAAAAAAAAATGCTTTATTGAAAAGCAGTCACAGACATGGTGGTCTGCTGTCTCCAGCAGGCCACCATCCCTGTGAGGGCCGCCATTTGCAAGGGGGTCGCAAATTGCGACCCACCTCATGATTATTCATGAGGTGGGCATTTGCGTAGCCCTTGCGAATCACAGATGGTGTCAGGGACACCATCCTACATTTGGATTTGCGACTCGCAAATTGCGAGTCGCTCTGACTCGCAATTTGCGGGTCGCAAATCTGAACCTACCTACATGTGGCCCCAAATTCTTAAAGAAAGTCACAAAAGTGCACCCATGGTATATGTCGTACCCCTATAAAATATTTGTGAACTGTATTTTAGCATGGGTAAATACGATGTGTAGATTTGCTCATGTGAAAATCTATTGAGCATTTGCAAGTTCATTTTCCCTCCAGCCACTTTCTTCCCAACCCTGGAAGAAGTTCTAATTCTGCCATTGTCAGGAGTAAATGTCCAACCTTTCTTATTATGGGAAAATATTAGAGAGAAGCTGGTGAAAATCTTTAAAACACGCAGGTTAGTAGGTATGCAGACTCAAAGGCATTCCAGCCCTGGAACTATTGCTTACTGCTTCCTCCAGCCCCAGTATGCAGATCTGCAGAAAGGTGGCAAAATAAGGAAATTGCTACAGTAGGGATTGAAACTGCAAGCCCTACTATGGTAGTAGCCCTGGCATAATCAGAGAGGCTATTATCAGAGCTCTTACATAATGAGATTGCTGCCATAATTTGTCGCCACATTACATGGCACCAAAGGGACAAGTAGATCTTTTTACAGGACAAGTAGATTTGAGAAGCAACCTGTCCCCTGGACAAGTAGATATTTTAATAAATTCCACACCCCTGAGGAGACTATCCATCTCGATATTGACTGGAGGTGGCTAAACCGGTACGGACCGTACCATAATTAACGAACAGTTGTGAAGTTCTCCGAAGGGAATTAGTCTTATCTAGATAAAATTTTAACACCCTTTTTACATCTAGAGAATGGAGAGCTCTCTCTGCTGGGGTAGATGGGTTTGGAAAGAAAGTAGGTAAGGAAATCGACTGGTTGATGTGAAAGTCGGATATAAACTTGGGCAGAAATTTAGGACGTGTTTGTAGTACTACTTTGGAGGAGTGAAATACTGTGTAAGGCTCGTGGGTACAGAGGGCCTGGATCTCGCTAACCCTTCGTGTTGATGTGATTGCCACTAGAAAGGCCGCCTTTCAAGTTAGGTGTTGGAGAGATGCCTTGTGTATGGGTTCAAATGGATGTTGCATAAGACGTGAAAGTACCACATTAAGTTCCCATGGTGGGGAAGGGCGCCTAACTGGAGGAAACACCTTCTTTAACCCCTCTAGGAAATCTTTGATGACTGGAATCCTAAAGAAAGAGGTTTGCGAAGGAGTTTTCCTATAAGCAGTCAAAGCTGCCAAATGAACTTTTATTGAAGAAAGTTGCAGGCCAGATCGTGCCAAATGTAACAGGTATGAGAGAATGACATCTTCCGTGCAAGATGTAGGGTCTATCCCCTTAGAAGAACACCAGATGCAGAACCTTTTCCACTTGAAGGAATATGCTGAACGGGTAGATGGACGTTTCGCCTCCTTTAGGATTTCCAAACAATCATGTGGAAGGTTTAGATGTCCATACTGGACTAACTCAGGAGCCATGCTGCCAAATTCAAGGAGGAGAGATTGGGTTGTCTCATTTGTCCTCCGAACTTCATCAGGAGGTCCGGTCTGCAGGGTAGCCTGAGATGTGGACCGAGTGATTGGTGAAGGAGATCCGGGAACTACCACTGTCTCGGCCACTCTGGTGCAATGAGGATCATTGTGGCTGACATCATCGAGAGTTTGAGGAGGACTGATGGGATCAGTGGAATTGGTGGAAAGGCATACAGAAATTTGTTGGACCAGTCTATCCACAGAGCATTCCCCAGCGATTCTGGGTGGTAAAACCTGGCGGCGAAGGCATGGCATTTCCTGTTTCCTTCTATGGCGAAGAGGTTGATAGAAGGTATGCCCCACAAACGGAAGATGTCTCGAGTAACGTCATTTTTGAGCACCCACTCGTGGTTCTCTTCTAGAACTCTTCTGAGGGCATCCACTTGCACATTCTGGACCTCTGGAAGGTGGGTTGCCACTATGTTCAATTTCCTGGCTAGGAGCCAGTGCCATATTGTCTGGGCCTCTTGAGACAAGACTCTGGATCTGGTGCCCCCTTGCTTGTTCAGATAGTACATAGTGGTGGTATTGTCTGTCTGTACCAGCAAGTTGTCGGTGGTGATTAAGGGGAGAAAGGCTTTGAGAGCTAGGTGCACCGCCCGTAGCTCAAGGAGATTGATGTGGTATAACGATTCCTTGGGACACCATCGACCTTGTATTTGCAGATGATCCATATGGGCTCCCCATCCCAGGAGAGAGGCATCTGTCACAATAGTCTGTGCTGGAGACTGTGGACGGAATGGCATCCCCTTTAGGAGATTGGCTGGAGAACACCACCAAGTTAGAGATCTGATTGCGTGGGTGGACAGACGAATTCGGTCTTCCCAGTTCCCCGACAGTTGATTCCATTGGTCCCCCAGGCATTCCTGAAGCAGTCGCATTGGGTGTCAGAAAGATGCAGGAGGCCATGGAGCCAAGAAGTGAGGATACTGTGCGCACTGTTGGGTGATGCATTGATCGGAGAGCCCGACACTTCCGGAGAATGGATAAGCGTTGTTCCTGCACTTTTGCCTGCAGAGTGTCTATGGTAGCTCCAAAGTAGTGTAACTTCTGGACAGGAACTGGCGTTGACTTGTGAAAGTTGACATGAAGGCCTAGCCGATACAGGAGATCGCAGGTCATCTGGAAATGCAGTTTGGCTTCTACATAGGTGGATGCTTTGATTAGCCAGTCGTCCAGATATGGGTATATGAAAATCCTATTTTTTCTGAGATGTGCTACCACCACCGCCATGCACTTGGAAAAGGTTCTGGGTGGTGACCTGAGGCCAAATGGTAGGACAGTGTATTGGAAGTGATCTTGACCCACAACAAACCTCAGGAATTTCCAATGCTTCTTCACAAGGGGGATGTGAAAATACGAGTCGTGTAGATCCACTGAGCAAAGCCAGTCCCCTTGCTGAATCTGAGGATACATCTGGTGTAAGGATAGCATCCTGAACTTTTCCTTTCGGACCCATTTGTTGGCAATTTTGAGGTCTAGAATGGGTCTGAACTCTCTCTTGTCCTTCTTTGGGATGAGAAAGTATTTGGAGTAAATGCCCTTCCCCCGTTGGTTGAGGGGAACCGATTCCACTGCTCTCTTTTTGAGGAGAATGGAAACTTCCGCCTTTAAGAGGTCGAGGTTCACAGTGGAGTGTTTTGGCGGAATGGTTGGAGGCGGTGTGGAAAACCTGAGACAATATCCATTCTGTACAATGTTTAAGACCCAAACGTCTGTTGTAATTCTTTGCCACTCTACCAGGCAATTGGTGACGCTTCCCCCCACCAGAGTGGTTAACGAAGTTAGGGGGAGGAAATTCTCAGGGTTTTGAAGCTGTAGGTTGTCGGGAACCCTGATTGGACTGATGGGTCAATCGTCCTCTCTGTGCTTTATGTTGAGGCTGATAAGGTCGTTGGTACTGCTGGTAAGATCTTGTAGGGGCCCATTGAGAGGTTTGAACCCTCTGAATGGTGTAGCGGCGTTGGAAAGGTCAGAAGGACCTTCGTTGTTCCTAAGGCTTGTCAAGACCCACTGCTTTTAATGTGTCCACCTCAGCCTTCATCCTTGCCATTTCGTCATCTGCATGGGATCCAAATAGAGTGGAGCCTGAAAATGGCAGATTTATAATGCGTTGCTGAGCATCCGGCTTCAGTGAAGTAAGCCGCAGCCATGAATGTCTCCTTAGTGTCACCCCATGACAATATAAATGCGCTGAGAGTAAAGACGAGTCCGCCGCTGCACTGATGACCTGATTGGAGACCATAGCACCCTCCTTGGCTATTTCTAGGAAATCCTCCCCATGATCTCTCGGGAGATGCTCTGCAAACTGCAATATGGAATCCCACAAGGACCTATCGTATCTGCACAAAAGGGCTGTTGCGCTTGCAGTTTTCATGGAGGATGCGTCCGAACTGCAGACTTTATGGCCTGTTGAATCTAGTCTTTTACTCTCTTTATCCGGGGGAGAGGTGGAAGACGGAGAGGTAGCGTGAGCTTTGCGAGCCACCAATATAACCACTGAATCAGGTGGGGGGTCGGAACGCAAAAACACACGATCTTGTTCAGGAGGACGATACTTTTTCTGCAGTCTAGATGGTGCAGGTCTTGTTGTAGCCGGCGTGAGGAAGACTTCCATAGCAGGCTCTAAGAGGTCAGGTACCAGAGGTAGCAAAGGTCTGGCGGCTGTACACTGTTGGAGAGTCTCAAATATGACTGACGTAGATGGTGTAGGGGCAACCATCGGAATGTTACGTTTTGACGCACCTCGAACCAGCACTTCATGAAAGGTGTTAATATCATCAACCGGCGAGGACCGAGGTGGGGGTGAGTCCGATAAAGTAGGGGAGTAGTCTCTGGTAGAAGACCAAGAATCTCTCTCACAACCCCTTGAACTTGATCTACGTCTAGATCTGTGGTGAGATCTTGAGCTGGATGAGTGATGGCCATGTCGAGAACGGTGGCGCGATGTAGAGCGCGGTCTTGCTGGGACACTGATAGGCACTTGAGGCACTGGAAGTGGTGCAGGTGCCGGTAAATCCTGATCTGTAGGTCGCAGTGTCTGTGACTGAGGAGAAGCTGGTGGTACATCTGGTGGAGGAGATGTATGAGGAGATGCGCGAGTAGAAGGCGATGAGGGAAGCAGGACTACCGAAGTAGAGTGCTCTGAGGAAGAATAAATTCTTCTTCATTTGTGTCTCCTCGACTTCGATGCTCTCCTCGACGTCAATGGGCTCCTTGACATCGATCTTCCTCCACGTCTCGATGTCGACATTGTGCGAGACCTCGACGTCGACACATGACGTTTCCTTCTTGATGTCGATTCCAACGACATCGATCTGCTCCACGACGTCGTGTGTCATGGAGTCTTCGACGTTGTGTGGTGCCTTGACATTGAGCGGCGACGCCTATACGACGTTGAGCCGGACTTTGACGGCGAGCATGCCAGCGCCGTACCTCCTCTCGACGTCGATGTTCTCGACGTCAACCGGGACCAAAAGTGTTTTCGACCTGAAGAACGCCTCTCAGACCTTCCACGTCCACCGGAGGCTGAGGTATGAGCTCTGGTTGAAGACTGACCTTCCCCTCGCTCAGAAGTCCCACTGGTTCACTGGCGCCCTCTCTCTGCTCTCCCTTGAAGGCAAATCTTCTCTCTGTCACGCAGTGTGCACCTGGAAAATGTCTTGCAGATGGTACAGGAGGCAGGTATGTGTGAAGACGGCAGACAAATGATGCAGACCTTGTGAGGGTCCATTTTGGCCTTTTTTTCTGCTACATTTTGGACATTTGTCAAATAAGGTATGGCACTTTTTGTGTAAAAATGCCTCAATTCTTGTCAGAAAAATTCAAAATCCAAGAGAGAATGTCAAAAGAGGTCGAGTAAAGTTGTTTTTTTCTCAAAGTTTTTCTCTATTTTTGAAGAAAATAACCTAAATAGGTCGAGCTCAATGCTCCAGGTTCCTGTCAGCAGGAGCCGGAAAAAAGAACTGAGGTAATTGCCTCTCTCTAGGCATGATGGGATACTGGAGGACTGGCTGCTCTTAAAGGCATAGTCTCCTTTTTCTTCATTACTAATGGCAGCCTATGGGCTACACTGCTCTGCACTCCTTCATAGGGGTTTTCTAACATAAAAAAGGTTTGTGAAGGAATTTTTCTGAAAAATATATTCATTTGTTCAGGCATTTAAATGCATTTACCTCAAGATCAAACTGGATGAAGAAGTTTGAACACTGTAGCCTTTCCTATAGGCTGCATAGGAACATTCATAAGTGACTTGGCAGGCCTTTCTGAAGTAAGGCGAACATGGACACTTAAGAAGTCATATTGGAAAAAGGGCTCCGGGGTCCCCGCAGGCGGGCGGGGAATATTCAACTCTTATGACTATACATGGAAATCCCCTACGAGAGAACTATATTTATTTTTCTTTCATTATCTCTAAAACTAGTACACATATTCATTCAGTAAACCCTTTAACTGCCCTTTCTCCATCAACCACTCCCAACAGGCAAAGAGAAGTTACTGGCACAGCTAAGCATTCCTCAGGATGCATTTTATTTATTTTATTCCATAAAGTGCAAACATGCAATAATGGCAGACACGTTTCAGCCGGAGCCTTCCACTGGACCATAGAGTCAAAGTTACAGAGTATCTTTTTTAAAGGCACAAGCTTCTTCCAGCCTTATTGAGACGGTGAGGTATAGTTTGGTAACTTAAAAACCATTTGCAGTGCCTTTGGCGTCTCTGCCCCTCATACTGCCGTAGGTGATCGTTGGAACAAGCTTTGCATGTATCACCTCAATCTGCGGGGTAAAGCTTGATTCCACAATGCTATTCTTGAGATTTTTCAGTGCTATAGCCATAGCAATGCCTCAACTTTTTAATGACTCCTTATGAGCAATGAACATACATTTAGTGTCAATAGTAAACCCTAAGTTTTTGTATTCATTGGTTGTATCTAGTTGTTGTCCTGCCAGATGAACGAGTTACTTACGTTCGGTAATGACTTTTCTGGTGGATACATTAGCTACCTGTGGATTCCTCACCTAATGAATACTCCCATTGCGCCAGCTTTCTACGGAAATCTTCTTCCTAGCTTCTGCACGTCGGCGAGGACGTCACAGTTGCCCACGCGACACCGTCTGACGTCATACAGGCAATAAGAGGTCCTCGCCGACGTGCCGACGTCAGTACCAAATTTTTTACGTGCCTGAGAATAATAGGCCATTGAGATGAAAGAACAAATTGCAAAATTTAATCATATTACAAATAATTACATCATTCTAATAACTCAAACCTTCTTTTTTTTTTTTTTTTAAACAAATAAACCAGTATATGAACAATATATATCAATATGAATATATATACAGAATATATACATGTCCTCAAAACCAAGAGGAGCACACTCAAGAATTACTTGGCCAGACCAGACAGGCAACGGGGAGGCGGTGGGACCGTGAGGAATCCACAGGTAGCTAATGTATCCATCAGAAAAGTCGTTACCGAAGGTAAGTAACTCGTTCTTCTGATGGATACAACTACCTGTGGATTCCTCACCTAATGAATAGAGTCCCAAAGCAGTACAGCACTCGGTGGAGGGTGCCTGAATGGTCAAACCAAGAAATCCTGCAGCACTGACCGTGCAAAATGGCCGTCCCTTCTGACCTCAGAGTCCAAACAGTAATGCTTCGCAAAAGTGTGAAGGGACGACCAAGTTGCGGCCTTGCAGATGTCGACCACAGGAACACCTCTAGCCAAGGCCGAGGAGGCCGACTTAGCTCTGGTGGAATGAGCTCTTATACCATCAGGGGGTTCTTTCTTCGCTAAAGAGTAACACATTTTAATGCAAAGATTAACCCACCTGGAGAGTGTTCTCTTGTGGACTGCCTTTCCTCTCCTCTTTCCCACGTAACCGATGAAAAGCTGATCCTCCAGCCTGAAATCCTTTGTCCTGTCTATGTAAAAGCTTAATGCCTTCTTTGGGTCTAAGCGGTGTAGTCTCTCTTCTTCCTTTGAAGGATGAGGTGGAGGATAAAACGTGGAAAGAGTAATTGTCTGGGCCAAATGAAAGGGTGAAACAACCTTCGGAAGGAAAGCAGCCTTGGTCCTCAACACCACCTTATCCCCATAAAAAGTTGTATAAGGGGGTTTTACCGATAAAGCCTGCAACTCACTCACTCTCCTTGCAGATGTTATAGCAACCAGGAAAACTGTTTTAAGAACTAGCAATCTTATGGGGCAAGAATTTATAGGCTCAAAAGGGGACCCCATAAGGAAAGTTAGAACCAAGGACAAATCCCATTGAGGCATAACGAAAGGATTTGGAGGAAATTTATTCATAAGGCCCTTCAAGAATCTAAGTACTATAGGAGATTTAAATAACGAAGGCTGGTCTGGAAGACAAATAAAGGCTGACAAGGCAGACAAGTAACCCTTAACAGTAGCCACTGCACAACCCCTCTGTGCTAAAGACAAAGCAAAAGATAGAACATCCGACAAATGAGCACGTAAGGGATCAATCTGCCTCTCTCCACACCATACCACAAATTTAGACCACCTATTAGCGTAGATAGATTTAGTGGAGTGTCGCCTGGCCGCTAAGATAACATCCACTACATCAGGCGGGAGAGAAAAGGAACTCAGGTTGCCCCGTTCAATCTCCAGGCATGAAGGTGCAGGCTCTGGAGGTTGGGGTGTAAAACCCCTGCGACTGCGAGAGGAGGTCTGCCCTGAGAGGAAGAAGGAGCGGAGGGCACATTAAGAGTTGAAGAAGGTCGGAATACCACACCCTCCTTGGCCAATCCGGAGCAATTAAGATTACTTGGGCCCGGTCTTGGCGTATTTTCCTCAACACTCGAGGAATCAAGGGTATGGGGGAAACACGTAAAGCAACTGGTCGCACCAGGTTCTTTGAAACGCGTCCCCCAACGCTCCTTGCACCGGATACTGGAGACTGCAGAATAACGGGCAGTGCGAATTTTCCCGGGTGGCAAACAGATCTATCCGAGGAAACCCCCACATCTGGAAGATTAGAAGGACTTGACCTGGATGAAGACGCCACTCGTGGTCGGCCGAGAAATGGCGACTGAGACTGTCCGCACGTACATTCAAGACTCCAGCCAGATGATTTGCTACCAAGCAAATCTGATGGTCCTTTGCCCAGGACCATAGCCGAAGAGCTTCTCTGCAGAGAAGGTACGACCCCACCCCTCCCTGTTTGTTTATATACCACATCCCGGAAGTATTGTCCGTCAGGACCTGAACCGACTGACCGCGAAGGGATGGGAGGAAGGCCTTGAGAGCCAGACGTACAGCCGTAACTCCAACAGATTGATATGAAACATCTGTTCCACTGGAGACCAAGGGGGTCATTCTGACGCTGGCGGTAAATACCGCCAGGGCCGGGGTCGGCGGTAGCACCGTCAACAGGCTGGCGGTGCTCCGCCAGGCATTCTACAGCCGCGGCCAGAAGCGGAAAGCCGGCGGTGTACCGCCGACTTTCCGCTGCCCATGGGAAACCGCCATGGGGATTCTGACACCCCATACCGCCATCCTGTTCCTGGCGGGTCGCCCTCCAGGAACAGGATGGCGGTATGGGGTGTCGTGGGGCCCCTGGGGGCCCCTGCAGTGCCCATGCCAATGGCATGGGCACTGCAGGGGCCCCCGTAAGAGGGCCCCACAACG
The DNA here is from genome assembly GCF_031143425.1 of Pleurodeles waltl. Lineage (NCBI taxonomy): Eukaryota > Metazoa > Chordata > Amphibia > Caudata > Salamandridae > Pleurodeles > Pleurodeles waltl. The sequence goes on from NC_090448.1 coordinate 1,166,303,117, forward strand.
AATTTCAGTGTCTGCTTTGCAGACACTGAAATTCGCGACGGGTGCAACTGCACCCGTCGCACCTTCCCACTCCGCCGGCTCCATTCGGAGCCGGCTTCCTCGTGGGAAGGGTGTTTCCCACTGGGCTGGCGGGCGGCCTTTTGGCGGTTGCCCGCCAGCCCAGTGGGAAACCCAGAATGACCGCCGCGGTCTTTTGACCGCGTTACGGTCTTCTGGCGGTTCCCGCTTGGCGGGCGGCTGCCGCCGCCCGCCAAGCTTAGAATCAGGCCCCAAATCCCTTTGATCTCCAGGTCCCCCAGATGAGCTCCCCACCCTAGAGTGGAAGTATCCGTTATAACCGCGGTCACTGGTGGAGGCTGCGTGAACGACCTTCCCCGGGAAAGATTGTCGCCCGCAATCCACCACTTCAAATCCGAGGCAGCATCTCTGGAGATCTTTACAGAACCTTCGAGATCTCCTTTGTGTTGAGACCACTGCCTTCAGAGGCACCACTGAAGAGCCCTCATGTGCCAGCGAGCATGCGTGACCAACAGTATGCAGGAGGCAAACAAACCGAGCAGACGTAGGACCTTGAGGACTGGAATGACCGCTCCACTTTGAAACATTGGAACCAACGCCTGAATGTCTTGAATCTGCTGAGGCAGAGGAAAGGCTCGATTCAATGTTGTATCCAGTACTGCCCCTATGAACAGGAGGCACTGAGAGGGTTCTAGGTGAGATTTGGGCACGTTCACCGAAAAGTCCAGGTCGAACAACAACTGGGTTGTCGACTGCAGATAATGCAACACGAGTTCCGGGGACTTGGCTTTGATCAACCAATCGTCCAGGTAAGGGAATACTGCTATCCCCTTCCTTCTGAGCTCTGCCGCAACCACCGACATCACCTTTGTGAAGACTCGAGGTGCTGAAGTAAGACCAAACGGGAGGACCGCAAACTGATAGTGCTGCGACCCCACCACAAACCGGAGATACTTCCTGTGCGACTTGAGTATCGGGATATGAAAGTAAGCATCCTGCAAGTCGACAGACACCATCCAATCTCCCTTGTTCAACGCCAAAAGCACCTGAGCTAGGGTCAGCATCTTGAACTTTTCCTGCTTGAGGAACCATTTCAAAATCCTCAGGTCCAGGATTGGTCTTAACCGGCCATCCTTCTTGGGAATCAGGAAGTACCTTGAGTAACAACCTTGACCCCTTTCCTGTTCTGAAACCAACTCCACTGCGCCCTTTGAAAGGAGGACTTGAACCTCCTGTTCTAACAACAGGAGGTGTTCTTCTGAACAATAAGATGGGCGGGGCGGGATGGGGTGTGGAAATCCGGAGCAATTAAGATTACTTGGGCCCGGTCTTGGCATATTTTCCTCAACACTCGAGGAATCAAGGGTATGGGGGGAAACGCGTAAAGCAACTGGTCGCACCAGGTTCTTTGAAACGCGTCCCCCAACGCTCCTTGCACCAGATACTGGAGGCTGCAGAATAACGGGCAGTGCGAATTCTCCCGGGTGGCAAACAGATCTATCCGAGGAAACCCCCACATCTGGAAGATTAGAAGGACTTGATCTGGATGGAGACGCCACTCGTGGTCGGCCGAGAAATGGCGACTGAGACTGTCCGCACTTACATTCAAGACTCCAGCCAGATGATTTGCTACCAAGCAAATCTGATGGTCCTTTGCCCAGGACCATAGCCGAAGAGCTTTTCTGCAGAGAAGGTATGACCCCACCCCTCCCTGTTTGTTTATATACCACATCGCGGTAGTATTGTCCGTCAGGACCTGAACCGACTGACTGCGAAGGGATGGGAGGAAGGCCTTGAGAGCCAGACGTACAGCCCGTAACTCCAACAGATTGATATGAAACATCTGTTCCACTGGAGACCAAATCCCTTTGATCTCCATGTCCCCCAGATGAGCTCCCCACCCTAGAGTGGAAGCATCCGTTATAACCGTGGTCACTGGTGGAGGCTGCGTGAACGACCTTCCCCGGGAAAGATTGTCGCCCGCAATCCACCACTTCAAATCCGAGGCAGCATCTCTGGAGATCTTTACAGAACCTTCGAGATCTCCTTTGTGTTGAGACCACTGCCTTCGGAGGCACCACTGAAGAGCCATCATGTGCCAGCGAGCATGCGTGACCAACAGTATGCAGGAGGCAAACAAACCGAGCAGACGTAGGACCTTGAGGACTGGAATGACCGCTCCACTTTGAAACATTGGAACCAACGCCTGAATGTCTTGAATCCGCTGAGGTGGAGGAAAGGCTAAATTCAATGTTGTATCCAGTACTGCCCCTATGAACAGGAGGCGGTGAGAGGGCTCTAGGTGAGATTTGGGCACGTTCACCGAAAAGTCCAGGTCGAACAACAACTGGGTTGTCGACTGCAGATGATGCAACACAAGCTCCGGGGACTTGGCTTTGATCAACCAATCGTCCAGGTAAGGGAATACTGCTATCCCCTTCCTTCTGAGCTCTGCCGCAACCACCGACATCACCTTCATGAAGACTCGAGGTGCTGAAGTAAGACCAAACGGGAGGACCGCAAACTGATAGTGCTGCGACCCCACCACAAACCGGAGATACTTCCTGTGCGACTTGAGTATCGGGATATGAAAGTAAGCATCCTGCAAGTCGACAGACACCACACAATCTCCCTTGTTCAACGCCAAAAGCACCTGAGCTAGGGTCAGCATCTTGAACTTTTCCTGCTTGAGGAACCAATTCAAAATCCTCAGGTCCAGGATTGGTCTTAACCGATCATCCTTCTTGGGAATCAGGAAGTACCTTGAGTAACAACCTTGACCCCTTTCCTGCTCTGGAACCAACTCCACCGCGCCCTTTGAAAGGAGGACTTGAACCTCCTGTTCTAACAACAGGAGGTGTTCTTCTGAACAATAAGATGGGCGAGGCGGGATGGGGGGCGGAAACTCCTGAAAGGGAAGGGTGTAGCCTTTTCTCACAATTCTGGTAACCCAGGAGTCTGATGTGATAACCTCCCACTTGTGGAGAAAATACAGTAACCTCCCCCCTACAGGAGAAGAGTGAGTGGGAATTGGTGGAAGCCTAAGGCTGCTTCCCCTGCTGCACCCCTCCAGAGGAAGAGGCAGAGTGCTGCTGAGAGGCTCCCCTGGTACGGACCCTACCCCTCCCTCTAAAAGATCTATAGGAGAGAGCAGAGGTAGGCTGCTGGAATTTCCCCCGAAAGGAGGAGGAAGAGGAGCCATGACCAAATCCTCGAAACCTCCTAAAAAATCTGGAGGAGGCAGAAGAAGTGGCCTGCAAGCCTAGTGACTTGGCCGTGGCCCTGCTCTCCTTAAACCTCTCTAAGGCCGAATCTGCCTTGGCACCAAAGAGCTTGTCCCCATCAAAAGGGAGGTCCAGCAGGGTCGACTGTACATCCGATGAAAACCCTGAGTTACGAAGCCAAGCCTACCTCCTCGTAACTACAGCAGTGCCCATTGCTCTAGCCACAGAGTCTGTTGTATCCAACCCAGATTGGATAACCTGAGTTGCAGCAGCTTGAGCGTCCGATACCAGATTTAACAGCCCTTAAGGGATCTCCGTATGCGTAGATGTAATTTCGTCCATCAGAGCATAAATGTACCTCCCTAAAATACATGTAGCATTGGTGGACTTTAATGCCATGCTACATGACGAGAACACCTTCTTGGATGCCATGTCCATCTTCTTGGAGTCTCTATCCGATGGCACAGATGGAAAAGACCCAGGCGCAGACCTTGCCGAGCAGGAAGCCTGGACCACCAAGCTTTCAGGTGTTGGATGTCTGGTAAGAAAGCCAGGGTCAGCCGGTGCAGCCCGATACCTCCTAGCCACAGACCTATTGACAGCCGAAGAAGACACCGGCTTCTTCCAGACCTCCAAAACAGGTTCCAGCAGTGCCTCGTTGAACGGCAAAAGTGGTTCTGCTGATGTTGAGGCCGGGTGCAACACCTCTGTCAACAGATTCTGCTTCGCTTCAGTCACCGGCAAAGGCAGATCCAAGAAGTTAGCTGCCTTCCTGATAACAGCATGAAAAGTGGCTGCCTCTTCTGTATACTCCCCAGGAGATGACAAGTCCCACTCAGGGGAAGTATCCAGGCCACTCGCCGTGTCCAGCCCATGGAGACCCTCACGAGAGTCCTCAATCTCTCCTTCCTCCAGGTTCTGCTGGTACTCCTGTTCTTTCAGGAGACGGAGAGCAAGCCTCCTTGAGTGCAGCCTCTCCTCAATCCTCGGCGTCGACATGGCGTCAGCAGATGTCGAGGAACGACGCCGATCTCCGGATCCGTCTGACGTCGCTACAGGCACCGCAGGTACCTTCGGCGCCGAACCAGGAGTCGGATGGAGAGAAGACTGCTTCGGAGTAGTAGAAGGCCTAGACGGCGTCACTGGCTGAAACACCGAGGCCGCTGGAGCCGAAACTCTCGGAGCCGAAGTCTCTGGAGCCAACGGAGCCGACACCGGCGCCGAGCCCACGTTCCCCAGGGGGAGAAAGGGCATAAAGGGTGCTGGTCGAAGCGGAGCCGGAGCACCCATGTTAAAAGCTAATGGGCCTGAAGGCCCAGCCGGTGCACCACCTGGAGCCATCTGCTGAAAGATGGAGAACATCGCATTTAAAAACGCTGTATTATCGGCTCCAGGGGCCGGAAAAGCCAGGTACTGGGGTGCCTGGATCGAAGGCGACACTGATGCCGGCCTCGACGTCTGTAACGTCAGAGAAAACAGTTGAGGCTGTAGAACCTCAAACACTGAAGGCGGTTGGCCCGAAGACACGGGCGAAGTCGGTGAGGCTGGAGAAGGCAACGGCGTCGACGGATGGGGAGTGACTGTGGGACTGACCTCCCAAGTCTTCCGACGCCGAGTCGATGGCGACCTCGACCGAGACCCCTCTTTGCTCGACCGGCGCTGTGATTCTCGATGACGCCGGGAGTTTCCGATGACGCCGATGAGACTTCGGTGACGAGGATTTTCGATGGTGTCTCTTCTCCTTCTTCTTCGACTTCGACATAAAAAACTTGGCCTTGCGCTCTTTCAGGGCCTTCGGATTCATATGCTGACATGAATCACACCTGCCAACATCATGATCGGAACTCAGACACCACAAACAGTCAGAATGTGGGTCCGTTACCGACATTTTGCCCCCACACTCATGACAGGGCTTAAAACCGGACTTCCTCTGCGACATTGTAATCTCAGAGAAAAAACACAGCCAAAAAACACACTGTAACTGTCGAACAGCAACAGTAGCTCCCTCGAAGATAACCGTTTCGAATGGCACGGAAAAAAGGGAACTGACGTCGGCACGTCGGCGAGGACCTCTTAGTGCCTGTATGACGTCAGACGGCATCGCGTGGGCAACTGTGACGTCCTCGTCGACGTGCAGAAGCTAGGAAGAAGATTTCCATCGAAAGCTGGCGCAATGGGAGTATTCATTAGGTGAGGAATCCACAGGTAGTTGTATCCATCAGAAAACAGTAATATTTCCGGTTAACCTGTTTTTGATTCAACTGCATTACTTTAATTTTGTCTAAGTTTATCTTCAGCCCATTTTTGACGGAATAGTCTTGGGTAGTATTAAGCAGACCCTGGAGGCCAACTGAGGTTTGGCTGATCAGCACAAGGTCATCAGCGTATGATAGGTTCGCAAGGACAAGTCCACCCATCTTTGGGGCGTGAGAATTACACCTGTCCAGCTCAGTTGACAAGCCTGACATAAAGAGACTGACCAAGGTTGGTGCTAATACACAGCTGAGCTTCAGCTCCATGGTGGTTGGAATCCTTCTTGTCAGATGGTCTCCTGCTCCCAGCTTTGCTTGGATCTAAGTATCTGTGTGTGGGAGAATTAACTGATTCAAGAGCTTAGGTGGAATATTCTTTTTGGCTAGTTCATCCCACAGTTTTTCCCTATCTGTATGGACGAAGGCTGAGGAGTAATCGATGAAACAGACATATAATGGAAGGCTGGCATCTTTTACAGTGTTGATCAGCAGGGAAAGAATTAGTATATTTGTAGTAGTCCCCGTATGTTTACTGAAACCCATCTGATTGAGGAGGATGACTGCATTTTCTAATGCCCAATCTTTTAGTTCTTCTAATATAAGCCCAGTATAGTATTTGGCATCATTATCTATTAAGGAAACAAGCCTGTAATTCTTTGGCTCATTCTTATCTCCTTTCTCAAAGATTGGGGAAATAATTGACCACCTGGAATTATTTCTCTATGAAGAATTTGCTCAAATACTGGCTTCAGTGCTTCAGACCAATAGTCCAGATCTAGTTTGAATAGGACCAGGGGATCCCATTTGGTCCCTGCACTCCCTCCCTCATGCTTTTAGCTATCCTGTTTTTAATCTGATCAACCATGATTGTGATTGTCTGAGCATAATTTGAATTGTGGGTACTTTTTCCATCAATATATTCTGTTCTCAATTTTCCATATGCGCCACTGTAAACTTCGCACTTGTATAGCGCACTACTCACCCGTTAGGATCACAAGGCACTGTACGCATACCGCTGTGGAACCCTTCCTGGCTTTTCCCTGTGAGGCGCCCACTCCTGGACAGCTCCAGGGTGAAACCAGGTATCCAAGCGCTGTGAGGGCCGTTGTGGAGATTAAGCAAGCTATTGCCCAGAGTTACAGAGTGGGACCCATCATGCTTTCCCAGAGTTACAGAGTGGGACCCATCAATTAGATTAGGCACTGAGGCGAGAATTATCTGGTCCAAGGGAATTGAGACCAAGACAGGCTGAGGTGGGAATTGAACCCTGGGTCCAGGCCAGATCTCTGCATCAGGGTGTGCTGCTCTAACAATGGTGCCACACTTCTGCCACTGGAGGGCTTGACATTGAAATGGTCCCTAAGGAAGTTGACCCAGGCTTCTTCTGTCAAATGAGAGCTATTTCTCTGTACTGTTGTCTTTTGTAGTCTGTTTACCTTCGCCAGCACCTTTTGCTGTTTCTACTTTTTATATCATGAAGTGGTCTACCCAGAGGTTCTCTTCAGCTTCCTTTTTCAGTTGCCATATAAACTTTTTCTCAGCCGTTTTTAGTTGACTCAGGTCCTGAAGGGTATTAATATTTGGGCCTAATATGCAGTATTCGCAATGATATATTTATTGCTTTTTTAAGACTTTCAATTTGTCTGTTCTGTAAGATGGGGAGGTGGTTTGTTAGCATGGTTTGGTTATAGTGGGGTTTCTGTTGTGGCGTTTTTCTCTTGTCATCAAACATGACCCATCTTTTACTGAGTTAATTTTCCCAAGTGATTTAGTGAAGGTTTCCCAGCTAGTTGTTTCTTTTGGGCCAGCCATTCGCTTTTCTTCCCATAAATTCTTCGCAACAGCCAGTAGTCGATCTGGATGATAGGTTTTACGTTTGATCCTTTTGTTATTTAGTGTATAAATGGAACTAGGATCCTCCAGTGGACGATTTACAACAAGACTTTGCACTCATTATGATTTCTTGTGGAGATGGTACCTATGATTTTTTACTCCTATTTGGAAGTGTATAACTTTGCCAATCAGAGGGAGAGTTACAAAAGTATAGTCTATTGTATTGCTTGTTAGTGTGTTATGAATGTAAGCCGCAGGAAGGCGATCTCCCAGGAAGCCCCCATTTAGAGCACACAAAAAGGTAGATGCTCCATGTCCCTCTTTAGATTTTTCGCTAACTTGGTTTATTTTCCCCACTTCCGTTTTCCTGATGTGGAATATTCCATGTAGAAAAATGTTCCTCCAAAAAGTATTCATCTTCTGATGGCCCCAACAGATGGATATTAAACTTGCCCATCAGTATAAAATTTGGCAAAGGCTCCTCCGTTAATAGCCTTATTAATTTATCCCCCAGCAATTTCACTCCATTGACCTTATCACGTGGGTAGAAGTACATATTTATGCACACCAGCTATACGCCCGTATTGTCACTTCTTATGCGCACTCTGATTGATGGTAGGGCGTTTGTTGAAGTTGTCTTTATAATTAGAACCTTGGTCGCATAGATGCTCTTTATTGAAGTATATGTTGCAAGGCCACCTTTTGAGTGACCATATTTAGTGCTTTCTGCAGCAGGGAGATAATGGGGTTTTAATTCTTGCAGGTGAAACAGTTGGTCTAACCAGGTCTCTTGTAGAAATATAAGATCAAAACTTTGGAAATATCTCAGTGGCTGAGAATCCCTTGTTTTGCGTCCAAGGCCATTGATATTCCAAGGAGAATAATTGTAGAAGGGTATTGTCCACTGGTGACTTTTCCCTTTCAAGTCAAGCCTTATTATACCAAGTATTTAATGTTCTGGCTAGCCAACCCCAATCTCTGGGTGCTGAAGTGCGATTCCTGACTTCTCTCGCCCTCCAGCCGTCACTTGTCTTCTTCAGTGCTGTAGATGTACTGCAAGCCCCTCTGAGTACGGTTTGTGTCAGTGGCATTCTCGTAGTGTACCTGGGTCAGAGGCATAGCTGTTCATTGTGTTTTGGAAGCAGTTGTTGTGGCTAACCCATTTCCTGGAAGGACATCACTTTGATCCCCCAGGCATTTAGTTGTGCTTGCTCATCCATAATCCTCTTTGTTATTTCGAGCGATGCCCAGGTTAAATTAGTTGCCTTATTCTCTGAAAGATATTTGTACTCCTTAAATTCAACTTGATGTTGATAATTGCATAATATTCCCTTTATTGAGGATGTCCCCTCGTCCTCTAGATTTATACTCTGGGATGGACAAGGTGATTCTGGTTTCTGGCTGCAACTGTGAGTCCTTATACCTGCAATTAACTTGATGTGTCTGTTCTTCCGCTTTCAGAAGAATTGGTGCCCCCATCTGTGAGATTCCCAGGTACTTTCAATGGCTGAATTTAGCACTGAAGGATCCCCCTGTGCAGCTACTGTCCCCTCCTCAGTTGAGCTCAGTGTTCGCACCATCCTGGGTGTTGCCTCCCCTGCCCCCTTGGTCCTTCTCAGTTTCTTCGGTATTAGTGACCGACTGGTGAAGAGTGTTTTGCGTATTTGCAGTTGTTGTTTGGCTGACCCCCCCCTCCCCATCCATTTGACCTCTTGTTTCTGGTGTTCCAGGGGCAGTATGGAAGAACACTGTTATGTCAGTAATTTTATCCTGCCCTTCCTCTTCTGTTTACAGCATTGTTTTCAGGAGTATGCCTGCGGTTAATCCTGCTCCGTCCTTCTCCAACTGGCCCTAACCAAGGGGGGTCCTTCTTAGTTTCTTCGGTGTTAGTGACCGACTGGTGAAGGGTGTTCCACGCATTTGCTGTTGTTTTTTCGCTGGCTCCCTGCAGGAGGCTGGCCTGGCTTATAGTGGGTACCTGATGGTACTTACACCTTGTGCCAGGTCCAGTTATCCCTTATCAGTAGATTAGTAGTGTTCTAGCAGCTTAGGCTGATAGAGGTAGCTATAGCAGAGCAGCTTAGGCTGAACTAGGAGACATGCAAAGCTCTTACTATACCACTATACCATATAGCACTATATCATAAGAATCACAATACTCGGAGTTACTAAAAATAAAGGCACTTTATTTTAGTGACAATGTGCCAAAAATATCTCAGAGGATATACTCCCTTAGGAGATAAGTAAAATACACAAAATATACACACAAACTAAAATCAGGTAAGTAAACAGAAAAGTAGTGCAAACACTGTAGAATACAATAGGATGCAATAGGCCTAGGGGCAACACAAACCATATACTAAGAAAGTGGAATGCGAACCACTTAGGGACCCCAGGCCTAGTGTAGTGTGTAGAGGGTCACTGGGAGTGTAAGAAAGCACTAAGGGTGTCCAAGAATCCCCACCCCAAGACCCTGAAAAGTAGGAGTAAAGTTAACCTACTTCCCCAGAAACACACTAAAGCCATGATAGTAGATTCTGCAAAGACCACAACAGACTGCAAAGCACTGAAGACGGATTCCTGGACCTGAGGACCTGCAAAGGAAGGGGACCAAGTCCAAGAGTCACAAAAGTGTCCAGAGGGGGCAGGAGCCCACTAAACCCAGACGGAGGTGCAAAATGGCTGCCTCCGGGTGGAAGAAGTTGAAGATTCTGCAACAATGGAAGATGCCAGGAACTTCTCCTTTTCGCAGAATATGTCCCACGGCGTGCTGCAAGATGTAGAGTTGTTTCCATGCAGAAAGACCACAAACAAGCCTTGCTAGCTGCAAAGGTCACGGTTGAAGACCGGCCCAGGCCCAGGAAGGACCAGGAGGTCGCCCCCTGGAAGAGGAGACAGTGGGGGTGCTCAGCAACACAGAGAGTACCCACAGAAGATTGCAGCACCCGCAGAAGAACTTGAACACAGGTTCAAGAAACTGAGCACAGCGGTCGTCTCAACATTACAAAGGAGGGGCCCACGAAGCCGGTGGTCAACTCAGCGAGTTGAGCAATGAAGGACGGAGTGCTGGGGACCTGAGCTGTGCTGTGCACAAAGGATTCCTTGCAAAAGTGCACAGAAGCCCTAGCAGCTGCAGTTCACACATTACACAGGATTACTGTTTGGCGTGGGGAGGCAAGGACTTACCTCCACCAAATTTGAACAGATGGACCACTGGACTGTGGGGGTCACTTGGATCCAGCTCCTGTGTTCCAGTGACCACGCTCGTCACAATGAGAGGGGACCCAGAGGACCGGTGAAGCAGAAGTTTGGTGCCTGCATTAGCAGGGGGATGATTTTGTCGACCCACTTGAGATTTCTTCTTGGCTTCCAGTGCAGGGTGAAGGCAGAAAGCCCCCAGAGCATGCACCACCAGGAATCAGTCGAGAAAGCTGGCAGGATTAGGCACTACAATGTCGCTGGTAGTCTTCTTGCTACTTTGTTGCAGTTTTGCAGGCGTCCTGGAGCAGTCAGCGGTCGATCCTTGGCAGAAGTCGAAGAGAGAGATGCAGAGGAACTCTGGTGAGCTCTTGCATTCGTTATCTGAAGAGAATCCCACAGGAGAGACCCTAAATAGCCCTCAGAGGAGGATTGGCCAACTAGTCAGGTAAGCACCTATCAGGAGGGGTCTCTGACATCACCTGCTGGCACTGGCCACTCAGAGGCCTCCATTGTGCCCTCACACCTCTGCATTCAAGATGGCAGAGGTCTGGGACACACTGGAGGAGCTCTGGGCACCACCCCTGGGGTGGTGATGGACAGGGGAGTGGTCACTCCCCTTTCCTTTGTCCAGTTTCGTGCCAGAGCAGGGGCTGGGGGATCCCTGAACTGGTGTAGACTGGTTTATGCAAGGAGGGCACCATCTGTGCCCTTCAAAGCATTTCCAGAGGCCAGGAGAGGCTACTCCTCTCAGGCCCTTAACACCTATTTCCAAAGGGAGAGGGTGTAACACTCTCTCTCAGAGGAAATCCTTTGTTCTGCCTTCCTGGGACTGGGCTGCCCAAACCCCAGGAGGGCAGAAGCCTGTCTGTGGGTTGACAGCAGCGGTAGCTGTAGTGAAAACCCCAGAGAGCTGGTTTGGCAGTACCCGGGGTCCATGCTGGAGCCCCTGGGATGCATGGGATTGGCACCCCAATACCAGATTCGGCATGAGGGGACAATTCCATGATCTTAGTCATGTTACATGGCCATATTCATAGTTACCATTGTGAAGCTACATATAGGTATTGACCTATATGTAGTGCACACGTGTAATGGTGTCCCCGCACTCACAAAGTCCAGGGAAATTGCCCTTAACTATGTGGGGGTACCTTGGCTAGTGCCAGGGTGCCCTCACACTTAGTAACTTTGCACCTAACATTCACCAAGTGAGGGTTAGACATATAGGTGACTTATAAGTTACTTAAGTGTAGTGTAAAATGGCTGTGAAATAACGTGGACGTTATTTCACTCAGGCTGCAGTGGCAGTCCTGTGTAAGAATTGTCTGACCTCCCTAAGGGTGGCAAAAGAAATGCTGCAGCCCATAGGGATCTCCTGGAACCTCAATACCCTGGGTACCTAGGTACCATTTACTAGGGAATCATAAAGGTGTTCCAGTGTGCCAATCAAAATTGGTAAAAATGGTCACTAACCTGCAGTGACAATTTTGAAGACAGAGAGATCATAAGCACTGAGGTTCTGGTTAGCAGAGCCTCAGTGACACAGTTAGGCACCACATTGGGAACACATTCAGGCCACAAACTATGAGCACTGGGGTCCTGGCTAGCAGGATCCCAGTGAGACAGGCAAAAACAAACTGACACACAAGTAAAAATGGGGGTAACATGCGAGGCAAGATGGTACTTTCCTACACTCCCCCTCCATTTGTTCTCTTGTTTCTGGAATTCCAGGGGCAGTATGGAAGAACGCCGTTATATCAGTCATCTTTTTCCTGCCCTTCTTCTTCTGTTTCTGGCATTGCTTTGAGGAGTATGCTGCTGTTAATCCTGCTCTGTCCTTCTATGACTGCCTTAATTGAGGAGGATCCTTCTTAGAGACTGATTCCTCCACTGCCCTGGGTGTGAGCCCATCAATCTCTTGGCCTTCATTGTCTGCGTGCTTCTGTACAGGTTTGTTCCGTTTGTGGGTGTTTCCCTTATGAGTTCCATTCGTTTCAACCTTCTCAGTTATTTGGCCAGTTGCTGTAATACCCTGCATGGGGCTTTCCTGAATCCTGGCCTTTTGCTGATGGTAACTGCTTTTATGTCAGACAGGAGATCATCCATTACAGCTGGCAATGTTGATAGTTTGTTAACTATATTTATTACAACTGCTTATTTCATTAGTGAATCTAAGATGTAGAGAGTTATAGTTCAATGAGTTGATAAAAGCTCCCAAAATCCTTTTCACATCCTTCCCAAATTAAAAACAGATCATCAATAAAACGAACCCAGAGAGCTACTTTTTTCAGGGTGTCTGCACTCCTTTCCGTCCATACTACTTTGAAATTCCTTGATTGCTGGATTGCTGGATTACAGGAGTACAATTTTACTGCATCACTGGTTCCCTCACTGATATGCTCCTTATATGCATCTTATATGTGCTCCAATTGTGCTCCTCACAAAGACTACACTAGTGCTGCCTCTCCCCCACCAAGGAATGCTAAGAAATGCCAGAGAGTGCTGCCATTGTAAATCCAAGGTGGTGGTGGTTGGGGGGTTTGGGGTGGGGGGGGCACAAGCACACTGCACTGCTGTGCTACTTTGTTGCCAGGTCAAGAGACCACTGAAATTCCAAAAAGGGGCACAAATGCTCTCCCTTGTGGCTGACCTACTGGGGCACTGGAGCACTCTGCATCCACACCCACAATGCTCAGGTCCATTTGGCTGTCCAGCTGGCATGCTCGATAGATTGTACTTGCGCTTGTGTGCTTATGAGCCGTGTGCTGGGTGCTGCTGGTGAAATCGCAAAACACAGAGAACGTAGAGGGGCGTAGGAGAGTGTAGCAGAGTACTGCTGGGCAGTGCTGGGTAGCGGGAAGACTGAGGCAGCCGCCTACAGGATGACAGGCTACAAATAACTGGGAGCCTCATGGCAGCACAACTGCATGGCAGTGACAGATGCACAGACCGCAAACTGAGCCCCGTGCCTGCGTCTCCATTCGGGGCAGAGACCCAGTCAGACAATCACGCTACACCAGATACGCAGCTCTCTCCGAGCCGCATCATGATGCTCCGTCTCCCTTGCTACTCCTCACTCGGCGGAAACTCGAAGCGGGAAAACAAGGGCAGTCTCTCTTGACATACGTATCTGTTTGATTATCCCATTAAGATAATCCATTGCAATTCAGCTCTTCTCAGGGACTGCTCAATGTCACCACCTCCTGGTTTACTTGTCGCATGTTGTATACCATTAACATTCTTGGCTGGCCTGTCACCATTATGCCCTTCCCATATGTGTTTTACCATTGCCTATGAAAAATCCTTATTGGTGATAGAACACAATTTTCGTCTATTCACATTACTTGCTACATATTTCTTCCCACAAACTACAGTGCATAAACAACATGGGTGGTGTCACAACTTATCCATTGCTTGATATCTCTTTTCAGGCCATGTAGAACTTCAACACAGGTTTTGTTAAGGCCAAATGCACATTACATTTTAGACATTTTGAGAACCCTCTTTTCTTGGCTGGCAATCAATTTGATGCTCTTGGGTTCTTGCTGCACATATGACTATGTGATGCAGGAGTAACTCTCTTAATGTTTCGTCCATTCTTAAAATCTTCAAACTTTCTCTTAAAAGCTTCTTTATTTCATAGCTGGAAGTGTTGTAATTCACTAAATATCTCACATTCTTTAGTGTTTCTTCGTTTCTCTCAGCACATTTCTTTGGTACCAATAATTCATCCCTTTTTCTGTTTCTGTCTCTCTCCAGAGCCTCATCTGATACTTTTTAGGGTACCATCTCATTCTGAATCTTGTGTATATGTCATAAGCTTGTCTCTCAAACTCATATTCTTCTGAGCAGTTTTGCCTCATTCTAAAGAACTCTCCATCTGGCACTCTCCATTTTAATGCCTTAGAGTGGTCACTACTTACATGCAACATACTGTTGCAGCTTGTTGGTTTCCTATGGAGTCTGGTGCAAATGTTACCGCCCTTTATATAAACACCGATGTTGAGGTAGTTTTTCTCTACTCTGCTTATTAAATTAGTGAATCTCAGATTTAAAGAGTTATAGTTCAATGAGTTGATAAAAGCTTCCAAATCCTTTTCACATCCTTCCCATATTAAAAACAGATCATCAATAAAACTGACCCAGAGAACTACTTTTTTCAGGGTGTCTGCACTCCTTTCAGTCCATACTACTTTAGCCTCCCACCATCCCATCAGTAGGTTGCCATATGTTGGGGCACAGGCAGTACCCATCGCAGTACCCTGTTTTTGCAGGTAAAATCTGTTGTCAAATAACAGCAAATAATGTCAAATAATAACACATTATTAGAGAGGCGCCATCATCTCAATTAGCATTTCTGTGTTTTCTAACAGGGTTAACTGAGCTTGATCTTAAAAAGTATTTGCAGGCATCCAGGCAATCTTTATGTTGTATCGATGTACATAGAGATATTATTATATCTATAGCTGCCATAATATTGCTGGCTTGCCATGGGATTATGTTCACTCTATTAAGAAAATTAATTGAATCTCTCAGGTAGGATGGAAAAGTCGGTACAAATGGAAACAAAAAGATATCAATGAATCTAGAAGTTTTTTCCAGAAGCAAATTTATTGAGCTCACTGTTGGTCAGCCAGGCGGGTTTACACTACCTTTATGCACTTTTGGTATAAAATATATTGTCGGCCTAACTGGATGGTCCTTTTTGAGATATCTGTGCTCTTCGTCATCCAGTAATCCTCGCTCATACCAGTCTTTTAATTTCTAATGGTAGCTAGTCATGATTCCATTTGTTGGATCTTTGGATAACATTTGATAATGTACTCTATTTTCTAATTGTCTTCTGACTTTTCTTATATAGTTTTCTCAATCCAACTGCCACCTTTGTCAGATGCCTTGATTAATATATCCTGGTCCTTTTTTTAGATCTTTGAGGGCATTCCAATCCTGATTTGTCATGTTATTTTTGGTGTATTTCAGTTGCTATTTTGTTTTGCTCACTCTGGCTGATCCTGTTCAAGCCTTCAATCATTACTTCTTGAAACAAATCAATCTTGTTGCTCAACGGCAAACATACATATCTATTTGTATTTTTATATATATATATATATATATATATATATATATATATATATATATATATATATATATATATATACAAAGGGACCACAATCACGGTACACCTGGTAGCAGTTGAAGAGGCATCAGCATGCTGTTGAGTTGTCAAGGAGATACTAATCCCTTGTATGTGTACAAGACACTTGAAGACTGCAACAATCTGTGGGTGAGAAGACTTCAAATATGTCATGAGAGAACTCCACATCTGCAAATACATCTAGGTAACCGTCAGGAGAACCGGACCCAGGACTTTAATTATATCAACTCACAACTCATTTTTAATGAATAGTACTTTTAATTACTATGGCCCTCATTATGAACATGCAGGCAATCACCGCTCCGCCGGCAGTGGCAGTAACTACCACCAACAGGCTGGCGGTCCTGACCGCCAAATAATGAAGCACATGAGAAACAGTCAGCGGGCTATCCACACACCGCCAGCAGAGAAGTGCCGACATCGACGGAAGAGGCCGCCCACAGGCCAACGTAAAGGCCCCACTCTCCCAACAAATAATGAAGCACAAGCGGAAACAAACCAAATAAAAGGAAACACTCACTGTAGGCACACACAACACGCTGAAGCAGATATGGAGAGGGAGTTGCAAATAATGCCAGTCCTGCTCCTTGCAATATACCTCCACGATCGTGACCGCTGACGGAGAAGACAACGGTAAGTACCGCAACCTAGTAAACAAGGGACGAAAGGGCACAGTTACACACCCACCCACCCCACCCACCCCTCAACGCACTCCCAAACCCTCCCACCATCACAGCCATTCACACCAGAATAAGAGGTACCTACCTGACAGAAGGCAAATAAAACCTGCCCAAATTACACACGTGCACACCACACCCCCACAATGAAACATTGAACCACGTCTCCATATTGTGCCAACAGCACCACTGGGCACACAAACTTTAATACAAAATAAAATATGAATGTCCAAATTAGGCCAGTTGCCAAACAATGAGAAACAGCCTGAAGGGCCCAAATGGCCAGAACTTGACTCCCACATGTGGACATCAATGGGCAGCCAAGCACTTCAGGGAACAGGGGCAGAGGGTTGCGGGGGTGGGGACTTACGTCTGGGAGGGGGGCTTGGGCTTACATTTGGGAGGGGGTTTGGGTTTGCTCTTGAAAGGTGGGGGAGCGGGCTTGGACCGGGGGGTGGCAGATGGACCTGGGGCAGCACGGGGCTTCTTCCTCTCTGGGGAAGGGGCACGGAAATGGGAAGGGCAGACTGGGGCGGACTTAGACGAGGAAGGAGTAGACACGGCAAGGAGATGGGCACTTTTAGGGACCAGGCGGTGTGGGCCAGTGGGTTCAAACAGGTCAACATGGGACAGGAAAGGTTTTTCAGGGGCAGTTGGGGTGGACATGGAGGAAGGTGTGGGAGTGGAGGTAGAGGGAGTGCATGTAACTATTGTAGGTGTACTTGACTGGGATGAAGGTGCCTGTACAGTATGCTAAGGTGTGGTGGATGTATGTTGAGTGGGTGTCTAGGAACGTTCGAGTATCTTGGGAGGAGGGGGGTGGACACAGTGGGACAGACAGGCTGCCAATGTAAATGTTGTTGTCTGGGTGTCTGCAGGTCTGGTGAGTGTGCTGCATGTGTCAGTCAATGTCGTTGTGGTGAGTGCAGGTGTGGTGTCTGAGGTGGATGACTGGATGTCTGATGTTGTGGTGACTGCAAGAATGGGGCCAGCAGCAGTGACTGAGGATGCAGTGCTAGTTGGTGTGCATGTTGAGGTGACAGACAGGGAGGTGGGAGAGGGGGGACACTGGGGGAACTGGATGTTGTTGTGTGGGCCTGTGTATGTTGGCTGTGTGTATGCCTGTGGTGGGAAGTGTGGTGCTTGTGTTTCTCTGTTTGCTTCTTGTGTGTTGAGGTATGTGCATAGCTGCCTGAATGTGTGCTTGGGATGGGTGAAGGGAGTGGGGTGCTGGAAGGGGTAGAGGTGGTTGGAGGGGGAATGGAAAGACAAGGGACACTGGCTGCCGTCAAAGAGGAGGCCAGAGCCTGAAAAGATCTCTGTAGGCCAGACATGGCACCATGAATGCCTTCCAGGTATGCATTGCATTGCTGCATCCGGGATGCTAGCCCCTGAATGGCATTCACAATGGTTGTCTGCCCTACAGATATGGTCCTCACGAGGTCAATAGCCTCCTCCGCGAGGGCAGCAGGGCAGGTTGGGGCAGGGGATGAGGTGCCTAGGGCGAAGAAGACACCCACCCTTCTGGGTGAGCAGGCACAGGCAACCGAGTGGGGAGCAACTGGGAGGGCGGTGATGGTATAGGGGTGGCGGAAGATAACACAGAATGGGTGGGCCCACTAGGGTCCGCCACCACCAGGGAGCTCCCATCGGAGGAGGTATCAGAGTCACTACCTCCAGTGGTAGTTGCCTCTCCCGTGGTACTCCCCTTGCCCTCCAACCCACTGGTCCCCTTGACGTCGGTCAACTCTGCCACCTTAGAACTGTGGGCCGCTGCATCCCCACTCACCGGTGCCATTGCTCCCTCGCCAGATGATGCTGATGTACACAAAGAATACAACAGCACAGGGGTGGGGAGACAAAACATAAGAGAAATCTGTAAATACCTGAATGGATGTACATACTTGGTGCACACACACTGCCATCCAGCGTACACACCTACACGCAGCACCTACAACTATAGTCATGACTATGCCCCTGACTTGTGGCCCCTACCCCAACATAAAACTCATTTCCCACATGGCACACGGACCTGATGAACTGTTAGACCTGCCCCAACCATTTCCGTGCCCATGGGGGGCAGGACTGCTGGAAGACACCTGTCAGAGTGCCTGGCACTAGACAGCATACATACCACAGCACCCAAACACATCCTTCAAAGTGGTATAAAACGGGGTTGGTACTCACCCCCTTGTGGCTGCTGTGCTGCCTTCAAGCGTCCATCCAAATCCGGATATGCCACCGCCAGAATGAAGCACATTAGGGGGGTCTGGATCCAATGGGCTCCCCTTCCTTATTGGAAGGACTTCGACAGCTGCTTCCTGCAGTGGGTGCTCCGCCGGTTGTAGACCCCCAGGGTCCGCACCTCCCTGGCGATCGCCTGCCAGAGTCCCCTCTTCTGATGGGTGCATGCCACCCTAATGGGAAGGCCAAGGGGTGCCTGCGCCCCACATGTAGACAGAGGCCCCGCTCAGGACACTGGAGAGGGAAGTATGGACAGTGAGGATTACCCTGGCCCGTCACACAGTCCTGGACTGTCACCCTCCAGCAGCCCCACCCAGGATACCACAGACAACAGTGAGTACTGCATCTAGCACACGGGGGGGAGGTAAAAGAGAGTGACACACACATGTGACACGCAACACCCCCACCCCACACCCTCACCCACAACACCATACACACTAACACATCCAACAACATTACAGATACACCCCGTTACCCACTGGAAGAACGCAAGGACAAAAGGAAGTTAGTTCAATCAGTGATATTTTGGAACATGCAGATATAGCAAACAAATTTTAAAAAACAGTATATACAAATATTTACATTATGTACAGAAGGCCGTACACTATTGTCCCTTGTAAATGTCCGTGGACCAGTGGGCCCAAACATCATGTGCGAAGCCCACACTTGACTCCTGCCTCCAAACAGAGAGAACACTGCAGGGGCATCAGGTTGAAAAAACACAGGGACTTCAGGGGGAAGGGGAGGGCGGGCAACTTAACTGGAAGATGGTACTTCGCCACTGCTCCTCGAGGGGGCAACATGCCCACTGCTTGGTCCTGGGGAGTGCAAAGCCACAGTCTCTCAAGTGGGTGGTTTGCCCACTGCTTGTTCCTCGGGAGTGCAAAGCCACAGTCTCTCAAGTCTCTCAAGTGGGTGGTTTGCCCACTGCTTGGTCCTGGGGAGTGCAAAGCCACAGTCTCTCAAGTGGGTGGTTTGCCCACTGCTTGCTCCTGGGGAGTGAAAGCCAGAGTCTCTCAAGTCTCTCAAGGGGGTGGTTTGCCCACTACTTGGTCCTGGGGAGTGCAAAGCCACAGTCTCTCTAGTGGGTGGTTTGCCCACTGCTTGCTCCTGGGGCGTGCAAAGCCACAGTCTCTCAAGTGGGTGGTTTGCCCACTGCTTGCTCCTGGGGAGTGTAAGGCTACAGTCTCTCAAGTGGATGGCTTCTCCAATGGTTCTGGAGGGGGCTTTGTGCCCAGTGTGCTTCATCCTGCCAAGGATTGGGTGAGTGGGTGCATCTCTCCACTGGTTCTGGCGGGGGCTTTGTGCCCAGTCTGCTTCATCCTGCCAAGGATTGGGTGAGTGGATGCATCTCTCCGCTGGTCCTGGAGGGGGCTTTGTGCCAGTGTGCTTCATCATGCCAAGGATTGGGTGAGTGGATGCATCTCTCTCACTGGCCTTGTGCCCAGTGATGCTGCATGTGAGGTGTGGCAGTTCCCATTCCCTCACCTGGGTGTCTGAGCCACAAGATGTGCAGGGAACAGGTAGCATGATACTCCATGGAGGCAGAGCCACACTCCGTCCGACTTAGGCTGCAACTGCTGGTAGTGCCAGTGATGGTGGTGGTGCCTCATGTGGTGTGTGCAGGGTCCAGGATCTCTCCTGCAGCTTCGGACGGCTGACCACTGGGGATGCTGCTGATGTCCGATGTAGTGGCACCGGCTGGGCAAGTGGCGGTGCAGGTGGTGGTGGAGGTGGCTGTGGCAGTGTCTGTGGCGGAGATGGTGCCGGTACTGCCCGTGGTGCAGGTGTCTGTAGTAGTAGTGGAGGGAGACACCAGGACGTCTCCAGCAGCCTCGGACGGCTGACCACTGGGGAGGATGTTGGTGACTGTCGTTGTGGCAGCGGCGGTGCAGTGGGTGGTGCAGATGGTGGGGCAGGGGGTGGTTCAGGTGGCGGTGCAGGTGGTGGTCCTTGCGGTGGTGCTTACCGTGGTACAGGTTGCTGCCCTGTCAGGAGAAATGGTGGTCACCAGTCCCTCACCAGGAGGCTCCGTGCCCTGAGGTGACTTGCCCTTGCTTTTCTGTCCCTTCCCCACCTTCGTAGCCGCTGCTGGGACCTTGGCACTATCCTCTTTGGTTTTGGATGAGGCTTTGCTGGGTGGGTGGTGCGTCTTTTCCCTGCTGCATGCCGGCCTCTTCTTAACCTTGGCAGGTGGCAAAATCGGGTGGTCCTTAACATCGGTAGGTGGCACACTGGCAGCCCTGATGGGTGCCCCCCGATCCTCTTGGACTTGCAGGGACCACAGCGGACGCCGATTTTGTGGCTGAGGTGCTGGCCTGGGATCTAGACATTGTGGCCCTAGGGGAAGGACTGGGTGGGGGGAGGTGTAGGGAAGAGGTCAACGTTAGCCAGGAAAAGTTGTTTTGACACACTGAGATGGGAAGATGGAGGGGGTGTGTTAGTGGAGGAAGAGGTAGTGGTTGTAGGTGGTGTACGCCTGCTGAGTTTGGGTGAAGGTGCATGGGCTGGAGGCTGTTGTGAGGTGGATGGCTGTTGAGTGGGTGTGTGACTGCATTTGTGTACTTTGGGAGGAGGGCTCACAGACACACTGGGGGAGGACACAGGGAATGTGCGCATGGTAGTGGGGGTGGTGATTGCTCGTGAGGGGTGTGTTGTGATGGGCATGCTGGTGATGAAGGCAGTGGCTGATGATGTAGTGCATACAGGTGTGAATGGAGACGCTACTGGGAGGGAGGTGGACAAAGAGGAGGAGGGGGACACAGTGGAGGAAGTTGATGTTGGTATGTGTGCATGGGTATGGTGCTTGTGTGAGTGCCTGTGTGATGATGTGTGGTGCTTATTTTTTCCTGAGCCACTTTTGTGTGTTGATGTGTGTGCATGCTGGTCTGAAGGTGTGCTTGGGATAGGCTGAGGAAGAGGGGATTGGGTCTGGGTAGTGAAAGTTGGAGGAGGGAGGCTGGACACAGGGGCAATGGCTGCCATCAGTGCTGAGGCCTCAGCCTGAAATGCTCTCTGTTGGGCCGCCACACCAGAATGAATGCCCTCCAGGTATGCATTTGTTTGTTGCAAATGCCTCTCGACACCCTGGATGGCATTGAGAATGGTTGACTGCCCAACAGTGAGGGATCGCAGGAGGTCAATAGCCCCCTCACTGAGGGCAGCAGGGCTGACTGGGGCAGGGCCTGAAGTGCCGGGGGCGAAGGAGATGCCCACCCTCCTGGGTGAGCGGGCACGGGAAACAGGCTGAGGGGCTCTGGGAGGGTGGTGCTGGTAGTGGGGGTGGCGGCTGTACCTGTTGTTGGGGTGGGCACAGAGTTGTCTGCCACTGCCAGGGTGCTTCCATCAGAGGAGGAGTCGCTGTCACTGGTATCTCCTCGTGTCCCCGTCGTGGAGCTCCCCTCGCCCTCCGTCCCACTGGTGCCTTCACCCTCAGTGGATTCACCCTCATGGGCCAATGGGGATGCTGCTCCCTCAGTCACCGGTGCCTCTGCTCCTCCGCCAGATGATGCTAATGCACACAAGGGTAGGGTGACAAAACAAGAAGGGGGGGATAGACAGAGGATACACATGGTCAATGCCAGCAACACCGCTACAGTTGGCGTACACAACACACACTGAGCTGCCCTATGCACTAGGCCATGCCCAGCACTCACTAAGGTAGTCACCAGCCCATGGGGTACAATGCCTAATGCCAGCACCTGCACACTTGACACCCACAGGGCCCTACCCAATAGTAGTTGGTCACTTGTACCATTGGGGTAGAGGTGCTTCAGAGCCTGCAAACAAGGGACCTACCGTGGCAAGATCGCCCTGGCCTAGGGGAACCCACAGCCCACATCTCCCACCCAGCTAGTTCCTAAAGCGCACAAAGTCATCTTTCTGAAACTGTACTCACCCCCTTGTGGCTGCTGTGATGCCCTCAAGCACCCATTCAACTCCTGATAGGCCACCGCCAGGATGTGAAACATCAGGGGGGTCATGGTGCGACAGGCACCCCTTCCACGTTGGGAGGCCAGCCCCAGCTGGTCCTCCGCCGTCTTCTTGTACCAGCGGCGCAGGTCCTCCCATCTCTTGCGGCAGTGGGTGCTCTGCCTGTGATAGACCCGCAGGGTCCGCACCTGCTTGGCGATGGCACGCCAAATACCCTTCTTCTGGTGGGCACTGACATAGAGGGAAAAGACAGCGGAAAATGTAATTACTAACCCGTCCGGACCATCATACTCATTGCCCACCAGTTCCCACTCATGCCCTGACGCATATACAGTGACCACCTCTCATGCCGCATTCAGACCAGGACGCCTTAGCACCCCCCAACATGTGGCTTACATCCACACCACTCCAAACAGGCATTGCCCACGCATCATGCTCACAGTGTACTCACCTGTTTGTCTGGAGGACCATAGAATAACGTGCACTGGGGGAGGACCCCATCCACCAGTTTCTCCAACTCCTCTGCAGTGAAGGCAGGGGCCCTTTCCCCAGACACTGTGGCTATTGTCGCTTCCAAACTCGGGTCACAGCAGCACTTGCAGTGTAGGTCCTCTCCTGTTGATGGTCAGGTAGCATGTGAGTATATAGGTAGAAAATGGCGGTGACGTCCGCGACGTTGCATACCGTCACCGCCGGCGTACATCGGGATTGGCTCCTGGAACCCATAGGGCCCAATGATAACCAATGAGGAGTTGCGCGGCAGTCTTCGACCGCCTACCACGATGCTGCACAACGCCAGCGCAGTTACCTCATTTCCCTTTGTCCCTCCTCACAGTTCAGGCA
This sequence comes from Pleurodeles waltl, assembly GCF_031143425.1. Classification (NCBI taxonomy): domain Eukaryota; kingdom Metazoa; phylum Chordata; class Amphibia; order Caudata; family Salamandridae; genus Pleurodeles; species Pleurodeles waltl. The sequence continues at coordinate 1,166,326,494 of NC_090448.1, forward strand.
GACACCATTTCAGGGGGGCACATGGCATGGCACCTAACTGCGACACAGCACATATTGGCACATATACTGACTCTCGATTACACACACTGCTTCTGTGACATTAATGCAAACACAGGTGTGCTGTTTATGTGGTAAATGACCGTCTGCTCACCGTTCTCCTCCATAGGCTACAACCGCTGAGGCAGCATATGAGATGGCGGCATCCACCGGTGTACAGACTCCTGGTGGACCTGTCGACAATGGAGGACAGACACATTATAATCACATACAGATTTGATTGTGCCACAATCCAAGAACTGTGTGCCCAATTGGAGCCAGACCTGATGTCAGCTATCCGCCAGCACACAGGAATCCCCCCCTAGTGCAGGTCCTGTCAGTGCTTCATTTCCTGGGAAGTGGCTCCTTTCAGACTACAGTGGCCATGGCATCAGGGATGTCTCAGCCAATGTTCTCCAACGTGTTGACCAGGGTGTTGTCTGCCGTGCTGAAAAACATGTGCAACTACATTGTGTTCCCCCAGGTGGGGATTTGGCCACAGTGAAAGCTGACTTCTATGCCCTGGGACATATCCCCAACATCATTGGTGCCATTGATGGTACACATGTGGCATTTGTCCCCCCCCGCAGAAATGAACAGGTGTACAGGAATAGAAAAAGCTATCATTCGATGAATGTGCAAATGGTGTGCTTGAAGGACCAGTACATCTCCCATGTGAATGCCAAATATCCAGGCTCTGTGCATGACGCCTATATCTTGAGAAATAGCAGCATCCCTTATGTGATGGGCCAACTCCAGAGGCACAAGGTGTGGTTAATAGGTGAGCCCAAGGTCCACACACAGTATATGTAGGTGTCTGGGTATGGGGTTGTCCCTAAGGGTTAGTGTGTGTCTCACAATTTTCCCTCGATATTTACAGGTGACTCTGGTTACCCCAACCTCTCATGGCTACTGACCCCAGTGAGGAATCCCAGGACAAGGGCAGAGGAACGTTACAATGAGGCATATGGGCAAACAAGGAGGATTATTGAGAGGACTTTCGGCCTCCTGAAGGCCAGGTTCCGGTGCCTCCATCTGACAGGTGGATCCCCGTACTACTCACCCAAGAAAGTGTGCCAGATCTTCGTGGCATGCTGTATGTTGCACAACCTGGCATTGAGATGCCAGGTGCCTTTCCTGCTGGAGGATGAGCTTGGTGATGGTCTTGTGGCAGCGGTGGTGCCTGTGGACAGTGAGGAAGAGGAGGCAGATGAAGAAGATGTGGACAACAGAACAAACATTATCCAGCAGTACTACCAGTGACACACAGGTAAGAGAGTGTAACTCCTTTTCACATTTCAGTATACTTTAGGACGTTGTACATGGCAGCCTCTTATCCTCTGTGTATGGCCACTGACTGTTCCCTTTGGGTTTCCTTTTATCAGATCTGTGTACCCCATTCTGGCTTCTGCTATGTGTACTGCTGCCAACCAACTGTCATACATTGGTATAATTCAATGAACATAGACATTGCAATGCTTTGGGAATGTAGTAAGAATACATCTTTAGAATCATTACACTGTATGGTTTATATTTAAATGGTGTTTATTTTTTGTGCTAAATAGTATGGGGGTACGTGCAAGGGGCTGGGGTGATGGTGGAGGAAGGTCCATGGTAGAGTCCCGTCTCTTGGTATCACAGGTGCATTGTCCAATGTGGCATGGGAAGGGGAGTAATGGCAGTTCAAGGTGGACAGGGTGACAGAGTGGGACAGAAGGGTGACAATCAGGAGAGTCCTATTTCCTGGCGGGGGTCTTGGCAATGTTCTCTGTCTTCTGCCTGGATCGCAGGGACCGTTTGCGGGTGGTTCTCCTTCTGCATGGGGTGGGGTGCTGGTGGCCTGTTGGTCCAGTGGCAGGGCCTCCTGTCCACTAGCGACGGCTAGTGTCAGGGACCCTTTGTTGTGCCACTGCCTCCCTCATGATCTTGCCCATGTCAGCCAGCACCTCTGCTATGGTGACCAGGATGGTGTAGATTTTTGTGAGGTCCTCCCTGATCCCCAGGTACAGTCCCTCCTGCAGCCGCTGGGTCTCCTGCAACTTGGTCAGTACCGTGCCCAGGGTCTCCTGGGAATGGTGGTTTGCTCCCATTATGTTTGAGAGGGCCTTGTGGAGGGTCCGTTTCCTTGGCCTGTCCTCCCCCTGTCGCACAGCAGTCCTCGCAGCTTCCCTGTTGTCCTGTGCCTCTGTCCACTGAACCGTGTGCCCACTGCCACTGACCCCAGGTCCCTGATTGTCCGAGGTTTGTAGGGTTGACTGGGGTCCCTGTAGTGGTGGACACACTGCTGATTGACGTGTCCTGGGGACAGTGGCATGGGCCCGCTGGGTGGGTGCTGTGGTGGTGTTTCCTGAGGGGGGAGGGTCTGTGGTGGGTTGGGACTGTGGCAGGGTTACCGACTGTCCAGAGGTCCCTGATGGGCCAGGTTGGTCATAGTGATCCAGGCGTGCAGAGCTGCTGTCATCACTGTGTGCCTCTTCTGTGGGGGGACTTGGATGTAGCTGGCACCTCCTTTCAGGTGACGTTCGGTAGGTTTCCTGTTGGGATACAAATGCATTGTTATTGTATCTGTGTGTGCCATCTTGTGCAATGGGTGTGTTTCCCTTATATAATTGTGGTTTCCCTGTCGCATTGGCCTTGTGTGATTGCTGATTGTGTGGGCTGGCTGTGTCTCTCTACTGGGCATGCTGTGAGGATGGGTGTACATGCATTGTGGTTGCATGCAGGGCTTGGTATTGGGATGTGTGGGTTGTGATGGTGGGGTAGATATGAGGCGATGGAGTGATGGGAGTGAGGGTAAGGGTGGGGGTATGTGATGGCATGTACGTAGGGGGGATAAAGTAGTAAAAATATTTGACTTACCAGAGTCTAGTCCTCCTGCTACTCCTGCGAGGCCCTCAGGATGCATGATCGCCAAGACTTGCTCCTCCCATGTTGTTAGTTGTGGGGGAGGAGGTGGGGGTCCACCTCCAGTCCTCCGTACAGCAATCTGGTATCTTGTAACCACGGAACACACCTTCCCCCATAGGTCGTTCCACCTCTTCCTGATGTCATCACTGGTACTTGGATGCTGTCCCACAGCATTGACCCTGTTGACGATTCTCTGCCATAGCTCCATCTTCCTTGCAATGGACGTCTGCTGCACCTGTGATCCGAATAGCTGTGGCTCTACCCGGATGATTTCCTCCACCATGACCCTTAGCTCCTCCTCAGAAAACCTGGGGTGTCTTGGAGGTGCCATGGATGTGCTGTGAGTGATATGTGTGAGGTAATGTGTGGGGTGATGTGTTGTGATGTATACTGTGATGTGCGTGGATAGTGTATGAGTGATGGTGTTCTGTGCCTCTGATTGGGTGTGTGTTCTTTGCTTGTCTCTCTGAGCCCGGTCTCTTTTTTTTGGTTGTAAGGGGTTGTGGGTATTGTGGGTGTGTGTTTTATAGTGGTGTGAGTGTGTGGGTGTGGTGTGTGTATGTGTGTCAAGTGCGTGTATTTTGAATTGTCCAATGTGGTGTTGTTTTGTAAATGTGTGTGTATTTTGAGCGCAGCGTGTCTACTGCCAATTGTTTACCGCGGTTGAAAGACCGCCGCGTTGATTCGTGGGTCGTGATACTGTGGGCGTATTCCTGTTGGCGTGACGGTGTGGGTTTTGCTATTGCCAGTTTATCACTGACCTTTGGTGTGGCGGACTTGTGTGGGTGTCTGTATTGTGGTGGTATTCGCTGTGTGGGTCATAATACCCGTGGCAGATTACCGCCGCAGGTATGGTATCTTGGCGGCCGTCGGCACAGCGGCAAGCAGGATTTACCACCAGGGTTGTAATGAGGGCCAGAATGTTTTACGCTTTAACATCTCATATACGTAGAATGAGATATTTCTGTTCAATTTCAAATAAAAAATATATTTATTCTTATAAAAAACTATAATATTTTTTTTTATTGAAATAAAAAGAGGGAAATGAGTCCAGCTGGACTTGAACCCCCAAAGCTCAGTGTGAAGGTCTCTGACCTTCACACTGAGCTAAGTTTTTACATTTTTTTTTGCTCTTTATGGGCGTTCAGGGACCGCAAAGGAGCCCTAAAGCCACAGCAAACTGCTATGTCCCTGGGGTGGGCACTCCGGGACTTAGCAGAAGCTGGCCCTGGAGAGTGGTGGTCTCCAGGGCCATCAGTCGCTCCAAGTGGAGGGCCATTTGTCCCCCCTCCAACTTGGACATAGCCCCGGGGGGGTGGTGGTCCCCAGGGTGTGGGGGTCCCAAAGGGACCTCCTTTCCTATTTTAAATATTTGCCCGGGGGGATGGTGATTATTATCTGAATTCCCCAGGGAGGTGGTGGTCCCCGGGCAGCTAGTGGGGGCAGAGTGACCCCACACATTAGATAACAGCCCTGGAGAGCTGGCAATCCCCAGGGCAGCAGGGAGCACGCAGCCCCCGCATAAAACTCATAAGCCTCCGGGGGGTGGTGATCCCCGGGGCAGCGAGAGGGGGCCAGGAGCCCGCCCCGCTTTTTTACATATAAGCCTCTGGGACTTGGTCCACCCGGGGGCATTATAATAATGAAGGGCGGAAGACTGCAATTTATTTTTGTTCATTTTACAGCGGATCCACAGATCCACTGCAACTCTGCTCGTAAAATTAAAAAATATATTTTTCAGCCCTGGGGGTACCTTTGGGACCCCACCACCAGAACTAAGGGGTCAGAGTGTTCGTACGCTGGCACCTTTTCTTTATTTTTACTTTTTTTTGGGACTCGGCTTTGGTAGTATTATCAGCCAACCAGATCTCTGCATGAGATCGGGAGGGGGTTGCAAATCCTTCACATCCCTAGATATCAAATCTTGATCTTCTTTCATTTCTCTAAAACTACTGAATGGAATTACACAAAAATAAAAAAGCACTCTTTCTGGACAAGGACCTGCCAAATTTAGTGTAATTATTTCCAGTAGTTGTTGCACTATCTCTGTTCACAAGCCCTATGGAAAATTGAACGGGGAAAATATGTTTTGGGACCCCTCTCCCCCACCCCCCCTTTTTCTTGCACCTCCCCAGGCAGGTCACCCTGAAACTTTCCAGGCAGCAGTTAACAGGACTGGAAAATTTCCTTGGAAAGTTTTGTGAAGATTTGTTAAGCAGTACCAAAGATACAGGCAAGTAAAACAAGCGTTTGTAATGCATTAGGTCTTGCATGTTCTTGAGTTAGAGCTACTGGCAATGTAAATTCAGAACTGGACTTTTCTTGCCACATAAATTGTTTAACCCTATTTCATAATTTCATCGTTTCCTGCCATGTTTGGGTTGTCACTGGCAGATACTGACGTCAGAAATCACAAGCTCTTGAGGTGACCGGAGAAGATGATTGCACTACCTCTGTAAACATCTGGAAAAGTATTTTCTTTTTATTCTAACAGAATGAAAAGTCTTGCAAGCATTCTTGCCTCACATTTCAATAAGAAGAGCAGCCTGAGAAGATTTATGGCCCCACTAAAGGACATAAGCAATGCCCTGTGTTCGATGTCGTGAGTACTGACAGGGAGGGACCCTGGAGAGAGACTCGAGATGGGATGCGAGGCAAAGCAAGTTTCACATCATTGCTTCTAAATTTAGCTACAATCTACCAGAAAGGGCATATTGTGGCTTTCGTGAGCAGTGAACTAAACAATCAGGTGTTTCTTTTGTAAAATAAGCTTATTATTTTAGGAGCCAGAGCTAAACGAGGACAGCACTGGAATAAATCCAAAACAAATGTCAGTGACATGGGATGAGATGGGAGAAATGGAATGCTGCAATTAAACGCAGGCAGCTATCAGCCTAAAACACCCACAGTGAAATGGGAGCACCAAAGAAATAACAGTCCGTCACAGCAACAGATAAAGAAACCAAAGTGGAATAATACAGTAGTTGGTCACTGCTATGAAACAGAAAAAGGAGGGAGAAAAAGGCAGAACTAACCACTAGTGAGCAAGAATTATTAAAGGACACTGAAACCAACAAATGAAATCCCTTTTAGCCATAAGAAGTATTCTAAAAGTATACTTATGCTCAACCTAAAAATGCTTTTTTATAAAGAAACTAGGTTCTAACTATAACTACCTAGTGGCAACCTCCACTAGATAATACACATATATATATATATATATATGTATATATATATATATATATATATATATATATATATATATATATATATATGTATATATATATATATATATATATATATTTATATATATATATATATACATATATATACATATATATATATATATATATATATATATATATATATATATATATACATATATATGTATATATATACACCAAGCTTTGAACTTCAAGAATCAGCGGGCTCTCCAGGGCAGTGTTAAAATTCCATTTACGCAGACAAACGGTTTTCGGTTCAGCAGAGCCTTTCTCAAGGTAAATTGTGCCCAATCCCTTACAGAATAAGTACAAACAATCATCGCAGAAATGGACAAATGATTCAGACAAAAGATTCAACAGCAGAGAACGTGCATAATACTTCTTATAATACAAATGAATGAGCAATTCATCCCAAATACATAATAACATATTAAAATAATAAGGGGGTGTGGCCAAGATTGCAGCCGAGTCGGAAGCTTAGAAATGAGCTCCGCCTCAGGCCCATGAAAAATCCTGCCAAACATCACCCATCCGACAGCCCCGAACATCCAGGCAGGAGCGGGAGTGGTGCAGAAGCTGATCGAAGCCGTGGGATGTGCAAACCGGCACCGGGCCACTAGAATTGAAGGCAACCTGCAGACCGCGCTGGGGCCTGTGGAACGCGATCCGGGCTGGGGCCGACAGCGAGCATCTGATCGGGCTGTGGCAACGTTGGTTCGGCCCCCACCCGTGCAGTAATACCACCTGTGGTGGGACCGCGCAGCGGTCCGGATCAGCGGCCTCATTAGCGACCCTGTTGCCACTCCGCTATCTCCTCTGGGTCCTCTGCCCAAATTTTCCGGCAGCCATCGAGCGCTACTTTCGTGCCAGGGAACCCGATGCACAAACCCGCACTGGACTGAGGAGGCCATGCGGTGATACTGGGAGGGCGAGTGGATAATCATAGCCTCTACCCGCAACTAGGAGGGGGTGGTGAAAGTTAAGACCGGGCACGAGACAACAGTCCAACACCGGTGCTAATAGCCTTGGACGTATTACCAGAGGGAATGCCACCCTCCCCACCACCTTAACTCAGGACAGTAGAGGAGGCCCCCCTCAATTTTAAGTGGAACTCACCGTGAGGGGCAATTGGGAACCATACTCCCTACAAGTGTCGCACCCCGCACTGGTGGCCACACCCGAGGGTGCCTCGTTGACAGATAAGAAATGAACTGCAAACAGAGATCATAGCAATCGCATAGCCTGCCACAAACATTCAAGTGAAGAAGGGTACTACTTGGGGAATGCTGCTGCTGCGGAACCCTGAAACTCAGATCTCTAGGCGAGGACTTGCTTTACAAATACTGTGAGCAAGAGTTGATCGGAAGGCATGATGGGGAAAACTGAGGCCGCCAGATCGTCATCACAGCGCAAGCATCTGCAGAATGCGTGAGGGCGTTATGTGACATGGCACTCCACAATAAAAACACTTTCGCACTGCTGCAAGATAGTCCACAGATATCTCCAGATTCAGAAACAGGAAGCTCTAGATCAACGCTCCTGGATGTGACTAAGGGCCCAGACATCACCCACGAATGGCGGATGACTTCTAAACATGATACATATATTCTCCAGCCTGAAACTCTTACACAGGAAGGAGAGTCCACCAATTGCAGGGTCACGTAGTAAGGGCTCGTCATTGCATGAATAATGGACAATGAGGACCTGCAACGGGACGACAGCGACACCCCACACTCTGATCTGGTAGCAGAAAGAGACAATTATGCTGGTAATGGAGAGTCACCCGCGCTGGGACTGTATATGCCCTATTATGTGAAAGGAGCTGAGGATGGCTTTGTTTTGACTATCATTTCTCATCTTACAGGGCCCAGGCACAGGCACAGGCCCATAATGGAAGCTGCCATGTCTCGCCGGATGGTTTCCACATGGACAGCCCTCACCTACAACTGTTGTATGTTTTTTCTTTTGTCAGTATTCGGGGTACATAAAGGTGTGCCCGTGTGCCACCAGTTTTGGGGTTCAATGTTATTGGTGGGGTCACACAAAGTATACTTCAACGGGTTGCACTACAGTCAATTGCAATGATAATGCATGTACGTCCCACAGATACGAAAATACATGGTCTCATTATTGGGAACACACCAGGTTAAGTGTTGCCAAGAACTCTCTTACAAAATGGGTACCCACACTACAAAACATTTACAGAGATATTGGCAGTAAATGCCACCTACTGCTGCCTGGCAAATTATGACCATAGCTGTATTTCCGCCACAAGAAGGTTGGAAATCCGGCTGTGGCCATACTGGCGGATGGTGTTAAGGTGGCGCTGCTACGACTAGCTGCGCCACACCAGTAGACCACCGCTGGTGGGCGCTGCTGGCGGTAACAGCACCCCGTCCCGTTCCCTGCAGGAAGACCCCCTGGATGCAGGTAAGTTGGGCTTCTGACAGGGGAGAGGGGTGGGGGATGCTGTGTTTGTGTATGTGGGGTTGTGTGCATGAATGTGCGTGTGCGTGAATGCGACGGAGTGTGTAATGTTGTTTGCGTGGGTGTATGCATGTGTGAGAATGCATGTATGAATGGAAATGTGAATGAGTGTCTGCGTGTCAGTGTGAATGTGTGTACGGATGTGTGCGATAATGAATGGATGCATGCATAAATGAATGCATGTATGCCACTGTGAGTGTGTGTAAGAGTGGTGCATGTCTGCAAGTGGGCGTGAATGGAGGGATGGGGGATCGAAAGGTGGGGAGCGTGGATGGAGGGGGGTGGGAAGCATCTGGGGAGTGTTTGGGGGGGTAGGTGAGCCTCCTACCAGTGACAGAGAAGGGATTCCCTGTCACTGGTAGGGCCTACCACCACGGCATTGCAAACACCACGAAAACCATGGCGGTAGGCAGGGTCAAAATTCCGCCGGTGGTACAATAGCGGCCGCCGGGTTGGAGATTGTTATCTCCGGCCCGGCGGCTGCTACCGCCATGGCGGTAGGAATGATAAATTGGCGTGTTGGCTGCAGCCAACCCGCCAATGTCATAATGTGGCTGCATGTACCGCCAGCCTGCTGGCGGTACTACCGCCACATTATCACCTACCGCCGGGGTCATAATGACCCCCATAATGTCTTATCATGGAATGTGCACAGTACGGCCACACCAGCTAAGAGAAACAGAATTCAGTCATTCCTCAAGCGATATAAATACCCACTTCGCTCTCTTACAGAAGACACACTTATTGGACAGTGAACTGCAGAACCTGAGGAAGCGTTGGCTAGGTCAGACATACGGTACCTCCACCTCAGAATATGCCAGGGGGGTTATGTTATGGATTGTACCAGGGGTACCTTATTTTCAGCACGCCCAGAGGTTGGATACAGGGGGAAGTTATGTTATACTAGAGGGGCTACTGGATGGAAGACCCCTATAAATTGTGGGGGTTTATGCTCCCAACTATGCTCTGGGTGAATTCTTCGAGACACTCACTATTGCCCTCCTGGGTGACCCACTGGCCCCTGGCCTTTGGGGTGATGACTTCAATTGTGTATCTGATGTGGAATTAGACTATTCATCCCCTCCCCTACATGCTGCAACAAGCAGGAAAGCCTCTAGTTGCTTGGAATCCTGAGCTAAGGACAATGCACTCCGTGACATGTGGCTTATTGACCATCCGACATATAGGGAATATTCCTTCTACTTCCCAATACACGATCTTCATACCAGGATAGATCATGATTGGGGAACCACCTCAATGGGACACATGGGCCCTCATTATGAACTTGGCGGGGTGGGCCGCCATGCCGGCGTAGGCGGGAAATCCCGCCATCTGGCATGGCGGCCCACACCGCCACATAATGATGACAGGCCCTCACCCACTGCCAGGCTGCCTCCGACAGGCAGCCTGGCGGTGGACGGCATCATTATCCGACAGGGCAGCGCTGCTGCCCCTCGGATAATGATCCCAAATCCCCCAGCCTTTCCCTGGCGGGTTTCCCCACCAGGAAAAAGGCTGGTGGAAGGGGTGCTCTGGGGCCCCCAGGAGGCCCATGCACTTCGCATGGGTAGTGCAGGGGCCCCTGTGCAGTGCCCCATCGCACAGGTCACTGCCCGATTTACGGGCAGTGATCTGCATGACGGGTGCAGCTGTACCCACCACACACAGGCATTGACGGCGGCTCCATGTGGAGCTGCCGGCAATGTCCCGGCCAGGCATTCTGCTGGGCCGGCGGGCAGAAACAATGTTTCCGCCCGCCGGCCCAGCAGAATGTTTGTAATACGGCCGGCGGGGGCCCTGGGGGGCTGGCGGTCGATAGAAAGACTGCCAGCCTGAACAAAACCACTGTGTATCATAATGAGGGCCATAATAATGCATTCAGAATATCTTGCACAAACGATTTCTGACCATTCCCCACTATTGCTCGCTATACAATAGGGCAAACTGCGTTCCATCATTCCCCGCGTGGCAAATGCAATCTAAGGCACTCTCAGACTCCCCATTCAGAGAGGAACTAGCTAGTTGTATTACACACTACTTGAGGCTAAATAATGGCTCCACTGCCCTGCGGGCTACGGAATGAGACACGCATAAAGTAGTAATAAGGGGGCACTGTCTGTCGACCACATGGGTTGTACGCCGGGCTTTGTGCAGGAAAGTCATCACACTGGAAAGGGATATGTGGGCTCTGAAAATGGATGTTGCGAACCGTAGAGGGCCATTTGAGCGCCTTAGAGAGATGCGCAAACTATATGACGAGGCGGATTGGCACCTACGTCACCATGATTATCAATATTATCGAACTCAACTTTATACGGAGGGTGACCGCTCTGGCAGACTTCTGGCATGGCTATTCCATGACGAACAGCAGCATACCCCGATAGGAGCGATCAGGCTAGCTGATGGTACAATGGTTTCTTCCCAGGCTGCCATTAATGATGCCTTTAGAATTATTACACAACGTTATATCAAGTGCAATCGACACAGGATAGCCAACTGCTGGAGCTATTCCTAGATAAGACACCACTCGCAAAGCTCTCCCCAACTAATAGAGAGGCACTTGAAGAGCCCTTACAATTGGAAGAAATTAAACTGGCCATCTCTCAAATAGCTCGCAATAAAACAACCTGGCACGGATGGCCTACCAATGCAATACTATGCCACATACTCAGCATATCTCACTCAACCCTTGCTGTCTGTGTTTGAGGAGGCGTGAACCCGAGGGGTGCTCCCGGGCTCGCAACAAGAGGCACTGATAGTAGTGCCCCCCAAACCCGGCTGTGAACCCACAGACGTAAGATCATACAGACCTTTATCCCTCCTCAACCTTGGTTCCAGATAATGGGCAAGATCCTTGCAAATATTCTTGCCCCCGTCATTCATACCTTGGTTCACGAAGATCAAAATGGTTTCATACCAGGCCACAACATGTTCCTTAACATATGGGGACTATTGTGCATTCTTTATGATACCCCACCCAGAGCATACAATAGCGTGGCCGTATCTCTGGATTTAGAAAAGGCATTTGACACCCTAAGCTGGGAATTCTTGTTTGCCACACTAAGGCATATGGGGTTTGGACAGGGATTTGTGGGATGGGTGCAGACATTATACGCCAATCCATCTGCCAGGGTGATGACAGGAGGACTGAGATCCGAGAGTTTTCCAATCAGAAGGGGAACGAGACAGGGCTGTCCACTGTCACCCCTATTGTTTGCACTTGCGATGGAACCTCTTGCTGCTCACTTACACGTGAGAGCAAGGCAATGGGGTATCCGGAGGATGGGGTTCTATCATATCATATTGCTTTATGCAGATGATGCATTGATCTACCTAGAAGACGGCAGGGAAATGTTATCTGACATGATGTCATTACTGGACACCTTTGGAGCAATATCGGGCCTTTGGGTTAACTGGTCCAAATCTTGCCTTTTCCAAACACTAAATTGCCAGCTACCATTAGGGAGGCACTGCCTACTTATAGATTGGAATGGTGTTTGGACTCCTTTAAGTACCTGGGCATTCAAGTGTATCACAAGATGGATGAATTGAGAGATGGTAACTTGGGTTTCGCGCTTCGATCAATGGAGGGATCGCTTCAATTCTGGAGCTCATTACCGCTGTCACCCCTGGGCAGAGTGGCAATAGCCAATATGCTGATCCTACCGAGGTTATTATACTACTTTGCAGCACTGCCCATAATCGTTCCCAGGACTTTCTTTTGCAAACTAATTAGTTTGATACTGGGACTCATATGGAGACATGATAGACACCGAGTGGCACTTGCAACCTTGCAGCACCCACTACAGGGTGGGGGCCTGGGTGCACCGAATTTTTAACTTTACTACGCTGCATCTCAATTGCAATGGCCTATTCGTTGGTAGCGGGAACTGAAGTTACACAACCAGAGGCAGCTCTTACTAGATGGAACACAAATCTCCCACAGCCCCTGACACCCAAACTGTGGGTGGAAGCTCTCCAACAGGTAAAGAGGGTGTGCCGTAACCCTAGATTTCGATCTCACAGTTTAATTTTGTACACCAGACATATTTATCCCCATATCGTATCCAACGCATGTGCACTGCGGCCAATACTGGCTGTCCTCGTTGTGGGACCCCACGGCTCGGTTCTACCACATGGTGTGGGAATGTGCCCCGCTGATGAAGGTATGGCAGGTAATAGTGGCAGACATCTCTGATATCACAGATCACACATTTGCCCCCACCCCAGAGTCCTGCATTCTGGGAATTCGCCCTAGACCCAAAAAAAACAAAGGTTTGCTGATCTGGCGCTCATTATGTACAAAAGATGAATTGCTATGCGATGGAAGGCACCTATGCCTCCAGAGCTCTCCAGCTGGCGCCATCTGACACTAAAATGGATAAGCACAGAAGTACACACACTACAATCCCTCCGCAATAGGGGCCAGTTAAGCACAGGCTATGACACATGGGACGCGCTAGTGACAAAACTAGAGGCAAAAATGACAACCGCCCACCTTGAAAAGTCCAATGGACTTTTATATTGATCTTAACCGTACTAATGGACTGGTAAGACTGGCTTGCCATATCTGGGTCGGGAAGGAAAATTTACGATGACGAATGTTATTGCATGTGTAATTACTACTTATTGGGGGGAGACAACCGGCAAATGAGATTGGTGTCTATGGCTTACAACACATTGGGTGTTCCTAGAGTAATGCAATGTATGGTAATAATGTTATACGTCATGTATCAAGATCCTTGGACACTATGGTACTCATTATGAACATGGCGGTCCGTCCTGTGGCGCCGGTGGTGGCGGTAGAAACCGCCAACATAGGAGCGGGCCGGACTGCCAAATAATGAACTAAACGAAAGTCAGGCATCCTGCAAACCACCCACCGCCAGCAGAGGAGTGCCACCGCCGACGGAAGAGTCTGCCCACAGGCCGACGGAAAGGGCAACCCGCCCATCAAATTATGAACCACCATTCTGCCGCCAGTTCCGGGGCGGGAACCACAGCCACACAAAGCCAGGCGGAAATGAATCAAATATAAGGAAACACTCACCGGAGTCCTGCAGAAGGCCAGCGGCAGACATGGATAGAGAGGTGCAGATCATGCCAGCCCTGCTCCATGCCATATACCTCCACGACCGAGACCGCCGTCGAAGACGATGACAGTAAGTACCGCAACCCACTGAACAAGGGAAGAAAGGGCACAGTCACATACCCACCCACACCGCCCACCCTGCAACGCCCTCCCAACCCTTCACAGCAGCACAACCCATACACCACACAGCAAGAGGTACTTACCCGACAGGCTATTCCAACTTTACCATAGTACATACAAATGCCCCACACCCATTAAAAATGAAACAAAAAAGACCAGGGTTCAACGGTGTGGCGCCGAAACACAGGCGACACAGAAATTTGAATGTGAAGCTCACAGAGCCAAACAGTCTAAACAGGGCCAATGGCAAGTCCATATGGCGACAATTGCCATAGGCAATAACGGGCCCAACCTGACTCCCACAAGTGCATGGTACTCCACCTAATGGGGCAACATTTGGGCATCCAGGCACCTCTCGGAAGGGGGGCAGGGGGTGGTGGGGGTAGGAATTTACGACAGGGGTAGGCCTTGGACTTTTGTTTGGAAGGTGGAGGGGGGATGGGCTTGTCCTTTGAAGGGGGTGAGGGCTGTTTGGATCGGGTGGAGCTAGATGGCCTAGGCTCAGTCTGGGCCTTTTTCTTATCTGGGCAAGGGGCACAGGAATGTGAAAGGCGGACAGGGGTGGGATGTGATGTGGAAGGAGTGGAAAGGGCAAGGAGGTGAGCACGTTAAGGGACAAGACAGGGTGGGCCAGTGGGTTGGAAGAGGTCAGCACGGGAGAGGACAAGTTTCTTCGGAGCAATTGGGGTGGGCGTGGATGAGGGCCTGGGAGTGGAGGCAGAGGGTGTGGATGTATTTGGTGTAGGGGTGCGTGTAGTGGGTGCAGGTCACTGGTCAGTATGCTGTGGCGTGGTCAATGTCTGATGGGTGGGTGTCTTGGTGCGTCTGTGGGTTTTGGGAGGAGCGGGATGGACACAGTGGGAGACGACAGACAGCTAGTGTGGATGTATGTTGTGTGGGTGTCTGCAAGTCTGGTGAGTGTGCTGCATGTGTCAACTACAGTAGTGGTGGTGAGTGCAGGTGTGGTGTATGGGGTGCATGTATGGATGTCTGCTATTGTGGTGAGTGCAGGAAGAGGAGCAGCAACAGTGAGTGAAGGTGCAGTGCATGAGGGTGTGGATGTACAGGGGACAGACAGGGAGGCGGAAGAGGTGGGCACACTGGGGGAAGTGGATGTTGTTGTGTGTGCATGTGGCTGTTGGCTGTGTGATTGCTTGTGGTGGGAGGTGTGGTGCTTGTGTTTTGAAGTGTGTTTCTTGTGTGTTGAAGTGCTTGACTTGGTGTCTGAATGTGTGCCTTGGACAGGTGAAGGGAGTGGGGTGCTGGAAGGGGTAGAGGAGGTTGGAGGGGGGATGGAATGCCCAGGGAACCTGGCTGCCGTCCGAGAGGAGGCCAGAGCCTGAAAAGATCTCTGTAGGGCAGACACGGCACTGTGAATGCCATCCAGATAGGCATTTGTCTGCTGCACCTCTGATACTAGCCCCTGGATATCATTGACAATGGTTGTCTGCCCTACAGAGATGGTTCTCAGGAGGTCAATAGTCTCCTCTGTGAGGGCAGCAGGGCTGACTGGTGCAGGGGAGGAGGTGCCTGGGGCATAGGAGACGCCCACCTTTCTGGGTGGGCGGGCACGGGCAACTCGGTGGGGAGCAGAAGGGAGGGCGGTGATGGAATGGGGGGTAGCGGAAGATGTCACGGTAGTGTTGTGGGCACTAGGGTCTGCCACCGCCGGAAGGCCCCCATCGGAGGAGGTCTCGGAGTCACTACCTTCTGTGGTAGTAGCCTCCCCGCAGAACTCCCATCGCCCTCCCACCCACTGGTCCCCTGGGCGTCGGTTGTCTCTGCCTCCGAGGATCCGTGGGCTGCTGCCTCCCCACTTGCCGGTGCCTCAGCTCCCTCGCCTGATGTTGATGCTGTACCAAACCAACACAAGAGAACAGGGTTGGGGAGACAAAACAGGAGAGACACTTGTAAATAGCTGAATGCAGGTACATAATGGCCAGACATACACCCATCCAAAAGACACACCCAACAGACAGCACCGTTCACTATGCCCATGCCATGCCCCTGACCAGAATACTGCTCTACACCCATCCCCTGAAATACCTAAGGAGCCGACGTATGTGATACCTGACAAAGACACCCCTACACCCTATGGGGACCATAAAGTAGATGGACACCAGTCAAAGTCCCTGCCTCTAAGGAGCATGAACCCTAATGCACACCCAGACTCCTTACAGACTGAAGCATGTGAAATGAGTACTCACCCCCTTGTGACTGCTGTGCAGCCTTCAAGCGCCCAACCAGGTCTGGGTATGCCACCGCCAGGATCTGTCGCATGAGGGGGGTCAGTGCCCGATGGGCCTCTGTCCATTCAGTATTGTAGCACACATGAAATACTCTGTTCCCTCCTTGTGATGTACATGTGTATCTGTCAGGTAGCAGTTATTGTAGAGACACTACAAAGAACAATGCAGTGCACAAATGATGACAAGTGTGCCTATGTATGTGTCTTCATCACACCTTTTTGTAACCCCTCGTACATACCGACCCTTGTGGTGAGGAAGGGCACCATCGGTGTACAGACCACTTGTGGATATGAGGACCATGGTGGAGTGTCAGATCATAATCACTTACAGACTCACACGGGCAACAATTCAGGATCTTTGTGCATTACTGGATCCTGCACTAACTCCGGGAAATCATAATCAGCATGCCATTCCAACTGAAGTGCAGGTGCTCTCTGCACTCCATTTCGTGGCCACGGGCTCATTTCAAGTGGCAGTGGGCATGGGTGCTGGTTTTTCACAGCCAATGTTCAGCATGGTACTGACAAGATTTCTGAATGCATTTGTACGACATCTGCAGTCCTATGTGAGGTTTCCCCAAAGTACTGACCTACCTGCCATCAAGTCTGAATTCTATGCCTTGCTCAACATACCCCATGTCATAGGTGCCATAGATGGCAACCACATACCGATCATCCCCCCAAGAGTGAGTGAACAGGTGTACAGAAACAGAAAGAACTTTCACTCCATGAACATCCAATTGGTATGTACTGCAGACCAGTACATCTCACATGTGAATGCCATGTTTCCAGGTTCAGTTCATGATTCCTTTGTGTTGAGGAACAGTAGTGTGCCACTGAAGATGGAACAACTACAAGAGGACAGAGGGTGGATCATAGGTAAGTGTGCCTGTCACTAACTAACACATTGCAGAAAACCAGCCTGTCTGACTAAGGGGCATAACAATGACGACTCTGTATTGCACCATTTTCTAGGTGATTCTGGCTATCCAAATTTGCGTTGGCTCCTGACACCAGTGAGGAATCCCAGGACTGATGCAGAGAGGAATTACAATGAGGCCCATGTACGTACTAGGAGGGTAATAGACCAAACTATAGGTCCCCTGAAGGCTAGATTTCGTTGTCTACATATCTCTGGGGGTTCCCTGGCCTATGTGCCTGAAAAGGTGTGTAGAATAGTGGTGGCCTACTGCATGCTGCACAACGTGGCAGTGAGACATTCTATCCCCCTCTTGGAGGTGGAGGGTGCTGTAGGTCCTGATCAGCTACCTCAGAGAGGTGAGGAGGGTGATCGTGATGATGAGGAAGGGGAAGATGTCAATTCCAGGAACCAACTGATACAACTCTACTTCCAGTAATTGTGTGGGACTTGGGCCTGACATTGGGGTTTGTGACTAATACTGTCAGTGTGCTCAGTCATATGGGGGGGTTGGTAATGATAGGTGAAACATGGCCCACTTCTGCATGGTACAGACTGAAAATATATGCATTTCCTCCTTGCCACCATTTAGGCACACAGGATCCTCTTCATGCACAGATTTGACAATAAAGTTGTTCTCTGCCAGTTGCATCCATTCTTCACTTTGATCACAATTTAACACATGGGACAGTGTTACAGGTGTGAAATGTGTTTTTTGGTTGAAGTGAGTGAATAGTGCTATTTACAGTGATGGCAAGTCGTAAGGGGGCGTGGCCTCAAGACCAACATGGTGGCAGCCTTGTGGGTAGTATTGATGGGTCCATCTTGTCTAACAGTACTTCATATTGCCTCTTAGCAATGTGTGGTTGATGATTGGGTGAGATGGTTGCTGCGCATATTGTTGCAGAGTTACTTATTGGAGGGGGCCTTGTTCTAAGCTGGGGTTCCAGTGCCATATCTTGGCCTGTGGGTCCGTTTGGGCGCCTGCTGTTGACCTTCAGGGGATGACATGGTAGGCCCTTGTGTTTCCTGAGAGGGTAGTTCCTGGGAAGTTTCTGCTGCTGGGGTCAACTGTTGCTGGTTGTCCGGTGCTGTTGTGGGGGCCTCTTGTCCGGTGTGGGTGTCAGACTGGTTTTTGACCAGCTGCAGCAGTGCTCCTGCTATGGTGGCCATTGTGGCATTGTGCTCTTTCCACTGCTCCATGCCCTGTTGGTGGTGCTCCTGCTGTATCCTCTGACTGGGCTCCAGGGTGGACACAATCTGTGCCAACCTGTCATGGGTATGTTGGTAGGCCCCCAATACCTCTGATATCATGTCCTGGGCTGCTGCATCCATCTTGTGGCCTTCCACCTGGCCCACTGCCTCCCTTGCACTTGCCCTAGCCCCCTGTGCCTGCGTCCCCTGCACAGGTCTGGCAGTACCACTTGTACTGGGGCCTTCGCCTTCCTGCATGTTGGGAGTGGGAGACTGTGGCCTCTGTACCTGTGTTCCACCAGTCTGTGACCTGGGTACACTGGTGTGGGGACGCCTGCCCTGGGCTGCTGGTCTTGACTGGGTGGTAGGGGTGACAGTGGCTTCCTGGGTGGGGCTGCTGCATGGTGAGAGTTCAGGACTGTGTGAGGGGCCTGCCTGCTCATCAGTGTCCAGTGATCCTTCACCAGTGTCCTGTGAGGCGCCTCTGTCTCCCTGGGGGGCACTGGCACTCCTTGTCCCGTCCGTTAGGGTTACATGGGTGGTGGTGCCTGTTGGGGGACATAGACATGTCTGTTACATCTGCATGAACATTTGAGGTGAACACGACTGGGCTAATTTGTGCTGGTGTTACTTTCAGTGGCCTTCCAGGGTGCTTTTGTGAGGTTGACATTGCCAATTTGCACCAGTGTGGGGTTGCATTTTGGTGGGGGGTGTCATTCCATTGTGGGTACGTGCAGGAGTGGGTGACTGGCACAGCGGGAGGGATGTGGGCCTGTTAGTGGGTTTGTGGTCATGCAGGGGGGTGGATGTAGTGGCCAATGCCTAGGTGGGGTGTTGGTCCTGGTGGATGTGGGTGGGGTGGGGTGGTGCAGGCATTACAGGTGTGGTGGATATGGTGTATGTGTTGATGAATTACTTGAGTTCATTCCTCTAGTGAGTCCAGTGAGTCCCTCTGGGTGCAGGATGGCCAGTACCTTTTCCTCCCAGTCAGTGTAGTCGGTGGTGTTGGTGGCAGTCCTTCCCCAGTCTTCTGCACTGCTATGTGATGCCTTGATGCCATGCCCCTGACCTTCCCCCGCAGGTCGTTCCATATCTTGCGGATGTCGTCCCTGGTGCGTGGATGGTGTCCCTGTTCACAATGGTCTGCCACAGCTCCATCTTCCTTGCGATGGGTGTGTGCTGCACCTCAGCCCCGAATATTTATGGCTCCACCTTCAAGATCTCGTGCACCATGGTCCCTAACTCCCTTTTGGTGAAGCGTGGCTGCTTTGGGGGACATGGTGAGTTGGGTGAATGGTGTCGGGGCTGGGAACAAGTTGAGGGTGCTCTTCTGTGGGTCGGTGTGCGTCTCCTGTATGCTGGCATTCGCTGCCTGCCTCTGGTGCTCTCCGTCTTCTTGTCCTGGTTTTGTTGCAAAGGATAGTGGGGTGTGTCTGGGGGTGTTTTATGGGGTTCTGGATGTGTGTCACATGTGTGAGTCATACGCCTATCCAATGTGTGCACTTCTTGCTGTTGAGTCCACTTGCCGCCCATGGCGGTCGCAGCCGCCAGTGGTCATCCGGCCTCCACTGTCCGCCAAGGTGATTTATGCATCATTATTTGGAGGGCGGGATGTGGGTGTGCTTGGCGGTGGCGGGGTGGGGATGTCTGGGATTCCCGCTAACAGGGTCATGGCGGGGAGTGGTGGGCTGGTGATTTTTGGCAGGGTTGGGATTTTCGTTCATTATATGGCGGGTTTCCATTCACCGCCGACGGCGGGATTCTGTTCACCGCCGCCACGGCGGTCGGCGGTGATTCCCGCCGTGTTCATAATGACCGCCTATATTTCACTGTGATGCATAGCAAACCCGTTTCTGTAGTTGCAAAAAAAAAACATTAACATTCAAATAACACTATGAGACATATTATAGTAAAATACTATAGCACAATGGATATGGATGAAACACTTCATAACATATGAAGTGGCCCACATAATATGTAATTGGTACCTTCCTAATGGTTGCAACTGCTCGGAGTCCCATGCATGAACAATAAATATGATTCTTAGTCACTGAACATGAGCATGAACAATCATATGTAATTGACAACCCCAATATATTTACATAATCACAAAAACTAAATAGACCAACTCATTGTCCATCTATATAAAATATATATTCACTGAAAAAACAAAGGTCACAGGGATGTTATAGTTAGGAAATATATAGTTTTTTTAAAACGTAGAACTTCACTTAAATACCAAAGGTTACCGGGACGTTATAGTTAGGTTTAAAATTTACTCGCACTAAACCATAGAAATTTTGCAGTTATAGTTAATTGCAACTCACGCCCTAAGGCAACTCTAACTCGTGCCCTGCAAGGCACAGTTTTCCCATCAATAATTTGACTGCTAATGTTAAATTGATATTTTTTATGATTTTATATAAGATGTAATTTTGCAATAATTGGGGTAATTAGCAGTGCATGGCAAGGGCATGAGTTATAATTATCTTAGGGTGCCTTTGGCCGTGCGTAGCACGGTTGGGTGCTTATTGGGAGTTGGTCGCAGGACCTGCCCACTGGCCAGGCCGAAAGGCCAACACGCCCCACGCATGGCAAAAGGTGGTGCATGGTGGGGTTGGTGCTCATAATTAGTTGGCCGCATGCCAGGCCTTTGGGCCAATCCCCTTAAATTCATATCATTTTTAAATAAAAGATAATATTAACAAAATATATTACTTAAGAGAAAACCATATACCAGTATAATCCTTGTTATTCTAAAAACCTTAAAAGCAAACTATATAATTATTAAACATTTTAAAATACATTTTAAAAATATGTTCCCAAAACTAATGTATGTCAATAACTAAACCACATGAAAAATAATTTTCAAAAACAAAACATAATAAAATAAAAATATACTTTTAAATGTAATAACATATTACAAAGTGTATGTCAAACCCATCCACAGAAGACACAACACAAACATGAAATAAAACCTCTATTAGCACAAAATCATAATTTACACAACAGTTTGTTCCTTATAAAGATTACGTTAATTAAAAACAAATGTAAAAAAGGTAAAATCAAACATCCTAAAGCTACCTACATATTTTTAGGTGTGACAGTAATGTGAGTCCTGATAGTGTGTTACTTAGGGTTGATGAAATAGATCAACTTCAATATAACACCCCTTTCCCACTGCTTTGCATTTACCTATTATCTTGGCATTTACGTATTATTTGAATCATGTGTGGTCAATAGTCCAAAAACAAATTATGAAATAAAACTCTCAGAATGAAGTGCTATGTTAATTCAAGCCCCAGAACTGTAACATATTTGCCCTAGTGGCATAGATTAATTTGTTCCAACCTGTAATACCAGACATTTAATTATGATATTGTAGCAGATCAAGAGAGGTAGTATGTGCTTTGTGAATATGATGAGGATGGTTAGATATTACAGTATTATGAGTAACTTTAGAGATGTTGCTGTTACATAGGGATGATTTGTGGTCCAAATATAAGGTCACACCTGTTTGATTGTGTTTCCAATGTGACCTTTGTTAAGAATGTTGTTTCAAAGTGAGTGAATGGTAGATTGTGATTACACAAGGAATGTAGTGAGTTGTGACAAACATCATGTAGCATACTTGTGTGAATAAGTTGTCATTTGTGTGGATGTTTGCTTTAGAGTGCAGAGAGAGGAATTAGTTATTGTGTGAGCTATTGTTTGCACTTACTAGTCTCCACTCAGTCTGTAATTCCCATGATGCCTTCACTGTGAAGTATGGTTAACAGTTTCTGCCAGTGTATGAGGTTGAGGGTCCTTGAAAATCCACTACCAGCTGCCTGCCCCTCTTAGGCAGCCTAAAAAAAAAAGAACGGACTCTCCTCCGCAGGTCATTTCATGCTTGCAGATATCCTACCCTGAGCGTGTGTCATTGAAACCTCCATTCACCGTATTCACAATTCTGACCCACATTTCCCTTCTCTGCCTCATGGTTTTTGTCTGGATCAGTGCTCCAAAAACATGGCCTCAACCCTAATTATCATATGCATTTTCTGAGATTCTGGGTTGTCTTCATCCAGACAGTTAAAGGGATAATTATTAAGCAGGTACACTGCTGGTGTGGGAAGTAGTAAGTGATTTCTGTGGTCTGAGGATTGTCTTTTGTAGTGGGAGCTGCAGGGTTTGGTAAGCAGATTTTGATCAATGCATTTGCTACTGAAAACCCTATCATTTGTTTTCCTCCATCATGTGGTCCCACCATCCCATTGTAACAGCAGACAACCTTAAACATTTATGGGGTTGTTTCAGATGATGGAGGAGAGGGTGATGGGCAACAGAGGACTGCAATTCAACCAGTGGACCTTCCTCTGTTATGATCGATGGCAGTTTGTCAATCCAAACCCTAAATTCCAGGGACAGGTAACTGCGAGGATGAACAGGTCTGCTGTAACTGATGAACAATGGTCCTCCCGCCAAACTTGGGATCAGGACCGAAGTTCCTATACTGATAAGGTAATAATGGACTGGGCAGAGGTTAGCACATGCAAAGCTCCTACACTGCAACTAGCAATACACTCAAAAGACAGTTCTCTATCTCTTGCACAGATCTCTTTAACTCCACAGAAAGGAAAATAAATCTATAGTCTAGCCAATGTTAAAAATGAATACTTTAATGAGGTCCACTCAGTCCTAGGATGCGGTAAGCTCCTTATAATTAAACTGAAGGCATTGTTCAGCAAGATATCTGCCACTTGAAATGAATAGATTTAAGTCTATGCTCAGTAAAAACTATGTTCGTGCAGATAACGAGCAAGTTACTTACCTTGGGTAACGCTTTTTCTGGTGGATACATTAGCTACCTGTGGATTCCTCACCTAATGAATTCTCCCCATGCATAGCATTCAACTGAAACTTCTCTCTAGCTCTGCACGCCGGCAAGGACGTCACAATTGCCCAACTCCACGCGGCTCCGTGTGATGTCATTGTGGCAATAAGAGGTCCTCGCCGCAATGCTGACGTCAGTTCACGCCACTTTTGACGTGCCTTTGAAACATGTAGAGAACATCGACAATTCACACCCTTCAGGATTTGACAAAAATAAACTTTATAGAGAACCTTTGCATAAAAACTTCTCCACAACTCCTTAAAAAGGAGCATACCATCGTGAATAGTCTGAAAAAATGAAAATAGTCTGAAGAACAATGTAGGAAGTTGGCTCTGTATGTACTATTTCAAAATAAGAAATAGTGTGCACAGAGTCCAAGTTTTCCCCTTAGAGGTAAGATAGTGGCAAAAAGAGATAATTCTAATGCTCTATTTTGTGGTAGTGTGGTTGAGCAGTAGGCTTATCAGAGGGTAGTGTTAAGCATTTGTTGTACACACACAGGCAATAAATGAGGAACACACACTCAAAGACAATTCCAGGCCAATAGGTTTTTATATAGAAAAATATATTTTCTTAGTTTATTTTGAGAACCACAGGTTCAAGATTTACAAACAATACTTTAAATGAAAGGTATTTCACTTAGGTACTTTAGGAACTTTGAATTATCACAATAGCATGTACAGTTGTGGCAAAAATGGCAATAAGCTATTTTAAAAGTAGACACAGTGCAAAAATCAACAGTTCCTGGGGGAGGTAGGTAAATGTTAAGTTCACAGGTAAGTAAAACACTTACAGGGTTCAAAGTTGGGTCCAAGGCAGCCCACCGTTGGGGGTGCAAGGCAACCCCAAAGTTACCACACCAGCAGCTCAGGGCCGGTCAGGTGCAGAGGTCAAAGTGGTGCCCAAAACACATAGGCTTCAATGGAAATAGGGATGTCCCGGTTCCAGTCTGCCAGCAGGTAAGTATCCGCAACTTCGGAGTGCAGACCAGGGGGGTTTTGTAGGGCACCGGGGGGGGACACAAGCAGGCACAGAAAGTACACCCTCAGCAGCACAGGGGCGGCCGGGTGCAGAGTGCAAACAGGTGTCGGGTTTTCAGTAGGAATCAATGGCGAGACCCGGGGGTCTCTTCAACTATGCAGGCAGGCACAGGGGGGGCTCCTCGGGGTAGCCACCACCTGGGCTAGGCAGAGGGTCACCTGGGGGTCGCTCCTGCACTGGAATTTGGTTCCTTCAGGTCCTGGGGGCTGCGGGTGCAGTGTGGTTTCCAGGTGCTGGGTTCCTTGAAGCAGGCAGTCGCGGTCAGGGGGAGCCTCTGGATTTCCTCTGCAGGCGTCGCTGTGGGGGCTCAGGGGGGTCAACTCTGGCTACTCACAGGCTCGCAGTCACCGGGGAGTCCTCCCTGTAGAGTTAGTTTTCCGCAAGTCGAGCCGGGGGCGTCGGGTGCAGAGTGGAAAGCCTCACGCTTCCGGCGGGAAACCTGTGGTCTTTAAAAGTTGCTTCTTTGTTTCAAAAAGTTGCAGTTTCTTGAACAGGGCCGCTGTTCTCGGGAGCTTCTTGGTCCTCTAGATGCAGGGTAGTCGTCTGAGGCTTTAGAGGTCGCTGGACCCTGTTGGATGCGTCGCTGTTGCAGTTTTCTTCGAAGTAGGGAGACAGGCCGGTGGGGCTGGGGCCAAGTCAGTTGTAGTCTCCGTCTTCACTACAGGGCTTCAGGTCAGCAGTCCTTCTTCTTCTTCAGGTTGCAGGAATCTAGTTTACTAGGTTCTGGGGTGCCCCTGAATACTGAATTTAGGGGTGTGTTTAGGTCTGGGAGGGCAGTAGCCAATGGCTACTGTCCTTGAGGGTGGCTACACCCTCTTTGTGCCTCCTCCCTGTGGGGAGGGGGGCACATCCCTAATCCTATTGGGGGAATCCTCCAAAATCAAGATGGAGGATTTCTAAAGGCAGGGGTCACCTCAGCTCAGGACACCTTAGGGGCTGTCCTGACTGGTGGGTGACTTCTCCTTGTTTTTCTCATTATCTCCCCTGGACTTGCCACCAAAAGTGCGGGCTGTGTCCAGGGGGCGGGCATCTCCACTAGCTGGAGTGCCCTCGGGCATTGTAACACTAAGCCTGAGCCTTTGAGGCTCACTGCTAGGTGTTACAGTTCCTGCAGGGGGGAGGTGTGAAGCACCTCCACCCAGAGAAGGCTTTGTTTCTGGCCTCAGATGGCACAAAGGCCCTCGCCACATGGGGTCAGAAACTCGTCTCTCAGCAGCAGGCTGGCACAGACCAGTCAGTCCTGCATTGAACAATTGTGTAAAATACAGGGGGCATCTCTAAGATGCCCTTTGTGTGCATTTTTTTATAAATCCAACACTGGCATCAGTGTGGGTTTATTATTCTGAGAAGTTTGATACCAAACTTCCCAGTATTCAGTGTAGCCATTATGGAGCTGTGGAGTTCGTTTTTGACAAACACCCAGACCATATAATTAATATGGCCACACTGTACTTACAATGTCTAAGAATAGACTTAGACACTGTAGGGGCATATTGCTCATGCAGCTATGCCCTCACCTGTGGTATAGTGCACCCTACGTTAGGGCTGTATGGCCTGCTAGAGGGGAGACTTACCCTTGCCACAGGCAGCATTTTGTGTGCATGGCATCCTGAGGGGGATGCCATGTCGACTTTGACTTTTTCTCCCCACCAACACAAACAATCTGCAAAGGCAGTGTGCATGTGTTAGGTGAGGGGTCCCTGAGGGTGGCACAACATATGCTGCAGCCCTTAGGGACCTTCCCTGGTCACAGGGCCCTTGGTACCACTGGTACCTTTTACAAGGGACTTATCTGTGTGCCAGGGGTGTGCCAATTGTGGAAACAATGGTACATTTTAGGTGAAAGAACACTGGTGCTGGGGCCTGGTTATCAGGGTCCCAGCACACTTCTCAGTCAAATCAGCATCAGTATCAGGCAAAAAGTGGGGGGTAACTGCAACAGGGAGCCATTTCCTCACACACAACTATAAACATATATACATAAATAGAGACATTGAAATCAACGCACTGAAGCGCACACCCAAGGAGATCCTGGCATGACCAGACAGACAACGGGGAGGTGGGAGGGACCGTGAGGAATCCACAGGTAGGTAATATATCCACCAGAAAAAGCGTTACCGAAGGTAAGTAACTTGCTCTTCTGATGGATACAACTACCTGTGGATTCCTCACCTAATGAATAGAGTCCCAAAGCAGTACCACCTCGGAGGAGGGTGTCTGTCTGGTCAAACCAGGAACTCCTGCGGCACAGACCGCGCAAAATGGCCATCCCTCCGCACCTCCGCATCCAAACAATAATGCTTCACAAAGGTGTGGAGAGAAGACCAAGTTGCGGCCTCACACATGTCCACCATCGGAACATCTCTGGCCAAAGCTGATGAGGTCGACTTGGCCCTGGTGGAATGGGCTCTGATCCCCTCAGGAGGATCCTTCTTCGCCAATGAGGACGGCCTTCCCCTTACTCTTCCCCACGTATCCGATAAAGAGTTGTTCATCCAACCGGAACTCTCTCTTCCTGTCGATATAAAAGCTGAAAGCTCTCCTAGAGTCCAGACGATGGAGTCTTTCCTCCTCCTTAGATGGATGCGGAGGAGGGTAGAACGTCGAGAGAGTTATTGACTGTCCGAAGTGAAATGGAGACACCACCTTGGGGAGGAAAGCCGCCCTGGTCCTCAAAACCACCTTCTCCTTATAAAAAGCCGTGAAAGGCGGGTGAACAGAGAGAGCCTGCAATTCACTAACACGTCTGGCCGACGTAATGGCAGTCAAAAACACAGTCTTGAAAAATAAATACCTTAAAGGGCATGAATGAAGCGGCTCAAAGGGGGAGCCCATCAGAAAAGTCAACACCAAATTGAGATCCCACTGCAGCATAATAAAAGGCACAGGAGGAAATCTATTAGTAAGTCCCCTCAAAATCGCAAAACTAAGGGAGATTTGAATAAAGACGGCTGATCTGGAAGATATAAAAAAGCTGAAAGGGCCGAAAGATAACCTTTAACAGTGGCCACAGCACAACCACGCTGAGCCAATGACAATGCAAACAATAAAATATCAGAAAGATGGGCACTTAAGGGATCAATTTTCTTCTCTCCACACCAACGAACAAAATTTGCCCACCTACTCGCATAGACCGACTTGGTGGAGTGTCGCCTGGCCGATAAAAGAACGTCCACCACCTCTGGTGGGAGAGAAAAGGAACTCAGGTTGCCCCGTTCAATCTCCAGGCATGAAGGTGCAGGCTCTGGAGGTGGGGGTGTAGAACCTGCCCCTGCGACTGCGAGAGGAGGTCTGCCATGAGAGGGAGACGGAGCGGAGGGCACAGCGAGAGTCTGAGTAGGTCTGCATACCACACCCCTCATGGCCAATCCGGAGCTATTAGAATGACTTGTGCCCGGTCCTGGCGAATCTTCCTCAAAACCAGAGGAATCAAGGGTATGGGGGGAAACGCGTAAAGCAACTGGCCGCACCAGGACATCTGAAACGCATCCCCCAACGCTCCTTGCATCGGATACTGAAGGCTGCAGAACGACGGACAGTGTGCGTTCTCCCGAGTGGCAAACAGGTCTATCCCGGGAAAACCCCACATCCGAAAGATGTGAAGAACCAGATCTGGATGGAGATGCCACTCGTGGTCGTCTGAGAAGAAGTGACTGAGTCTGTCCACACCTACGTTTTGGACCCCGGCCAAATGGTTCACCACTACGCAAAGCCGATGGTCCAGGACCAGAGCCGTAGAGCCTCTCTGCAAAGAAGGTACAACCCTACAACCCCTTGTTTGTTGATATACCACATCGCGGTCGTGTTGTCCGTCAGAATCTGAACTGACTGACTGCGAAGGGAAGGGAGGAAGGCCTTGAGGGCCAAATGAATCGCCGGCAACTCTAACAGATTGATATGAAACCTCTGCTCTACTGGAGACCAACGACCCTTGATCTCCAGATCCTCCTGATGAGCTCCCCACCCTAAGGTGGAGGCATCCATTATCACCGTGGTCACCGGAGTTGGCTACGAAAACGGCTTTCCTTGAGAAAGGTTGCCTTCCGCAGCCCACCATCGGAGATCCCCAGTGTCTCTGGAGATCTTTATCGACTACCCGAGATCTACTCTGTGCTGAAACCACTGCTTGCGGAGGCACCACTGAAGAGCCCTCATATGCCAGCGTGCATGAGTGACCAACAGAATGCAAGAAGCGAACAGACCGAGCAGACGAAGGACCTTGAGGACAGGAATTACCGCTCCTTCTTGAAACATTGGAACCAACGCCTGAATGTCCCGTATCCGCTGTGGCGGAGGTAAGGCCCGATTCAATGTCGTGTCCAGTACTGCTCCTATGAATAGGAGGCGTTGAGAGGGCTCCAGTTGAGACTTGGGCACATTTATTGAAAAACCCAGACTGAACAACAACTGGGTTGTCAGCTGCAGATGAGGCAACACAAGCCCCGGAGACTCGGCTTTGATCAACCAATCATCCTGGTAAGGGAATACTGCTACTCCCTTCCTCATGAGGTGTGCTGCAACAACCGCCATCACCTTCGTGAAGACCCGAGGTGCGGAAGTAAGACCAAAAGGAAGGACCGCAAACTGATAGTGTTGCGACCCTACCACAAACCGGAGATACTTCCTGTGTGACTTGAGAATGGGAATGTGAAAATAAGCATCCTGCAAGTCGACTGACACCATCCAATCCTCCTTTTTCAACGCCAAAAGCACCTGTGCCAGAGTCAGCATCTTGAATTTCTCCTGCTTGAGGAACCAATTCAAAATCCTCAGGTCCAAAATAGGCCTCAGACGACCATCCTTTTTGGGGATCAGGAAGTACCTGGAATAACACCCCTGACCCCTTTCTTGCTCTGGAACCAACTCCACTGCACCCTTCAATAATAGGGAGAGAACCTCCTGTTCTAACAACAGGAGATGATCTTCTGAACAAAAGGAAGGACGGGGAGGGAAGGGAGGAGGAATCTCCAGAAAGGGAAGGGCGTAACCTTTTCTTACCAAACTGATGACCCAGGAATCTGTTATTATGGACTCCCATATGGGAAGAAAAAGAGAAAGACTCCCCCCTACCGGAGAGGAATGAGAGACAATGGCAAGAGGACTAGGGCTGCTTTCCTTGAGGTAACCCTCCAGAGGAAGAGGAAGGGTGCTGCTGTTAGTTGGCCCCTCTTGTGCGGACTCTATTCCTCCCCCTGAACGATCAATAAGTGAGGCTGGAGGACTGCTGCCCCGGCTGCTGTGACCTTCCACGAAAGGAAGCCCCTCTACCAAAAACTCGCAGCCATCTAAAAGATCGAAACGGGGTGGAAGCAGCCTGCAGACCCAGAGATCTAGCAGTAGCCCTACATTCTTTAAAGCGCTCTATCGCAGAGTCCGCTTTTGAACCAAATAGTTTTGCCGCATCAAATGGCAGATCTAATAACGTAGTCTGGACGTCAGATGAAAATCCGGAAGTGCGTAACCACGCATGCCGCCTGGTGGCAACGGAAGTCCCCATGGCTCTTGCAATAGAGTCAGTGGTATCCAGCCCTGTCTGAATAACTTGTGTAGCCGGCGCCTGGGCGCCCGAAAGAAGGCTATGCAAGTCCTGTGGCATATCTGGAAGAACAGTCTTTGTCGCATCCATTATAGCATGGATATACCTGCCAAAAATACAAGTTGCATTGGCAGACTTTAGAGCCACGCTGCAAGATGAAAACACCTTCTTGGCCGATTGGTCCATCCGCTTGAATTCCTGGTCGATGGTACTCCCGGGAACGAACCAGGGGCCGACCTCGAACAGCAGGATGCTTGCACCACCAAGCTCTCTGGTGAAGGGTGCTTAGACAAAAACTCCGGATCCCCAGGCACAAATCTATAACGCCTGGCCACCGACCTACTAACAGCCGAAGAGGTGACAGGCTTCTTCCAAACCTCTTTGATCGGATCCATCAGGGCCTCAATAAATGGCAGAAGAGGATCCACCATGGCTGTAGCAGGATGCAAAACTTCAGTCAATAGGTTGGTCTTAACCTGCGCCGTTGGTAATGGAAGATCCAGAAATGCTGCGGACTTCCTAATCACCGAGTGGTAAGAGGCTGCCTACTCTGTATATTCACCCGGGGAGGCCAGGTCATACTCTGGAGAGGTGTCAAGACCACTTGCAGTGTCCAGCCCGGGGAAGTCACCTTGGGGATCAGTGATCTCCCCCTCCTCGAGGAATTGCTGTTGATATTCCCTCTCTTCAAGGAGTCTGAGGGCCTTTCGACGAGACCTCAACTTAGCCTCAAGCCACGGCATCAACATGGAGCGCAACGACGTCGGTGAATGGCACCGGGAAGGCGTCATGATAGGTTCTCCGGATCCACACGACGCCGCAGATGGATCCATCGGTGCCATGGACAAGGCACCCGCATCCGACGCCGACATCTGACCTCTCGGCTCCATCACCTCTGACACCGGCGTCGAAGGTCTCTCCCTCGACGTTGAGGGCTGCGGTGCCGGAATAGGGGCCTGACCTGAGTCTCCAGCTGAACAAAATGGCATAAATGGCATCGGCTTATATGGAGCCTGAACGCTGAGATTGAATGACAGGGGACCAGTGGGGCCAGCCGGCGCACCACCTCCCGGAGCCATTGAAAAATGGCATACATGGCATTTAGAAATGCCACCGGATCCGTACCCAGAGCCGGGAACGAAGGATAACCCTGCGGAGCCGGGCTGGACTCTTCAGCATCTGGATGCACCGGCGAAGCCAGATGACTCTGAGGCTCCAAGACTTCGATGACTGACGGCGCCGGGGACGTTTGAGGAATCCACAGTTAGTTGTATCCATCAGAAATCTTCTTTATAAAAGCACTCCTCATTCTGATGAATACAACTACCTGTGGATTCCTCACCTAATTAATACTCCGTGGCGCCAGCATTCGACGGAAATCTTCTTCCTAGCTTCTGCACGTCGACGAGGACGTCACATTAGCCCACGCGACGCCGTCTGACGTCATACAGGCAATAAGAGGTCCTCGCCGACGTGCCGACGTCAGTTCCCTTTTTTCCGTGCATTCGAAACGGTTATCTTCGAGGGAGCTACTGTTACTTTCATAGTTACAGTGTATTTTCTGCTGCGTGGATTTTCTCTGCGGTAATAATGTCTCAGAGGAAGTCGGGTTTTAAGCCCTGTCGAGAGTGTGGCGGCAAGATGTCCGTTACTGATCCTCACTCCGACTGTCTATGGTGTTTAAGCTCCGACCACGACGTCGCAACTTGTGATTCATGTCAGCACATGAATCCGAATGCCCTGAAAGAACGTGAGGCTAAACTATTCATGGCGAAGTCGAAGAGAAAGGAGAAGAAACATCATAAGAAGTCTTCTTCGCCAAGGTCTCATCGGCGTCATCGAGACTCCCGGCGCCGTAGGGATTCACGGCGTCATTCCAGCAAGGAGTCTCGTTCGAGGTCGCCTTCGGCTCGGCATCGGAAGACTTGGGAGGTCAGTCCCACGGTCACGCCACATCCACCGACGCCGTTGCCCTCTCCGACGTCACCGACTTCGCCTGGACAGGCGTCTGTGGTTGAGGTGATGCAGCCTCTTGTGATGTCTCCGGCGTCGTGGACGTCGAGGCTGGCGTCGGGGTCGCCTTCGATCCAGGCACCCCAGTATCCAGCTTTTCCCGCCCCTGGAGCCGATAATACCGCATTTCTGAATGCGATGCATACCATCTTTCAACAGATGGCTCCAGGAGGTGCTCCGGCTGGTCCTTCGGGCCCTTGGCCTTTTCATTGGGTGATCCTGCGCCTCTACGGCCGGCACCCTTTATGCCCTTTCTCCCTTTAAGGAATGTGGGCTCGGCGCCGGTGTCGGCGCCGGTGGCCGCTCCGGTGGCTCCAGAGGTTTTGGCCCCGGAGGTTTCCATCCCGTCGACGTCAGGATTTCGTCCTGTGACTCCGGCGGGTCCATCGGAGACTCCAAGATTTCTTCGTCCGGCTCCTTCCTCGGCGCCGAAGCTGCCTGTGGCGCCGGACCACGGCGTCGGATGGTTCTGGAGATCGGCGCCGATCTTCGAC
This sequence comes from Pleurodeles waltl, assembly GCF_031143425.1. Taxonomy (NCBI): domain Eukaryota; kingdom Metazoa; phylum Chordata; class Amphibia; order Caudata; family Salamandridae; genus Pleurodeles; species Pleurodeles waltl. The sequence goes on from NC_090448.1 coordinate 1,166,358,681, forward strand.
TTCGGCGGAGGCCATGTCGACTCCGCGTATCGAGGAAAGACTACATTCGAGGAGGCGTGCTCTCCGTCTTTTGGAAGAGCAGGAATACCAACGAGTCTTGGAGGAAGGAGAGATTGAGGACTCTGGTGATGGACTGCATGGTCTGGATACAGCCAGTGTTCTGGATACTTCCCCTGAGTGGGACCTTTCATCTCCAGGGGAATATACGGAGGAGGCTGCTACCTTTCACGCTGTGGTGACGAAGGCGGCTAACTTTCTGGACCTGCCTTTGCCGGTGGCAGAGGCGAAGCAGAATTTACTGACTGAGGTACTGCATCCGGCCTCTGCTGCAGCGGAGCCTCTCTTGCCATTTAATGAGGCTTTGCTTGATCCGGAGTTAGAGGTGTGGAAGAAGCCAGTATCTTCCTCGGCTGTTCATAGGGCCGTGGCCAGGAGATATCGAGCTGCACCATCTGACCCTGGCTTTCTGTCTAGACACCCTACGCCGGAGAGCTTGGTGGTGCAAGCCTCCTGTTCCTCTAGGTCAGCGCCTGGATCTTTCCCGACGGTACCAGGAGACAGAGACTCTAAAAAGCTGGATGCACAATCCAAGAAGATATTTTCCTCTTGTAGTTTGGCGTTGAAGGCCACCAACGCGACTTGTATTCTGGGGAGATACATCCATGCTCTCATGGACGATATTTCATCTTCATTTACGGAGCTTCCCCAGGGACTCTTGAATGTTGTCTCGGATGCCCAGGCTGCCGCAACCCAGATTATCCAGTCTGGGCTGGACACGACCGACTCGGTGGCTAGGGCAATGGGCACGGCTGTGGTGGCAAGGAGGCAGGCCTGGCTCCGTAACTCAGGGTTTTCTGCGGACGTGCAGTCGACCCTGTTGGACCTCCCGTTTGATGGGGACAAACTGTTTGGAGCCAAAGCAGATTGGAGAGATTTAAAGAAAGCAGGGCCACAGCCAAATCATTAGGGCTGCGAGCCCCTTCTTCTTCTGCCTCCTCCAGATTTTTCAGGAGGTTTCGTGGATTTGGGCGTGGCTCTTCCTCCTCTTCCTTTCGGGGGAGATTCCAGCAACCCACCTCTTCCCTCCCCTATAGATCATTTAGAGGGAGGGGTAGGGCCTGCACCAGAGGAGCCTCTCAGCAGCACTCTGCCTCGTCCTCTGGAGGGGTGCAGCAGGGAAAGCAGCCTTAGGCTTCCACCATTTCCCACTCACTCCTCTCCTGTAGGGGGGAGGTTACGGCATTTTCTCCAAAAGTGGGAGACTATTACATCGGACACTTGGGTTATCAGTATTGTGGGAAAAGGCTACACCCTTCCCTTTCGGGAGTTTCCGCCCCCCATCCCGCCCCGCCCATCTTATTGTTCAGAAGAACACCTCCTGATGTTAGAACAGGAGGTTCAAGTTCTCCTTTCAAAGGGCGCGGTGGAGTTAGTCCCAGAGCAGGAAAGGGGTCGAGGTTGTTACTCAAGGTACTTCCTGATTCCCAAGAAGGATGGTCGGTTGAGACCAATCCTGGATCTGAGGATCTTGAATTGGTTCCTCAAACAGGAAAAGTTCAAGATGCTGACCCTAGCTCAGGTGCTTTTGGCGTTGAACAAAGAAGATTGGATGGTGTCTGTCGACTTGCAGGATGCTTATTTTCATATCCCGATACTCAAGTCGCACAGGAAGTATCTCCGGTTTGTGGTAGGGTCGCAGCACTATCAGTTTGCGGTCCTCCCGTTTGGTCTTACTTCAGCACCTCGAGACTTCACGAAGGTGATGTCAGTGGTTGCGGCAGAGCTCAGAAGGAAGGGGATAGCAGTATTCCCTTACTTGGATGACTGGTTGATCAAAGCCAAGTCTCCGGAGCTTGTGTCACATCATCTGCAGTCAACAACCCAGTTGTTGTTCGACCTGGGCTTTTCGGTGAACGTGCCCAAATCTCACCTGGAGCCCTCTCAGCGCCTCCTGTTCATAGGGGCAGTACTGGATACAACATTGAATTGAGCCTTTCCTTCTTCCTCAGCGGATTCAAGATATTTAGGAGTTGGTTCCAATGTTTCGAAATGGAGCGGTAGTTCCAGTCCTCAAGGTCCTTCGTCTGCTCGGTCTGTTTGCCTCCTGCATACTGTTGGTCACGCATGCTCGCTGGCATATGAGGGCTCTTCAGTGGTGCCTCCGAAGGCAGTGGTCTCAACACAAAGGAGATCTAGAAGGTGCTGTCAAGATCTCCGGAGATGCTGCTGTGGACTTGAAGTGGTGGATTGTGGGCGACAATCTTTCACAAGGAAAGCCGTTCGCGCAGTCACCACCAGTGACCACGGTCATAACGGATGCTTCCACTCTAGGGTGGGGAGCTCATCTGGGGGATCTGGAGATCAAAGGGCTTTGGTCTCCAGAGGAACAGATTTTTCATATCAATCTGTTGGAGTTGCGGGCTGTACGTCTGGCTCTCAAGGCCTTCCTCCCTTCCCTTCGTGGTCAGTTGGTACAGGTCCTGATGGACAATACTACCGCAATGTGGTACATAAACAAACAGGGAGGAGTAGGGTCGTACCTTCTTTGCAGAGAAGCTCTTCGACTATGGTCCTGGGCAAAGGACCATCAGATTTGCTTGGTAGCAAATCATCTGGCCGGGGTCTTGAATGTACGTGCGGACAGTCTCAGTTGCCATTTCTCGGCCGACCACGAGTGGCGTCTCCATCCAGATCAAGTCCGTTTAATCTTCCAGATGTGGGGGTTTCCTCGGATAGATTTGTTTGCCACTCTGGAGAACGCGCATTGTCCGTTATTTTGCAGCCTCCAGTATCCGATGCAGGGAGCGTTGGGGGACGCGTTTCAGATAACCTGGTGCGGCCAGTTCCTTTACACGTTTCCCCCCATACCCTTGATTCCTTGGGTGTTGAGGAAGATTCGCCAAGACCGAGCCCAAGTCATCTTAATAGCTCCGGATTGGCCAAGGAGGGTGTGGTACTCCGACCTTCTCCAACTCTCACTGTGCCTTCCGCTCCGTCTCCCTCTCAGGGCAGACCTCCTCTCGCAGTCGCAGGGGCAGGTTTTACTCCCCAACCTCCAGAGTCTGCACCTACATGCCTGGAGATTGAGCGGGGCAACCTGAGTTCCTTCTCTCTCCCGCCTGATGTAGTGGATGTTATATTAGCGGCCAGGCGACACTCCACTAAATCTATCTACGCTAATAGGTGGTCTAAATTTGTTATGTGGTGTGGAGAGAGACAGATTGATCCCTTACATGCTCATCTGTCAGATGTTTTGTCTTTTGCTCTGTCTCTAGCGCAGAAAGGTTGTGCAGTGGCTACCATTAAAGGTTATTTGTCTGCCTTGTCAGCCTTCATTTGTCTTCCAGACCAACCATTGTTATTTAAATCCCCTATTGTTCTCAGATTCTTGAAAGGTCTTCTAAATAAATATCCTCCAAAACCATTCGTTATGCCTCAATGGGATTTGTCCTTGGTCCTGACTTTCCTTATGGGGTCCCCTTTTGAACCTATGCATTCTTGCCCCTTAAGGTATTTAGTTATTAAGACAGTCTTCTTGGTGGCTATAACATCTGCAAGGAGAGTGAGTGAGTTGCAGGCCTTATCGGTAAAACCCCCTTATACAAACTTTTATGGGGATAAGGTGGTGTTGAGGACCAAGGCTGCTTTCCTCCCGAAGGTTGTTTCACCCTTCCATTTGGCCCAGACAATTACTTTGTCCACGTTCTATCCTCCGCCTCATCCTTCAAAGGAGGAAGAGAGACTACATCGCTTGGACCCAAAGAGGGCGTTAAGCTTCTACATTGATAGAACGAAGGACTTCAGGCTGGAGGATCAGCTGTTCATCGGATACGTGGGCAAGAGGAGAGGAAAGGCAGTCCACAAGAGAACACTCTCCAGGTGGGTTGTTCTTTGCATTAAAATCTGTTACTCTTTAGCAAAGAAGGATCCTCCTGATGGCATTAGAGCTCATTCCACCAGAGCTAAGTCGGCCACTTCGGCCTTGGCCAGAGGTGTTCCTGTGGTCGACATCTGCAAGGCCGCAACTTGGTCGTCCCTTCACACTTTTGCGAAGCATTACGGTTTGGACTCTGAGGTCAGAAGAGACTGTCATTTTGCATGGTCAGTGCTGCAGGATTTCTTGGTTTGACCATTTAGGCACCCACCACCGGTCGTGGTACTGCTTTGGGACTCTATTCATTAGGTGAGGAATCCACAGGTAGTTGTATCCATCAGAAGAACGAGTTACTTACCTTCGGTAACGACTTTTCTGGTGGATACATTAGCTACCTGTGGATTCCTCATGGTCCCACCCGCCTCCCCGTTGCCTTTTTGGTCTTACCAAGTAATCCTTGAGTGCGCTTCTATTGGTCTTCAAGACTGCAATAGATTTTGTATATATGGATATTTGTATATATGTATATATATATATATATATATATATCTTTGTGTATATACATAATTAGTATATATTTGTTTGTTTAAAAAAGAGAGTTATATTAAATCTATAGCCATTTTATTGCAATGTTGTGTGATTTACAATGTTATGGGATGTTGCCTTGCTCTTTCATTGCATTGGGTTATTGTTCTCATGCACGTAAAAAATGTTGGTACTGACGTTGGCACGTCGGCGAGGACCTCTTATTGCCTGTGTGACGTCAGACGGCGTCGCGTGGGCTAATGTGACGTCCTCGTCGACGTGCAGAAGCTAGGAAGAAGATTTCCGTCGAATGCCGACGCCAGGGAGTATTCATTAGGTGAGGAATCCACAGGTAGCTAATGTATCCACCAGAAAAGTCGTTACCGAAGGTAAGTAACTCGTTCGTCTCTTTCAAATAGGAATCACTCACACATTCTTACTGTAGGAAAGTATCATCTTTCTTGGCATATTACCCCCATTTTTACATGTATGTCAGTTTGTTTTTTCCTGCCTCACTGGAATCCTGCTAGCTAGGACCCCAATGCTCATAGTTTGTGGCCTGAATTTGTATACCTGTGTAGTGCCTAACTGTGTCACTGAGGCTCTGCTAATTAGAACCTCAGTGCTCATGCTCTCTCTGCCTTTAAATGTGTCACTATAGGCTAGTGACCACTTTTACCAATTTCAATTGGCATACTGGAACACCCATATAATTCCCTAATATATGGTACCTAGGTACCCAGGGTATTGGGGTTCCAGGAGATCCATATGGGCTGCAGCATTTCTTTTGCCACCCATAGGGAGCTCAGACAAACCTTTATACAGGACTGCCATTGCAGCCTGAGTTAAATAACGCACACATTATTTCACAGCCATTTTCACTGCACTTATGTAACTTATAAGTCACCTATATGTCTAACCTTCACTTGCTGAAGGTTAGGTGCAAAGTTACTAAGTGTGAGGGAACCCTTCACTAGCAAAGGTGCCCCCACATAGTTCAGGGCCATTTCCCTGGACTTTGTGAGTGGGGGGACACCATTACACACGTACCGTACATATAGGTCAATACCTATATTTAGCTTCACAATGGTTAATCCGAATATGGCCATGTAACATGTATAAGATCATGGAATTGTCCCCACATTCCAAATCTAGTATTGGGGAGTCAATTCCATGCATCCTGGGGGCTCCACTATGGACCCCCAGTACTGCCAAACGAGCTCTCTGGGGTTCTGCCCTCCTGTGGTCCGGGCAGCCCAGGCCCAGGAAGGCAGAACAAAGAATTTCCTCTGAGAGAGGGTGTTACACCCTCTCCCTTTGGAAATAGGTGTTAAAGGCTGGGGAGGGGGAGCCTCTCCCAGCCTCTGGAAATGGTTTGAAGGGCACAGATGGGGCCCTCCTTGCATAAGCCAGTCTACACCAGTTTAGGGAACCCCCAGTCCCTGCTCTGGTGGGAACTGGACAAAGTAAAGGGGAGTGACCACTCCCCTGTCCATCACCACCCCAGGGGTGGAGCCCAGAGCTCCTCCAATGTGTCCCAGACCTCTGCCATCTTGTTTCCAGAGGTGTGAGAGCACTCTGGAGGCCTCTGAGTGGCCAGTGCCAGCAGGTGACAACAGAGACCCCTCCTGATAGGTGCATACCTGACTAGGTAACCAATCCTCCTCTAAGGGCTGTTTAGCGTCTCTCCAGTGGGCTATTCCTCAGATTACAACTTGCAAGAATTCATCAGAGTTCCTCTGCACCTCTCTCTTCGACTTCTGCCAAGGATTGACCGCTGACTGCTCCAGGACGCCTGCAAACTGCAACAAAGTAGCCAGAAGACTACCAGCAACATTGTAGAGCCTAATCCTGCGGGCTTTCTCGACTGTTTCCTGGCAGTGCATGCTCTGGGGGCTGCCTGCCTTCACCCTGCACTGGAAGCCATGAAGAAATCTCCCGTGGGTCGACGGAATCTTCCCCCAGCGTGACCCCTGGAACACAGGTGGTGGACCCAAGTGACCCAGACTGTCCAGTGGTCCAACTGTCCGAATTTGGAGGAGGTAAATCCTTGCCTCCCCTGCCCAGACAGTAATCCTGTGCACCGCGTGTTCTGCAGCTACAAGGGCTTTTGTGTACATTTCCAGGAAATCCTGCATGCACAGCCGAGCCTAGGTCCCCAGCACTCCGTTCTGCGATGCTCAGCTCCCTGAGTTGATCTCCGGTGTCGTGGGACCTCCTTTTGCAGTGTTGAGACGACCGTTGTGTTCAGTCTTCTTGAACCCGTGTTCAAGGTCTTCTGCGGGTGCTTACAGCCTGTGCGTGGGCTCTCTACATTGCTGAGGGCCCCCTCTGTCTCCTCTCCCAAGTGGCAACATTCTGGTCCTTCCTGGGCCCGGGCAGCACCCTATATCTCTTACAGCGACTCTTGCAGCTAGCAAGGCCTGTCTGCGGTATTTGGCCAAGGAAACAACACTGCATCCTCCAGCACGCCGTGGGACATCTTCTGCATGAAGAAGAACTTCCTACCTCCTTTTGTTGTTGCAAAACCTGCAGCTTCTTCCAACCGGAGGCAGCCATTTTGCACCTTCATCCGTGGTTTACTGGGCTCCTGCCCACCCCTGGACACCTTAGCGACTCTTGGACTTGGTCCCCTTCCTTTGCAGGTCTTCAGGTCCAGGAATCTGTCTTCGGTGTTTTGCAGTCTGTTGTGGTCTTTGCAAAATCCTCTATCACGACTTTAGTGTGTTTCTGGGTAACTAGTAGTACTTTACTCCTACTTTCCAGGGTCTTTGGGTGGGGTATCTTTTACACCCTTAGTGTTTTCTTACACTCCCAGCGACCCTCTACACACTGCACTAGCCTAGGGGTCCATTCGTGGTTCCCATTCCACTTTCTTAGTATATGGTTTGTGTTGCCCCTAGGCCTATTGCATCCTATTGTATTCTACAGTGTTTGCACTACTTTCTGACTTTTTTACTTACCTGTTTGGTTAGTTGTGTATGTTACTTACCTCCTAAGTGCCTTTATTTTTAGTAACTATGAGTATTGTCTTTCTTATGATATAGTACCTATGTGATATAAGTGGTATTGCATGAGCTTTGCATGTCTCCTAGTTCAGCCTTGGCTGCTCTGCTATAGCTACCTCTATCGGCCTAAGCTGCTAGAACACTACTACACTCTACTAATAAGGGATAACTGGACCTGGCACAAGGTGTAAGTACCATTGGTACCCACTATAAGCCAGGCCAGCCTCCTACACTTCCTCACACCTAGAATCCCTGCCAGTCTACAACCTTGTGACTGCTGCAGTCCCATTGTTTTAGGACTTGATTTAGAGTTAGCTGGTAATGAAGATGCCCCAATTTCTGGATTAAGTATTACATTTGATTTAGAGTTAGCTGGTAATGAAGATGCCCCAATTTCTGGATTAAGTATTACATTTGAAGAATAATCTGAGTGTGGGATTTTGTTTACAACCTAACTATAAATCAAGCCCTTAATTTAGTATCCTTGATTTTCTGGACATATTTTAAAACCAGCTCAACCACTGTGTTACAGACCCACCTTGTGTGCAGGGAATATGGCCTGGAGGCCCTCTCACAAAGCAAGATGGAGAGGACCCAGGGATTCTCAAGAAAGTCAAGCTCTCGGCATACTCGTCCATCTACAATCCCCTGAGGAACTGGTTAGGGCTCTTGCCAGCTCCTGGTCTCTACAACACCAAGCCACCAATGCTCTAGTTCAAACTCTAAACATAGATGCGCACACACACACACACACAGTCACACACACTTAATTTTTCTCTCTCGTTTTCTCTCACTTGCACTCTTAACTTTCTATTAAGGAATCTAACTCCAAACATTAAATAGGATTACTTGTACTTTGGAAAATACACCTGCTCTCAGCAGGAAGTGCATATGCTTACAGTGCCTGTGCAGCCCAACAACCACCATGCATACCTAAATGCTGTCTTTGTTGTAGGAACAATTAGAATGATCCTTGATCCAAACACAGTTGGGGAAGTAAAATTACCCATGTTGCTCATTTTACTCTGCAGTGGTGCTGCAACAATTTTCAGACTGCGGGTGATGCCATCAATGTTACATGTCAGGAGATTACCCATTAAATCAAACTTCCACAGGAGCAGATGCCTTTTACCCCACTCCCTCCAACAGATGCTTGCTCAGACTTTACTGATTATCTGAACCCTGCTTCCGCTAGGGGGAAAGGGGAATGGGAACAGAAAAAGAGAGACCGCCTCCAGATCCAGTTCCAGCTTGTGTTTCTCACCTGAAGATAGGATATTCAGTGTGTACTTCTGCAACCTGCACCTTGCCTCTTATTGTGATTTCTTTAAAGGAAGGACCTGCAGTCGGTGATAAGAGCATAGATAAGTACATTCCTACTGCACATTCAACTGTTCAGCCATTGACATTCACCCAATTCTATCGTTCTTATAAACTGAATCTTTTGAGAGACTAGCCTCTCTCAAAGAGAACAATGTTAACTTAATATCTTCTTTTCTCAAGGAGTCAGAGGTATCCATGTTTCTCTGGAGAACAGTTCAAATGTTCACAAATATACAATCTACTAATGTCTTTTACAGGAAACGAACACTCCTTCTCAAGATTCAGTTTTCTCAATCACAGTCCCTAGGAATTAGTCTGAGCACTTAGGTTTGTCTCTAAGAATGGCAAGTCTGCAAGGCGAAGGGTTTTTGAATATATATGTACATATATATATTGGCAAGTCTGGAAATCATACAAAAGTATTCCTTACTCAAGTTGCTTGAAGTTCTGTTAAGCCAAAACAAATTCTCTTCAGATAGCCGACAGCCAGCTGTTGGAAGAAGGAAGAAATTCAGCTTCTCCAGAAGGGAAAAGGTAGCTGGTGTGCACACCGTAACAAGAAAAAAATTAATTACTCAAAACTGGAAGAATTCTCTATGAAACAAAGCACCTCAGGAACACTGCTCATTCTCCTCAGGATGACAGTTGAAGTGCACAGCTCCCAGAGAAACACAGTTGGAGGGAAGCTTTAGCATAAGACTAAGGTAGAAACACTAGAGCGCTGACCTCACAAAGATTTGTGGCCACCACCTTGAGTGGCAGTTAAACCTGAAGAAGCTAGTTCTAAGAACAGCCTCCGCAAGAGCCACTGGGAGTGAGGACGCCGCTGCAACCAACATGGGTACAAGGAAAAGGGGAAATGTTGTTGCTGAGGGAAGAACTTAACAACACTGGCAATAGTTTTCCTGACAGTACCCCCCTCCAAAGAACTCCCTCCCACAGAATGTTTGTTGGGGAAAGTCCATGAAATTGCTTTATCAACCTTGGAGCATGCACATTTTGGAAGGCTTCCCAGGACCTTTCTTCTGGGCCAAAACCTTCCAATCAATGAGGTAATATAATGTTCCATTTTTAAACTTTAAGTCTAAAATTTTATTCACATAAAATTCTAAATGTGATTCTACTTGAATAGGATCTGGAAGGGTGGTTGTCCTAACATTGGGAGGGCTTCTTTTAAGTAGCGGGATATGGAATACTGGATGAACCTTAATGTGAGGAGGCAAGGCGAGTTTGACTGTTACTGGATTTACAATTTCTTGATTTTAAAGGGTCCTACATATCTAGGCTGGAATTTTTTGTTCCCTCTTATTTGTAAATGTTGATTGGATAGTCAGACCTTCTCACCCTCGCAATAGCCAGGATTGCCTCTCTCTCTTTTTGGCAGCATGCTTCTTGTAAGAGACCTTCACCTTGGTCAAATGTTCTCTAGCGGATTGGTAGGTCTTTTTAATTTTCTTACTGAACTCATTCGCAACTGGGACAGAGCCTTCCGACCTTCCTAAGATAATGTTTGGGTGCCTACCAGAGTTCAAATAGAAAGGAGAATAACCCATGGAGGCATGAATAGCATTGTTGTATGCAAATTTTGCTGTCCAAATGAAATCTGGCCAATCATTATCTTCGTCCAGAAGATATAAGCATAGGTACTGCTCTATCTCCTGGTTAACTCTTTCTGTCTGTCCCTCCATTTCCGGATGATAACTAGTAGAATAACCTAAGTCTATTCCAAGTTATTTCATAAAGGCCCTCCAGAATTATGAAACAAATTGGGGACCTCGATCTGAGATTACAACCACCGGAATGCCATGAGCTCTCACTACGTGCTGTGAAAATAACTGTGCTAACTGAGAGGCTCTAGGAACCTTCTTCAGAGGGATGAAATGGCTCATTTTAGAAAAGGTGTCCACAAAAACTAGGATTGTGTCAAAACCTTGACTTGAAGGTAAATCTACAATCAAATCCATAGTAATGGTGTGCCAAGGATATGGTGCAATGGGAAGAGGCTGAAGCTCACCTTCAGGAGATAGCTGTATTGTCTTTTCTCGAATGCATTTATCACAGGTTTGAACGTATTGTCTTATTTCAGGGATCATGGCAGGCCACCAGAAATACCTCTTAAGTAATTCGGTAGTCTTCAAAATTCCTTTATGGCCAGCTAAAGGATCATCATGACATGCTTGTAGCGCTAGTTCTTTCAACTCACAAGTTGGCAAATATAAAGCATTTTCAACAAAAGGGAGACTTTCTAGAACATTTCTTCCTTCCTTCCTATTGGCCCAATCTGAAATTTCTTGGTCAGACATGGATTCTCAAACCTTCCTTTTTATTTCGGAAAATTGTAAGGTACAAGCAAACTTGTCTGCTGAAATAATTGGAATCTTTTCAGCTTCTCCGGCTCTAGGTATATTATTCATTCTTGATAACGCATCTGCCTTACCGTTGTCAGAACCAGGTCGATAGTTAATGGTAAAATTAAAATCTGCAAAGTCAAGGACCATCTCAATTGCCTTGGAGTTAATGTCTTAGCAGTCTTTAAAAACTAAAGATTTTTAAGATTGGTGAACACAGTGACTACATGACGAGCCCCTAATAAATAATGCTGCCATTCCTGAAAGGCATCCTTCACTGCCAATAGCTCTTTGTCAGCAACTGGATAATTTCTTTCAGGAGGAGTTAATTTCCTGGATCGAAATGCCACTGGGTGAAGTTGACCATTTTCCTTATGCCTCTGAGACAATAAACCACCAATTGCTTGGTCTGAGGCGTCAGTTTCCACAAAAAAATGGTTCCTCAGGGTTAGGATGGAGAAGGATCGGGGCTGTCGCAAAGGCTCTTTTGAGGAACTCAAAAGATTCTTCAGTATCAGTTGACCAATGGAAGGGTATTCCTTTTCTCAAAAGTTTGTAATGGGGACCACCTTTTTAGAAAACTCTTTTATAAACCGGCGGTAAAAATTGTCAAAGCCAATAAAACTTTGCACCTCCTTCACCGTTTTAGGAGAAGGCCAATCCTGGATTGTTTGAAGTTTAGCAGGATCCATGGGAACTCCATTTTCCAATAAGACAAATCCGAAGAATTCTACTTCCTTCAATGAAAGGCATACTTTTCCAACTTCACATGTAGGTTATTTTCCAACAATTTCTTTAGAACTGCTCTCACGTGATCTACATGGTCTCGCAAATTCTGGGAGAAGGTTAAAATATCATCAATCAGAAGATCTGTGGGGAGAGGTAGCTTCTCTGCCTCTGCTTGGTCAAACACTGCAGACAGTTTTTTATATTCTGGGGGAATGACAACCTTTTCCAGAGCACAAACCACATTGGATTTAGTAGCTAAAACGTGAGCGGGAGATGGTGCACTACTTATCTCTTGAGGACCATAACAATGTTTCCGGCAGTAGCTGGAATTTAATTGGACAGTCCTCTTTTCCCAATTAATTTCAGGATTGTGTTCCATAAGCCACGGCAAGCCCAAGATCAGCTGAAATTGAGGAGCATCTTTGAGATTGAAAGATAACTTTTCTTGGTTTCCTAGATGATCTTTCAGAACTATAGGTTCAGTTGAATCTGTGATAGGGCCTGAAGACAGGTTTGTTCCATCCACTGCATGAACAGGCTCTGCGATCATTTTTTTGACAAAATGTATTCCCATTTTTGTGACATACTGGATGTCACAGAAACTTCACGTAGCGCCTGAGTCAATCATCACTGAAACCTCCTGCAGCTTCTTTTCTCTGAAGATGAGGTCAAGGGAGAAGGTTAGATGAGGAGAAGCAGACCGTAAGGTGTTTGCCACTAATTGGGATTCAGGGGCTGGTTGGTGTTCTGAGTCAACCAGGGTTACTCTCTTAGTAGAATGAGTTTTCTCTTTTCATGAATTATCTTCTTTAGGATTCTTTGGGCATTCTCATACAAAATTCCCAGACAACCCACAATAGAGACATAGGCCCTCATTACAACCCTGGCGGTAAATGCCGCTTACCGCCGTGCCGACGGGCGTCAACATAGCGTGACAGCGGTGGTAATCCACCATGGGCATTATGACCGACACTGAGAATACCGCCACAAAACAGACACCCACACAAGTCCGCCACACCAAAGATCAGTGATAAACTGGCGATAGCAAAACCCACAACGTCACGCCAACAGGAATACGCCCACAGTATCATGACCCACGAATCAACGCGGCGGTCTTTTATCGGCGGTAAACCATTGGCGATACACACCGCTGCGCTCAAAATACACACACACTTACAAAACTACACCACATTGGACAATTCAAAATAGACACACCTGACACACAGACACACACCACACCCACTCACCCACACCACTATAAAACACACACCCACATTACCCACAACCCCTTACAACAACAAAAAAGAGACCAAGCACAGAGAGACAAGCAAAGAACACACACTCAATCAAAGGCACAGAACACCATCAAACATACACCATCCAAGCACATCACAGTATACACCCCAACACATCACCCCACACATCACCTAACACATATCACTCACACCACATCCATGGCACCCCAAAGACACCCCAAGTTTTCTGAAGAGGAGCTAAGGGTCATGGTGGAGGAAATCATCCGGGTAGAGCCACAGCTATTCGGATCACAGGTGCAGCAGACATCCATTGCAAGGAAGATGGAGCTATGGCGGAGAATCGTCGACAGGGTCAACGCCGTAGGACAGCATCCAAGAACCAGGAATGACATCAGGAAGAGGTGGAATGACCTATAGGTGAAGGTGCGTTCCGTGGTCTCAAGACACCAGATTGCAGTACAAAGGACTGCTGGTGGACCCCCACCTCCTCCCCCACAACTAACAGCATGGGAGGAGCAAGTCTTGCCGATCATGCATCCTGAGGGCCTAACAGGAGTAGCAGGAGGACTGGACTCTGGTAAGTCAAATCTTTACTACTATATCCCCCCACCCTACCTGCATGCCATCACAAACTCCTACCCCTATCTTTACCCCATCACTCCACGACCACACATATACCCTACTATCACAACCCACCCATCCCAATACCAAGCCCTGCATGTAACAACAATGCATGGACACCCATCACAGCCCTGCATGGACACCCATCACCGCAGCATGCCCAGTATAGAGAATCACCCAGCCCACACAATCAGCAGTCACACAAGGCCAAAGCAACAGGGAAAGCACAATTATACAGGGAAACACACCCATTGCACAAGATGGCACACACAGATACAATAACAATGCATTTGCATCCTAACAGGACCCCTACCCAACATCACCGGAAAGGAGGTGCCACCAACATCCAGTCCCCCTACAGAAGAGGCTCTGCACGCCTGGATCATGGTGACCAACCTGGCCCATCAGGGACCTCTGGACAATCGGTTCCCCTGCCACAGTCCCAACCCACCACAGACCCTCCCCCCTCAGGAAACACCAGCACAGCACCCATACAGCGGGCCCATACCACTGTCCCCAGGACACGTCAATCAGCAGTGTGTCCACCACTACACGGACCCCAGGCAATCCCACAAACACAGGACGATCAGGGACCTGGGGTCAGTGGCAGTGGGCACAAGGTTCAGGGGACAGACGCACGGGACAACAGGGAAGCTGGGAGGACTACTGTGCGACAGGGGGAGGACAGGCCCAGGGAACCGACCCTCCACGAGGCACTCTCGAACATCATGGGAGCATACCAACATTCCCAGGAGACCATGGGCATGGTACTGGCCAAGTTACAGAAGACCCAGCGGCTGCAGGAGGGACAGTACCTGGGGATCATGGAGGACCTCACAAAAATCTACACCATCCTGGTCACCATAGCAGGGGTGCTGGCTGACATGGGCAAGACCATGAGGGAGGCAGTGGCACCACAAAGGGCCCCTGACACTAGCCAAACCAAGGAACACCCTTCCACCTCCGCCGGCGCTAGTGGACAGGAGGCACTGTCACAGGACCAACAGGCCACCAGCACCCCACCCCCTGCAGAAGAAGAACCACTGCGCAAACTGTCCCTGCGATCCAGGCAGAAGACAGAGAACATTGCCAAGACCCCCATCAGGAAATAAGACTCTCCTGAATGTCACCCTTCTGTACCACTATGTCACCCTGTACAACTTGAACTGCCATTACTCCCCTTCCTATGCCCCATTGGACAATGCACCTGTGATACCAAGGGACTGGACCCTACCATGGACATTCCTCCACCATCACCCCAGCCCCTTGGCCGTACCCCCATACTATTTAGCACAAAAAATAAACACCATTTAAATACAAACCATACTGGAGTCAGTGTAATGATTGGAAAGATGTATTCTTACAAAATTCTCAAAGCATTGCAGCATTGAATTATACCAATGTATGACAGTTGGTGGCCAGCAGTACACATAACAGGAGCCAGAATGGGGTACACAGATCTGAAAAAAGGGAATCCAAAGGGAACAGTCAGTGTCCATAGGCAGAGGGTAAGAGGCTGCCATGTACAATGTCCAAAAGTGTACTGAAATGTGAAGAGGAGTTACAGGGGGTTATTCTAACTTTGGAGGAGGTGTTAATCCGTCCCAAAAGTGACGGAAAAGTGACGGATTTACCACCAGCCGTATTACGAGTCCATTATATCCTATGGAACTCGTAATACGGCTGATGGTATATCCGTCACTTTACCGTCACTTTTGGGACGGATTAACACTCCTCCAAAGTTAGAATAACCCCCACAGTCTCTTACCTGTGTGTCACTGGAAGTACTGCTGGATAATGTTTGTTCTGTTGTCCACATCTTCTTCATCTGACTCCTATTCCTCACTGTCCACAGGCTCCACTGCTGCCACAAGACCATCACCAGGCTCATCCTCCAGCAGAAAAGGCACCTGGCGTCTCAAGGCCAGGTTGTGCAACATACAGCATGCCACGATGATCCAGCACACCTTCTTGGGTGAGTAGTACAGGGATCAACCAGACAGATGGAGGCACCGGAACCTGGCTTTCAGGAGGCCGAAGGTCCTCTCAATAATACTCCTTGTTCACCCATGTGCCTCATTGTTATGTTCCTCAGCCCTAGTCCTGGCATTGCTCACTGGGGTCAGTAGCCATGAAAGGTTGGAGTAACTAGAGTCACCTGAAAATATCAAGTGACAACTGTTAGGCAGACACTAACCATTAGGGACAACCCCATGCCCAGACACCTACTTATACTGTGTGGGGACCTTGGACTCACCTATTAGCCAAACCCGGTGCCTCTGGAGTTGGCCCATCACATAAGGGATACTGCTATTCCACAGGATATAGGCGTCATGCTCTGAGCCAGGATATTTGGCATTCACATGGGAGATGTACTGGTCCGCCAAACACACCATTTGCACATTTATCGAATGATAGCTTTTTCTATTCCTGTACACCTGTTCATTTCTGCGGGGGGGGGAACAAATGCCACATGTGTACCATCAATGGCACCAATGATGTTGGGGATATGTCCCAGGGCATAGAAGTCAGCTTTCACTGTGGCCAAATCCTCCACCTGGGGGAAGACGATGTAGCTGCGCATGTGTTTCAGCAGGGCAGACAACACTCTGGTCAACACGTTTGAGAACATTGGCTGAGACATCCCTGATGCCATGGCCACTGTTGTTTGAAAGGAGCCACTTGCCAGGAAATAGAGCACTGACAGGACCTGCACTAGAGGGGGTATTCCTGTAGGCTGGCGGATAGCTAACATCAGGTCTGGATCCAATTGGGCACACAGTTCTTGGATTGTGGCATGATCAAGTCTATGTGATGATATTGTGTCTGTCCTCCATTGTCGACAGGTCTATACACCAGAGGATGCTGCCATCTCCTCATCTGCCTCAGCGGTTTTAACCTATGGAAGAGAACGGTGAGCAGAAGGTCATATTTCCACATGGATAGCACAACTGTGTTAGAATTAATGACACAGGAGGAGTTTTCGAATTCGAAGGTCAGTTTAAGTGCCAATATGTGGTGTGACGCAGTTAGGTGCCATGCCATGTGCCCCCCTGAAATGGCGGCTTCCTGACCTGTGAGGAGGGACAAGGGGAAATGATGTAAGTGCGCTGGCATCGTGCTGCATCGCGGTAGGTGGTCGATGACCACCGCGCAACTCCGCATTGGTTATCACTGGGCCCTGTGGGTCCCAGGAGCCAACCCCGATGTACGCCGCGGACGTCACCGCCATTTTCTACCTATTCACTCACTTCCTACCTAACCATCAACAGGAGAGGACCTACACTGCAAGTGCTGCTGTGACACGAGTCTGGAAGTGACAATGGCTAGAGTGTCTGGGGAAAGGGCCCCTGCCTTCACTGTGGAGGAGTTGGAGAAACTGGTGGACAGGGTCCTCCCCCAGTACACGTTCCTCTACGGTCCTCCAGACAAACAGGTGAGTATCATGTGAGCATGATGTGTGGGCAATGCTTGTTTGGAGTGATGTGGATGTAAGCCATATGTTGGGGGGTGCTAAGGCGTCCTGGCATGAATGCTGCATGAGAGGGGGTCACTGTATGTGCGTCAGGGCATGGGTGGGAACTGGTGGGCAATGAGTATGACGGTCAGACGGGTTAGTAATTACATTTTCCACTGTCTTTTCCCTCTAGGTCAGCACCCACCAGAAGAAGGGTATTTGGTGTGCCATTGCCAAAGAGGTGCGGACCCTGTGGGTCTATCACAGGCGGAGCACCCACTGCCGCAAGAGATTGGAGGACCTGTGCCGCTGGACCAAGAAGACGGTGGAGGCCCAGCTGGGGCTGGCCTCCCAACATGGAAGGGGTGCCCGTCGCACCATGACCCCCCTGATGTTCCGCATCCTGGCGGTGGCCTATCCGGAGTTGGATGAGCGCTTGAGGGCATCACAGCAGCCACAAGGGGGTGAGTACCGTTTCAGAAAGCTGATTTTGCACGCTTTAGGAACTAGCTGGGTGAGGGATGTGGGCTGTGGGTACCCCTAGGCCAGGGTGATCACTGCAGGGTAGGTCCCTTGTTGTGCAGGCTCTGAAGCACCCCTAGTACTACTGGGCAGGGTCCTGTGGGTGTCATGTGTAGATGCTGGCATAGGCATTGTACCCCGTAAGGGCTGGTGACTACCTTAGTGAGTGGTTGGGCATGGCCTAGTGCATAGGGCAGCTCAGTGTGTGTTGTGTACGCCAACGGTAGTGGTGTTGCTGGAACTGACCATGTGTATCCTCTGTCTCTTCCCCCCCTTCTTGTTTTGTCACCCTATCCTTGTGTGCATTAGCACCATCTGGCGGAGGAGCCGAGGCACCGGCGACGGAGGGAGCTGAATCCCACATGGCCTGTGAGGGCGAATCCACCGAGGGTGAAGGCACCAGTGGGACGGAGGGCGAGGGGAACTCCACGACGGGGACAGGAGGGGATATCAGTGACAGCGACTCCTCCTCTGATGGAAGCTCCCTGGCGGTGGCGGACACCTCTGTGCCCACCCCAACAACAGGTACAGCCGCCATCCCCCCTACTAGCACCGCCCTCCCACCAGCCCCTCAGCATGTTTCCCGTGCCCGCTCACCCAGGACGGTGGGCATCTCCTTCGCCCCAGGCACCTCAGGCCCTGCCCCAGTCAGCCCTGCTGCCCTCAGTGAGGAGGCTGTTGACCTCCTGAGATCCTTCACTGTTGGGCAGTCAACCATTCTGAATGCCATCCAGGGTGTCGAGAGGCATTTGCAACAAACAAATGCATACCTGGAGGGCATTCATTCTGGCGTGGCAGCCCAAGAGAGAGCATTTCAGTCTCTGGTCTCAGCACTGATGGCAGCCATTGTCCCTGTGTCCAGCCTCCCCCTCCAACTTTCACTACCCAGACCCAATCCCCTCTTCCTCAACCTATCCCAAGCACACCTTCAGACCAGCATGTACACACATAAACACACAAAAGTGACTCAGGAAAACATAAGCACCACACATCATCACACAGGCACTCACACAAGCACCATACCCATGCACACATACCAACATCCACTTCCTCCACTGTGTCTGCCTCCACCTCTTCGTCCACCTCCCTCCCAGTAGCGTCTCCACTCACACCTGCATGCACTACATCAGCCACTACATCCATCACCAGGACGCCTATCACAACACACCCCTCACGAGCAATCACCACCCCCACAACCATGCACACGTCCCCTGTGTCCTCTCCCAGTGTGTCTGTGAGCCCTCCTCCCAAAGAACACAAATGCAGGCACACACCCACTCAACAGCCATACACCTCACAACAGCCTCCAGCCCATGCACCTTCACCCAAACTTAGCAGACGTACACTTCCTACAACCACTACCTCTTCCACCACTACCACACCCCCTCCCTCTTCCCGTCCCAGTGTGTCAAAAAAACTTTTCCTGGCTAACGTTGACCTCTTCCCTACGCCTCTCCCCCGTTCTTCCCCTAGGTCCAGGATGTCTAGATCCCAGGCCAGCACCTCAGCCACCAACTCGGCGTCCGCTGTGGTCCCTGCAAGTCCGAGAGGATCGAAGGGGGCACCCGTCAGGGCTGACAGTGTGCCACATCCAGATGCTAAAGACCACCCGATTCCGCCACCTGCCAAGGTTAAGAAGGGGCCGTCAAGCAGCACAGACAAGACGCACCACCCACCCAGCAAGGCCTCATCCAAAACCAAAGAGGACAGTGCCAAGGTCCCAGCAGCGTCTACCAAGGTGGAGAAGGGACACAAAGGCAAGGGCAAGTCACTTAAGGGCTCGGAGCCTCCAGCTGAGGGACTGGTGACCACCATTTGTCCTGACAGGCCAGCAACCTGTACCACGGTGAGCACCGCCACAATGACCGCCACCTGCACTGCCACCTGCCCGCCATCTGCACCGACCCCTGCACCGCCGCTGCCACAACGACAGTCACCCGCATCATCCCCAGTGGGCAGCCGTCCGAACCTGCTGGAGACAGCCTGGTGTCTCACTCCACTACTGCAAGCACCTGCACCACGGGCAGCACCGGCAGCATCTCCGCCGCAGACACTGCCATATGCACCACCACATGCCCAGCCGGTGCCACTACATCGGACATCAGCAGCATCCCCAGTGGGCAGCCGTCCGAGGCACCCACCACTTGAGGCACCAGCACTGGCACTGCCAGCAGTTTGCAGCCTAAGGCGCCGTAGGATGGAGTGTGGCTCTGCCGCCATGGAGTATCATGCTACCTGTTCCCTGCACATCTCGTGCCTCAGACACCCAGGTGAGGGAATGTGAACTGCCACCCTCCAGGTGCAGCATCACTGGGCACAAGGCCCCCTCCAGAACCAGTGGAGAAATGCATCCACTCACCCTATCCTTGGCAGGATGCAGCAGACTGGGCACAAGGCCCCCTCCAGAACCAGTGGAGAAATGCATCCACTCACCCTATCCTTGGCAGGATGCAGCAGACTGGGCACAAGCCCCCCTCCAGAACCAGTGGAGAAATGCATCCACTCACCCTATCCTTGGCAGGATGCAGCAGACTGGGCACAAGCCCCCCTCCAGAACCAGTGGAGAAATGCATCCACTCACCCTATCCTTGACAAGATGAAGCAGACTGGGCACAATGCCCCCTCCAGAACCAGTGGAACATGTCACCCACTTGAGAGACTGTGGCTTTGCACTCCCCAGGAGCAAGCAGTGGGCAGACCACCCACTTGACATACTGTGGCTTTGCACTCCCCAGTACCAAGCAGTTGGCAAACCAACCACTTGAGATACTGTGGCTTTGCACTCCCCAGGACCAAGCAGTGGGTAAACCACCCACTTGAGAGACTGTGGCTTTGCACTCCCCAGGACCAAGCAGTGGGCAATCCACCCACTTGGGAGACTTGAGAGACTGTGGCTTTGCACTCCCCAGGACCAAGCAGTGAGAAAACCACACACTTGAGAGACTGTGGCTTTGCACTCCCCAGGACCAAGCAGTGGGCATGTTGCCCCCTTGAGGAGCAGTGGCGTAGTACCACCTTCCGGCTGAGGTGCACCCTTCCCCTTCCCCCTGAGGTGCCTGTGTGTTTTCGACCTGATGTCCCTGCAGTGTTCTCTCCGGTTTGAGGCAGGAGTCAAGTGTGGGCTTTGCCCATGATTTGTTTGCCCACTGGGCCATGGACATTTGCAAAGGACAGTGTAGGCCTTCTGTACATATTGTAAATATTTGTATATACTGGTTTTTCAAATCGTTTACTTTATCTGCCTATTTCTAATATATGAAGGATTTGACTCAATTCCTATTGTCCTTGCATTCTTCCAGAGGGTTACGGGGTGTATATGTATTGTTGATGCAGGTATTTGTATTTATGGTGTTGTGGGTGAGGGTGGGTGTGCTGCGTGTTGCGTGTGTGTGTCACTCTCTCCCCCCCCCCTTCCCCTATGTGCTAGGTGCAGTACTCACCATCGTCGTCACTGCCGCCTTCTTTCAAATTCCTGCCGCCTTCTTTCAAATTCCTGGTGTATTAGTAGATACACCAGCATGGGGAGGACCTGCAGTTCTGGCTCCATGTCGTCCTGGTTCTTCGTTGAGTGTCGAAAGTTGAGTGGTTCCCCTTCAGTGTACTGTTTCTGCCGTGCTTTTGATGTCATTGGTACCGCCCCGGAAAAGCTGGCGGATTGGCCTGTCATAATACAATGGGCGGTACATTGTCTTCCGCCTGTTTGTTGGCGGTGACTGCCGCAGTGTTTGTTGCTACCGCCCTGG
Source organism: Pleurodeles waltl (assembly GCF_031143425.1). Taxonomy (NCBI): domain Eukaryota; kingdom Metazoa; phylum Chordata; class Amphibia; order Caudata; family Salamandridae; genus Pleurodeles; species Pleurodeles waltl. The sequence goes on from NC_090448.1 coordinate 1,166,380,087, forward strand.
TAGTCGGAGTGTTAAAGTGGCTGTCTATGATGGCGGTTTCAGCCATGGTCATGATCCCATTTTTTTGTCCGCCAGCCTGTTTGCGGTCTTACCGCCGCTTTATCTCTGACCGCCAGTATTGTAATGAGGGCCATAGATTCTTAGATCTTCGCTTGTCCTTTTCCTCTTTAGACAGGGAACCTCTAACACTGTGGATTTGCATTGGCTCTTCCGAAGAGTGTGTCTCGAAGGTCTTGATACTTTCCACTTTACTCCTGTCAAAGCGCGGTGGTATAAGACAAAATTCTCTCTCGCGTTAAGCAATTCTTTCAAACAGACGCTGGTCAATCTGTAAGACTAGATCAATTAATTTTGACAAATCAGTAGGTCGATCTGGAATCTGGGCTAGTGCATCTTTTAGTTCTTCTCATAAACCTTGGTAAAAAAACGCAGCCCTTTTGCTCTCGGGCCAACCAGTCTCCACAATTAATTTGTTGAATTGGGCCAGATAAGAGATCAAATTTCTATTTCCTTGTTTTAAATCTAGTAATTCATTATCTGTGGCTTGGGAAATTGTTCTGCTGTCAAAAATCTAAAGAATTTGGTTTTAAAAACCTAAAAATCATATAATACAGGGTCAATTTGTGATACCAAAGCCATGGACCATGAATCCGCATCTCCACTCAAATAAGACAAAATGAAGGCTGTTTTTGACTGATCCTCTGTAAAAATAACAGGTCGACAAAGGAAGTGTAAGGAGCACTAGGTTAAAAATTCCTGCGCCTTGTAAGGATATCCACTAAAACGTTCAGGTGGGGCCAGAGGAAGGATTAGGGAGATGGAATGAATGGTTTGTGTGGATATTTCTGAGATAGAGATAGGGAAGGTTTTACCTGAAACCCCACTAGTCCCAGCGGTATTCCCAGAAGTGAAGTTATTTAATTTGTCCATGAGCTGTTAGGTGTCAAGTTGGGATCTTTTTATTCCCTCTCTCAAGCTTTTATTTTCATCTAGGGCAAGAGTGAATTTTTTTGCATTTCGTTCATAAGTGCCGCCAAGGTATTAAAATTTAAACCTTCAGCCATTCTGCTCGGGTGGAAATTAGTATTTTTTTGGCCCACTTCAATCTGTCAGGAGATTACCCATTAAATCAAACTTCCACAGGAGCAGATGCCTTTTATCCCACTCCCGCCAACAGATGCATGCTCAGACTTTACTGATTATCTGAACCCTGCATCCGCAAGGGGGGAAGGGGAATGGGAATAGAAAAAGAAAGACCGCCTCCAGATCCAGTTCCAGCCTGTGTTTCCTTGAAGATAGGCTATTCAGTGTGTGCTTCTGTAACCTGCACCTTTCTTCATATTGGGATTTCTTTAAAGGAAGGACCTGCAGTCGGGTGATAAGAGCATAGATAAGTACATTCCTACTGCACTTTCATGTGTTCAGCCATTCACATTCACCCAATTCTATTGTTCTTCTAACCTGGATCTTTTGAGAGACTAGCCTCTCTCTAAGAGAACAATGTTAACTTAATATCTTCTTTTCTCCAGGAGTCAGAGGTATCCAAGGGTCTCTGGAGAACAGTTCAAAGGTTCACAAATATACAATCTACTAATGTCTTTTACAGGAAATGAAAACTCCCCTTCAAGGTTCAGTTTTCTCAATCACAGTCTCTAGGAATTAGTCTAAGCACTGAGGTTTGTCTCTAAGACTGGCAAGTCTGCAGGGCGAAGAGTTTCTGAATATATATGTACATATATATTTTGGCAAGTCTGGAAATCAAACAAAAGGATTCCTAACTGCAGTTGCTTGAAGTTCTGTTAAGCCAAAACGAATTCTCCTCAGAAAGCTGATAGCCAGTTGCTGGAAGTAGGAAGAAATTCAGCTTCCCCAGAAGGAAAAAGTACCTGGTGTGCACACCGTAACAAGAAAAGGAATTAATTACTCAAAACTGGAAGAATTCTCTGTGAAACGAAGCACCTCAGGAACACTGCTCATTCTCCTCAGGATGACAGTTGAAGTGCACAGCTCCCAGAGAGAAACAGCTTGAGGGAAGCTTCAGCACGAGACTAAGGTAAAAACACTAGAGCGCTGACCTCACAAAGATTTGCGGCCACCATCTTGAGTGGCAGTTAATTCTGAAGAAGCTAGTTCTAAGAACAGCCTCCGCAAGAGCTACCAGGAGTGAGGGCGCCACTGCAACCAACATGGGTACAAGGAAAAGGGGAATCGTTTTTGCTGAGGGAAGAATTTAACAACACTGGCAATAGTTTTCCTGACATTACATCGCTGAAGTCATGGGGATTATGAAAAATTAATGTGGCACACTAAGAGCAAGTGTAGCAAGTGAGCCATGCACATTGTGCAGGATAGTGTCATAGGTGTGATGTTTAGCCAGTGGGGCATTTTGAAGCATACACTGTTGCACATATATTACTACAAAATGGTCTGTTATAACACTGTCATGTATAAACAGTACATTTCCTTTTGAAATAACCACTAAATTTGCAGAGGCATACATGTTTACTGATTAAACTGTATAGCACACAAACCATAATGTGTGGAAATTGAGTTTCATGAACATTTATCATTTGTGCATCATCAAGTGCTTTGATTCAATTTGATTGTCTAAAATCTTTATTTCCATTCTACTTCAGAATTATAAAATAAATTGTTTTATTGGTGTTTTCCTTACGACAGATATATTTTAATAATCTGTATAGTTCATTTACAAGTATTTGAATTTTGATGAGTCTAAAAATAAAATCACATCCTGCACCCTTTCATACCACACTCTCTGTACAGCAGCACCATTGTCACATAGGGCCTCATTATGAGTTTGGTGGTTGGACCTCCAGAATGCCAAACTCGTGGGGGTGAGGCTGCCGTGATAACGGTGGCCTCACCCCCAGTCGTATTATGATGTTTCCGCCAGTAAGCCCGGCGAAACAGTGCAACAGCATTGGCCTCCCCCCTGGCCCTATTACAAAGTTTCCACTGGGCTGACCGGCAAAAACCTTCAAATCGGGATCTTTCCACCGGTAGCCCAGTGGAAACCCTGCAGCGGCATTTGCCTCAGCTCCTTAGGGAGCCAAGGCCAATACAACTGCAGAGAGGGTGCCCCCCCCAGCACCCTTGGAATGCACTATGTCTGCCGTAGCAGACAATGCGTATTCTGAGGGTGCTGGCCCGTGGGGGCCCTATGTTGTGGGCAGTGCAGGGGCCCACTGTGGCCACCAGCACTGGCTTTCTGTAAGGAAATGGCTCCCTGTTGCAGTTGCCCCCCACTTTTTGCCTGATACTAATGCTGACTTGACTGAGAAGTGTGCTGGGACCCTGCTAACCAGGCCCCAGCACCAGTGTTCTTTCACCTAAAATGTACCATTGTTTCCACAATTGGCACACCCCTGGAACACAGATAAGTCCCTTGTAAAAGGTACCAGTGGTACCAAGGGCCCTGTGACCAGGGAAGGTCCCTAAGGGCTGGAGCATATGTTGTGCCACCCTAAGGGACCCCTCACCTAACACATGCACACTGCCATTGCAGATTATGGCCCTCATTCTGACCTTGGCGGTCTTTTCGCAAGACCGCCGAGTTACCGCCGCGGTAAAGACCGCCGACCGCGGCGGTATGCCGCTGCGCGTATTCCGACCGCTGGGAGCGTTCCGCCGGAATACCGCCAGCAGCCACACTGGCGGTCGGCGGGAAAGTGGAGACTGGTCAACCTCCACCGCCACGCCAGCAGAACACCGCCCCCAGAATTACGACCCACATTTCTGTGTGGCGGTCTTCTGTTGGCGGTCTTCTGTTGGCGGTCACGTCCCTATGGCTCCCGTCGCCTCCCGGAGGACCAACGCACAAGGTAAGTTGATCGTCCGTGAGGGGAGGGGGTGGGGGGGTGTTGTGTGATGTGTGCGTGCATGGGGGTGTGCGTGTGAGTGTGTAGAGGGGGTGTGTGAGTGCGTGCATGCGGGCGGGGAGTGCTGCTGTGCCTATGGGCAATGTGTTTAGTTCGGCGGGTGTGCATGTCGGCATGTATGTGTGCGGGTATGTGTCCCCGTTGTGTATGTGTGTGTAGGGGGTGTGTATATGTGCATGTTGGGGGTGTGTGCATGTCGGGGTGCATGTATGTGCATGTCGGGGTGGGGGTGGGGAGGGGGTTCGTACCACCTCTGGGGGGTGGCAGGGGGGTGGAGGGTGTGGGGGGAGGACTCGGGTGGGTAGTGGGGGGTGGGGGAGACCCCTATCAGTGCCAGGGAAGGAATTCCCTGGCCCCGATAGTGCTTACCGCCATGGTTCGCACGGCGGTTCCCGCCCGCAAGAAACCGCGGCGGTAGGCAGGGTCATAATACCCTTGGCGGTCTTGGGACGACCGCCGGGCCGGAGTGCGCAAACTCCAGCCCCGCGGTCATGACCGCCGCGGCGGTCGGAGTGGAGAAGTGGCGGTCGGTCGCGGCGCGGACCGCCGCGGTCAGAATGCCATTTTTAATACCGCCGGTCTGTTCGCGGTCCGACCGCCGTCTCTCCGCCGACCGCCAGGGTCAGAATGAGGGCCTATGTGTGTTGGTGGGGAGAAAAAGGCAAAGTCGACATGGCATCCCCTCAGGATGCCATGCACACAAAATACTGCCTGTGGCATAGGTAAGTCACCCCTCTAGCAGGCCTTACAGCCCTAAGGCAGGGTGCACTATACCACAGGTGAGGGCATAGCTGCATGAGCAATATGCCCCTATAGTGTCTAAGTCTATTCTTAGACATTGTAAGTACAGTTGTGGCCATATTAAGTATATGGTCTGGATGTTTGTCAAAAACGAACTCCACAGCTCCATAATGGCTACAGTGAATACTGGGAAGTTTGGTATCAAACTTCTCAGAATAATAAATCCACACTGATGCCAGTATTGGATTTATTAAAAAATGCACACAGAGGGCATCTTAGAGATGCCCCTTGTATTTTACCCAATTGTTCATTGCAGGACTGACTGGTCTGTGCCAGCCTGCTGCTGAGAGATGAGTTTCTGACCCCATGTGGTGAGGGCCTTTGTGCTCTCTGAGGACAGAAACAAAAGCCTGCTCTGTGTGGAGGTGCTTCACAGGGCACTCCAGCTAGTGGAGATGCCCCCCTCTGCTTATCACAGCCCCCACTTTTGGTGGCAAGTCCAGGGTAGATAATGCGAAAAACAAGGAGGAGTCACCCACCAGTCATAACAGCCCCTAAGGTGTCCTGAGCTGAGGTGACCCCTGTCTTTAGAAGTCCTCCATCTTGATTTTGGAGGATTCACCCAATAGGAATAGGGATGTGCCCCCCTCCCCTCAGGGAGGAGGCACAAAGAGGGTGTAGCCACCCTCAAGGACAGTAGCCATTGGCTACTGCCCTCCCAGACCTAAACACACCCCTAAATTCAGTATTTAGGGGCTCCCCAGAACCTAGGAAACTAGATTCCTGCAACCTGAAGACGAAGAAGGACTGCTGACCTGAAGCCCTGCAGAGAAGACGGAGACACCAACTGCTTTGGCCCCAGCCCTACCGGCCTGTCTCCCCACTTCGAGAAAAACTGCAACTGAGACGCATCCCACAGGGTCCAGCGACCTCTGAAGCCTCAGAGGACTACCCTGCATCTAAAAGGACCAAGAAGCTCCCGAGAACAGCGGCCCTGTTCAACAAACCTGCAACTTTGCAACAAAGAAGCAACTTTTAAAGACCACACGTTTCCCGCCGGAAGATTGAGACTTTCCACTCTGCACCCGACGCCCCCAGTTCAACTTGCGGAAAACCAACACTATAGGGAGGACTCCCCGGCGAATGCGAGCCCATGAGTAACCAGAGTTGACCGCCCTGAGCCCCCACAGCGACGCCTGCAGAGGAAATCCAGAGGCTCCCCCTGACCGCGACTGCCTGCTTCAAGGAACCCGACGCCTGGAAACCACACTGCACCAGCAGCCCCCAGGACCTGGAGGAACCAAACTCCAGTGCAGGAGCGACCCCCAGGCGACCCTCTGCCTAGCCCAGGTGGTGGCTACCTCGAGGAGCCCCCCCTGTGCCTGCCTGCATCGTTGAAGAGACCCCCGGGTCTCCCCATTGAATCCTATTGAAAACCCTACGCCTGTTTGCACTCTGCACCCGGCCGCCCCAGTGCCGCTGAGGGTGTACTTTCTGTGCCTGCTTGTGTCCCTCCTGGTGCCCTACAAAACCCCCCTGGTCTGCCCTCCGAAGTCGCGGGTACTTACCTGCTGGCAGACTGGAACCAGGGCACCCCTATTTCCATTGAAGCCTATGGGGGTCATTCAGACCCCGGCGGGCGGCGGGAGCCGCCCGCCTGGCGGGAACCGCTGAATGACCGCACCGCGGTCAAAAGACCGCGACGGCCATTCTGTGTTTCCCGCTGGGCTGGCGGGCGACCGCCAGAAGGCCGCCCGCCAGCCCAGCGGGAAACCCCTTCCCACGAGGACGCCGGCTCCGAATGGAGCCGGCGTAGTGGGAAGGGTGCGACGGGTGCAGTTGCACCCGTCGCAAATTTCTATGTGGGACCGGCTTACGGGGGCCCCTGCAGTGCCCATGCCATTGCCCTGCAGGGGCCCCACGACACCCCTCACCGCCATCCTGTTCCTGGCGGTCGGAACAGGATGGCGGTGAGGGGGTCGGAATCCCCCATGGCGGCCCAACCGCCGCGGTCAGGTGCTCCCGCCAACCCCGGCCCCGGCGGTCCTTGACCGCCGGGGTCGGAATGACCCCCTATGTGTTTTGGGCACCACTTTGACCTCTGCACCTGACCGGCCCTGAGCTGCTGGTGTGGTAACTTTGGGGTTGCCTTGAACCCCCAACGGTGGGCTACCTTGGACCCAAGTTTGAACCCTGTAAGTTACTTACCTGTGAACTTAACATTTACTTACCTCCCCAGGAACTGTTGATTTTTGCAGTGTCCATTTTTAAAATAGCTTATTGCCATTTTTGCCAAAACTGTACATGCTATTGTGATGATTCAAAGTTCCTAAGATACCTGAGTGAAATACCTTTCATTGCAAGTATTGTTTGTAAATCTTGAACCTGTGGTTCTTAAAATAAACTAAGAAAATATATTTTTCTATATAAAAACCTATTGGCCTGGAATTGTCTTTGAGTGTGTGTTCCTCATTTATTGCCTGTGTGTGTACAACAAATGCTTAACATTACCCTCTGATAAGCCTACTGCTCGACCACACTACCACAAAATAGAGCATTAGAATTATCTCTTTTTGCCACTATCTTACCTCTAACGGGAACTCTTGGACTCTGTGCATGCTATTTCTTACTTTGAAATAGTACATACAGAGCCAACTTCCTACACTTTCCACTAGCCTTTTCATGGCGGGGACTCTGCCAAGAAAAGGCTGATGGAAAGTGAAGTTGTGATCAGCATAGTGGTGCTGAATTAAGCACCGCCGTGACTGACCACGACCCCGACCACCACCAACCCATCAAGATTTATGATCCTGACACCAGGATTGCGGCAGTCCGACTGCCACCCCAGGTTTGGCAGTCATGAGACCGCCAAACCTGTAATGACCTCCTAAATGTTTTGTGTCTGCCCATAATATAATATTCCTCGGAGGTGCTATTTGCGGCCTCTTTTTAAAGATAATTATGTATCTACTTTTGAGTGCAGCTGAACTTTTATATTACGTTAAACCACTTCTGATTGACTTCTATTTTTTAGAACGTTCAGATTGACTTAGGAATTCGGGAACTTTACAATGACAATGTAACATTGTATTGTTACTGTAAAGAGTCTGTGAGTTTAGTGTACTGGGCCCATATTATATAATAAACATATTGCAAAAAATACACATACCCATCCAACAGATGCTGCATTACCTTAACTAACATGGGCAAGTTGACTTTGGAAATGCCTAACAGGGGCGTAGCAGGGACCAAAGATAGCCTTGTCCTACAGAAAACACATGACTTGAGTTCTACACAGGACTTCCAGATATATCCTCCCTTCTTCCTGAGGGTGGCTCTTGTAACATATATGCTAAATGATACCAACAGAGATTTCCATGGTCAAATTTGTTGTAAAAACAAACCAAAACCATGTTCATCCATGTTAGCACAAGCATTAAGCACAGGTGACTACGATTTCTGAACATAGTTTGTGGTGTTGTGCGATGCAGCGCAGACACTCGGGGGCATATTTATGAGTGGGTTGCGCCATGATTGCACCACACACCATGGCACATGCGTGGCCAAACCACTATGTCATATATTTGAATCCACACAAAGCCACTTTGCATGGCTTTGAATTGCTTAAAAAATATGGAGTAAGGCAATGCAGCACAAATCGCTGTGTTATCTTACTCTGCTCTGGGTAGGAGTTTTGCAGTGGGTGTTCCCATGCAGCTCCGATGGATTTTGATATATTCCCAGATTGACAAGGACTTGTAAACTTAGGAATGCGCCAAAGTCTTACACCTCCCCAGGAGAAGTGTCTTTCCTCTTTCTATGTGTGCTGCAGAATAGAAAGAGGGATATGCCTCTCAGGATTATTTCTGTGCACGAAGGTGCCCCTTCCTACACAAAACAAATCCTGTCCGCAATACAGGCACCCTTGCACCATAGCGCAAGGGTGCCTGCGTTGGTGCTAGGCTGCCAAAAGGGTGCCAGCGCAGGGGGAAAGGACAGGAATGCACCTACTTGGCAAATACAGCGCATTCTTGACTTTTCCCTGTGACGCACAGTAGCACAGCAAGGTGATTTGCTACACTGCCCTGGGCCTCAAAGCCCATATCTATAGGTCTTAGTATGTGAAAGTCTAGGCATCCTTTTCTACCCAGTACCTTTTTCTATCTATAATAAGTGGTGCACTAGCCTTAGAAGCCTCTTTGGGTGCAGAACACTTTCAATAGAAAGCTCCAAAATCTGAACTGGAGCTACAGAAGAGGTGAGAGCTGAAGAACACCACACTGAATTATAGCAATGACTGCACCACATGCATGGGTGTATGTCTATGGATTTACACAGTGCGAACCTGGCTACAGAGCTACAGAGACCTGGTCGGGGGGGGCAGGAGAAGGCTACATAGGTGGGGTAGCAATGAAGGCAGGGCAGGTCATTTACCACATGGGTTCCCTCAGCCATAGGACTATATGTTGATTAAATGTTGAGTGAAGCAGAGGGCCTTGATTTTCACTCCTTGCAGGAGTGATATTTAGGAAGGTAGTTCCAGAAATGTGAGGTGTTACAGGAAACAGACTGGCATGTTTTTCTTCTTCCAGACGTTTCTGTTTCAAGCATCCTACATTTGCTACTGTGTGTGTATGACGCTGCTCACTGGATATTTCAAACTTCCTTGCTAAATGTGATATTGTGCTCAAGTTTACCACTTTGTAGGAAATGCAGTAGACTGATGAGGCAAGATAGTAAAGGGAGCCAGTGGAATTCTTTCACAATGCGTGAGCTTCTGCCAATGTTTCTGAGGCCTTTGATCACTTGGGCAATAGCATGAATGAAGTTTTTTGGGAGGAGGAAGGTTGTGTTTGTGTTTTTTGGAGACATTCGTTCAGAAGCTAAATGTGGTGTTTGTAGGAAAGTGCCCTCTTTTTGGGATGGTTACCCCAACCTTTTGCCTGCTATCAGTATGCTTAGACTGTTTTCACTGGGATCCTGCTAACCAGGAGCCCAGTGATTGTGCTCTCTCACTCCAAATTTGGTTGCCTAGGACTTTTGTGCACTCCACAGTTGGCATACTGGTGTCCCCTTACAAGTCCCTAGTACATGGTACTTAGGTACTGTAACCGGTCTGTTCTCCACCCGATTACTAGCGCCACAGAGGGAACGGCCGAAGGGTGCCCCGGAGGCACGATCAGCTTGCGCCAGAAACAGAACACCAGGGAAACCCGGATGTCCGGGTTTCTCACAACAGAAAAGACGGATGACGGACGCGCAAGGAGGAGAGTCGGGAGACAGAGGTTTAGAGAGAAGAGGGGGCGCGATCGGAGAACCCAGGAGAACGCCGCAAGAAGGAACAGGAGAAACAGCGGAGAAATGCAAGGAAGAGACAAACCTGACAATCCGGGGCTCGGAGGCCCCTAGAAGATCCATCTCCCGCCACGTCCCTGGAGGGGCGTGGCTCATGCAGGTACATTCCTGCTTGCAGAGACGCTACCAGGCTATCAACGGAAGGGAGGAGGAAGCAGACGTTGGGAAGGGAGAGGCAGGAATATTTAAACCACTCCCGACCGAGAGTGGAGGGCTAGCACCTAAACTCCTGCCCTAAGGCACTATTTTGTTTGGTTTGACCCTCTCTAACCCACAGTATTAAAACACTAGGAGGACTGTGAAGCTAACAGTCCTCCTACCTCTGCCTGAGAAAAAGTAATTTTTATTTTCTTTCTTTCCTCTATTATATTTATTACGGCATGACGATTGTTTGGTCACAGCACTGTGGGTGAACTCCTGTGTTGATCTGGTAATTAGCACCACAACCCTCCCACCTCACTGCACCTCCCCCTTTCTAACCTATAAATGGGAACTCTCAAAGACATCCCCCTAACCCTTCCTTTTTTTTTCTGTTCCCTTCCTTGACCACCTCCAACGCCGTCGGACCTTCGATTCTTCGGTGCAAACGGAGACCACATTACCAGGAAGATCCACCTGAAAAGAAGAAAAGAACGGATGAGCGACCAAAGAAAGAGACTTGTGAGAATCATTCCATTATCCCAGAAAAGAATTGAGAATTAAATAAAGTAGACTGTTTAAGGAAAACATAACTAAGAGAAATAAACATATCAACTTGCAAACCCTACTATCTCGGCTTGTCTGAGCTCTGTTCGCATAATGTCATACCCATACCTCGTACAGTGGTGTCAGAAGTGGGATAAAGAGCGGCGGACAGAGAGAGAAAAGTGTTCTGGATACCATGGAGGTGAAGCCGTCGACCGAGGACATGATACAGCAGTTGGCGAAAGGACAGTGCCATCTCCAAGTCGTGTCGGAAGAACACCAAAGAGAGGCTAAGGCAGACAAAAAAAACCTTCAGAGCGCCCTTAAGAGCCAGGCCACCATTATCGCAAATAACCAGCTGGTACATGTGACCGCACTACAAAAACTGACGGACACTATAGCTGCTACAAAAGTTCATTCCAATGTCCCCAGCTCGGTTCTTCAAAAATACTAAGAAGGTGAAGACCCTGATACGTGCTTCACAAACTTTGAGAGAGTAGCCACCTCCGTTACCTGGCCAGAAGACAGGTGGGGACAGTTGGTAGCACCATTGTTGACGGGCAATCTTAAGGCAGCATACCAAGCAGTAAACCGGGCGGCACCACCCCATACCCGGAGATAAAGAAAAGCATTTTAGAACATGTGGGGTTCGATACTGAATATTATAGGCTCAAATTCAGGAGGACTAAGTGGTGCCTGTCAGAAAATCCCCGGGCTCTATATTATAGAGTGAAGGATCTGGGATTAAAATGGCTGGGGCCTATTGGGACTGAAAGGGAATACATCATTCAAACAATCCTCCTAGAACAATATCTAGAGGCGTTACCTACTGTTACCCGTAACTGGATCAAGCAGCATCCCAACATAGACACGAATATGGCGATTGATCTGGCTTGCGCGTATCATCGCTCTACAGAATTTAGATCAGGTCCTTCAAAAGCTGCTACTCCCGCTAGCCGACCTCTAGGAACCACCTATCGTCCCACACGCTGGAAGAACACCAAGGAGTTCAATAATCTCCGACGTAGCGAGAAAGTCCTGACTCAACAGCCTCAATGTTACAGTTGTGGAGAATGGGGGCTTATTGCCCGAATGTGTCCCCACAAAGAGGAGAAACCAGAGCCCATGGAGATTGGTATGACAAGAGGAAGAGTCCTATATACGGGGAAGGAAACTTCAAAATATACCAAAAGAATAGTCGTTAATGGACATGTGCTCACAGCCTTGGTAGACTCTGGTTGTAGCCAGTCCGTTATTTGGGCCAGCCTAGTGGATCCACAGTCTCAAAGTCCCCGAAGATCGTCTCTATCTGTTGTATACATGGGGAGCTGAGAAAATATCCCCTCATCTCTGTTCTCCTCGAATGGGGGGAACGAAAAGATATAGTAGAAATGGGAGTCATTGACCACTTAGTAGAAGAGTGTATTGTCGGTACGGATTATATACACTTTTCTGAATTGATGGACAGTATACAAGAGAGGACCCAATTGGAACGATGGTGGGGAGAGGCACCATTCGCGGAGATTCCCATAAAACCGGGAGAAGAGAGATACAAACCCAGTAGGAAAGGGAAGAGAGAGGGAAAGAAGTTATACCACCTAAAGGAAAAACAAAACGAACCGGTGGACATACGAACCATAGCAGTCACTCCCATACCCCCTTTTCGCAGTAGCCAACGGGAGGACTCTACCCTCCAAAACGCCTGGAAGGTGGCTAAACCTGGGATCACAGGAGAGGTGGGTCCCTATTTTGTCCTACAAAAAGGTCTCCTATATCGGGTCACAAACTGTAATAACCAAGAGAAAAAACAGTTAGTGTTTCCCGAACCCTATTGCATCCAAGCACTACACTTAGCGCACAGTCAAATGGGAGGGGGACATTTTGGTAGGGACAAAACAGAAGAATATCTTTTGCGCCACTTCTATTGGCCGGGTGTATATGCCCATATTCGGCGTTTTGTCAGCAATGCCTGAGATGCCAATTGGTAGATCCGGGACCCAAAAAGAAAGCACCCTTATATCCACTACCCATCATTGATATACCATTCTCAAGAGTAGGTATGGACCTAGTGGGACCCCTAATTCCTTCATCAAAGGGATACACCTACATTCTAGTCCTCGTAGACTATGCAACTCGTTACCCGGAAGCAACACCACTCTCCAGCATGACCACCAAAAACGTGGCTCAGGCTATAGTTGGTTTCTTTTTGCGAGTCGGATTTCCAAAGGAGATTCTGATCGACCAGGAGACCCTATTCATGTCACATCTGATGACCCAAATCTGTCAGATAATAGGGGTCAAACATCTCAGGACCTCTGTCTACCATCCACAAACAGATGGCCTTGTAGAGAGGTACAACTGTACCCTAAAGTCCCTCTTGAAAAATAACATTTCTGAATCTGGTAGAGATTGGGATAAAAAGTTGCCCTTAGTCCTGTATGCATTAATGACTCATGTCCAGGCCTCTACAGGCCATAGCCCGTCTGAGTTGGTCTTCGGACGACAACCACGGACCCTCCTCGATATGGCTGCAGAACTTTGGGAAGAAAAGGAAGGGGGTGAAAAAGCCATATTAGAGTATACACAGCAGCTGAAGTCACAATTACAGACAGTATAGGAGGATGTACGGACACATATTGAGAGAGCCCAGAGTAAACAAAAACATTATTATGACCAGGGCACTCAACTAAGACAACTACAACTGGGTGATCAAGTCCTTATATTACTCCCCAGTTTGGACAATAAGTTGCTAGCTAAGTGGCAAGGACCTTATAGCGTAGTGGGACCCGTAGCACCTGTCACCTATACGATCGAGATGTCAAAGAATCCTAGAAAAAAGCAAATTTATCACATTAATCTGTTTAAAAAATGGGAAGATCCCGAACCATCGATTCATCCTGTATTCACTGGGTTCCTAGTAACCCCGACAAAGAAATTAAATAGTGAACTCCGCCCCACAGATCAAGACCAGGGTAGTGATGAACCACAGATAAATCCCTCCCTACTATCTCATCAACAAGAACAACTCAGGGCCCTCCTCCACCAGCATGAAGGGTTTTTCTCTTCAAAACCCGGATGGACCAGTTTAACCCAGCATCATATTAAGACACCATCTGGGAAGGTCGTCCGTCTCCGTCCGTACCGAATCCCAGAAGCCTGGAAACATTTAGTTGAGCAAGAAGTAGAAAAGATGTTGCACATGGGGATAATAGAACCCTCGGTGAGCCCGTGGTGATCCCCAGTTGTCCTTGTACCAAAGCCGGATGGATCGGTTTGCTTTTGTATTGACTTCAGGCAGTTAAACGCTATATCCCATTTTGACACCTATCCGATTCCCCAAGTAGATGAGTTGCTAGAAAGACTGGGGAAAGCCCGTTACATGTCCACTCTGGACTTGACTAAAGGTTATTGGCAGATACCTTTGGCCCGTGAGGACAGGGAAAAAACAGCCTTCTCCACACCCTCAGGTCTCTATCACTTCATCGTACTCCCATTTGGGCTACACAGGGCTCCTGCGACCTTTCAGAGGCTCATGGACCAACTATTACGGCCCCATAGTAATTATGCTGGCGCCTATTTAGACGACATAGTAGTCTATAGCGAATCCTGGGATGAACACCTAGCCCACCTAGCCAAAATATTCCAACTATTACATGCTGCAGGGCTCACTGCCAACCCCTCAAAATGCCACCTAGCCTGTAATGAAATCGCATATCTGGGCTACCACATATGAGAGGGACAGATTAAGCCACAAAAAAATAAGGTAGAAGCCATTCTACAAATACCTACCCTGTCCACAATAAAGGAAGTACGCTCTTTCCTCGGACTAGTAGGGCACTACAGAATATTTATACCCCACTATTCAACCTTAGCCGTCCCTTTGACTGACCTATTGCGAAAGGGACAGCCCGCAAGGATAACAACCTTAATGCCGACCCAGCTACACAGCTATAAGACCCTACAAAAAAGCCTCACCACCGAACCTGTATTATGTTGCCCAGATTTCGATAAACTGTTCTACCTACAAACGGAAGCCTCAGATGTAGGTATTGGAGCCGTACTCTTTCAGAAAAATGAACCTGACAACAACCACCCCATTGTGTTTATTAGCCGTAAACTCCTGCCCCGTGAACAACGTTATCCTATAATAGAGAGGGAGTGCTTAGCCATAAAATGGGCCATTGAGAACCTTCAATATTATCTTCTAGGACACCCATTCATTTTGTATACCGACCACGCTCCCCTTACTTGGTTGTCCCAACATAAAAACACCAATGCACGCATATTGTGCTGGTTTATGGAACTGCAACCCTTTTCCTTTCAGGTGCACCATATCCCAGGAGCTCAACAATGCACTGCAGATTACTTTTCAAGATACCCCATGAGCTCGGAACTCCAACAGTCCCTCTCTAGGGGAGGGATGTGTAACCGGGCTGTTCTCCACCCGGTTACTAGCGCCACAGAGGGAAAGTCCGAATGGTGCCCTGGGGGCACCGATCAGCTTGAGCCGGAAGCAGAACACCAGGGAAACCCGGATGTCCGGGTTTCCCACGACAGAAAAGACGGATGACCGACGCGCAAGGAGGAGAGCCAGGAGACGGAGGTCCAGAGAGAAGAGGGAGCACGATCGGAGAACCCAGAAGAACGCCACGAAGAAGTAACAGGAGAAGCAGTGGAGTGACACGAGGAAGAGACAAACCTGACGATCCGGGGCTCGGAGGCCCCTAGAAGATTGATCTCCCGCCACGTCCCTGGAGGGGCGTGGCTCATGCAGGTACGTTCATGCTTGCGGAGGCGCTCCTAGTCTATCCACGGGAGGGAGGAGGGAGCGGACTTTGGGAAGGGAGAGGCAGGAATATTTAAACCACTCCTGACTGAGAATGGAGGGCTAGCGCCCAAACTCCTGCCCTAAGGCACTATTTTGTTTGGCTTGACCCTCTCTAACCCACAGTATTAAAACACTAGGAGGACTGTGAAGCTAACAGTCCTCCTACCTCTGCCTGAGAAAAAGTTTTTTTTCTTTTCTTCTTTCCTCTATTATATTTATTACAGCATGATGATTGTTTGGTCACAGCACAGTGGGTGAATTTCTGTGTTGAGCTGGTAATTAGCACCACAACCCTCCCACCTCACCGCACCTCCCCCTTTCTAACCCTATAAACGGAAACCCTCAAAGACATCCCCCTTAACTTTCCTTTTTTTTTTCTGTTCCCTTCCTTGACTGCCTCCAACACCGTCGGACCTTCGATTCTTCGGTGCAAATGGAGACCACGTTACCAGGAAGATCCACCTGAAAAGAAGAAAAGAACGGATGAGCGACCGAAGAAAGGGATTCGTGAGAATCATTCCATTATCCCAGAAAAGAACTGAGAATTAAATAAAGTAGGCTGTTTAAGGAAAACATAACTAAGAGAAATAAACGTATCAACTTGCAAACCCTACTATTTCGGCTTGTCTGAGTTCTGTTCGCGTAACGCCATACCCACACCTCGTACAGGTACCTAGGGCATTGGGACACCAGGGGTCTCACATAGGGAGCAGTATGTATTATGCCACCCATGGGAGCCCATGCATAATGTGCCTGCAGGCCTGCCATTGTAGGCTGCGTGATAAGGTGCATGCACCCTTTCACTACAGGTCACTGCACCAGGTCACTGTAAGTCACCCCTGTGGTAGTCCCTCCTAGCCCAGAGGGTGGGGTGCAGGTCCCAGTATGTGAAGGCACCCCTGCATGAGCAGAGGTGCCACTACGAACTCCAGCTCCACTATACTGGACTTTGTAAGTGTGGGGACGCCATTTTACGCGTGTACTGGACATAGGTCACTACCTATGTCCAGCTACATAATGGTAACTCTGAACCTGGGCACGTACAGTATCAAACATGTTGGAATCATACCCCAATACAGTCGCCAGTATTGGTTGTATGGTTCCAGGCAATATGAGGGCTCCTTAGAGGACCCTCCAGTATTGCTCCTACCAGTCTTCTAGGCTTTTCCAGGTAACCAGCGCTGCTGCCGCACTTCAGGCAGGTTTCTACCCTCCTGCTGCTTGACCAGCTCAAGCAGGGGAAGGCAGAACAAAGGATTCATGTAGGAGATGGAGGCAACACTCTCTACCTTGGAAATAGGTGTTACAGGGCTTGGGAGGGGTACCGTCCCCAAGCCACATGTTTGCTTTGAAGGGCACATTTGGTGCCCTCCCTGCATAAACAGGTTTGCACCAGCTCAGGGAGCCCCGGCCCCTGCTCTGGTACGAAACTGGACAAAGGAAAGGGGAGTGACCACTCCTCTGTCCCTCACCACTCCAGGAGTGGTGCCCAGAGCTACTCCAGGTGGGCATTCAATACTGTCATCTTAAAACCAAGATGTGCAGAGGTCCCTGGGAGTATCTGAGTTGCCAGTTCAGGAAGGTTACATCAGAGACTTCTCCTCATAGGTGGTCACTGTGCAAGGTGAACAAACCCACTTTTTGGGGCTATTTAGAGCAGTCGCGGTTTGCGGGGATTCATGTGGTGGGGCGGGGCGGTGCGCAGAGGGGGAGGGTAGAATTAATAACATTTAAAAAAATTAAATAAAAAAAGTTACCTCCGCTCCCTCGCCACTCTGCTCCTCTTTCCCTCATCAACGCAGCAGGCACAGGCTCCCAGCCTGCCCTGAGGCCAATCCTGATGCTGCTCAAAGCAGCGTCATATTGGCTGGGAGTGCCCAGCCAGGGTGCTCCCAGGCAGACTGGGAGCATGTGCAACTGTGTTGCTGGGTTGGAGAGAGCCCTGTGCGCATGTGTATTTGGCCGGCCCGAGACGACCGGCCCAACGCACATGCGCTCTGAGGGGAGTGCAGAGTGCACTCCCCTCTGCTCATCACCCTCAATGTCCCACCCCTTTCACAAGGAAAGGATAATAAACAGGGTTTATTATCCCTTCCTTGTGAAAGGATTTGCAGCGGTTGCTGCTGGTGGGGGGGGGACACTCCTCTACCCTTATGGAGGAGCTGCCCCTGATGTGGGACTCCCTTGCGGGTGGGTCACCAGATTCAACAAACAAGACTTCATCAGGACTCCTCTGCATCGTTTAATTCTACTTCTGGCTACTGAAACTGCAACTGGCATCTCCAGGAACTGACAACACTGCAACTCCTGAGACAACCTCGCCTTTTAACATTGTTTCTCCGGCTCCTTTCAGCAACTGCAATATTTCCCCAGCTCTGCATCCTCTTGGGTCAGTGATACTTCAGCCTGCACAAGAAGCAAAAAGGAATCTCCCTTGGAGTGAAGGAGTCACTCTCCTGCATCTGCAGGCAACGATGTCCGGCTGTGTGGATCTGCTCACTTCTGGAACTGCGTGGATCCTGCATTACAGGTGGTGGTCTGGAGTGGTCCCCTTGGTCCTCTCTGCTCACTGTCCAACTTGGGAGACAGTGAGCCCTTGCCTCTCCATGCAGGACAGTACCCCTGTGCACCGCGACTCTTGACACAACCTGTGCCTGCTACCAGTGGGTTGTCTGCGGGGGCTGTGACTCCTTCTGCTGGCTCTCCCAAATGCTGAGGGTCAGCCCGGACTCCCCTCCAAGGGTCTAGCCCCCTGTACCTTGCTGGTCCTCTTCAGTCTTGCAAAGCTTCTTTTGCTTCTTCTTGCATTTGCCAAGGCATGTTGGTGTTCTCCTAAACCACTGACCATCTGCAACCCGACGACCAACATGGGACACCATATGCACTGCTCCAAGGACTCCTCTTCAGCTCCTGGGCCCCACAGCTGGTCTTCTTCTCCCATAGACTCGGATCTTCATCCACAGAAGGCTGGGTAGTAACTCCTGCCACCACTGGACACTCCATTGTGGACTGGACTCTGTCTCATTCTTTTGCAGGTCCTCTTCTTCCAGAATCCACCTTTGGTTTCTTCTAGTCTGGTCCTATTCTTGCACAAACCATTTTCTAAGTCCTCTTGTTAGTCCTGGGGAAGACCAGGTACTTACTGCTGCTCTCCTGGTGGCTTGGGGTCACTTAGGTACTCACCTCTTGGGCTCCCTAATACTTCCAGATCCCTTCTAAGTACTCCATACCTTTGGGTGGGGGACTTTACTTCGCATTCTATAAATATATGTATATATAGTGTGTACTAAACTTCAGTTGGAGGGACTGCCTATAAGTCATCTAATGTAGTGCTACTGTAATAAAGTACCTTTATTTTTGTGACACTGTGTGGTTCCTTTCATGTGTGATAAGTTGCTGTGTGACTATTGTGGTATTACATAAACTTTGAATGTCTCCTAGATAAGAGTTGGCTGCTCATCAACAGCTACCTCTAGAGAGCCCTGGCTTCCTAGACAGTGCATACATTCACTAATAGTGGTCCCCTGGACCTGGTATAAGGTGCCAACACCATAGGTGTCCACAACACGCCAGGCCAGCTTCCTACAGTGTTGATGTGAAATCTTATGGATGTCAACAAACTGAGGAGCGAAGCCTTCAATCATAGTACAGAGTAACAAGTACAGATGTTGTTAGCGGTTTTTGCAAACAATAAACTCAATTTTCAGGAAGTTGAACTTGACATCAAAGTCTATGTGAGGGCAAGGAAATGTTTCACCTCGTTGATGTTACTCCTTCATGTGATTTTTCAGACAGAGATGGGTGTTGTCAATTTACTGGTGGCTCTTCTAGTCCTTCTCAGACAGGAAGGCTCCTAGGAGTTCCGTGTAGAGTTAAAAAACATCCGGAACAGCCTGGAGCTAATGAGGACTTTGTGTTACTAGGTTGCAGAAGGATCAGAGGTACTCATATGGATAAGCTGAAGTATACAAAAAGTGACGGATGGAATGATTGAATTAATCTCAGCCGGTGGTAAATACTAGGGCCACATCGCAATTCATTTTTATTTTGCACACCATGCCACCTCAACTTGGACACAGGTATATGCAAATCAGTCTTGAACCTGCTCCCAAATATGTTCCTCCCTGAACCGAACACAAGCAACCCAGGATCCGTTTTGCCCTTATGGGCTCATCAGCCAAATATAGCTTGGTTCGAGTGACACAGTGTGCACGTGAACCAAGTCTGGGCATCCCACTTAGGGTGACACACTAAAGAATTCAAAAGGTGATTGTAGGAAGTTGGCTCTGTATATACTATTTCAAAGTAAGAAATAGTGTGCACAGAGTCCAAGGGTTCCCCTTAGAGGTAAGGTAGTGGCAAAATTAGACAATTCTAATGCTCTATTTTGTGGTAGTGTGGTCGAGCAGTAGGCTTATCAGAGGGTAGTGTTAAGCATTTGTTGTACACACACAGGTAATAAATGAGGAACACACACTCAAAGACTTACTCCAGGCCAATAGGTTTTTATATAGAAAAATATATTTTCTTAGTTTATTTTAAGAACCACATGTTCAAGATTTGAAGTAAGTACATATAATGCAAGGTACTTCACACAGGTAAGTTAGGAACTTTGAATAAAAGCGATGTCATATACAGTCTTTGTTAAAATGGCAATAAGCTATTTTAAAAGTGGACACTGTGCAAAAATCAACAGTTCCTGGGGGAGGTAAGTAATGGTTAGTTTGTCAGGTAAGTAAAACACTTACAAGTCTCAGTTCCTGGGCATAGGCAGCCCACCGTTAGGGGTTCAAGGCAATCCCAAAGTTACCACACCAGCAGCTCAGGGACGGTCAGGTGCAGAGGTCAAAGAGGTGCCCAAAACACATAGGCGCCTATGGAGAACAGGGGTGCTCTAGTTCCAGTATGCCAGCAGATAAGTACCTGCGTCCTCGGGGGGCAGACCAGGGGGGTTTTGTAGAGCACTGGGGGGGACACAAGTAGGCACACAA
Source organism: Pleurodeles waltl (assembly GCF_031143425.1). NCBI lineage: Eukaryota > Metazoa > Chordata > Amphibia > Caudata > Salamandridae > Pleurodeles > Pleurodeles waltl. The sequence continues at coordinate 1,166,400,585 of NC_090448.1, forward strand.
AACACACCCTCAGCGGCACAGGGGCGGCCGGGTGCAGTGTGCAAAGCAGGCGTCAGGTTTCAGATAGGAAAAAATGGAGGGACCCGGGGGTCACTCTAGCGGTGCAGGCAGGCACAGGGGGGCTTCTCTGGACAGCCACCACCTGGGCTAGACACAGGGTCACCTGGGGGTCACTCTTGCACTGAGGTTCGGTTCCCTCAGGTCCTGGGAGCTGCGGGAGCAGTGTTGGTTCCAGTCGGGTCCCTTGTTACAGGCAGTCGCGGTCAGGGGGAGCCTCTGGATTCTCTCTGCAGTCGTCGCTGTGGGGGCTCAGCGGGGTCGTCTTCGGCTACTCACTGGGTCGCATTCGCCGGGGAGTCCTCCCTGTGGTGTTTGTTCTCTGGATCTTGAGCTGGGGCCGTCGGGTGCAGAATGGGAAGTCTCACGCTTCAGGCAGGAAACGTGAAGTCTTTCAAAGTTGCTTCTTTATTGCAAAGAAGTTGCTGTTGTTGAGAAGAACTGCTGCTTACAGGAGTTTCTTGGTCCGTTAGTCCAGGGGAGTCCTCTGAGGCTTCAGAGGTCGCTGGTCCCTGTCGGATGCATCGCTGGTTGCAGGTTTTCGAGTCAGGAGACAGGCCGGTAGGGCTGGGGCCAAAGTAGTTGTTGTCTTCCGTCTTCTCTGCAGGGCTTGTAGGTCAGCAGTCCTTCTTGTTTCTTCAGGTTGCAGGAATCCGATTTCCTGGGTTCTGGGGTGCCCCTAAATACTAAATTTAGTGGGGTGTTTAGGTCTGGGAGGGCAGTAGCCAATGGCTACTGTCCTGGAGGGTGGCTACACCCACTTTGTGCATCCTCCCTGTGGGGAGGGGGGCACATCCCTAATACTATTGGGGGAATCCTCCAAAACTAGGATGGAGGATTTCTAAAGGCAGGGGTCACCTCAGCTCAGGACACCTTAGGGGTTGTCCTAACTGGTGGGTGACTCCTCCTTGATTTTCTCATTATCTCCTCCAGCCTTGCCGCCAAAAGTGGGCGCAGTGCCCAGAGGGGCATGCATCTCCACTAGCTGGGATGACCTGGGGTGCTGCAACAAAAGGGGTGAGCCCTTGAGGTGTGGAGCACCTCCACCCTGTACAGGCTTTGTTCCTGGCCACAGAGTGACAACGGCACTCTCCCCATGTGGCAAGCAACTTGTCTGGTTTGTGGCAAGCTGGCAGGAACTGGTCAGCCTACACTAAAAGTCGGATTGGTATTCAGGGGGCATCTCTAAGATGCCCTCTGGGTGCAGGTTACAATAAATTGCCGACTGGCATCAGTGTGCATTTATTGTGCTGAGAAGTTTGATACCAAACTTCCCAGATTTCAGTGTAGCCATTATGGAACTGTGGAGTTCGTGTTTGACAAACTCCCAGACCATATACTCTATTGGCTACCCTGCACTTACAATGTCTAAGGTTTTGCTTAGACACTGTAGGGGCATAGTGCTCATGCACATATGCCCTCACCTGTGGTATAGTGCACCCTGCCGTAGGGCTGTAAGGCCTGCTAGAGGGGTGACTTACCTACGCCACAGACAGTGTGAGGTTGGAATGGCACTCTGAGGGGAGTGCCATGTCGACTTAGTCATTTTCTCCCCACCAGCACACACAAGCTATGAGGAAGTGTGCATGTGCTGAGTGAGGGTCCCCAGGGTGGCATAAGACATGCTGCAGCCCTTAGAGAGCTTCCCTGGCATCAGGGCCCTTAGTATCAGGGGTACCAGTTACAAGGGATTTATCTGAGTGCCAGGGCTGTGCCAATTGTGGAAGCAAAGGTACAGTTTAGGGAAAACACTGGTGCTGGGGGCTGGTTAGCAGGGTCCCAGCACACTTTCAATCAAAACTTAGCATCAGCAAAGACAAAAATTTAGGGGGTAACCATGCCAAGGAGGCATTTCCTTACAGTGATGGATGGAATGTTTGATTTAATCTTAGCCACTGGTAATTAACAAGGGCACCATCCCAATTCAGTGTTATTTTGCATACCATGCCACCTCAGTTTGGACCCAGATATGTGCAAATCAGTCTTGACCCTACTTCAAAGGGAAAAATCCAGCCCAAATTGCCAAGCCAGGTCCTTCTTGAACCGGAACACCCACAACCAAGGCCAAGCCAACATGTGTTACTTACAAATGATGTAAACTGCTAGAGGATGGCAACATCAAAGCCCATTCCCATGGAGATGATGTTGAGTAGGGTTCAATAGGGTTACCTGGTTAATGCCTAGCTATGCTAGATGCTCAAGCAAAGCCTAAACCATGCGAAGCAGAGGCTTTTATGAAATACGCAACCGCCTCAGGTTGTCAAGTCAAATAGAACCTTATCTTAACTTCACTGTGTAGAAGACAATACAATAAAGAAAGCTGAGTCTGCCATCTAAAATTACATCCCAGAGTCTCTGGCTGCGGCCAACGGTAGCTGCACTACAATGGTGCATTTATCTAGCCTGAATGTTTTAGTTGAGATTTAAAGGTTTACTACCCTTCTCTGTTGCAAGTATGTGATGCTGGTCCCTGCATCACTGAGGGGTGGACCCACCCCTTTCATGAGGTAGAACTCTACTCCTCTGTGGACCCACACTTAGCACACAGCTTTTGTATACCTCTGTGGCTGCCATCCTAAGTGAGATTATGAGAGTCTCCCCACCAAATTTTGCAGGAGGGGGACTATCATTTTGAGCTACTCCACTGTGCTGTTGTAGCCTGCAGATGGACCCCTCTGCTGGTAGAGAGTATTGGGAACGAGATGGAGAGCCAAACTGGAAAAGTAGTTGTCACATTCTTCTTCTGATAGAGGACATTCAGAACAGGTATTCATACACTAGTATGTTCAGTTTGTATTCTTTATTATAGGTGGTGCACTCCACAGCTCATTTACTATGGAACCAGCCCTTTACCATGACCTCTCGACCTCTGAGCCTTTCAACCTGTTAGGCCCTGGAGAAAGTGGACATTGGCAGTATGATACTCCTGCATAACCAAACAGTCAACTTCAACCTGATGGCACCACGCCATTCAGCTATTCAACATGAGAAGGCTGAAAAGAAAAGGACACCCCAATGCAGCAGGCTTGTAGAGAACAGGTGTTTGGGGAGGAAGCATCCTTATAGGAAATGAACAACACATAGCACACTTGCCAATTCTTTTTTTGTTTTTTTAAACAGTTCAAAACAGTTTTTTCAACAATACGTGTGGTAACAGAATATCACTGGCGGTAAATCATCTAACATAAATATCATGTGTCATGTCCTCAATATAATTTACAGAAATATAGCACCATTGGAGTTAAGAATAGAAAATCAATACCCACTGGAATAGTGTTCTGTAAACAATAGTGTACAATATGTATGTCAGATAATATATAGATTTATAGATGCTAACAGTCAATTCTATGTCAAGACTGGAGACGAGGATTATGCTTTCTTTCTTCGTTTTAATTTAACAGCAATCAATCAATCAAGGTGCTGGGGTGAGGGGGCTGCTACTGCTCAAAGAGCCAGGTCTTGAGGTGCTTTCTGAAGGACAGGAGGTCCTGGGTCTTGCATAGGTTGGTGGGAGGGAGTTCCAGGTTTTGGTGGCGAGGTGGGAGAAGGACCTGCTGCCGGATGTGGTGCGGTGAATGCAAGGGACTGTTGCGAGGGCGAGCGGAGCTGGCCTGTCAGGATGTGGAAGTTAAGTCGATTGCTGAGGTAGGCCGGTCCAGTTTCGTGGAGGGCTTGGATTAGGATTTTGAAGACGATCCTTTTGTTGACGGGTAGCCAGTGTAGGGCTCTGAGGTGGGCCGAGATGTGTTCGTGGCAAGGGAGGTTGAGGATGAGACGTGCTGAGGCGTTCTGGATGCGCTGGAGTTTTGTCTGGAGCTTGGCGTAGTTTCCGCGTAGAGGGCATTGCCGTAGTCGAGTCTGCTGCTGAGGAGGGCGTGGGTGACCATTCTTCTGGTTTCTACGGGAATCCACCTGAAGGTCTTGCAGAGCATACGAAGGGTGTTGAAGCATGAGGATGGCCTTGACTTGCTGAGTCATGGAGAGAGAAGAGTCGTGTTGGGTCCGAAGATGGTGATTTTGTTTTTTTCTGAGCTCAGCTTGAGGTGGCTTGCTGTCATACAGTTATCGATGGCGAGAAGTCCAGTGTGGAGGTTGTTCTTGGCGGTTGTGGGGTTCCTTGTGAGGAGAGGATGAGCTGGGTGTCATCAGCGTAGGAGATGATGTTGAGGCCATAGGGTCGGACGATGCTGGAGAGCAGTGCCATGTAGATATTGAAGAGGGCGGGGCTGAGTGAGGATCCCTGGGGGACTCCGCATATGGTCTTGGTGGCCTGTGACCGGAACGGGGGGAGGCGAACTCTTTGTGTTCTTTCGGAGAGGAAGGAGGTGAGCCAGTCCAGGGCTTTGTGGCGAATTCCGGCATCGAAGAGACGTGTGCGAAGGGTTTGGTGGCATACGGTGTTGAATGCTGCAGAAAGGTTGAGAAGGATGACGGCAACGGTTTCACCTTTGTCAAACTTGGTCCTGATGTCGTCGGTGCAGCCAATGAGGGCGGTCTCGGTGCTGTGGTTTTTGCGGCATTCAGACTGGGAGACGTTGAGTAGGCTGTTGTCCTCCAGGAAGCAGGAAAGTTGGTGTTGACTAGCTTCTCTATGACCTTTGCTGGGAAGGGGAGTAGGGAGATAGGTCAGTAGTTTTTGAGGTCTTCGGGTCAGCTTTGGGTTTTTTGAACAAGGCGTTGACTTCGGCGTGTTTCCAGCTTTCCGGAAAAATGGCAGTCTCAAAGGTGCTGTTGATGATGGTCTGGAGCTGTGGAGCGATGATTTGGCTGGCCTTAATGAAGACGTGGTGAGGGCAGGGGTCTGTGTGAGAGCCAGAGTGGATAGCGTTCATGGTTTTGGTGGTTTCATTGGTGGCGGTCTAGGTGCTCAGTGTGTTGGTGCGGTAGCATGCGATGGGGTTGACCATGTCAGTGGTGGTGGGGGACGGCATTGCTTCCATGTATGTCTGCGATCTTGAGGTAGAAGTAGATGGAGAGGGAGTCACAGAGGTCTTGTGACTCGGGAGGGTCATGTGAAATTATGAAACTCAAGACTAGATATCCCATTAACACTTGAGAGAGAAAAACTTCATCAAACGTTGACCAATCGGAGCACACATGTCCCCTTACAATTCATTGTCTCTATAATCTCCTCCTCTTTCTTCGCTGCTCCTCGCAGCCTTCAGCTAAGTGCTAGGCCAGCAGACCAAATTTTCTTTTATGTGTTTATTACTATTGTGATTGTATTTCTTGAAGCTGCACTACAAGAGTAATTAACCTGCAGTCATCTCCACAGATTTTCCCTTGAAGCTGCACTAGAAGGGTAATTACCCTGCAGTAATCTCCGCAGAAGCACAATCGCTTCTACATCACTAAGGGGCTCCCATTCACTGGGGCGTGCACTCCTCTGACGTCTAGGGGTACCCGCACCCCTCCTCGGAGGCTTCCATCTTGTGTGCTGAGCCACAAATCCAACCACAATCCAGCTGGCCACATACCTGTGTCTGCCTCAGGGGCCTGGAGTGTGACGCCTCTCAATAGAGGTCGCATTGCCATAAAGTCCTTCCCTCAAGTTGCGCTTGTGTGCATGGTATGCCCAGGTCGGGGTTGGTATTTGAGGTCAACAACCTCATATATCTCAGCACTCCTCCAGCACTTGTTCCGCTTCCAAGCAGCCCTCTACAGGGCATTGAAGACACTGCACCCAGGCCCATACTATATAATTTATACCACAAAATACAGGTTTGTCACAACAAAGAAGTCAGCTACATGTAATTTTCTGTTGCTCTGTCAATCAAAGGGCAGTTAGTGCCCCCCCCCCCAATAAAAGTGCCTGCTCAGGACCCCTAATCTGTCTGGTTTCACCAGACCATCATACCCCTGACACGCAGGAGATGCATGACTCCCATATGAAGGAAGAATAGATTACCTACTTCTCCTTGACGACTACTTCTGTGGACTCATGGATGCCTCCATCCATCAGGCGGTCTCGGACGCCATGGCCCCACTAGAACAAATACTGTTTAATCTTTCAGTGCAGTAACTTCATCCACTCTTATGCTTATGGGCAGACCCGAGATGATGCAGACTTCAGGTAGAAAGTGCACAGGCCTGGACTTAGACACCTTTGACGTCCTGAAATGCACTTTCCTACAGCATAACTCCCTTGAACCCCACAATTGCTCCCGCCTCTCCTCCCCCACATCCTGACTTAAGCCCAGAGCCTTCAACCACACCCCCTAAACACAGATGTCAATGTATGGCTCCCCTCAGATGGGAACACAGAGCCAGAGAGACCCTGCATCCTGCTCTACGTTGAAAACAGCTGAAGGAGAAAACCAGCCTGCATCGGGGTTAGATTCGGACATGATCAACCCTGATGACCTTCTACAATCCCGTCCTCTGAGAGACCACCCACTGATAGGTTTGCCACTTACGCGATGGAGAGACTGAGGAAACCTCTTGACAAGGAGGTCCGTAATCATCTCAAGCCAGAGTGCCCCTGTCCAGCCTTAGAGGGTAAGGTATCAGTCACCTGAAAGATCCATCCATGCATGGCTACTTTCCTCGCCAACTACACATGTGGCCCTAAAAAGGGCATTGACTGGACCTGGCAATCCTGGCAGTGCAAACTCTTGGATACAGCATGACTACTCATGAAAATACGTGACATGGCAGAGGATGCCAAGGCCTCCGGTTCCTTGCTATCCCCAGAGATCATCTCAGGGCGGGAACAGAGGGCGATAATATTTCTTAGCAATGCCAACTGTGCCCTATTGGCATAGAGGAGGAGGTCATTGCTGATAAAATTTGACCCCAAGTTATGAGACTTGGCAGGGATGTGGAATTCCTATTGTCTGACTCTGGGACATCCTGTTTGGGGTCAAGGGCAACAAGTTTTTATGTTTACTTTGTCCTTGGGACAAGTAGGCCCAACCCTCGGCAGCACAAACCCTTTGGCTGCCTGTTTACAGAGAGTGAAACTCTCTGCAGTTGAGGTAATGTGTTTCCAAAAGACAATGCTGTTCGAACTTGTATTTATGGTTCATTATTTGAAAGCCTTCTTTATTAGGGTAAGTGCTGTAAATAAATGTTTTAAGGTCACACTTCACTACTGACGTTGGTTCCAGTACAAAAAAAACAAACGTGTATACACATTTTTGAAAAGTTTAGGCTATGAGGCTAAGTATAATGCTCCCAGAATGCTCTCTGATTAGATGCAAATGAAGTGTCATTTAGTAAAATGTGTTGATGCATGCTAGTATTTCCCAAAAATATTTCTAATGGAAAATCAGTGTAACCATTTTCAACACGATTATGGGAAGCATGAAAATAAACAAACACTGACAAAGCCAACTGATCTGACATATTTTTATAAGTCTTTTAGTTTCATCAATGCGTGTCTTGTTTTGACATGGCTTTTGTAACACTTTATTGTTGTGGGAGCTACCAGGTCCTCAACATTGTAACAAACACTGGCAAAAAAAAACAAAAAAGTTTTTGAACTCTAAAAGCACACGTTGCCACCAGTGGCATAACAAAGGCCCCACAGCCGCCCTCCAGGGGGCCCCTTCAGCACAGCACCTGCCCTGAGTGAGTCTGGAGAGGGGGCTCCTCCATGTTCTTTGCAAAGGGGCACCCTCCAGTTTCGTTACGTCACTGATTGCCACTGTAGTTCCTGACACTGAACAAAACTACTTTGTGTGCCAATATGCTCCGTGTGGAAGAGCAGAATGCGATCACTCACAGTAAAGCCAGCCGAAAGAGAGAGAAATAGAAGTTTAATAAAAACAAAATGTCTTTGTTAACACTAGACCTAATTAGGGACCAAGACCCACATGTAGGTAGCTTTTTGCATGTCGCAAACTGCGACTTTAGCTGTTTGCGATGTGCAAAAAGCACATTGCGATGCACAAACCCAGTTTTGCGATTCGGTAACCTGGTTACTGAATCGCAAAACGGGTTTGCGACTCGCAATTAGGAAGGGGTGTTCCCTTCCTAATTGCGACTCGCAGTGCAATGTAGGATTGTTTTGTGACCGTGAACGCGGGCGCAAACCAATCGCAGTTTGCACCCATTTCAAATGGGTGCTAACACTTTCGCAAAACCATTGTGAATGTCACTGTAAACATTTTTTCAGAACAGGCAGTGGTCCTGAAACATTTTTTCAGAACAGGCAGTGGACCACTGCCTGCTCTGAAAAAATGAAACGAAAACGTTTCATTTTTAGTTTTTGTAATGCATCTCGTTTTCCTTTAAGGAAAACGGGCTGCATTACCAAAAAAAAATAAAAAATGCTTTATTGAAAAGCAGTCACAGACATGGTGGTCTGCTGTCTCCAGCAGGCCACCATCACTGTGAGGGCCGCCATTCGCAAGGGGGTCGCAAATTGCGACCCACCTCATGATTATTCATGAGGTGGGCATTTGCGTAGCCCTTGCGAATCACAGATGGTGTCAGGGACACCATCCTACATTTGGATTTGCGACTCGCAAATTGCGAGTCGCTCTGACCTACCTACATGTGGCCCCAAATTCTTAAAGAAAGTCACAAAAGTGCACCCATGGTATATGTCGTACCCCTATAAAATATTTGTGAACTGTATTTTAGCATGGGTAAATACGATGTGTAGATTTGCTCATGTGAAAATCTATTGAGCATTTGCAAGTTCATTTTCCCTCCAGCCACTTTCTTCCCAACCCTGGAAGAAGTTCTAATTCTGCCATTGTCAGGAGTAAATGTCCAACCTTTCTTATTATGGAAAATATTAGAGAGAAGCTGGTGAAAATCTTTAAAACATGCAGGTTAGTAGGTTTGCAGACTCAAAGGCATTCCAGCCCTGGAACTATTGCTTACTGCTTCCTCCAGCCCCAGTATGCAGATCTGCAGAAAGGTGGCAAAATAAGGAAATTGCTACAGTAGGGATTGAAACTGCAAGCCCTACTATGGTAGTAGCCCTGGCATAATCAGGGAGGCTATTATCAGAGCTCTTACATAATGAGATTGCTGCCATAATTTGTCGCCACACTACATGGCACCAAAGGGACAAGTAGATCTTTTTACAGGACAAGTAGATTTGAGAAGCAACCTGTCCCCTGGACAAGTAGATATTTTAATAAATTCCACACCCCTGCTTGGCCAACTCTCATGGCCTGGTGGCAGTTGCTTCAGTTCTTTTTGAAGGCAATGCTATATTTATGCATTGTGTATAGATATCTCTGTCTATTCTCCCAGGGAAGAGGGAGGGTTGCTTATGACAATTGGTCCGATTTGCTGATGCTTCGTGTCTTGTCAAGGTAGAATTTGAGAACTTGTTTTACATTCAGGAAATGGAACATTATATCCACTGGAGTAGAGGGATTCTGAAAAAATGTAGGCAAGGATATGGTTTGTTTGTCATGGAAATCTAAAACCACCTTTGGGAGGAAATTCAAGTGAGTCCTCATGACTACTTTGTTGGAATGAATTACGGTGTATGGTTCATTTGAACAGAGCGCCTGGATTTCACTAACTCTGTGGGCAGATGCAATGGCCACTAAGAAAGCTATTTTCCAAGATAAGTGCTGGAGAAGGGCTTGGCTGTGAACTGAATATCGGGTCACAAATGACAACAGTTCCGTGCAATTCCTTTTGTTCCTGCGGGGTTTTAAAATCAAAGTATCTTTCCTAGATATGCTCATTATTCGTTTTTCCGCTTTGGAAAGGATCTTATTATTGTATCCTCTATTAGTAAATCTCTGTTTGACATATTGAATCTGTGTGAGGAATTTATTGTTGGTGCTGCAATTGCGTCTCACACGCACCATCTCACCAAAAGGAATATTATGGATCACAGATTGTGGGTGGGCACTCGTCGCATGGAAAAGACTATTGCAAGCTGTGGATTTCCTATATTAAACACTCTGTATGCAATTATGTTCTATGAAACATCTGATGTCCAAAAAATCAATTGTATCTTTACTATAGTGTAAACTGAGTTTTACATTGTATGGGTTGTTGTTGAGAAAGGCATAGTACATAGTTAGTTGTTCAATAGTCCCATTCCATATTATGATGATATCATCTATATACCTCCCCCAGAATACAATAAATTCTGTCCATGGGGAAGCATGTTTCCCCCAAGCATGTATTTTCTCATACCAGCCCATAAACAGACACGCATACGATGGGGTAAATTTTGAACCCTTTGCGGTCCCTTGTATTTGTTGAAACCACTCGGTGTTGTGCAAAAAGTAGTTTTTGGACAAAATAATGTCAATCATCTCCATAAGCATCTGGTTATGTGCATAGTGATCAGCAGTCCGAGTATTCAGATAAGAGGTGACTGCTTGAATGCCAAAGGGTTTTTGAATACAAGTATACAGGCTGTTCACATCCATGGTAACAAATAGGAGGTCATCTGACCAAGGAAAGTCCTCAGATTTGTTGAGAATATCTTTACTATCCTGTATAAAGGAAGGTAAATTGCAAACAAAGATGGCCGCCGTTTGTAGTCCATCTTTTATCTTTATATCTGTTGAATTTCGGGTTCTGTTTATTATTAACGTAACGTGAACAACAAAGGGGATGACAGCGCCACTCGCAACCTGCTGCCGGACCTCTTTTGGCATGACTGGTTGTTTACCGCAATTTATTCACTCTCTCCCCGATACAATAGGGACGCTGGTCCAAATACATCTAAGATGGCCGCCAAGTGTAGTCCATCTTCTATTTTCGTATTTGCTACCTGCTATTCCCGGACTTCCGGGTTTTGCCTATTACTAACACCACGTGAATCATTGCGGGGATGACGGCGTCACTCACTGGGACCGGCGTGGTGCTGCCGGACCTTCTTCGGCATGATCGGCTTTTGACCGCAATAACGGCCATGGACTTTATTTCACTGATACTCTGAATCCCTTTTGGGTAAGACACCTTTTCCGCCCACCCCGTTTACTGATACTTGCGGCGCAATTACTTTTGAAACCTTTGATGCTTTATTTTCATCGATTGTACGACAATGACTATGGCATATTAGCTTCATTAATTGCTCTATCAATGGGCATTCAACGAGCAATATTTGTTCTCTGTTTTTTCTTCTTAATTTAACTATAATCCACTTATGGGAGTTAATGACTAGTTACTTTTTTCTTATTTTTTACTTATCAGCGCTTATTTACTTCATATCATCAAGTGCATTTGGCCCTCATTATCCCTACCTTCTACTTTTTTCCCCCTTTTTTCCATATTGGGCACATTATAAATATCTGCCATAAAGAATATTACCAATTATGATCGACTGGATATCATTTAGGTACGCTCATTTTCTTTTGTAATACACTATTACACTATTTTTCAAGTACTAACTTTACGTTCACACCGGGTAAGATGTTACTTTCCCCAGCACATTATATTTTTCACGCACTTCATTTAACTACGGACTGACTTTTTCATGTCTTGGTCTTGTACCTACTTTTTTGCCAGTTCCCTGCACTATACTGCACTCTTTATACATTAGAGAATCTCAGTATATTTTTGGACTCACTATCATGTTTACTTTGATATATATGTGTCTACGCACTGCTATGTCCCGTCGCATGATTTTGTTCCCTCTGCATTATGTATTTAGGCTTTGTTGGTATGTTTTGTATTATTGTCTTTTATTATTTTTCTAATATTACTGTTTGATGTTACATTACAGCCCTGAAGAAGCCCTATGTTGAAGGGTGAAACGCGTTGGCTGTCATTACTATGTACTTCATGCTGTAACAAGATTACTGTAAAAAAAAATGTTTTGGAATTGGAAAGAAAGAAACAGAAGATTTGTTTCATCGCTACCATAGGAGAATTGGACTCTCCTTATACTCTATCTAAACAATTGCTAATCAAGTAGTGCACCGCCTTTATAGTTTTCACCATATGCAAAGTCTCTTCCATTTGAAGGCATATGCAGATCGTGTGGAAGGCCGCTTCGCTTCTTTAGGAATGTCCATGCAGTCTCGTGGTAGATTTAAGTATCCATGCTGCACCAGCTCAAAATCCATGCTGCCTAACTCAAAGAGGAGAGATTGGGATGCACCATCTGGCTTCCGAATTTCATCAGTACATCTGGTCTGTGTGGCAGCTTGAGATGTGGACGGATGGACCGGTGAAGGAGGTCTGCGAATCACCATTGACATGGCTACTCCGGAGCTATGAGTATCAACTTGGCTCTTGAGTGAGACAGCTTGATGAGGACTGTTGGAATTATGGGAATAGGTGCAAAAGCGTAGAGAAATACGCTGGATAAGTTGATCCCGAGGGCATTGCCGAGGGTCCCGGTTGGAAGTACTTCGATGCAAAGCTTTGGCATTTTCTGCAGTGGCGAAGAAGTCGATGGCCAGAGTTCCCCACCGTTGAAATACGCCTTGAACAACTTTGTTGTTTAAAACCCACTGGTGATTTTCTTGAAGGAGTCTGCTGAGAGAATCTGCTTGGGTATTTTGCACTCCTTGAAAGTCATTAACATTTATAAATCATTAACATTTATAAAGCGCGGTACTCACCCGTGCGGGTCTCAAGGCGCTAGGGGGAAGGGGTTACTGCTGCTCGAAGAGCCAGGTCTTGAGGAGTCTCCGGAATATGGAGTGGTCCTGGGTGGTCCTGAGGATGGTGGGGAGGGTGTTCCAAGTCTGCAAGTGAGTTGCAGTTATCGATAAGTTCCTGGCCAGAAGCCATCTGCAGATTGTATGGGCTTTGTGAGACAGGGCCCTGAACCCCATTCCTGTCTGCTATTTGGGGTGGTAGATGGTTGTTGTATTGTCCATCTGAACTAGCAGAGTGTTGGAGCTGAACGATGGAAGGAACGCTTTCAGCATCAGATGAACTGCTTGCAGCTCTAGGAGGATGATGTGATATGTTGATTCTCTCCAGGACCATTTGCCCTGAATTTGTAGGTAGTCCATGTGGGCTCCCCATCCTAGAAGAGAGGCATCCGTGTCTATGGTTTGAGGAGGCATCTCCTGACAGAATGGTGTTCCTTGCAGGATGTTATTTGGAGAGCACCACAATTTCAGTGACGGTTTCATGTGACAGTATAGCTGAACCCTGTTGTCCCAATTTCATGTCATTTGACCTCCATTGTTCCTCGAGGCATTCCTCCAAGGGCCTCATGTGGAGACAGGAATTCGTGTGAGAAATATGCAGGACATCATCGAGCCTAGGAGAGAGGACACTGTTGTTATGGTTGGATGAGAAATTCTCTTGAGAGCTTGAGACTTCCGAAGGATTGATAAGCGTCTCTTCCTTTGATTCGGAGGGTATTGATAAAGGCCCCCAGGTAGTATATCATTTGTTCTGGGACTGAGATTGATTTTGCATGGTTGACCTGAAACCCCAACCGTTGCAGGCGATCACAAGTCCAATTGTAGTGAAGTTGTGCCTCTTGAAACATGGACAGCTTGACTATCCAATCATCCAGGTAAAGACAGAAAAATACTTTGTGCTTTTGGAGGTGGGCAGCTAATACTGACAGGCATTTGGAAAAAGTTCTGGGTGCTGACTTTAGGCCAAATGGAAGCACTTGGTACTGATAATGGTTGTGCCCCACTATGAACCTCAAGAATTTTTGATGCTTTATGGCCCCTGGTATATGAAAGTATGCATCCTGAAGGTCGATGGAGCAGAGCCAGTCCCTTTGATGTAGCTGAGGGTAGGTCCAGTGTAATGCCAGCATCCGCAATTTTTCTCTGAAAATCCATTTATTGGCCAGTTTGAGGTCGAGAATGGGTCTGAATTTGTTTCTGTCTTTTTCTTAACAAGAAAGTAATTGTGGAATGTGGAATTTGGAAGGTTTTGGTTGAATAGATGCCGGAGGAGTGGAAAATCTGAGACAGTATATATTGTGAACAATATTCAGAACCCAGGTGTCTTGTGTGATGTTTTGCCACTCTTCCAGGTAATGCTGAATGTTTCCCTCTACCGGAGTGGGTAACGGAAGAGGGGGAAGAGATAATTCAGGGATTTGGTCCTGTTGGCTGCTTGCCTCCCTGAGCAGGCCGTTGGCTTGATCTTCCTTTGGCCTGCTTTCTCTCGTGAGGCTGGTTGGCCCGTTGGTACTATTGGGACTGTGTACCAGTCTGTTGATGACCCTGAGACCCACGAGGGTCTTGAACCCTTTGTGATGAGAAAACTGCATTGGAAAGGCCTGAAAGACTTTCATGATTCATTAGGTTTCTCTAAACCGACAGCTTTTAATGTCTCTAATTCTGCCTTCATCCATGCCATTTCGTCGTCCGTGTAAGAACCGAACAGGGTGGTACCTGAGAATGGTAAGTTGAGAATCCTTTGTTGAGACTCTGGTTTTAGAGAGGTGAGGCAAAGCCAATAATGTCACCTGAGAAATACTCTGTGGCAGTATGCGTGTGCTGCTAGCAGAGAGGAGTCTCTTGCTGCACTGATAATCTGGTTTGATAACATCAGCCCTTCATTGAGAATTTAGTTAAAATCATCTCTTTTAACTCTAGGAAGATGTTCCATAAATTGTTGCAGTGATTCCCATACTCCTCTGTTGTAACTGACCAATAAGGCAGTGGCGCTTGCTACCTTCATTGTAGTTGCTGCAGTATTGCAGACTTTTCAATCTACGGATCTACTAGTTTTCAGCTCTCTTTGTCCGGTGGCACTGTGGAAGTCAGAGCTCTAGCATGTAGGTTTCTCGCAGTCACTTCCACAACCAAGTCTGCAGTTGGGTCCATGCGTATAAAGGCTGGATTTTGGTCTGGAGGTTGATACTTATTCAGAAATCTTGATGGTGCAGCCTTGATTGATGACAGGGTCAAGAATAGGTCTATTGCCAGTTCTAAGTGACCTGGAACCAAGGGTAGTAAAGGACTTGAGGATGATATGTTGTAAAGTTTCAAAGATGACAGATGTAATTGGTGTTGGTGTTGACATTGGTATGTTTAGCTTGTTTGCACCTCTGACTAATAATTAGTGAACTGTAGAAATATCATCCACCGGTGAGATGCGTTGAGGTGTAGAGTCGGTGAGAGTTGAAGAATATCTCCCTATGCTTGTGGAGGAAGTATCAGTGGTATGTCTGGAACATGACCTAGTATAATGATGTTGATGGTGTGAGCGTCTTGGAGCTGTAGGCGAGTGTCGCATACGCTGATGGTGCATGAAGCGATGTCTAGAATGGCGCCTTGTAGGAGAACGAGATCTAGCTTTCACAGGGTTGCCAGTGGTGGTGTTTGTAGGGGGTGGTGGAGATGGCTGTGGAGGAGGAAGATAGAAGATATTGACGTATGGTCACCTGGCACCTCCCTTGATGGAGAATAGGTGCAAGAGTAGTCTGAATCTGGAGAACTATAGATTTGTCTCTGCTTTCTGTGCACTTCTTGAGGTGAAGAGTCTAAAATAGTAATGGACTTTGATCTTCCTCACCCCCTGGATGTCAACCTAGTTCTCGGCGACGTCGATGTCTCGCCGTCGGAGTATGACTTTCTGACATCGATCTTGACCTTGCCAGTGAATGACAATGATGTGTTGACATTGATAAGGAACTTGACGGCGAACAGTGAGAGAGTCTTGTCATCAAAGCACTCCTTGACGTTGATCCCTGTCTCAGTCACCATTGCCGTTGGTCTTCTTCACTTCGAAGTTGATCTGAAGCGCTTCATCAACAGTGACCCATGGAGAGACGATAAACAGTTCAGCGCTGCACCTTTTCTCAACATTGACGTTCTTGACCTTGACCCAGATCAATAATGTTTTTCAGCCCTTCTTTGTCTGGAGTGCTCTCCAGAGGCTGAGGTCCCACCTGCAGGTTGGGTCTTCGGCTTTCGTCGGAAGACAGAGAACAAAAACTTTGTGAGAATCAGTCTTGGCCTTTTTCCCCGCACAGTCTGGGCACTTATCAAAAAGAGATGGCATTTTTTATAGTAAAAAATACAGATTCCTGTCAGAAAATTACAGAAAATGTTAGGGAAAGACGAAAGACTTTGAGTCAAAGAGTTGTCAGTGAAATTCAGAAGTGAATTTTCCTGGAAAGAAACACAAAAAAATTGGCTGAGCTCAATGCTCCAGGGTCCTGTCAGCAGCAGCCGGAATAAAGAACTGAAGCAACTGCCACCAGCTGTGCATGATGGAATACTGGTGGTATCTGAGTTCTTAAAGGCACAGTCTCTTTTTTAGCCATATAATGGCAGCCTATGGAGCTACTCTGTCCTCCTCTCCCTCATCTCTATCAGGTAAAAAGGGTTTGTGAGGGAGATTCGTTCTGTTGATAAATTACTCTCATATTATATTGTGCTGACCCTTTCTTTGATTTAAGAGGAAGAGTTCAGCCAGGACAGCATATGTACACAGGCTGCATTATCTGCCCCTTTCTTAAGGGTCTTTACAGGCCTTCCTGAAGAAAGGCGAAAACTTCCACTTAAAAAGATATTTTGAAGAAGTGCTCCGAGGTCCCCGCACATGGCCGGGACTTTGCAGTGCTTATGACTATACATGGAAATCCCCTAGGAGAAAATAGTTTCTTACCAGGCTTTTACGGATTCCCCGAAACTATATGGGGTGAAGTGCATCAAGTCTTATGGATTCACAAAGGAGGAACTCCATCCACCAGTTGAATGACAACTCATTATCGCTCTTAGAAAGCCATATTGAGAGGTGTCTTCCCCTACTATCGATAGATGGGTCAGATGGGCCATGCAAGAAGCTGGTATAAGCACACAGATCTTTGGAGCCCACACTACCAGAGGAGCTATGGCCTTTATGGTGTATTCTTTGGGAGCTTGCTTTGAAGATATCAGGGATGCAGCAGATTGGTCACCAGAGTTTGGGCCTGATTTAGAGTTTGGCGGAGGAGGTTACTCCATCACAAACATGACGGATATCCTGTTTTCCTAATTAAGATCTCATAAAAGGCTATGGAGGTCGTAATATGGTGGACAGGATATCCATCACATTTGTGATGGAGTAACCTGTCTGCCAAACTCTAAATCAGTGTGTATTAGAAAAAGGGGTAAACCCCGTAACCCAGGGACCCGCGTGTAGTAAGACAGTAGATAAAAAGTGGTCCCCCTGGGTGCAGTGTAGTGTTAGTCTTCCATGGCAATAGTTTCATCCATTAAAAAACTTTCTTACTGTCAAGGATAATTGATACATTTAATGCATATTCATTTCAGAAAAAACAAACTCAAATTCAAAATGATAACTATTATTCTCTAAGGGTGCTCCTACTCAGTGACAGTGCAGTGCAAAAGTAACAAGTGAATAAATAGTGCACTGGTGATATGTACAATCTTATATACATGTGACTGAAAATCAGAACATTTTTGATGTTTCGACCCACAATGTTAATTTAATTAGAAATGGGTCATCATCAGAACAGTAAACTTGAAGGAGACACCGGATGGTATTACGATGAATGTCTCATATCCTACACAGTAACACATTTAGGGCCATATGTACGAACACATTTTCCCATTGACGCAGAATGGGAAAAAACCCTTTGGTACATCTGGCCCTTAGAGTTTGCAACAATCCTTTCATCTGAGGGAAAAACGTCTGGGTAACCTATGCCAAAAGGTCCATCCAAAATCCCCATTAATATTATTACATTAAAAAATGGGGTGTCAGTAAACATCCATATACGGCCCGTGGTCTCCCTGAACTCCGTGAGGAATTTCCAACATTGTTTTTAATTTTAAATCTGCATACAACTAAAGTAAATGCAGTTTCTATGGAGTATGTGGCTTGATTTCTTGAGAGCCCAGTAGACTGCCTTGTTTGCTGGAAAAAACCAACTGCTACAGGTGTTGTAAACCACATAAGCTTTAGACCACTGATAAAGTGATGCAAACTCTGTCTATGCGAGTTGTTCCAGGTGGTGTTTTGTGTTTGAAATCTGCTAAAAGATTGAGGGGCATATTTATACTCTGTTTGCGCCGAATGTGCGTCAAAAATTTTGACGCACATTCAGCGCAAACGTTGCCCCATATTTAAACACTGACGCCCGAGCCGGCGCAAAGGAAAATTCCGCTATGTGCGTCAGTTTCTGGAAGCGCCACCCCGCCCTGCGTTAATGACATGCAGGGTAGGCGTTCCCGTCCAAAAACCGACGCACACAGCCGTGCGTCGTATTTATGCTTCCGGGCAAAAATGACTCCCGGCCAGTAGGCGGAGCTAAAAAATGACGCAAAGCACG
Organism: Pleurodeles waltl; assembly: GCF_031143425.1. Lineage (NCBI taxonomy): Eukaryota > Metazoa > Chordata > Amphibia > Caudata > Salamandridae > Pleurodeles > Pleurodeles waltl. The sequence continues at coordinate 1,166,418,793 of NC_090448.1, forward strand.
AATAGCGTCAAAATTTAACGCCTGGGTCAGGGCAGGCGTTAAAATGGGGCAAACACACCTGTATTTAATCAGAACACACAGAACAAACAACAGAGCAGCAGAGCAGCAACAGGGAGACATGGAGGTGATTTTGATTCAGCGTGCACGTAGACGCAGAGCCCTGCAGCAACAACAGCAGCTACAACAACAACAGCAGGGACCCCAAAGGCAGCGCAGAAGGCAGGAGAGGATATTCCGCCCAAGAACAACCCTGCATGGCCTCAGGGAACAGGACATCATCTAGAGGTACCGGTTGAACTGGCAGGCCATTCAGCAGCTGCTGAGAAATATTGAACAGCAGTTGGCCCCCACTTTAGTGACTCCCCACACTATCCCAACAGAAACAAAGCTGCTTGCCGTACTTCACCTGCTGGCAAGTGGCTCGTTTCAGACAACTGGTGCCCTGGTTGGTGGAATATCCCAACCATCATTCTCTGCATTCCTGCCAAAAGTACTGGATGCCATCATTCGACTGACACCCCTCCACATCTGCTTCCCTAACACACTGCAGAAGCAGCAGGAAACTAAACAGGGGTTCTACGCCATCAGTGGCTTCCCGCACGTCCTTGGTGCAATCGACTGCACACACGTACGCCTTGTGCCACCTGCTGCGACTGAACACCTCTACCGCAACAGGAAGCACACACATTCCATCAACGTGCAGGCCATAGTCGATCACCAAGGATTGATCAGCAACATTGTGGCTAAATATCCTGGGAGTGTACATGACGCATTCATCTTCCGTCACAGCACCATCAACCAACACTTCCAGGATGGACGGTATGGCAATGGACTACTTGTTGGTAAGGACAAAAATCCTACTTATATACACACTGCATAGCAAACCTCTAGGACAAACAACACATACACCACAATAGCAACACCTAGACAGGAACACACTGAGGTACTCACATCGCTAGCCATGTTTCAGAAGTCACCATTGAACCTGTCACACATTTGATTTTACTCTACAGCTTAATGTGAAGACATTAATGAGTGTGGTTGCCTAAATGTCACCTTGCAAATTGGAAGTCTCACAATAACCTGTACACTAATACATTGCATAAGTTTTAAGGTATGGGATGGCCTGGGTACTTTCACATGAACGTGTTAACTACACTTTCATGTTTCAACTCTGCATGGAACTATTATCTCACCCCCAGTGAAGACACACGGACACCTGTATGACAAGTCACAATGCTAGGGAGGGCACACTGTACTGAAAAAACAAATACATACTGCTGACAAACGGTTAGCCAACAAGTTGCTCAGCCAAGGCAAAAAACTCAATGCCAAAGTTTTCACCAACAACTATAGGTTGTCACATTAGTACACAAAAGAGTCACAGACAACACAAGACAACTACTGCCATTAAAGATCTGTACAACAGTGCCTCCTACATCTAATTGATCCCATTCTGTGTTTTTCTTTCAGCTGATCAGGGGTATGGCATCCAGCCTTGGATAATGACACCATTTGGGAACCCAAATACTGCTGCAGAGCGGGCATACAATGACGCCCACAAGAGGACACGCAGCATTGTGGAGCAGACCTTTGGGATCCTAAAGTCAAGGTTCCGCTGCCTTGACATAACTGGTGGTAGCCTACTCTATTCCCCAGAGATGGTCTGTAAGATCATACTCAGTTGTGCCATATTGCACAATATTTGTGTAAAAAGGAACATTCCCCTCCTTGAACCGGACCCAGACATTCCTGAGGATGACGAAGAGGAGGATGCTGCCCTGCAACAGGAGGGGGAACAACCTAACACGGCAGCAGGAGTGCGTAGGCGCCAACAGCTTGTCAATAATTTTTTTTCATAATTTCTTATAACAACTCGTATTGCACAATTGTAAATAAACACAGATAACAAACACCACATCATGCTTTGGCCTATGCATTTCTGACCACCTTTAGTTTGAAATTGCTGAAGAAGAATGTTGTCTCATTGAGCAAGAATGCTATACCAATCATCACACCAAAAATAAACATCACAAATGTATGCACAGAGGGTAGGATGTGACATGATACATTACCATACACAGAGGCCAACAGGAGTACAAATGTGGCAATTACACATGCCTGATGCAGACACCTGAGACAGTCTCTCACCCAAAAAAGGCCAAAAATGTAGATCATTTGAAAGTCTCATCACACGTGTTCAGAGACATGGTAGGACCATCCATGTGTACATGCCCATGTCATCAATAGCTTCTCTCAAGTGTGTGATATGAGCAATACCCAATTGGAACAACATCAGCTGCCACTAACTCATGAGGAGAGCTTGAAGTTACAGTGACAACATACACCCAGACAGGTGATAGTGGATCCACATTCCCACACACATGTACACATATGTCATCCAATCAACCAAATATTTGAAAGCAGCCCATCACAGTAGTGTCCCAGTTTGAACCTAGCAGGAAGAATGTAACATGCCACTAAACCAGGTAATGCCGAAAGGGCCACAGACATCAACTAAATATTTGTCATCAGCACATGAGGAACGCTGAGATTTTGCAAACATAGTCATTGGAAAATGGTATGCCAGATTGCTCCAACTCATCAATAGTGCAAACGTCAAATGGGCTAATGAGATGAATGAATGGTTAACAGTGATTCATACCATATGGCCTTACATTAGCCTGCTGCTGCAGGTTTTGCATAACAGAACAAATAAAAGCCATGGATACATTAGCTAATCTAGATGGGCAAATCCTAGGGTGCTGGGGGCCTAGGTCCACCTCTACCGCCCCACAAATATACAAGAATCTTGTGCTTGTGAACTAAACACATGCATAAGGCACATGTGTGGGCTACATGTCAAAAGTAAAACAAAAATCAGAAACACAAATTCATAATGGGACATGGTTAGCCCCATAAAAACTGTAAGTGACTATTGCACTCCCTGTTCGGACTATAGATAAAAGCATCACCATCATAATTGTGGACACATTTTGGAGAAGGAATACATCATGGTATCCCATCCATCATTCCAAAATAGCCATCAGCAATTACCCAAAATATGTGGACAAATATGGTTAATACATTATTTAACGTATCATAAATATTACAGTGTGAATGCCTTCTATACATACAACAACGGACATGTGTCATAGCTAACCACAAATGTGTATCACATAGCACCGTTTGGCCATGACAAATCACCTTCCCCAAGTTTAAAAAATGAAGACATAATTTAAAAATTGCTCAAATATCTAGGCATACAGCATGGGCGACATAATTTTTTCACGTACAGGAGTGCACAGAATGCAGAGTCAAATATAAATTTTCATAAATGTTTCTCATATTTAGCCATGAAATTATAATTTTCATATCATATTTTTTGACTCTGCATAATGTGCACTCCTGTACGTGGAAAAAATATGACGCCCATGATGTATGCGTGGTAAATTTGACGCAACATGGACAATATGTTGGACATCTCATGTACCTTATTAAGTTATTAATTTTCATATCATATTTTTTGACTCTGCATTATGTGCACTCCTGTACGTGGAAAAAATATGACGCCCATGATGTATGCGTGGTAAATTTGACGCAACATGGACAATATGTTGGACATCTCATGTACCTTATTAAGTTATTAATTTTCATCTCATATTTTTTGACTCTGCATTATGTGCACTCCTGTACGTGGAAAAAATATGACGCCCTGATGTATGCGTGGTAAATTTGACGCAACGTGGACAATATGTTGGACATCTCATGTACCTTATTAAATTATTAATTTTCATATCATATTTTTTGACTCTGCATTATGTGCACTCCTCTACGTGGAAAAAATATGACGCCCATAATGTATGCGTGGTAAATTTGACGCAACATGGACAATATGTTGGACATCTCATGTACCTTATTAAGTTATTAATTTTCATATCATATTTTTTGACTCTGCATAATGTGCAATGTTATGCGTCAAAAAAAATGACGCACATTGTGTATGCGTGAAAATATGACGCATAACGGGAAAATAAAAACGGCGGCCATTTTATGCAGGAAGTGATGTAATAGGATATCCTGTTTACTAAATCTGTACTGGGAGTTAACTTTCACTTTCCCTTTGCAGTCTCAGATTTATCTAGACTGTGTGGTTGTGTGAAAGGTGTTGTCCTGTGTTTAACTGCTTTTGTGTCCTGTGTACCTTGTATTTTGTCTTTTTGTGATCCTAGTCTTGTTGCATAATATTGTCTCAGTCTGTTTAGTCTAGTTTTGTCTAATCCTGTTTTTGTTTGTATTGTCTGTGGGAGTCTGTTCTGGGTAGCATAATTTTGGGGTTAGTTGGGCTATTTTTCTCATTTTTCTTTTTCCTTCACAACTCTACCTTTCCCCATTTCCCACTTTTACTTTATTATTTCATTTGTCTAATTTTTTCTGTAAATATGTCAGGTAGGCCTCGCCTTTCCAGGATGGGTGAGGATGAATTGGGGGGATTCATTTGGCTAGTTTGCCATTTCCTCCCACTGATGCTGGAGGCTGGGGGCCGTGTGATACAGGGGTATCAAACGGAGGCACGGAAAGTCCGGTGGGGGAAGGTGCGCCATCACCTGGTCCGGGTGTATGGGAGCATGCGGAATGACCATCAATTAAAGCACCGCTGGGCAGATCTGATATCCAGGGAACAGGACCTGCTGGACCACCTTGGAATCAGGATTGGTGGCCATGTTGGTGAGTACAAATCAATTACATGGGAATAATAGAAATCTGTGTGGGGACATGTGATGATGGTTACCCAATCTGCTAGATAACTAGCTGACTGTGTGTAATGCTTGGGAAACCTAGGCCCATGTTTATACATTTCTATCCCCGATTTTGCGCCACATTTTCACGCAAAAACAGCGCCATCTTACAAAATATATTTCTATTTTGCTAGTTTGCCCCGTCTCTGCGTCAAAAAATTATGCAAATGCTGCGCTACAAAAGTATAAATATGTGCCCTAATGTGTATTTGTTGCACAATGTGTAGGAAGACCAATGCTAGCAGTCAGATGGCTCATGTTTTCAACACATACCAGATGCCAGTAGCTGTATGTAATGTAGTGTTGCATTTGTGTCAGACAAGCGACACGTTAATGCCTCTATTTGTACTCTACAGGTCATATTGGCCAGTGAGTAAGTCATGTAGAAACAACATACCTACATATGTTGACGCCATAGCTAGACAGAAAATTTGTAACCCATGATGATGCTATAAATGTGTGTTGCCTTCACGTCACATGAAGTTAGCTATGTTGGCCACACATATGTCACATGTGTGTCTGGTTGCTGTGTGTTGAACATGTCCACCTAGCCTGTTTGATTGTGAGGGGTCATGCAGTCGCCAAGTAACCAGCTTTTGGATGTCTCTCTGGGATGCACATGCTGAGATGTACAGAAGACATTATTGTTGGGGCATACTAATGGAGGGGTATCTTTGACAACACCTGACTGTCCTGGCCACTGCATGTGTGTAGTAGGGTGTGTAACTGTAGCAGGAGACTCATCCAATGTTAATGTTGAATACAAATTCATCCATGCAGTATGAGCATGTGGGAAAGTGTATCATTACCATGTCATATTCACACAGTGTCATTGTAACTGCAATTATTTGTCAGTGCACCCAGTCTGAGTATATTCTTCCTTTCATGCTTTACAGGTGGACCAGCCCCGTACACCGTGGGAGAGGTGGCACATTTTGAGGACCCAGATACCTACAGTGAGTGTGGCCTGAGTGCTATTTTTATTGTTTGCTAGTGATGCATGATGGACTACTGTGTGTTCAACAGAATTCATGATTTGATGCGCTGGCCGTTCATTGGCATTGTTGCTTTAGTGGGATATCAAATAGCACTTCTGTTTCTGTAAACCAATACCTAGCCATCTTTCAGATTTAGGGGCTGTAGGTCATTCCAGTTGGGCCGCAATGGGGAATGGGATGAGTCATTTGGAATACACTGGTCAATGTAAGACTTGGTCGGGGACTTGGCATGAACTGAGTCTGCATATCAGACTGACATTCTCCCATATAGCTTTGGCAAATGGCTTTGATGAAAAGTGCATCTTCCTAGTTGAGGATGGACTGTGTACACTGTAGGTTGGATCTTCCGGGGGCATGTACTGCCACAAGGTGAACTAGAAGTGTGTGTGACTTGAGTGCAATGGCCTAGGTGTTCTGTCGACTCATGATAATGGGTGTTCTTGCTCCTCTGTGTGTGTTGTAAAACATGCCTCACTGATAGTATGTGATGTTGGCCTAAGTCATGGCATTTTGACATGTGTGGACCTTGGATGTGACAATGTTTGGCTGACTCCAACGTGTTGCTAGCCCTTCATAGGTGTTGTGTGTGAAGGTACATACTTGTTGAACTTTCTATACACTTCTGGGCGTGCATTGAACATGGGATTGTTGGTTGTTATTCCCACACCACCCTCAAAGACTGCCATGTTAATGTGCAACAGGGTACCTAGGACTGTAGCAACCAGTATGTTACACGTACTTGCGACATTTTGCGACTTGATTTAGAACCTAGGGCCAGATGTAGCAAACTGTTTACAAGTTGCAAATGTCATAAATTGCTCTTTGTGATTTGCAAACGTCTGTTTGCTATTCAGAAATGTATTTTGTGATTCTGAACATACTTGCAAAATGCTTTTCCAAATTGCAAATAGGAAGGTGTTTTCCCCTCCTATTTGCGACTCGCAGTGGTATGCAATTCCATTTGCAACCGAGTACGTGGTCGCAAAGGGAGTCGCAGTTATCATCCACTTGAAGTGGATGGTAACCCACTTGCTAACTGGAAGGGGTCCCCATAGGAACCCTTCCCCTTTGTGAGTGGACCTAAATAATCATGTACAAAACAGCCAGTGGTCCAAGGGACCACTAACTGCCCTGAAATAATCCAAGATTCAAGATTTTGTATTTTTTTCTAAGTGCAGCTCGTTTTCCTTTCAGGTAAACGGCCTACACTTGGGGAAAAATAACCTGCTTTATTTAAAAGCAGTCACGGCCATGGAGGTCTGCTGTTCCCAGCAGGCCTCCATCCCCGTGAGTGCCAATAGTCGATAAGGGGGCGCAACTTGGAACCCACCTCATTGATGTTAATGAGGTGGGTCTTAGCGACCCCATAGCGACTCGCAGACGGTGTCGGAGACACCGTTCTGCATTGCAAATAGCTAGTCGCAATTTTCCATCTTCCTACATCTGGCCCCTAGTGTAGACATTTGGTTATGGCCCATGGGTTCAATATTAGCACACAACTAATTACAAATGGCATTGAGTGAGGAGTGTGATTGTTATCACATAGAGTGACATATCTAGTGAAGTCAGTATGCGGAAGAGGTGCAGCCAGAACGTCAGATGCCTTAGGTATAATTTGGATGAGTAGTTTAGGGTGATGTCATCCATCACATAGAGACATGGATATGTTAGGTGTGAGATGGCCATATGTATGCATGCTTCACATGTACTTCCCCTGAGCCTTTCAGTGAACTATGTTGTGACAATTGATGCAACCAATACATTTCTAGTAATGTACAAATAACCCATTGTGCTATTCCACCCAATGCAATTCCAAAGGTAAATATTTGCCTTTTCTCTTCACAGCTGCAAACATGAGTGCCGCAGATCGCAACCATTTTGAGAGGCGTGCCATGAGATACAGGCACATCCTGCAGGTGCAGTGTGGGTACCGGAGGATGGCCCGCAAATATCATTCGGATCGGGCCTCCGGGGCGTGGTGGGCCACACCACAGGCTCCCCCTACATTGCCACCAACAGCCACCAACACCCAATCCACCAGGTCTCCCCAAGTGGCCCCAGCAACGTCGGGAACAATAGACCCTGGCTCTTCCTCCAGACCTGGACCCAGCCGTGTTGTGATACCAGAACAGTCCAGTGGGCAACCAACTCCTGCCACAACCTCAACCTCCGCCGGCACACAAACAACCTCAGCCCCTCCTGTGGACCCAGCTGCCTTCCTGGCATTAAGTAGAAAAATGGACAAGCTTGTCAAGAAGGTGGACAACCTGAGCCAGGATATGGGCTATATTAAAAAAAGGGTCCGCTCCATCAGGCGGACACTACGGAGGGCGAACCTGTAGGACTTTTGCCCTGTAGAACTTTTACCCCTCCCCTCTCTCCTCTTACCTATTTTCTACTGTTAGTTGGGTTTTGGGGATTAGTATTAGGTAAGTATAGGTAATTAGCTTAGTTAGTGTTAGGGAAGAGGGTGGGGGGTCCTTATTCTTTCTATCTGTATTTTTTGTGTGGGTGGGGGGCAATGTTGGGATTCCTGTTAAAAAAAAAAAAAAAACTTTCAAAAAATTACAAAAAAATATATGTTTGTTTAGGATAGCATAGTATGTGTGTAGGTTAGTAAGTGTTGTCCTGCATGTGTCCTGTCTCATAATGGTGGGTGGGGGGTTGATGTTTAGATCGTTTTGTTACATGTGTAGAGTAAGTTTAGCTTAGGTTAGTTAGGGACAGTTGTGGGTTAGTAGTAGTCAGGTTAGATTAGTGTAGGTTTACCTTTCCCTTAGTTGCCTCTTGTGTTACTCAATAGAAATAAATATATAGTTAACCCTTTACATGATGCGTTAGGTGCTACTTTATCATGGCCTTGACATCAGTGTAGCTGAATGTTTTAGTATGATATTTGTGTCCTATGCTCGCCATCCCCAGGAAATTGAGGTTTAACATGCCAGCTACCCGTGTGCTAACTTGGTAAGTATCCACCATTTGGGAGACCCACCATTGGTAGTGTGCATTGATCACCAAGGTTTTGTGTTGGTATGTATCCTACTTCACAAAGAGTGCTTCCAGACTTGTTATTGTGGGTAAATTGATAGGTCGGACAGCAGTGTGAAGTTCAGGGAGATCTTTGTAGATGAGGAGTTGTTCACACTCTTGTCTTGTTGCTTTCATTGCTGACCTACATCATGTGTGTACTGATTCTGCATGACTTTCCTTCATGGAAGTATACTGTACTCCGTAAGGGTGAATGATGCAGTGTAATTTGTTAATGTTTCCTTACATTTTGCGGCATTATTTCTTATTTTAGTATTGCATGGTGCCTACATTTCTCAGCCATCATTAGTTGTCTAGAATAGCTATAGATGGTGCATCATTCTGTCCAACACAGCATGATTGTGTGGGGTTAGTCCCTTCATCAGTTATTTTCCTAAGTATGGTAAGGCTATGATGCAATCCTGGCCACTGCACAGATGTTTCAGAATACATTAAATCAGGACAGTAGTATTGAGAATCTACATGGTTGCCACACAGGCACTTTGGAGTTAGGTACTGCACAGTTGAAGTGTGAAATAACACAGAGACATAATAGTTGTGCAAGTGCTATTTATTTATAGGTGCTGTAGTGCAAAATGTCCATTCACCATGTTTGCTGAGTCCGTTCTGGTGCATTCTTACATGGTGATCCTACAGAAGGGGTGTGGATGATGCTCCTGACATGCTGGGGTGATGTCACAGACAGTGCAGAGGGACAGGAATTGGCAAATAGTAGGAGAGAGACATTCACTGGCAATGGGGACAAGTCATACAGTGGATTGCCGAACAGTCATTGAGTGTAGTTGTAGTGAGACTGGCATTCGACAAAACGTAGGACCTTGGTCAAAGTAGGCCATGGTGCAGGGACTAGTGCTTCCGGGTACTCTTCCGTGAGAATGTTATCTGTTCCATGTCTTCTTCTTCTGATGTGTGTGTTGCCTGGTTTGTCCTTGTTGTTGTTGGTTGTGAAGGGGCAACACACACCTCAGTGTTAGAAGACATGGAGGCAGACATCCCGGGGGCTGCTCCCTGTGGAGTTATGAAGGGCAGTACTGCAGCAAGGAGGGCCTGCTGGTTTTTGAGAATGGCAGCCACATCACGATGGTAGGCAGCCAGGTCGGCCCTGAGGGGTTCTATGTTGCATTCGTGCACACGTTGACTGGATTGCAGTTGTAGTTGTTATGTCAACTGGATGACAGCTGTGCAGATTTCCTTCTGTGTTTTGACAAGTTCCTGCAAGAGAGATGTTCGGCCTTGCATAGCAGCTGCCTGATCAGCAGAAGACATCATGCACGAACGCACCCCCTCAAGGCTGGCTGCCATAGTTTGCATCCCCACCCGCACCTCCTTGGCCAGCTCCCGCTGTACCCCAACGACGGTTCTTTCGAAGCTGGTGCCAGTGTCGTCAGAGTCCTCAGCTGTGTTGGAGCTGGCAGGTCTTACAATTGGGGTGGCGGGTGGTTCTCCTGTGGTGGCTGCTTCTTCTGTGCTCCTCCTTGTGACTGAAGGTGGGGTTTGGAGGCTTTCAAGGACCATTTGGATGGTCTCCTGTGGAATGTTTATGGGCTCGTCATCCATGTCATCAGGGAAATCAGGGACAGGCATATCGGCAGGAGATCCATGTTCCTCTGCAATGAAACAGGGTACAATTAGTGTGTCTGTGTTGTGACAATTTTGCACTAAGATACAAGCCTTTGGATGCCTTAACTGTGTGCTCTGTTTTTGTCTTGGTATCTGCTGTCCTTCATATGGGCATTGTTGTAGGCCTATGGCCCACCTGTGTGTCACATGTATGATATGGAGCTATCAGACTTGTCTGCCTGATCGCCTCTAGGTGTTGCTTTGTCAAAATTTAGGAATAGGCATGTTTTTGTCCTACTCCTCCCTCCGTGTTTAACTATTCTTACGGAGGGACATTTTGTTGGGTGGGCTCTCATTATCCTTCATGAGATTACTGGCTTTCTAGGCAGCAGGATAGCTAATGGTGTGGGGGACTAAGTCTGACACACTTGTAATTAACTCTGTCACCCTGATTCTTTCTTTTTGCTCTGGCTAACTAGCAGTGCCTCTGGTCTCCCACAGCAAAGGAATGTTTAGACATCCGAGCGCATGACATCTTTGGAACTTCTCAGGGAAGTCGTGGTCACTCAGATCCTACACAATTCTCTCTTTTCCAGTATGTTCTCATACACAAATGACAAAGACAGTATTTGTTTAATATGATGATTTCATTGTACAACTGACTTGTACGTATTTAGGTGTGAGCCACAATAACCCAAACAATACAAACTGTTAGAATTGAAATAGTCAGCAGGAGAGTAAAACATTTGTACAAAGCTATCATGCAGCCTAACTGTTTCTACTATCCCTCTGCTTGTTCTATTATAGCACAGCATGTTAAGCTTGGAGCTTGCCTGTCTGAATCACTGGGGAGACATCATCCCTCATATCAGAGCAATGGCCTGTGATCTGGTTCTGCATCTGCAGCAAGGCAGGCAGCGTCTAGTTGTGGTTCTCTGTTTGGAAACTCCCTCTTGCGTGTCTTGGGACAAGGAAGTGATTTTATAAGTCATATGTCATCGTGATGACAAAGTGTCCCTAAGCAGGAATGCCAAATCTTAACCCCTACCACGTCTATCGGCAATGTACCAGACTGTATCCTTGACTGGGTCACAGAGTGAATATGTTCTGGCAAACTCCAGTGCAGAAGTAGGCAAAACAGTGTGATTTGACTAATTAACAACACCGTAGGACTGGCTATTTGCTAAATTAACTGATAGGAAGGCCAATAAAAAGCATTTAGTGCAAAGTGCTCTGAAGCTCTTAGATGTGAGCAAATGAGTAAAAGTACATTCAGGGCAAGGTGCACAAAGGCCTAAAGCCTGAAGCTAATGCGCAAAGTATACGTTACACTTACAACACTACACTTTGACTGACTGTGGGTGTTGTGAATGCCCTGGCAGCACCCTTGCCTCTCAGGACCTGCCCCAAACACTTTATATTTACATTGCCCGAAATGTACATGTGACGTGGCATATCCTATGCATGTCAATGTTAGGATGTGGTATGGATGTAAACATTGTTGATGTTTGAAGATGATGTAGGGTCATCCGTGTTTAATTGGATTGGCCTGTTTATCGTATGAAGGTTCGATTTGGTTGTCAGACTGTGCAGGTGTGTTTCAGTGACCAGTTGCCTGTGTCCCCTCCTCAATGTTGTTGTCTGAGCAGTATGACATTAGTGATGTAGCCTTGTTAGCCACGCACGTGAGAGACCCTGACGTATGCAGCATGTGTGTGTCCTTAGTGCTGTGTGGCTCATATTGCTGTTTACTTTGGCTTATGTATGTGTCATGTATGGACATTCGGCATTTGAGTGTACTGGTGCCTTTGTCTTATTTCTATGAATAGTTGCAGATGTCATCCTCACCCCCTAATTTAGGTATGTATGTTCCATGGGGAGGTTCCTGCCATTTGGTACTATAGCTGCACAGAGATGAGAGGTGTTATTGTCAACTGTTGTGGCAGTTATATTGCAGTTGTTGTTTTGGCTACTGCATTAATGATAGGGACCTAGTTGATGTAGGATAGATTTTGCAAGACAAGTGCCTGGATGTGAGTTTGACGTAGTGGCCTTCCCACCTGTCGCTGCTTTCCCTTGGCTCTATTGTTGTACTTACAGGATGGCCCCATGGGACTGTTGTTGGTGCTGTATTTTGTCATGCCCCAGATTCAGTCTGTGCTGGCCATGCCCCCCTGCTGTGCCCCTTTACCCATGCCACTTCATATATGTGCTGACTTACATGCATTGTGTAGTAGGTATCCCCCCCCTGCTTACAGTCCCCATTATTGCATTTTAATTCCCCATGCGACTTACCCTGCATGTGCGTTGTGTCGTGGTAGTCTGCGCTGTCCTGTCCTTGAATCCCTGTGACGATCTCCTCCGAGATGACGGCTGCGACCATCTCCTCCATGTGGTCCAGGGCCTCCTGTTGTGCTGGACTCCCCCCTCCAGTCTGCATTGCTGCCTTCCTGTTCCTGGCCATTTTTTCTTTTGTCCTACGTTTGTAGTCATGCCAGCGTTTCTTACACTCGGTGACTGTGCGGCGTTCTTCAGCCACACTGTTGATCTTGTCCACAATTTGTTTCCATATGGCCTCTCTCCTACTGAGTGCCAATTTAGAGGTGATGAACAATTGGTGCTGGTGTTCCGTCACCTCTTTCACCAGGATTTCCTGCTCCTCTGCACTGAAGCAACACTTTCTTTTTTTTCTAAAAATGTCCTGGTTCCGGTATGGATCCTCCTGGCTGGTTCCTGGTCTGCTGTCATCCTCCTGGGGTCTGTACTGGCATCTGGGATCCATTTTGGCTCTCCTCTGCTGAAAGGGCAGTTTTCGCGCAAAAATTTGACGCAATAGCGTCAAGAAAAACAACGCTTTCCGGTTTGCGCTGTCGTAAATCGACCCACAGTGATTTGCGTCGCGTTAACGTTGGTTTCCTTTACGACGTAACGCCGCTGTGTGCGTCACGAAATAATGACTCCCACCTGTTGGTTGCGCCGCCGTACGTCAAAGTATAAATTTTACGCCCGCACGGTGCATCGAAATGGCGTTAGCCGTCGCTAATTTTTTTGACGCAAAACTGCGTTAGCGCAGTTTTGCGTCAAAAAGTATAAATATGGCCCTAACATTTTTCTTCATTATCAGCACTAGTAAATGTCTAACGTAGAAACTTCCTTTGCTTCACCTATCAGAGAGAGACTAAGGGCCAGATGTAAGAAGCTCCTAGTGCCACCTTGCCCCACCTTTGCGTAATTTTTACGTAAATGTGGCATTAAGGTGGCATTTCTCCACACCATATTTGCAAAGTGGTGCAATGCATGAATTCCGCTACTTTGTAACCACTTGCACCACATTATGCCTGCGCCAGGCATAATGTATGCGAGGGGGGCATTCCAGCACAAGGAGGTCTGAAAAAATGGTGCAGTGAAATTTATCAGATTTCACTGTGCCATTTTTTCTGTCATTTTTAACGCGTGCTTTGACACACCCATTTATCAATAAGCCTCCTTGCACTTTGCTACACTAGCATCAAACTTTTTGACGCTAGTGTAACAAAGCGCCACAATAGCATAAAAAATGATTACGCTATTGTTCTAACTACCGCCATGGTGCACTGTATGTTGAATACGTCGCAACCATGGTGTCTTTGGTACCAGGAGGGGAGGGCAGAAAAAGTGGCGCATCACAGCTGATGCGCCACTTTTTCATAAATCTGGGCCTAAAACTCTTACAAATGTGTCAAATAAATCATGGCAGGAATTGTTACAAGTAAATTCAATGATATCATTGATTTATCGAATCATAAAATAACAAGTATTGGTCACTGAATGACACCCAGGGGTAAGTGATTTAGGTTCAGCACAGTGTGTCATGGGTGGATACAACAGGTGACCCCGGCATATGCCTCGCTTGGGGTCACAAGAGTACTAGTGACTCCAGCGTGTCCCTAAAGTTCTGCCCCTTATGCAAACTCAGGCTGTGGTATGGAATAGTACAGCACAGCTCTACAGTATGTAAATGTACTGTTGTTTCACTTCATGTTCGTGTTGCATGATTTATGTATGCGTGGATTGTACAACATGACTGCAAATTATTAAAAATGTTGATAAATATTTCTGTTTAGAAAGATTTGGCTGCAATGAAATAAACAGGACATGCAATTTCAAACTAATGACTAAAATGGTCAGGAAAGTTGAAACATGGTAAGAACAAAGGGGAGTTATTCCAGATTTCTGGGCATTGGATGAGAAGGACAAAAGCATAATGGGGCACTGTAGGGAGGCAAGTTGTAGGTAAAAGGCAGAGGTGTAGACATTTTCAGTTTCTAAGTTTGCAAACTGTGATTTGCATCATTTTTGTCTTGTAAAAGTATATTTTTGTGAGATTTTTTTACTACTGGTTTATGCTGACATTTTTTTCCACAGATACCTATTTTTGAAGCATTTTCTTTCTAACAATTTAAACATGGAACTTTTTAAAGCTTGCAAAGCTATGAAGTAAGATCATGAAGTTTCCAATGGAAAATGTTTGCAACTTCATGACTCCTAGTGAGAGGAAGAGTCAGGTGAACAAGAAGAAACATCGAGAATGATAATGTGAGATTGGTACAGTGGAATCTGTCCAGTGTGCCAGTTAAGAGCTTTTAGAAGTTTTTATGTTGATAAAAACACAGAAAATACCCAACTATCTATGAATCCAGGACTGCACTGTGTTTCAGTATTAATTTCCATATCAAAAGCTCAGGAGGGAGGGGGGCGGGCATTAAGCACAGACAGACACACACACACTCATACTTTCACAGACACGCACGCACGCACATCCATCAACAACACTCATACCAAACATGCACGCACGAACCAAACATTAATTTTAAAACATCACACACACTCATTCTTTCACACACGCACGCACAGCCATTAACACTCATAACATTCAAACAGGCACGCACGCTCCAAACATTCATTTTAAAAGATCACACACTCATTCTTTCACACACACACGCACATCCATTAACAACACTCATAACACTCAGACATGCACGCGTGCACCAAACATTCAATTTCAAACATCACAAACACACACACACAAACACACACTTACCTTCAGCCTCCAGGTCCCAGGAGGGTTGGGACTTCTGCCTTCCCTCATTGGCTGACCTTAGCAGTCGTGTCACTCCCTCTACTTCATTCACTGTACAAGTATTACCCCCCCAGGTGAGTACAATTCATGCGTGAGTTACCAAACAAGAGCCTTTGGAGAAGAGGACACTGGGCTGGTGAGTGGAGTAACATTAACAGAGCCTCCTGGCCTTAGCAGTCATGTCACTCCCTTTACTACACACACTATACAAATGTTATTCCCCGCCCCCTCAGGTGAGTAAACCTAATTTGCTATGTAGAGATGTATGACCATGGGAACCATTTGAGGAAGCTACTTGTGCAAGGAGGGATATGTTACAGGTATACTGTGTCCTGCTCAGGATTAGAGCCATTACACACCAACCCATTAGTACAATGTCTGGTCACACCAAAAATGTTATTCCAGTGTACAGCACATAGGCTGTCTATATGTCTGGACTAGTAGAAACAAGAATGTGTGACTCATACTGAGTTAAAGTACATATTCCAAGGTACAGCCCCCCCAGACCATGGAAGGAAAGGATTTGTCAGACATTGTCCTATACAATAGCAAACATTAGCGTGGATGATGCCACCAGCTTGAGCCTTATCACATACCACACCAAAGTAATCCAACATCACATAATCCAAGATATAGACAGATGGCAGTACAACAGTCCCTGATCACAGGGCCATCCTAATTCAATGACCATGAATTTGGAGGTATGACACAAACATATGTCAGTGTTGTTGCACAGGCACTGTAGCCTGCAATGATGAAACACATGAACAGCTACATACAGGTCATACAAAAAGTGTTTAGCCAATGTGAAGGCAAAATGACTTAGTCGCAATCTATAACTACGTATTCATTCTTATATGATGACACACAATGCAATCAGCCCACCGCAGCACACAAAACAAGTCCAATTGGCACTTCTGACCTTCCACCCAAACACTGTGCAAGCTGTCTTGGCACAGGTCTCATACACCCAAACTGCGTGACCCACATTACCTAGAACAATCCATGTCCACTTTGTATGTCAGAACAGCATCAGATACCTGCCAATGTTACAAACTCTGAAATGCCCACATGATGATGTAATGGTGAAGGTACTGTAAAAAGACAAAACAAGGAGAATGGGCTTGAAAACATACCTATTATACAAATCATATAGCAAGCATCTGGAAAAGATATTACATTGCAAGGAAAATAACAAAAACAAAGCAACATCATCAAGGGGGGGATGTGTCAAAAGCTATCTCCTCAAGCAGCCTTTGGCTGAATATTGCAGAGTATCAGCTCCCTAGTTGTTCCTAAAACAATAAAGTCCACACATTCTCACAACTACAGATAACTGTATAGTCACAGACATTACATCGCATGACATACTTACAATCATGAAAAGTAGCTGTTGATTAGCTCTTCCCGCAAGTCAGCTCCTTCCTCTTCACCACTGTCCTCTTCACTTGGCATTTCAGGAGTCTCCACCAGTGGCACTGCAGGCTCCTCCTTCTCTGGAATGTACAGAATATTCCTCCGGAGGGAGATGTTGAAGAGCATGGAGCATGCCACAGTGATCTGACACACCTTCCTGGGGGAGTAGAGGAGGGCTCCAGCAGTCCTGTCCAGACACCTAAATCTGGTCTTCAGGAGCCCAAAAGCCCGCTCCACTACCCGCTGCGTTATTCAATGGGCGTTCTTCCATGGGCCTCATTGTGTGTAGCGTTTCCCCTTGCGTAGTGGCATCAACAACCAAGGACGGTTTGGATACGTGGAGTCTCCTGTTAAGGAATGGGACATATGTGTAACAATGAGTCACTGATTTTAAATGCCTTCTGTGCCCTGCAACATACTACAATGGTGGTTGAGTAGAAGAACATACATGACAAGACAGGATAAGGATGTTTGTGAGGTAACAAAACATGTTTTGTAGGTATGACACAGTTTATAAAGCCCAGTACAGCAATTCAGCCTGCCAAAATGTCAGATGCCTGACCTACTGCACTGGACATTAGGAACCGCCCTCAACCGCCGGCGGAAGTCATCATGGTGGTAGGCGGTTGCAACCTCTGCGGACACAGCCATAGGCTAACGTTGTTGCTAGTGGTGGCCCAATGGGTATGTCCACTGGCGGTGATGACCGCATGCATGGCGGACGTGACCGCCATGCTGTGCCGATTCACTCATTTGACTTCTGACACTGCTGCCAGTAAAACCTCCACCACCTGAGCACCTGTATGCTGCCTCTGGGAGCAATCATGCCACGTCCAGCAGGTGATAGGGCCTCTGTTTTCTCTCTAGAGAAGCTGGTGATGCTTATTAATGAGGTCCTACCCCTGTATGGATAGCTCAATGGCTCACCAGAGGAGCAGGTAAGTGCCTCATGTGCACAATTTTCTCTGTATTCCACCATCCTTTACCTCCTCACAGGCTGAAATGTGTCTCTGTGGGCCAGATAGACTTCTAGTGTGCCTATTGTTGCAGTCTGTCTGGCATCAATGGGATGTACAATGTACAGGTATTGGTGGCCAGTACCATATGTTAAGTTCAGTCACATTGTGTTTTGTAAGGTTTTTAGGAACCTAGATCCTCCTTCTGATGGATGCACATAGCTAGGTGAGGAGACATTTCTGCCATCCAATGACATCTCTTTATCCATAAATGTTGTAACTGTTAGACAACATGTATGTGCATGACAGCATGAGCTGTGTATGTATCTTGTATGATTCATTTGAGAATCGTGTAAGCAATGTGTATAGTGCCACAGATCTTTGAACCCACACCTGGCCTTGCAAAACTGTTGTGTGGAAGTCATTACATGATTCACTCTGCCCTTCAGGTCGACACACAAACCACATGCCAAATTGCAGATGGGCACATGATGTACTGTCATGCATGGAAGTGATGGAAATGGAGTGTCGTGTAGATTCTGTCTGCTCAGCTTGCAGAGACCAGGGCATGTCAAATGTATCTCCTAGTATGGGACCTAGTCCAGGCTGTGGGATAGTCACTGTGGCTATGCAACTGTGGCACTGTGCGCACTCCCTGTGCACCAGCAGATCCTGGAATGTGGACAATATGATGCTCTAGGTACAAAACCTGCCCTTAATGCCTCGGTCCTTTGACTACATTGGGAATGGGTACAGAGGTAAATCATTAAACTAGCCCATATATGCATTTTGCGTCATGGTCAATGTGTTTGTCTTTGACTTATGACCGGTCCCTTACTCCCACAGCTCTGTTATCACCTTCACACAGATCATATTTGAACTGTGCAGGCTTATTGCACAAAGGACAGTGCCACAGTGCAGTGTGTTGATTGCTGGGAGGCCATGACATGTGAGTCATTAGCTTGGTCACATAGCAGAAATTGTACAATGCATGCCTTTGAATGTTGGATGTCATCTCTGTAGGATAGACACAAATGTCCAAAGGACTGTTTTGTGGTATAGGTACATACCACAGAACTCACCCCCTGATGTGGCATGAGTCGGCATTTGGTAAGCCACATGTCCACACATGGACAAGAAATACACTTCCTGTACCCACCATGCCAGCCCCTTGGTTGTCACTCAAGTGTAATGGTGAGGTTTGTGCTATGGCAGTTGCCTATAGAGACTGTATATGGTGAGTCAATCTGACAGAGTGTGAATGTGTTGGTCCAATCAGGCCTAAGGAGTTTACCCTTTAGAAGCCACATAGGTGTGTAGTGTTTCATTGTGGATCACATCACAGTACATGTTGCTGAAGCATGGGCTACCTGATGTCAGTAAGCTTGCTTAGTCATTGTAGACCCTGAGCAGGGTCTGCAGATGGAAATACATATGTCTGTAGTTATGAGTGTTTCACACTTGTGGAGTGTTAACAAATTGAAAACTTCTACCTTGGTGTTTCTGACATGTATGTGACTGAACCATTTGTGGCAAAACTTGTGATTGTAATCTCTTGATTTGTCTTTTGTATCCATGCAGGTAAATGCACATCAGAACAAGGAGCTATTGAGAGCCATCGCCAGGAAGTTGCGGACCCTCGGGGTCCACAGCTGGTGGAGCGCCCACTGTTGGAAGTGGTGGGAGGACATGAGACGGTGGGCCTGAAAGATCACAGAGGTCCAGCCGGGGTTGTCCTCCCCATGTGGACAGAGCGCACTTTAGACCATGACTACCCTAATGACCGGCACTCTGGCGGTGGCCTAGCCAGACCTTGATGGGCATTTGAGGACAGCACAGCAGCCACAAGGGGGTGAATACAGGACATATTACTGCCTGTCACATTGCCAAGTGAATGTGTTAGGTTCTAGCATTTCCCCCTGACGATTAGGGATGAGCCATGTGTAACACAGTAGATGAGTGATTGTTTGTGTAGACATATCATGTGTGCATACTAATGGGCCTTATCTATTGGCCCAGGGACCTAGCACGCAACTGGGTACAAACCACAAACAATCTGTTCTCCAGGGACAACATTTGGCTGTGTACATTTATCAATCAATTGTTTGTTGTTGTAGTGGTTGTGAATTCTATGCAACAGACCACTACTCTTCAGTGTTACAGGCTAAATGAAAGGTAGTGATAGATCACTGTCCTCAGCCATGTGTCTGGTGAAATGAGTGATCTGCCACCCAGAGGCTATTTGTCTTCAGCGTATGGGTGCTGGTGTCTCACTACTATCTGTAATGCGAAGATGGTTATCATACATGTGACAGTGCATACATCTTTTTTTGGGAGTTCAACAATAGGTCAAAACTTACCCTTGGTAGGTGGGGAATGTCCAGTGACATGATTTATGTGCTGTCACTGTTCCCAACATTCCTTGCGCCTACATGTCAGCAAGTGTCCTTTCTTTTTTGAAAATAATTTGTAAACTGCTACTTCATGCATGGTCTACCTGTGTTGATGGGATAATTACTGTATTCCCTCTCATATTTGTGCATGCCAACCTGTGTGTGGAATAGGAAATTTGCAATGAGGGTAAATTTAATGTGGTGCCACAGGCAGGAGTTTGTCACCATTGATTAATGTCTGACACATACCCTCACCCGTCATAGCATATCATTTGGCATGTACTACTGCAGTAGCAATGAGGGCAATGACCGGTAGGCCTAGAGTTTTTACCCACAATCTGAATTTCTAGGCCATTGAAGTAGAATCAGGTAGCAAAGTGCTTTGCACATGTGAAATGGGAAAAGTTTGTAATCTGACTGTTGGCATGCATCATGGAGTGACTTGCGGTTATGTTAAGATCACATGTGGTTGCGGGCAACCAATCATCCACAGACATCTGGTTTTGCATGACCAACATGGAGACAGTGATGTATCTTCCCATTGGGCAACATGCTGAGGAGCTTCTACAAGTACTTGTAAATCTCTGGGCCTCTCCAACATCCAAATAGCTAGTAGCGTCTAATGATGCACTCAGAGGGTGTCATTGTAAGGGGTGCCAGACATTAGTGGTTATTTCCTTGGGACTTGCTGATTCATTTTGTTATGGATTTTAGAGACATATCGCCCTGACATTTTGCACATTTTGTCTACAGTGTACATTTCCATGCCAAATATGTGGCATATCTGAGCAACATTACTACTACCTCCATGACTCCACTGGGACATATTTCACTTGGTGAAATGTGCATTGTTGATGTTTCCAGTGTGTGACAAGAGTATTTTCATGTCACCTTTTCCAGGCTATTGCACTGTCTTCAGCAACATAGCAGGTACTGGGAGCATCATTTCTTATTGTTGGGTTATTGTGTATGTGACAAATAGATGTCTACATGCCCTTGTGTGGGATCTGTGGAATGCAGTTGGATGACAACAGGCAACTGATGTATGCTCCTTGAGTCAAAGCATTAAAGGTGTTGTCTCCTACTTCTTCAATGGTTACTGTGATTGCACAATTTCAGCCATGCAATTGTAGTTGTCTGAAATCTTGATTTTCCTGTGGGCAACTGCTGACAGTTCATAAGGCCAATCATGCATATGGTTTGGTACATGTAGGGGCCACTTAGGTGGAGCCTACTTGACATTATGGTAATGTTTGCTAATCAGAGCTGTCAAGTGTGATGATGGGCATGTGATGACCCTATTTCACTTTGTATAAGCAGCATCAGTCAAGAGATGTGAAGGAGACTGGGCACAGCCGAGGGGGGAAGCATCTGACCACGGGACCTCGGGTCAAGACGCCACTGACACAGAGGAACCCAGTTGCCAGGAGGTTGAGGGGAGTACTACGGATGAGATTGTATCTACATCCTTATCATTTTCGGATTCTTCTTCCAGTGGCCACTTCCTAGTGGTGGCAGACCCATCGGGATGTAGCCCTGTACCATCTTTGTCCATCACCCCCAGTTCTATCGCCACCCTTCCTGTTGATTCCCACCCAGTTGGCTGTGCCCACTCACACAAGAGGGTGGGCATCTCCTTTGCAGCAGGCATCTCTGCCTCAGCCTCTCTTACCCCTGCTGCCCTGAGTGAGGAGGCTATTTACCTCCTAAGGAGTATCTCTGTGGGTCAGACTGCCATTGTGAATGCCCGCCCAACTGCAGCAGACAGATGCATTCCTGGAAGGCATTCATAGTGTCATATCTGGCCTACAGAGATCCTTTCATGCTCTGGCCTCCTCTCTGATGGCAGCCAGTCACCCCCCACCTTCCGTCCCTCCTCCACCTCACTCTTCCCAATCCAATCCCCAACCTATCCCAAGCACACAGACAGATCCGGACGCACCCATCTCAGCACACAAAAGAGCACACATAAACACGAACACCACAAGACACACCAGCACGTAAGCACTCAACATACACCCACACACACAACATCAGCCACCACTTCTCCAGACATCCCCACCACTACCACCGGCCCACACACCACATCAAGCATACCCATAGGCACCACAACAGGCAGTGACACAACCACCATACCCACAGACACCACCCCAACAGACACACAGACCTCCACCACATCTGCCATACCCACAGACACCACCCCAACAGACACAGACATCCACCACATCCACCTGCAGACACCACCCCAACAGACACACATACATCCACTACTACAAGCATACCCGCAGACACCACCCCAACAGACACACACACACACATTCACCACTCCATCATCCAGCACCTCTACCTCCCAGACATGCAAATTCCCACACTCACACACACAACAGGCACCACTCAAACATAAACATACCTCACACATGCACACACCCAAGCCATCCACACCGACACACCAGGCAACTACTACCTCAAGCTCCAAATCCACACCCCCTTCTGGTGACCATCCTTGTGTTTCTAAGGAAAGCTTTTTGTTTGATCTTGCCCTTTCCCATGTTCCCTCCAACCCGTCCCAAATCCAAGAGGACCTGACTCACATCCCAACCCATCCCTTCCACCTCCAAGTCCTCCCCATCACACCTGCCCCCTCTGAAAGCACCTTATAACCCTTCCCCCAAGGAGTAGCCCACCCTTCCAAAGAACCAGTCCCCCCTCCCAAACCCACCCATCCTAAATCCAACCCCTCTAACTCCTTCCCCCAATGATGATCCCTGAGGTGTCTGCCTGTGCATTTGATGCCACTTTCTGTGGAGGTTCCCTTGCAGTAAAGAATTCAAGTGGGAGCACAGTGATGTGCATGGAAAATGGAGTATGGACGGGTCAATGGCCTTTGCTCATTTTCATATTGTTTAAAATAAACCCAAACAATTGGGGTTTTTTGGGTACTCATTTGTCCTGCAATTCCTTTTCTATATTTATGCTGATCTAGAGAAACTTGTGTTGTCTACCTACAGTTGTGTGTGTTTCAGACTGCTTGCTGATTCATTTGTTGTTGTTTGCAATATCGGACTTTGTGGGAAGTGCTGGTGTTCTCCAAGACAAAGGTATATGTTGTCTCCATGGATATGCATTTGTTAATGCAATTGTGGCGTCACTGCATTGTGTTCTGTTTGGTATGGTAAGTATTTCTTCTTGCGTTGTCTGATGTGAGCAGGTATGGTGTTAGACTTGTCCCCCTGATAGGGATTGTAGATTCATCTAATGTGTGGCAGCTTGAGTTTTATTTGTGCAGACATGGATTGTGTTCAACTGTGCTCCCTTTGTTTCATTTGATTGTGCATGTATCCATTTAGCTGTGTGTACCTTGCAGCTACTTCATGTAGATGTATGTCCCATGCAGTTGAATTTGTATTGTTTTTTTTACTTGCACTTCCACGCTGTGCAGATTGGCATGTCACTTGACTCTAGTAATATTTGTCCCTTGCATACCTGAAGAGCCAGTTCCTATGCAAATGTTGTTTAAGGAGCATGCAAAGTGATATGTGTTCCAGTGCAGCATCCTTCCCTGAGTGCTCCTGATGCCCACATCCCTTTTGTGCAGGTATTTTGTTGCATAGTGAGCTTGGGATATTTGTCTCTCTGACGAATGTGCATCCCATTGTCCTTCCATTGTGCTGCAATGTGGCTGATGTACGTGTCCATTGCAGGGCTGCTTCATGGGAGTGGTGTTTGTGTTCGTGACACATCCATATATATATATATATGTTGAGATTTGCAGTAATTTAAGTAAATCTCATTCTCGTTTTAACTCCCCATGCTGCCAATATGTACAATTACTGGTCTAAAAGTCATTAATCGTAGCACGGAGAATCACTCAAAAGAAGCCAAATTATATGTATTTTTCTGCTTTTAAAAATAAATACAGTCAGGAAAAATAATGTTTTCTGTATGTATTTATCTATAAAATCAGAAAAAAGGAAAAACAGGGAGCCCTACTCATAATACGGTGGATCGACCGCAAACTCAAAGGAGGTCGGACCAACAAAACCACCATGGCGGGCCAGAGACCACCAAACTCGTAGCAAGGCCCTGAGTGTCCGAAATGGAACTCCTACATTTCCGATTGCCTGCTTTTCCTACAATTTGCCTTTTGAAATAAAAAAACCTAAACCAGCTGTATTCCAACTGGCATCTCACTTAACTTATGATTTCCACTATTTCCATTGTGGAAGTCACTTAGCCCCAAAGTCACCAAAGTATTTAGACTTGAAAAAAGGTACTCCACTTCAAATATTTTAGACATGGAATTTTACAACTGTCTCGCAAAAAAAGGTATAGCTTTAAATCAGACTATGAATACACCTCAAATCCTATGAAGGAAACTAAATGTTATCTTAAATCTAAAAACAAGCCAGTGACTTTATAAGATGAGGACACCTGGGCAATGTAGGTAGGTTGGACAAGAAAGTGGGAAATATAAAATGAAATTCTAGTGTACAGAAGCATGACTTTAAATGTCTTAAATGAGAATGAGAATATGCAAGACAGGAAAAGAGTAATAGATGTTTCCAGGCCCAAAGGGTCTGAGAGCAGATCCCAGGCCCATCTCTCCCCATGCGGCTGCATCGCTCCTGCTCCTGTTCTCCCACTTGCACTTTCCTACATTTCTTGAGTGCCTTCTCCTTGATTTTATCTCATTCTGACTGTTTTTTCCTTGTTTTTTTCCCCTTCTTTGTGTGTCTTTGCCATGCTTTTCCTTCATTTTCACTGCTTTTTCCACCATTTTTTGTGCGCGTCTCCTTGCTTTTCACTAGTTTTCACTGCTTTCTCCTTGCTTTTCCCTCCATTTTTCCACCCACCATTTCCCCAAGCAAATCTGAACCATCACCTCACTTTCAGAATTCCAAATGATGTTCAAGACCTGGCTGTTCGAATGAACCTCCAGGACCTGCAAGTGCCTGGATACCCTGTCAGGTGATTAACAGCCCTTTACAAATCCTGATTGGTTGAATGATTGATGTTATAGGTCATTGTGAGATTTTTGGAACTGAGATGTAAGATTAAGGGTCCTGTCTATGAATGAGTGTTTGAAGAAAATGTGTGGTCGTAGTCAGATAAGAGAGCTTCAGCATTTGTTGCGTTCAGATGCTGTTCCCCAGAGACCTCCCGGTCTATTGAGGTGCTTGCACTCCTTGAAGCCACATCAATTTTAGCATTCAGGTGTTGATCTCCAATAAGAAGCTATCTCTACGTATGAAGTCGGGTGCATTTTGAGAAACTGAAAGACATCTGCATAATAAGAACCAATTTAAAAAGGTGGTGGCTAGGCCGTGTACTTCAATGTTAATATATAAATGATGTAATAGAACCTGTTTCTTTTATTTTATCATTAAAATATAGTTAAATGTCTCTTGACATGCTTTAAACCTATTTAATCAGAAAAAAAACATATCTCCATCGTTTCTCGCCTCTGTGGTTAGCAGGAAATAATCTACATAACTAGGAGATTTGTGGCCATGCTAGTCCATCACAGAGTAGAGAAACACTGCAGTTTCTGTCATCTGGATGCATATATTCATTTACACATGCATGGTGCATAAAGAATTCGCCGCTGTCATAGGTACTGGTGGGCTTAGGTGACAAACGAAAGTATGTACATTACTTCTGACAAGGCCACTGATCTACTGTAAAGCGGGGCTATTTTCAAAGCTGCCCGAGACTTTACATTCTGAAAACCACAAATGTTGGGCGATGGCGAGAGGATTTTAGCTCGTTAGGATTCAAAACAACATATGCTAGTCAGTTCCACTTTCACAGTTTCTGTAATTAGACGGTATATCTCTCGCTATCCCTGACAAACAATGTATTCCGAAATTAAATCTAGGAGCCTAAAGGAATTATAATTGTAGTTACTGTGGTTTGAAAAGTTTCCAGTGCTGCTTTTCTCCTCCCGATCTGCTCACACCAGCCCTTCTCCCTGATTCTCCTAGACCCTACACTCCTGTCCTCGCCTCGGTTCTCATTTGCATTCTAATGATCAGGCTTTTGGTGCATGATGAACAGCCTGCAAAACATGCTCATCCTTTTTGCCTGCTAATGCACGAAAGCAACGCAACCCTCCTCCCCCTGACAAACAAATATTTAATTCCCTTCAAAAATAAAACAATTACCATGTTTCTTCATTTATTCTGTCACAATCAGGGTTGCCACAATAACCCTGAAATCGTCAATTACTCAGGCATAATTGGCTCCCTTGATATTTCCTGTCAAGAGATGTTTGTGATGGGAATTGTCGCCACTCGTTATGCAGCTGAGCGGCTCACAAAGAGCCCGCATTGTAGGCCTCGGTGTAAAATGGCTCCCTCCGTGCGGCGGTGCCGCGGTTCCCGCTGGAAGAAAGCTTCGCGCCAAAGGTTGGTCTCAATGCCAGAGTCTTGAGTGCGATGGGCTCTTGGCACCGCGACCACCTGCCGGCTAAAGTTTGTGTAGCTCTTTTCTTCCATTGCTTTCAGAAAACCATGGTGGAACTCGCCATAAAGCATAGCCTCGGTCCCGCGGAGCTGCGACTGCGTCGCTGCTGCTTCTTTTTATTATTGAAACTCAAAGCCCTGCAGATTTCTTCCGCAATCAGAGCCGGTTGGGATTTCAGCTTTGTCTGGCTTGTCAGTGTTCCATTTTCTGTTTCTAATTCATCCTTTTATTGTTAGTTTAATGTTTTGCTTTTATATTTACTCATTATTTCCGAGAGTCTGCACTTGGCGTTGCACCAAACTGCGATCGAGAACACTTTACAGTAAACAGAAAGTTGTCAAGAACAACAGCAATCCATGCAAACAATAATGGATCCATTTTATTTAACGTTAGATAGAACTGGAATAATGAGACTTTTCAAGGCGGAGTTTTTGTCTAAGAGAATAAGAAAGAAGAACTTGCAGGAAGCTGTATTCGACTAAGAGAGGAAAACGGGATTTATGAGAATAGGAAGGGGTAAAAACGAGGATATGGAAAGGCAGATCAGCCTATATATGCTGGAGTCACGTATTCCGTGCTTAATTTGAGCTGGTGGTTGCAGGTGGGGCCCACCAGCACTCATGTTTGGGGACAGGCTCTTGTTTTTCTCATCAGACTTTGACTCGGAGCAAGAGAGAGATAAACACAAAATGGGGAAAGGAGGAAGAGAAAGGCGGAAAAACAGAGAAAGTAAACAGGGATGAAAAATTATCTGAAAGAGTGACATAAAGGGGCGGGGAGTGCCTACTGGTGGATGAAAGCGGTTTAAGGTGGAATCAAGATGACACAGCTTCAGAATTCAGCACCAAAACATTCAATAGCTCCGGCTGAGAGCTTCTTTAGGCCCCTGAACTTGTGTGTGTTTTTTAAAACAATTTAGTCACTCCATGTACTCCCAAGTGACAATTCAGTGCATTCTTCCATGATGCCAGAGGTTGTCCCACTCTTGGACCCTTGGATAGCTGCTGAGTGCTATGTATCTCTGCAATCCACTTCTGATGCCAGTAGTCTGATCCGTGGGAATATTAGTTGTTTCTACCATCCCAATGATGAACCCAACAGATCCTTCCTTTCATGACTATACACCCCAAAGAGGAGTCACTGTAGATCTTCAGTAGTGGTATGGTTTATAGGCATCTAGGTACATTAAACAACATACCATTTATTTTCGGTCAAATGCAAGATTAATTTTCGAGTAAACTAATATATTAATTTTTAGACACAACCTGACAAATCTAAGAAAAGCCGAAGGGTTCTCAAAGACTGAACAAAAGGACAGTTTACACTGTCCATTTAATGACTTATCAGTACTTTCAATGAACCATTCAAAAGGGTTAGGAAATCCACATTTACAGAATCAGTGATCTAAAGACTGGTCTTGATGCTGATCTCTTGTCAGCTTCTGTCTAAGAGGATGCGGATAGAAGACGTCCCAAAGTGCAATTCCCTTGTCTCCCAATATATACCCTCAGGACAGCAGAAGTGCCCTTTCTGATTCCCTCTTTGATCCAAGCTCAGACAGTAGCCATTCTGTGATCTTCCCTGTTACAGAAATGTGTCCAGTGAGCTTACTTCTCATTATGAGATTTGTCAGTGTATGCAGGAAACCCCCAAATTAGAAACTGTGCTACCGATATTTTCCCTTTGGCACAAAAAGAATCCCAGTAAAGGGACAAAAGGTCATTGTACTATCTAAACCGCACCCTTCCTGGTGGCTGAACCACTGAGCGGGTTTGCAGACGTTTTATGGTATTGTAACAGCATTTGTACCATACATTACCACCACCAGCTAGATAACCCCAACGCACAGATATGGGGTTCTCTCAATTGTAGTGAAGCTGGTCTGTTGATACTTTAGTTGGCTGCATTTCACACTGTTTCGATCCAAGTTTTAGTAGAGAGTGGCTGAAAAGGTTGTGAAGACGAATGTATTGTTTAGTTATGGAATATAATGGTCGACTAGATTTTGTTATTGGTTTGTGTGGAGCATTACATGGATAAATGTATATGCTGACAGGCATTGATGTTTGTTTCATTTTGTTTTGTTGTGATGTTTTCCTGATCATAGACTCACTTGCTTGTTTTCTCTGTTTCTGCTCCAGAGTAAGGCAGAGTGATAACATTGTGCATCCCACATAGCAATCATTCTCACATCGCCTGTCTCGTCACTGTTTCTCTGAAGCCAAATCTATTAACACTTTTTAAAATAACAATCCAGTAAGATGTCACTTTACAATCAACTTCTCTCTGCGGAATAAGCGAATTGGCACTTTGTCATGTTAAGAATCTCATGTTCCTCCCTCCCTGGGGGAGAATTCCCTCCTGAAAGCTATAGAGAATAAAAATCAGTGCACATTCTCCAGAATGTTGTGAGGAAAAAGTGTCTTAAAGCAAATCTTAACTGTAGGACGATATCCGCACCGACATTTCTCACATCAGAAAACACACGTTCAGTTTTCTAATGTCCCTTTGGAGTGGTGTAATTCATCATAGAAGAGTTAATGGCACCCACGGCTACGCGTTTACAAAAAAACAAGATGGAGGTGTCTGT
Source organism: Pleurodeles waltl (assembly GCF_031143425.1). NCBI lineage: Eukaryota > Metazoa > Chordata > Amphibia > Caudata > Salamandridae > Pleurodeles > Pleurodeles waltl. The sequence goes on from NC_090448.1 coordinate 1,166,448,137, forward strand.
CCTAAAAATGCCTGTGTATATGGAAGAAGGTTAAAAAGCCCAATTATACCATACTTTCATGATTCAAGTAACTTACTTGCCTGGTCAAGGGAAGCTGAAGCACAAGGATGTTCAATTCTCAACAAGACAAATACAATAAAGGCAGAGTCATATGTTATGGGAAATGGAGCGCTGAGGCTCTAAATGGCAGGTCATCTTAAAAAAACAGAAAGTCTTTCAGGCAGGCACCGTAATGATGGGACATGATTAAAACAATCATGCCGGTCATGCTGACGACATGGACATCAATTTACCAAAATGTCAGTAATGGCAAAAGTTGTATCATGTACCCTTTCACCCTTGATGACAATACAGGATGAACTACATTCCGGGCCCATTGACCCACCCATAGCCCCTAACAACTCCTTCTATGGTGTTGAGGACTAATAGTAGTAGTAGTAGTAGTAGTAAATATTTATTGTGTGATTTATAATAAAAATCAATACAATAATATGCAGTAAATATCAAGTAAGAAAATAAGTTACTTACCTGTAACTATAGTTCTCCAGTATTGGAATGTTTCATAGATTCACATGCTTGAATCATTCCCCGTCGTCGAGATGTGAGTCCCCGGTACCTTAAAAAAGACAACGTCCCAAAGGCACAACATGTATAACAAACAAATTCTCTTCATTTTAATAACCCTTCCAAGTCTTTATGTAAAAAAGGACCAAACTTGAACCTTAGCCAATCAGAGAGTACCACCCTTTAGAACCCTCCTGAGAGAAGCTCCAGCACCTCAGATTTTCTAAGCAATAGTGCACTAATTGACAATTAAACATATGATATGCAAAGGTGAGCTTCTGCCGGGAGGCGGGTGGGTTGCATGTGAATCTATGAAAGATTCCAATACTGGAGAACTACTGTATAGTTACAGGTAAGTAACTTATTTTCTTACTCCAGTATTGGAAATTTCATAGATTCACATGCTTCAATCAGACTAAAAAGCAGTATTAAGAGCACCTTGCATTATTTGTACATTTCAATCCCTCAATCAGGGATTGTCGAGCTATAATTAATAGCATGAAACACATTATGCTCCGTATGTACAACATTCTAAATTTTTCCCTGATATTTATACACTATGGCAAAGGAGTACATGCAAAGACCACAAAGCAAACTTAAAACCATGCAATGTGCGAAGAAGAAAAAGGATGGAGGAAGGCAATGTGAGCTCACAGTTACTGGAACAGATGTTGCAGGACCACCTGACCAATCGCTGCCTCTCCTTTAGGAATGGCATCTAGACAATAGTGCCTCATAAAGGTGTGAGTCGTCTTCCAGGTGGCTGCTCTACAAATGACCTGCAGGGGTACACCTGCAAACAGTGCCATGGACGTTGAGACAGTTCTCGTAGAATGCACCCTTACTGAGGATTGTAAAGGCTTTCCAGCTGCTTGGTGGCAATATTTTATAGCCGCTACTATCCATCTGGCTATACTTATCTTAGAAAGGGCCTGTCCTTTCCTAGGGGCACTATATGCCACAAACAATTGAGTAGACCTTCTAAAACTCTTGGGGCCAGATTTACAAAGCAGTTTGCACGTCGCAAATTACATGCAAAAAGCACTTTGCAATGCTCTTGCAAACCTCTTTTTCCGATTAGGTAACCTGGTTACCGAATCGCAAAACGGGTTTGCGAGTCGCAATTAGGAAGGGGTGTTCCCTTCCTAATTGTGAGTCGCAGTGCAATGCAGGATTGGTTTGTGACCGCGAACGCGGTCGCAAACCAATCGCAGTTTACACCCTTTTAAAAAGGGTGGTAACCCATTCGCAAAAGGCAAGGGGTCCCCATGGGACCCCCTCCCTGTTGTGAATGGCACTACAAACATTTTTTCAGAGCAGGCAGTGGTCCTATGGGCCACTGCCTGCTCTGAAAAAATTAGACGAAAATGTTTAATTTTTCGTTTTTGTAATGCATCTCGTTTTCCTTAAAGGAAAACAAGATGCGTTACAAAAAAAAAAACTGCTTTAATAAAAAGCAGTCACAGACATGGTGGTCTGCTGTCTGCAGCAGGCCACCATCCCTGTGAGGGCCGCCATTCGCAAGGGGGTCGCAAATTGCGACCCGCCTTATGATTATTCATGAGGTGGGCCTTTGCGACCCCCTTGCGAGTCGCAGATGGTGTCAGGGACACCATCCAACATTCCGAATTGCGACTCGCAAATTGCAAGTGGCTCTGGCATGCAATTTGCGGGTCGCAATTCGGAATGTTCCTACATCTGGCCCTTGGTTCTTTCCAAGTAAAATTTGAGGTTCCTTTTGATGTCCAACGAATGGAGAGCTCTCTCCGCTGGAGACGTTGGGTTCGGAAAGAAAGATTTTAGAACCACCGGTTGGTTAATATGAAAGTCTGATGGCACCTTTGGTACAAACTTGGGGTTTGTACGAAGTATGACTTTATCTTGTTTAAATTGGAGGAAAGGCTCCTGAATAGTGAATGCCTGGATCTCACTGATCCACCTGGAAGAAGTAAGGGCTAGAAGCAGAGCCACCTTCCACGATAAATGCTTCAGATCCGCTCTGTGTATCTGTTCAAATGGGTGTTTCATAAGTTGAGAAAGAACCGTGTTGAGTTGCCAGGACGGTGGAGGAGGCCTTACTGGTGGGAAAACTCAAAAGAGCCCTTTGAGAAACTGCTTAAATAATCTAGATGACCACAGAGATGGAGCCGTAGGCGAACGCCTGTAGGGAGATATCGACACCAAGTGCACCCTAATGGATGCATGTGCCAAGCCTGTAGATGCCAGATGGAGGAGATAGGGTAGTATTCGCTCCGGCGGTGCTAATAGTGGATCAATTCGCTTTTTTTGACCACCACAAACAAAATCTCTTCCATTTCAGTGAGTACGATTTGTTGGTGCTCTCAGCTCTGGTCTTTGCCAAAATATCCCGACACTCAGGGAGAATGTCTAAATGGGCGAATTCATTGTGTTCAAGAGCCAGGCCGATAACTTGAGTGAAGTGGGGTCTGGGTGTAAAATCTGGCCCTCGTTACTCGTCAAGAGCTGTAGTGACACTTTCAGAGCAATGTGATCCGCCTCCGAGAACAGGAGGAGCCCCGAAAACCAATGTTGGCGGGGCCAAAACTGAGCTATCAGGATGAGTCTGCAATGCTACTGTTTGATCTTTGCAAGCACCCTTGATATCAGAGGAATGGGTGGAAAAGCGCACGCAAGTATTCCGCACCATGCCATCAAAAACACATTCCCGCAAGAGCCCGGATGGTGAATCCAACTTGCGTAATAGCAGTATTTGGTGTTCTGCGGGTTTACAAACAGATCCAGTTTGGGTTTCCCCCACATTCTGAAGACCTGGTCGAGCACGCCCTGATTCAATTCCCATTCGTGACAGGAGGACGTTAGTCTGCTGAGAGTGTCTGCTGTCTCGTTCTGCTTTCCTGGTAAATGTTCTGCTCGTAGACTGATGTCATTGCGAATGGCCCAATCCCAAATCGCCTGCGATTCCCGAGACAGGAGGAGAGATTTTGTTCCCCCTTGTTTGTTTAAGTAATGCATCGCTGCAGTATTGTCGGTCCTTATGAGAACTGTTGTGTGCTCTGTCCTCGGAAGGAAAGCCTGTAGGGCTAAGAAGATCGCTCTCAACTCTAGAAAGGTGATATGATACTTTTGGAAGGAATTTCTCCACTTCCCACTGATTTAAAGATCCTGAAGATGTGCTCCCCACCCCTCTAGGGAAGCGTCCGTGGTGATGACCAATGGAGGTCGAGGTGGCAGGAAAGGAAGAACTACTTCTTGGTTCTGCTGATTTTCCACCAGTGTAGAGCCTGGACCATCCGAGGAGTGACAATGATAAGATCGTCGAACGAGTTGTCTCTCTGTATCCACTGGAGATCTAATTCCTTCTGCAGGGGACGCATTCTTAGGCGACAAAAGGGGACTAACTGTATGCAAGAAGACATCATCCTCAGAAGCGATTTGTAAGTGCGTACAGAAAGAGACTTTTCTTATTGCACTCTGTTTGCCAAGGAAATGAGTTTCTCTTGTCTCTCCATCGACGGGAAAGCTCTGTCTCTGATGGTGTCGATTTTTGCTCCTAGGAAGGTTGTTACCCTTGTAGGTAAGATGTTTGACTTGTTGTGATTCAGAGTGAGACCCAGCTAGCCGAATAATGCTATGCAAGCCGTTGTTGAGTCGTGAGCTGCTTGAGATGACTGCGCCTTGATGAGGCAATTGTCTAAGTAGGGAAAAATGTGTATTTTCTTCTTTCTTAGGAAAGCCGCCACCGGAGCTAGGCACTTTGTAAAAATCCTGGGGGCAGACTTCAAGCCGAATGGAAGGACTTTGAATTGGAAATGGCTGCCGGCTGCCACGAAACGGAGATACTTCCTGTGGGCAAGTGAAATTGGAATATGAAAGTATGCATCCTGCAGGTCCAGAGACGTCATATATTCTCCATGGTTCATGCGGAGAAGAATATCTTGTAATGTGACCGTGCAAAAGGTTTGGTGTTTGAGGTACTTGTTTAGGCCCCTGAGATCTAGAATGGGATGCCACGATTCCCAATTTTTGCGTATCAGGAGGAAGCGGGAGTAAAAACCCTTGCCTTTCTCCGAAGACTGAACTCTCTCTATTGCTCCCTTCCTGAGCATGGTTACAACCTCCAGCCGAAGTTGTTTGAGATGCCTCTGCACGAAGGTATAAGGAGGACAAGAAGGTGGGCACTGAATGAACTCTAAAGTATGTCCAAATCGAACAATGTTTAAGACCCACTGGTCTGATGTAATTTGCTCCCACTTCTTGTAGAATTGTGATATCCTTCCTCCTATCTTCCTGCTCTGTGGCAAAGCTGTAGCTGGAGCCTGAAAGTTGTCACTGACGTCTGGATGCCTCTTAACCCTGGTGCGGCCTTCCCCTAGGAGGGGGTCTGGAATATGACGCCTGAGGTGGTTGCCTTTGGGTATACTGAGGCCGAAACTGCTGCGTAGTATAGGAGGGGTAATGAAATCTCTGGTAGGCCCCTCGATATGTTGAGACTCCCTGACCTCTGGAAGCACAAAAAGGAACTTTCTTAAATTGGAGTGGCCCTAAGGACCTTGCGGTGTCCGTATCTGTTTTTATAGCCTGCAAGGCTTCATCCACATGCTTGCTGAACAATGCTTCTCCATCAAAAGGGAGGTCCAACACCTTGTTCTGAACCTCTGGGCAGAAGGTTGTTGCTCTTAACCAACCCTAATGCCGCAGCACTGCTCCACCATCTAGTTGCCGAAAAGCTGTTGTTGCTATATCCATTGCGCAGTCAATCACCCCAGCCGAGGTTCGCTCACCCTCCAAGAGAATCTTCTTTATTTCCGCCTTAGAGTTTTCCGAGATGTGATCCAGATACGGGCAATATCAGCCCACAGCTGTCTGTCGTACCTCCCCAGGATTGCCAGCGAATTTGCTGCCCTCACTATGAGGCCAGACATGGAAGAGAAATGCTTCCCAATGTTGTCTAGTCTTCTACCCTCTTTGTCCAGAGGGGCTGAAAGTGGCATTGATGGACTTTTAGAACGCCCCTGCGCTGCCTGGGTTATAACAGAGTCTGGTTTCGGGTGACTAGCAAGACACGCCAGGGCGTCCTCTGGGGCCTTATACTTTTAGTCCAGCCTGGGCAAGACTGACATTACCACAGCTGGATTTCTCACTACTTTGAGACCTTCCTCCCAGATGCATCCAACTATACGTATAGAGCAAACACTCTTTTGATAGGGCTCCTTGAAGTCGTATAAAAAACAATCCATCTGTTTAGATGGCAAGGGTATTCCAAATCTCTTTGCCGCCCTTCCAAGCAAATTATGGAAACCCCCAATATCTCCAGGGGGAGAATCCATAGGGGTAGGCAACGGAGAAGAGGGTGTCGGCAATATATAATTGTCCCATTCCGAATTGTCCTGCAATTCCCCTTCTTCTCTCTCTTCATCCGAAGAGTCCGTAACCTGTATGAAGGACCATGTGGGGTACTTCTGGTCGATCTAGGGGATGCTCTAGGTTGTGGCACTGGAGTAGCAGGCATGGAAGGAGGAGGCGCCATCTGTATATCCGGCTACAGCACTGACGGCAATCTCCTCTTGTAATCTGACAACACAGACTGCAGGTCAGATATAAGGGAACTCAGAACACACACCATCTCCTCTGGAATATAAGTCTGCTGTTGCTGAGGTGAATAATACTGTTGATAATATCATCCTCTTTGCACTTCACATGAAGCTGCAAAGGGCTATGGGTTGCCCCAAATGGCCCATCATCATCTGAATCTTCTTCTAGAAGATGAGTCGGGATCAACGGAGTATTCTTACTTGGGGATGTAGCCTCCGGAGTGATATTTCCTCTTACAGACGTAGACTGCATTTTCTTTTTCTTCGTCGATGGTGTCGACGATGGTACCGTCGACGAGGTCGTCGACGGGGTCGTCTCCGGTAATCCAGGTGCTCCCATCGACGATGTCGTCGGCGACAGAGGGATCCTCACCGTTGACGGTGTCGTTGACGGAGTCGTTTTCAGAACCATCGTCGACGATGTTTTGATCTTTAGCGTCGACGGTCTAGATTTTGTCACCGTCGTTGTGGACGTCGTAGATGAGCAGGAAGTTACCATCGCCAGGCAGGATACCATCGTCATCGGCACTGCCGATGTAGCTGCCATGTACGTCATCATCAACGGTCTATCATCAGAGGCTGAAGTAGGCTTTCTAAATGTCGTCAACACCTTTGGAGGAGGTGTAGAAGGCTCTGAGGAGGATTTTGGGACCTCCTTCGAATTTGGAGGCCGATGGCTGGATTTTGAGGAGGATCTTTTTTCCTGAGGTGAAGATGAGAGACTGTGGCCTTCACCAGACCCCTGTGAGGTATTTTTAAAAGTCTTTGAGACAGGGTTCTTTCTTGTTTTAAGCTTTTGGAGCCAAATCAACAGCCTTCCCTCCCTATCTTTCAAAGTCTTTAATGAAAAGGTACGACATACCTTACAATCAGCAGCAGAGTGTTCAGGGTAGAGGCAATATATACACTCTGTATGAGGGTCTTCTGAATGGAGCATTTTCTTTCCACAAGTGCTGCAGGCTCTAAAGAGACTTTTCCTCTCCCTGTCCGACATCCTGCTGGTATAACAGACTCTAGAAGATATAGGTGTAAATCAGAGACACCCAACAAGCAACAGGACTTCAGATATATTGAGAAATCTTCTCTCACAGAAACAAACTGAGCAGAGCTCAGAGGAGACGTGCAGTAGAAAATCTGAGGTGCTGGAGCTTCTCTCAGGAGGGTTCTAAAGGGTGGTACTCTCTGATTGGCTAAGGTTCAAGTTTGGTCCTTTTTACATAAAGACTTGGATGGGTTACTAAAATGAAAAGAATTTGTTTGTTATACATGTTGTGTCTTTGGGACATTGTCTTTTTTAAGGTACCGGGGACTCCCATCTCAACGATGGGGAATGATTCAAGCATGTGAATCTATGAAAGTTCCAATACTGGAGTAAAATAATAAATACTAAATATATTAAAAGGGATACATATTGATGATCAACTAACAAGAAATGAATTAATGAGTGAATACATGTATCATTATTTCAAATTTTTAAATTCACTTTGACTGGTCTGACTTAATTTCAGCTGCTCCTTTAGATGTAACACTGTGACTGAATGACATTTTGTTGCATACCCAATTCTTTGTTTGTCTGTGGCCCCAGAAACGCATACTATTATTGTGGCTTTAAGTGTTCTTACCCCTGTTTCTCCTAAAGGTGTTTTTAGGGAGTTGAGACTCAAATCCTGTACTAGTGGATATAAGCAAAGAATATGGGTCCTCATTACGAGTTTGGCAGTGACCGTCCCGCCACGGTGGAGTTGGCACACACACCGCTGCGGGCCTGGCGGTGAAGACCGCCATATCACAAGTACTGGGAAGGCACCTGCAGAACACAGCCAAGTTACTGTTCGGCCCACCACAGCGGAAGGGCTGGCACGTCAGACGGCAGCTATCGTCAGCCTGGCGGTCAGGCAGGAAACCACAATCATATTACAAGGTAGCACACGGCTGGGATTTCCAGGGCGGAACCACCGCCACCGCAACCAAAAACCTGGCGGAAACAAACAATATAAACGGGAACACCTACCTTCAGGAACACAGGCACGTCTGTAGGCTCTATGGCATGTGAATTGCAACTTCTCCCAATCCTCCACCTGGCCCTGCAACTCCCAGACCAGCAACGGCAACCACAACACCAACCATAAGTACACCAGCCTAGCACACACTGGAGGGAACGATGTCAGTACACACACACAACACAGGAAGCCATGTCCACCCACTCATGCAAACAAACAGCAGTACCTACACACACACACACAGACACACACACACATACACACACGCATACGCGCCAATACCCACAACCACCACAAATACATGTGCAAGGAAAGCCAGGACAAGGTAGGTGCCTTCAACACCAACGGTGTTGTGGCACAGATATAGTAAAAAAGTCAACATTGTGAATGTATCCATTCATACACAGGCCCAAGGCCCAGTCCAATAGGTGCCCCGAGCAAACTGGGCACAAGGTGATGCCCCAACTTGACTCCAGACTGCAAAGTGCAGGCCTCCACAGGGCAGGGGCATCAATGGGGAATGCAGGCACCTCAGGGGTGAGGATGGCTGCGGGGTCAGGGGCCTTGGGCTTGGAGGGAAGTCCTTTCATCTGGGCTCGGAGGGGGGGATCCTTAGGGGTGTACTTGGATGGGGGTCCTTGGGCTTCCCCTTGGAAGGGGAGGGTTTAGCCGGGGACCCTGAGCCTGGCCTTGGAAGTGGAGGGAGTGGGCTTAGGCTTAGGTTTGGCAGCAGGAGCAGTGGACGTGATAGGGGCGTAAGTGGCAGGTGGCAGAGATGCATGGGTGGGTCAGTGGGAGATTTGGAGGCAGAAGGCAGGGGCATTGGAAGGATAGCAGTGCACTTGGGGGGAACAGGGACAGGGTCAGTGGTCCACATGGAAACTCACGAAGAAAACATTTTTTGGGTCCCCCTGGGAGGTCAAGGAAAGGACGATTGGGAGTGGAGGGAGTGGTTAGGGTGGTGAGGTGTGTACGTGGAGGTGCCTTGGGTGCAGGTGCGTGGGTGGATGATATGAGTGTGCTGGGGGACTGTTGGGTGGGTGGGTAAGTGCAGGCTTTTAGATGTACTGGGAGGAGGTGAGGAGGAGATGCAGGGAGATGGCTGGGGGACGTGTGAGTGTATGTTGGGGTGGTGTCTGCAAGTAGGGTATATGTGCTGCATGTGGGTGTGTTGACAATTGTGGTGTCTGCGCGAGTGGTGTATGGGTTGCATGATTGTGTGTCAGAGGATGTGGTGACTGGGGCAGTGAGGGCACATGTGGGAGGAACAGTGATTGATGTGGTGCAGACTGCAGGTGTGAGTGGTGTGCCGACGTTGAGGGAGGACGTGGAGGTGGGGGCTCAATGCAGGGTATGGATGTTGTCATGTCTGCATGTGCCAGTTGAGTGTGTGCATGGTGGTGGTGGTGTCTTTGGTGCTTATGTCTGTTCTTGTGTACCGTGTCTGTTGATGTGGATGCATGTGTGTCAGTAAGTGTGCCTTGGATGAGTGAGGGGAGTGGGATGTGGGTATGGGAACAGGTAGTTGTAGGGGGGACGGAAGTAGAAGTGACACTGGCTGCCGTCAAGAAGGAGGCCAGAGCCAGAAACGATCTCTGCAGGCCAGACAAGGCAACGTGAATGCCTTCCAGGAACACATTGCACTGTTGCATCTGGGATGCCAGTCCCTGGATGGCATTCACAATAGTTGTGTGACACACAGAGATGGACTACAGGAGGTCAACAGCCTCCTCACTTGAGGACAGCAGGGCTGACTGGGGCAGAGGTGCCTGATGTGAAGGAGATGCCCACCCTCTTTGGTGAGGGGACACAGGCAACTGGGTGGGGACCTAAAGGGAGGACGGTGCTGGTAAGGGGGGTGGCGGACAAGGATGATGCAGGCATGAACCCAGATGGGTCTGCCACCGCCAGGGGCTGCCATTGGAGGAGGAATCTGAAGAAGGATTGGTCGATCCAGTCTCCCCTGTGGCACTCCCCTCGGTCCACTGGTCCCCTCGGCTCGGCTGGTATCAGCCTCCTGGGTCCCATGGGCTGCAGCTTCCCACTCGCTGGTGCCCCTTCTCCTTTGCCAGATGATGCTGATGCACACAAAAACAGAGGAGGAGAGGGAGGGAGGGTGGGTGGGAGAGAGAGAGACACGGTGCAATCGGTCAATGACTGCACAACAGTCACACAGAGTAACTACATCAACTTCTGATGTCATGCCATGACACGTCATACCCTCACCTACACATGATACAACAATTGAACACCATGGGGGAATGCAAAGCCATGCACATGTGAACTGCAGACGCTGATACAGATGCAATTGTGTACATGATGAGAGGCATACCCATTACACCTGTCCAGTACCTGCCCACTTCCCATGCCCATTGAGACACACAATTCCTGGACAACCAAACCTACTGCATGGGTAGTTGGCATGCCTACTAGGCCATTGAACAATTACACAGTGACATCTTGCCCCACCTTACCTCACAGCACACAGTACCTGCCAGCAGATTGAGGACCCTACATTCACCCCTGGCACACTGATTGGCAAAAACTGATTGTAATGGCCTGATACCCCAGATGCAATTATCTGTTGGCATGAGCTGCATAACCCTTTCTTGGTAGTAGGTGACAGTACAGATACCACTTTGGAGGCAATTGCCCCTCTATTCACTGACTGCATGGCATGGCCACACATCTATGATGCCAATCCTGCCCAGTTGTCTAACACCCATAGTGGACATGAATCCACCTAGTACCCACACTACAGTTACCCAATAGTGCTGACTCCGAGCCACCATGGCAATACATGTTGTAAGTGAGAGTGTGTACTCACCCCCTTGTGGCTGCTGTGCTGCCCTCAAGCACCCATCTACCTCAGGGTAGGCCACCACCAATATGTGGGCCATTAGGGGGGTCAGGGTCCGACGGGTACCCCTCCCACTTTGGGAGGACGTCCCCAGCTGGGTCAGCGTGGTCTTCCGGGCCCAACTACTCAGGTCCTCCCACCTCTTTCTGCAGTGGATGCTCCGCCGGGCATAGACCCCCAAGGTCTGCACTTGCTTGGCGATGGCATGACATATCCCCTTCATCTGATGGGCGCTGACCGTCAGGATGTCTGGTTGGACCCCTCCCTGGTCTTCCATGCCATCAAACAGAATTGAACTCAGGATACAGGCCACCCCATCAGATGTCAAATCAATGATAGGAATGGCAGACACATCCACAGTGCAGTAGTGCACAGCAGCTTAATGCGTACACACATCTACAGGACCAGCAACATCCACAGTGCCAAAGTGGGCCCAGACATCCACCAAAGGCAGCTCATAAGTGGTCTCGCAAATCAGCCAGAGTCGCAAGGGGCACAATCGTAAATGGAGCCTCAGTGAGGACATCAGCAGCTCTTGGTCCACAGGAGGCACTGACGGAACAGCAAGGCATACCGTAGGTAGATTTTCAAAGTGGCACCATGTGCAGCGAAGGACAGGCTGCACACACCATAGGAGTGGTCGGAATGACAAGTCGCGCTCCAGTTCCTCCCTAAACAGGGCTTCAAAGAGCTGTACCATGCGATCAGGGCACAGCTGGGCTGATGGTAGTGGCTCCATTACTCTGCATTGCTTGAAAACCACAACCACTGCGTATCAGGTACAACAGCAGTAGTATCCCGCCTATTGGTGCCAAAGTCACACGGTAGCTGCAAAACACACTTCATGGAAGTTATGGATGGCTGTAGGAATGAGTCTGAAAACAGTAAGAAAGAGGGACACAAATCCAGACCAGACAGACCTCCAGCACTGCACAATCCCTGTAGTGCTTGCAGCGTAGGTTGTACTGGATAGCAGCTCTCCAGAGTGCTTTGCGGAGTTGGAATGTGATGGGGATTGTGTCTTGGCCGAAGATCCTGCTATCTGGAGAGTACATGACTCTCTAGCCAAGGTCAACGCGAATTGATACTGGAATAGTAGTGCATTCAGTCTGCTCAGCTTATCATTGGTTACATTTGTGCTATCAATGTGGGACCAACTTTCTGCTACTTTGATTTGTTGTGTGGGGAAGGGGGTTGTAACTTGCCGGCAACACGTTACAATCTTTGAGACTCATCGCGTACGCAGCTCCCACATAACTACCATTGTAAGTGTATGGGACGCTGAATGTATCAAATGGTCTGGAGTACCCTTCCGACAACAGGCCAAGTTCGCAACCCCTACATTGCAAAGGCCATGAAGGGACACCTTTTTGCATATCATGGAATGACTAACAGTAGGCTCACTGTCACTTCCGCTGTGGGAGACCTCTGTTTTGCCACACCACCATTTATGTTGAAATGGCAAATCCCACTCTACTTTCATGTAGCTATCTCCTAGTCACTGCTCTCTGCATACTGCAAGATGTTTAATTAAGTTGGAAACAGGAAACGTGGTAATGGGCAGATTGATGATGCCATGTACAAGGCATATTGTCGGTAGACTCTCTACAACTGTGAAAGGCATGTTCACTCACTTTTCTATGTGACAAATGGCATAATTTGCTTTCCTACTGGGACCATCCCAGCACTATCCTTATCTGCCACCCCCCTTACCAGCACTGCCCTCCCTGTAGCTCCCCACCCAGTTGCCCGTGCCCACTCACCCAGTGAGAGTGAGTAGTTACACCCATGTGGTTGCTGGGCTGCCCTCAAGTGCCCATCCACATCAGGGTAGGCCAACGCCAATATGCAGGCCATTATGAGGATCAGGGTCCGATGGGCACCCCTCCCTCATTGGGAGGATGTCCCCAGCTGGGCCTCTGTGGGCTTCCGGGCCCAGCGTTGCAGGTCCTGCCACCTCTTTCTGCAGTGGGTGCTCCTCTTGACATGGACCCGTAGGGTCCGCACTTGCTTGGCGATGGCACACCAAATACCCCTCTTCTGATGGGCACTGACATGTATGGGTGACACAGACAGAAAGACACAGTCATGTAGAGTGGCATCCATGGGACAGTAGTGGACAGAATACAATACACTTCCACACCCACACGTCGTCAGCCAACGTAGCCTTAAGCCCCTCACCCATGTCCATGTTCCATCCACACTGCCACCTACCAAAGTCCCCATCCACATGTGTACAAATCACATACAGGACAATTACATTGGGATCACCTGTTGCTCTGGTGCTCCATACAACTGTCCATACAGGGGCAGGACCCCCTCCACGAGCTGCTCCAACTCTTCCTGGGTGAAGGCTGGGGCCATGTCTCCTGCAGGACATGGCATCTTGGCTACCAGAGTCAGAGCACAGCAGCACATGCAGTGGAGGTCTTCAGTGCACGAGGTTCAGCAGTCAAGTGAGCATGAGAAAATGAAATGGCGGTCACAGCCACCGCGGACATCACTGTCCCCGCCAGCGGCAGTCACCATTGGCTCCTGCCTCCCATAGGCAACAGTGTTAACTAATGGTGAGCTGCACGGTGTTCGTGACCGCCTACTGCCATGATGTGTTACGCTGGCGGGATGATCCCACTTTCACCTGTCCCATGCATTCAGACAGGCAGCTACCATTTTACATGTCCAATGTGTATTGTGTGTGAACGTTTGTGCGTCATAGGTGAAAAGCTGCCTTGCGGCCACATCAACACCATCGACACAGTCTATGGTGCACGACATTGATCCAACTCTCTCCTGTTCCCAAGTACGTTGTAAGGTTGAGGATGAGGAATACACTACTGTACAGGCCCCTAGTTGAGCTTGCCACCGTGGAGGAGCGTCACGTCATCCAGACCTATGGCCTGAGCCGTGTGACCACATGGAACTAGTGACCCAGATGGAGCCGGATCTGTTGCCTGCCAATGCCATCCCTCCCACAGTGCAGGTGTTGTAATTCCTCCACTACCTTGCCTCAGACTCCTTCCAGGTCACAGTGGGCCTCACAAGTGGGATGTTGCAGCCCATGTTCAGCAACGTCCTGAGGCATGTACTGTGTGCTCTGATAAAACAGCTACATCGGGTTCCGCTAACGCGCAGATTTGCCCACTGTCAAGGCTGCGTTCTACGATGTGGCACACATCCCACATGTGATTGGGGCCGTTGATGGCACCCACATAGCCCTTGTGCCATCTAGGAGGAATGAACAGGTATACAGAAACTGCAAAAACTTTCATTCGGTCAATGTGCAGGTGGTGTGTCTCGCGGACCAGTACATCTCCCAGGTGATGGCCAAGTAACCAGGCTCTGTGCATAATTCCTACATCCTGTGGCACAGCAGCATCCCACACATGATGGCACCACTCCAGAGGGACCTGCCTGGCTCATCGTATGTACACCTGCATATGTGTGCCTCTCAGCTCACTGCACACTTGTGTCCCTGCCCTTTTGGCCTCCCAGTCTTCACATGCCTCTTCCCTCTATGCACACAGGCGACTCTGGCTATCCCAACCTGCCCTGGCTCCTGACACCCGTGAGGCGTCCAACCTCAGCTGCAGAGGACCATTACAATGAGGCCCACGGTCGTACCAGACAGGTCATTGAGAAATGTTTTGGCCTGCTGAAGGCCAGGTTCCGCTGTTTGCATGTCTCAAGGGGTGTCCTGCTCTACAACCCACAGAAGGTGTGCTAGATCATTGTGGCCTGCTGCATGCTGCACAATCTGGCCCTGAGGTGTCACATCCCATTGCTGGATGCAGAGGAGGGGGTAGTTGTGCCAGTGGCTGATGAAGGGGTGCATGGGGAGTGATGAAGAGGATGGTGATGAAGATGCAGCTGACTCCAGGGCGAAGCTGATTCGACATTACTTCAGCTGAGATGCAGGTATGTGAACACTGTGTGGTATGTGTCCACTACAACTGTCTGCCTTGTCCCTGAAGCCACCTGTTGTCACTGACCAATGATGGTATTGGTTGCAGCTCTGACTCTAGGTGGCTTGGTGGGGTATCACATGTGGCCATGACTGAGGTGGTCACAGTGTACAGGTCAGGCCTATGGTCAGGCAGGTGCTGTGCTGGTGCACTAGTGCCATCAATGTGTATGTAGAATGTTCCCTGAGTTGCCAGTACAAGTGCTTTATGTGTGCCACACAGGGCTGTTGCATCAGTGCAGCATCCATCCCGGGAGTCAACATTGGGTGGCAGTGCTACATTGTTGTTGGTGGCAGTGGATATGGTGCCCGGTCTGGCACTGGGTGCTGTCAGGTGGGACTATAGGGTTGGTATGTGTTGTGTATGTGTGTTGGTACTGGCCATATGGTTGTGGACCTGACTGGCAAATCTGCCCTGGATACCTGTTCCTACAGTGCATTTGCATGGATTTGGCATCTGTGACTTCTACAGTGATTGTTGTCCCTGTCTTGCTCTCCTTTCAAGTAATGCTGTGGTGTTCTGTGCTCCCTGCCTGGGCTGTTGCCTACATTGAAATATATCTCCAGCCACTGCCTGCTCCACATTCACATCCCGGCATTTCGCCCCCCCCCCCCTCTGTCACCCTCCCACGAATGTGCTGAGCGATAGGTTGCCACTTGTACACGTATTGGCAGTTCCATTCATACTCAAGAAAACACGTAGACATGGATTGTGCTCAATTGTCGTTTATTTGCGATGTACAAGTGTGAGGGGGTGATGAGTGGGCTCATGGAGGCGGAGATCATCAGAATGCTAAGGCCAGCTGTAGGCAGTCCAGGTCCAGTCTGCTGGCCATGGGTAGACGGAGATATAGGAATGGACAGTCGAGAGGGTGTCACAGTTGCACACAAGGGAAAATGTTCAGGTGAGGGTCACTTCCTGGCGGTGGTTGTGGTCTGGGCATCATGTCCGGCTGGATGTCTACTTGGACGTCCTCGCTTGCATGGAGGTTCCTCAGCTACAGGGGTCGGGGTGCTGGTGTACTGCGAATCCTGTGGCGGGGCCTCCATGCCACTGGCTGCAGCTGACTTGGAGGTCTGTGATGGGATGTGGGCAGTGGTTGGGCCTGCTAGTGGGTGGTGGACTCACGCATGACAGTGTTCAGGTCCTTGAACATCCCTACTATGGAGGCCATGGTGGTATTGTGTGCCTGCCACTGTTGCATGGCCTCCTGATGGTATTGCACCTGCAGCCACTGGGCCTCCTGCACGGTAGCGAGGATCTGTCCCACTATGTCCTGGGAGTGCTGGTATACACCCAGGACTTGGTTGAGGCCCTCTTGGGCAGTCAGTTGGTGTGGCTGTCCTGACCGTTGCGCCACAGTTCCCCTCCCACTACGCCTGGCCCCCTGTGCCCCTGGCACAGTGTGCCCACTCCCAGTAGCAGCAGGGCTATCATTGTCTGGGGTGAGTGCCCTTGACTCTGGCTGCTGTACTACGGGGCACACCTCTGATTGATGGGTCCCTCGGGCACAGGTTTGGGGTTTAGGGTCTGGCTGTGGTGTTGTTGCCACATGGGAAGGGTCTTCCGGTGTGTCCAGGCTTGGTGTGCCGTTGGTGGACTACCCAGTGGCCCCAGATGACCCAGGCAAGACGTCCTCATCCAGACATCCAGTAGGGCCTTCATGCTGGAGAGGGGTGTCTGCGCCTGGCATGCTCTGCAGGGTGTCAGTGGCAGGGGTACCTGTGCATGGATACGGTAGATGTTAGTTGTGAGACTGTTGTTGTTGTGTTCCTATTCTGATGCTTGCAAGGGCTCAACTTGCTTCCCAGTGATAGCAATGACAGCTGCTGCCCTGCAGACATTGGTTTAGTTTGGATTGTGGGAGCTGTGGTTCTTGTCATGGTGGTAGATATCCGTGCATTCAGGGCTTATGAGTAGAGTAGGGATGGTTGGAGTGGGGTGGTGTGGCATGCAGAGGAGGGGCGTGGGGTGTTTGGGACGGGGTCAGTGGGGTGGGTTGCAATGGGTTAGAGAGTGGTGGGGAGGCATGCTGGGCATGGGTGGTTTGTGCTAGGGTGGTATTGCTGACTCACCTGTGTCAAGCCCTCTGTTGATGCCAATCAGGCCCCTGGGATACATGATGTCCAGGACCTTCTCCTCCTAAGTTGTCAACTGAAGGGGAGCAAGGACGGGCGACCGCTGGTCTTGTTACTGGCTATCCTCTGCCTGGATGCATTGGAACGGACCTTCACCCTGAGGTCGTTCCACCTCTTTCTGAGGTCCTCCCATGTACGTGGGTATGTGCCAACTGCGTTGACCCTGTCGACGATCCTCTACCATAACTCCGTCTTCTTGGCTATGGATGTTTGTTGTACTTGGACTCCCATGAGCTGTGGCTCTACTCTGATGATCTCGTCCACCATGGCCCGCAACTCATTGTCGGTGACCTGTGGGTGCTTCTGGCATGATATGTTGTGGAGTGGGTATGTGTTGTGTGTGTCGGGTGCAGTACGGGGGTGTGGTGGTGTACTGGATGTCTGGATGAGGACGACTTGCCTGGGTCATCTGAGGCCACTGGATAGTCCACCAACGGCACACCAAGGCTGGACACACCGGAAGACCCTACCCATGTGGCAACAACACCACAGCCAGACCCTGAACCCCAAACCTGTGCCCCAGGGACCCATCAATCAGAAGAGTGTCCCGTAGTACAGCGTGTGTGCTGGTGGACTGTGGTGTTGATTTGTGAAATGTGTGTTGTGTGATATTTGTTTGCTGTGTTTGGGGTGTGCTTAGTCTCAAGTGTAGCTGTGTTTGCTCGTATTTGTAGCAACAGCTTGTAGAGGGGGGTTGGGTTTATATGGTGGCTTGGTCAGGTGTGCGTGGTGTGTGTATGGTTATCAGGTGTGAGGTATTTGAACTGGCCAACGTAGTGTTGACTGCTTTCCTCTGTGCCTTTTTGTTCCGCCACAGTGCGAACCGCCTACGGTGTCAGCCGTGCATGTTCCACTGTGCTGGAGGTTGATTCATAATGACGGTAGGAATGGAGTCGGCATGGCGGGTCTAGCGATTGATCAGACACTCTTTCGTCATGGTTTGGGCTGCTGGTGTTGGTTTTGTATCTGTGTTTGGGCGGTTTGTGTTTTGTGACTCATAATCCAGCGATCAATATACCGCTACCGCTGCTGGTATGGTGGCGCCATTTTGCGGTCTTGCCTGAAAACCGCCAAACTCATAATGAGGGCCACGGTCTTTAGTTTCTAAGGACAACTTACAAAATCGACAGTCTGTTCTTATTTACAGGGTTTGACGAAGAATCTTCAAACTGTAGAAAAAGGATTTATAATAGTCCGAAACGCAACAAGGCCATTTTTATCCAAGGATCTAAGTTAGACTCTAAATAAGATTATCTTCTGTTTGAAAATGTGTTGCACGTGTAATGAAAATACTTATATTTCATTTTGGCATCAATAGCGCTCTCATAAGATACTGATTTCATATTTGTTTAAACTAAGAGCTTCCTAGTCATCTTAAAAAGCAATGTTAAGGTAGGTAGTGATGGCATGTGGTAATTTTCTAATAAGAGTTTTAGGTGAGTCTTGGTGGCCCCAACTCTTGTTCTTTGATGTAATTTCAAGACTCCTTCAATAAGGCACTCCTATCTGGAGAAAGGTGCACTGGGACAGCCACATAAAGGACTAGGGAAAGAATTAGTGAATTAGGAAGCAGGGTCCTGGTTACTTTCTGTTTCTGCCACTGCATACGTGGCCTGAGACGAGGGGTAAAAAGTGCATTTGTGGATGTGGCAGCTGATACTCCTGGCTTCCACTAATGGATATTAATGAGACCCACAAACCAACAAAACGTTGTATCCTACTGAGGCTATTTAAATTGCATCCAAAATCTCAAAGGTCATCAGTGCAATTCGCAAAGAACAAGCAAGTAAGAAACCACAGCAGTCAAACCACTGCTTTTTGCACTCTAAAATATGTTTTCTTGAACCAGGCCTGATGGCCCAGTGAGGTATGGGCAGAATACTGATTAAAATATTGTGTAACATGCATTTCCTATAAAGAATAATGTGTTGTCAAAAATATAATCTAGATATATATCGAAGGTAATGATTTTAAGTGTTGTCTTATATTTTGTTGTTAAAAATATCGTTTATTTAAACATCGTTGAAAAATATCATTTTAAAGTATTCATTTATATGTGTTTATTTCTGTTTCATTATATTTCTCTGTAATTTTTTGTGTTAATATGTTTAGTGAATTTGTATGGTAAATTAGTTAAAAATGTTATAAGATTTAAAAACTGTTGAAACTTTGAACTTTAACTCTTGGAACTGAATTTGAACTGGGTATCTGGTTGGGAGCAGATAAAAACATGTTCTACTTGGGCTTGTGCAATACTGGGGGGAGTGAGTTCCTGGTAATTTTTGGTTCCTCCACAGAGGTGCCATTTTGGACAGGTCACGCTCAATTGGTTGGAAGTGCAGGCTTAAGTTACAAATAAAAGTGGGAGATGAGGTGGACGTGCAGCGGTCTCCTTGCATGTAAACCAACACTTTTTTAATTGCTTGAATTGTTTTTCTTCAACTGTTGAAACTATGCACTTTAACATTTGACACTGAATTTGAATTGGGTATCTGGTTGGGAGCAGGTAAAGCCTTTTCCTACTTGGGCTTGTGCAATAATGGAGAGGCAAGTTCATGGCCATTTTTGATCCCACCACAGAGGCGCTATATTGGACAGATCGAGCTCCAAGGGTTGGAAGGGCGGGCTCATTTTACAAATAAAAGCGGAAGATGACTCAGACCTGCTTCTGGTGTGCCAAAGGCAAGCCTATTTGCCCCTGTCCACGTACGGATTGTGTCCAGCTGCAGCCATGCTGCTGGTGAGGTTGGCATTTTATCTTCTTCATTTGCAAACACTAAAGATGCGCTACTTGCATTAAACCGCCACCATGAGTGGTTGCTATGAAAAATGTAATTTAGAGACCTTCTCAAATGTGGCAGCAATAAAACCATGTTGAGCATGAGGCTTGCTTTTAACACACAAACTGAACAACAGGTGTCTGCCAACAATTCTTCTTAGATTAGGTACGCTCCTTCGTGTAATACCTTGGAAGGGTCGGGGATTTCAACCAAGTTGATCAACTGCCGTTTCCTTCCCAAACATTCATCTGAAATTAATGAGCTACTATCCGAAAATAAGTGTGATGTGCTTTTCTTGACAAAAACATGGCTTTCTGCCTTTACGCTCCTGACATAGCCCTCTCAATGCCGGCTGGCTTTAGAATCCAAAATATAGATGGATTGGACAAGCAGGCAGAGTGGCTGGCAATCGTGTACAGAGACTCATATAAATCTTCAATATCCAAGCCTCCCAACTTGGAGGCCATTGAGAGCCTCTCCTTTACAATCACCCTTAATCCTTTCTTTTCGGTATCAGGGCTCTAAGGTCCTCATTTTGAGTTTTGCAGATGGAAAAAGCCCGCCAAACTCCCAACAGAGTGGTCGCTGCAGTAGTGGCGACCCCCCCCAGCTGGACCTATTAGGTATTTCCCACTAGGCTGAAGGGTGGAAACCGAGGTTCATTGTCTGCAAAGCAGACAGTGAGCATTGCAAGGGTGCTGGCCAGGGGGACACCTGCAGTGCCCATGCCGAGTGCCTGGGCTGTGCATGGGACAGGAAAAAGGCTGGCAAAGTACGTGGCCGTAATCCACAGGGCTCTGGTGGATTACGACCTCCACCCGCAGTCAACCCATCGGGACACTGATCTGGCGGGGACAGCAAAACTCTGGCTGTCTGATTGCCAGGGTCTTTATGTGGCGGTAGGACTGCCACAGCAGCGGCGGTCCTCACCACTGCAGGACTGGTGGTCTTAAGACCACCAGGCTCATAATGAGGCCCTTAGTGTACAGACCCCCCCAACTGTAAGACAGATTCACTTAACCTTTTGTGTTATCTTCTAGGTCAGCTTTCCATTCTTCACTCAAATTTCTTGTTGGGGGATTTCAATCTACATATCGACGACCCTAGCTGCTCTGCAGCTAAGCTTTTTTTGGATACCATAGGGGTTTTTCATTTTTATCCAACATGTGGTTGGACCGACCATAATGCTGGCTATACTATCGACCTGATCTTCTCGCATTCCCTGAATATCTAGATGGATAGGACCCTCAAAGATCACTTTCTAGTTTTGTTTAAGTTGGTTTTGGCCTGCTTTCTAAATTGGGGTGCACCTTTAATTACGTCCATCTTTCTTGAATTGATGAATGCCTTCCTGGAAGCAGCAATGATGCCTCAAAGATGGAAGACAGCTATGCTTCTCCCACTACTGAAGAAAGCTAACACAGACCCCCATGTGCTCAGCAACGTTCCCGCTATTTTCTGCCTCCAAATTTCTATCTATCAGTTTTTTTGGAGACTAACAGCTTACTCTACAACCCCCAGTCTGGTTTCTGTGCAGTTTATGGCACAGGATCCACTCTTCTGGAGGCTGATGATTTCATTAAGGGCAGTCAGTCAGTCAGTCAGTCAGAATAACTTTATTCGGCGTATTGCCATAAAAGTACACGTACATACATATAAATCATCATAAAATACAGTACTTATTGCATTATCCAAAGGCAAGACTCTTCGATCTACAAGTCTATAAAATCTAAGCATACCACTTAAGCCTACTGAATCAATATAGAATAATAAATACTTATAAAATCGTATACAACAATAAAACAATATCTGAATTCCCTTAATAAATAGTCACGTTGCTAATTCATATCGATTCTTAATGGTGATAGCGGATTTGATAAAACTTAAAATAGAGCTGCACATTTGTTTGGATGAAAGGCTTTGAA
Source organism: Pleurodeles waltl (assembly GCF_031143425.1). Classification (NCBI taxonomy): domain Eukaryota; kingdom Metazoa; phylum Chordata; class Amphibia; order Caudata; family Salamandridae; genus Pleurodeles; species Pleurodeles waltl. The sequence goes on from NC_090448.1 coordinate 1,166,469,939, forward strand.
TGCCAATCAATCCTTCTTTATAAGAAAGGGTGTGCAAATTACGCAAAATAGGTAATAAAAAAGTTTCCCTAGGAACTGAGTAGAGTGCACAAAATAAAATAAAGTGACAAGTACTTTGTTTTGAAAATTTTTCGCAAGGGCATCACAGTAATGTTTTTTCCCACACACATTTTGTCGGAAACGCCACTCTAAAATGGATCATATTAAATCTAAAAAGTACAAGTAAAGACTATAGAGAACGGATCGGAAACCATACAAAATAAGGTTCTATCGAATTTGATGATGAAATTTGTACATATAAATTAAAAGAACTCAATTTCTCTGCCACTTGATATCTAAGATTCATAACGTACTCTTTATATCGGAATTTAACAATTTCTTTCGCATTGGCGGGCAAGAGCTCTGGTTTGAAATACACAAACTCCAAGTCCAAATTTCGAAAACAGTTGTGAACAAAATTTAACCATGGAATTTTGTTGTGGTTTGCTAACGAAATACAGTCTTTTACACAATCATGTGTTAAAGTAGCCGCCGGATTTGACCATACTTTTATCCATAACAGAAGGGGGGCAATATCTATCAAATATGTAATGTAGCAGATTCCCAACTCCTCATGGCATATAATATTCGCTACGTTCTTGGGTACCATAAGTAGCCAATGGAGAAATGTATTCTCTGCCAGTTGTAATATGCTTGAACTGGTATATCCCCAAAGGCCACCCCCATAAATCGCCACCGAGACACATTTGGATTTATAAAGCGTGATGATCTGGTGAACCGGTCTATGCCCTAATCTACGGGCAAAGCGAAAGATTGCTTCAACATTTCTTTCCATTTGTTGGTGCTTAAAATTCAAATGAAATTTCAATGACAGAGTGGAAGTTAGGTACAGACCTAAATAGCAAAAGTCTTTTACCTTTGTTAAGGTGTTCCCCCCCATTATAAAACATTTGGTGCGTGTGTTTTTAGGACCACAAGTCATGACATGTGACTTTTTAAAATTGACTTTCAAATCAAGCTCTTGTGTGTGCGTTAAAAAAAGATCCAAAAGGGTCTGTAGACCATTGGCCGTGCGGGCAATTAAAACGGCATCGACGGCATACAATAAAATCGGCAATTGTCTAAAACTCATCCTTGGGAAATCCTTACCATTTTGAACTAAATAGCTATACAAGCCATTTATATACAACATAAATAAAAAAGGTGCCAAAGTGCAGCCCTGTCTAACACCCCGATTGAATGCAAGGGGATGGGATCTTTCGCCGTGTTGTCCAAACTGAAATTTAATAGTAAGGTCAGAGTATAAACGTTTAATCAGATCCAACAAATCTTGCTCAATCCCCATTGTGTCCATTATTTCCCACAATTTTACTCTATTCACCATATCACATGCACTGGACAGATCTATAAAGGCTAAGTGGATAGATTCCCTTTTTGCAATAACATATTTGCCAAGGATAAGATGTAAGTTTAGGGCCTGATCCACTGTGCCTAATCCAGGCCTAAACCCATATTGAATTGGCGATAAAATGTTTGTCCCTGCCACCCACTCCTCAAGCCGGTTCAAAATAACGCTCCCCAGAATCTTTGCCGTGGAGTCAATGAGAGAAATGGGTCTATAGCAAAAGGGGTCAAGCCTATTACCCTTTTGAGGAAGGGATAGAACTTTGAATAGCACTATTCAGAGCATTTGTGATTAGTGGAACCCACAAATCAGGTAAGGATTTAAATAAGTCCACTGGAACCCCGTCGGGGCCAGGGGCTTTCCTTAATTTCATTTTATTTATTGTTGCGCTGATCTCATATGTCTTAAGTAAAATTCCACTCTTGATTGGAATGGAAGTAGCCAAACGTAGGAGGCCACATACATCCACACCATAATTAGGGTTATTTGCGGACTGAAATACAGATGAGAAGTGTTCTACCCAGACCCCCTCTGGTATCAGACAGTCATCCTCTCTATTTGCCTGTCCTGAAAAATATGGGTGATTAACCACTTTCCAAAATTGAGAGGGGTCCCGCAATTCCGTGGCTGCCATGAGATCTTCCTATGCGCTAGTGCGTACTTCATTCTTCCTCTCCTCAAGGACTGACTTATATCGGCCCCTAGCCTGTTTACCTAAATCACGACTAAATGGAATAGTTTTAATAGCTGTTTTTAAGTCTCTATGGGCAGCCATACAGGCCGAATTAAACCAACGTTGAGGTGTTACGCCTTTGGGATGTTCGGCACACGTCAGTTCCTCAGAAATAGCATAGCTTAAAGACTCAAAAGCAGTTATAAGATGGACGCAAGTGGATTGCAGGGACAAACAAGTATTAATGTGAACCTTATTTTGTGTTATAAGGTCCTCATGAAAAGTGTTAGGGTTTATACTCTCCCATGTCATACGGGGGCCAGAGTTTCTTTTAGAAGCCACATTCCCCTTACGTACTATCCTAGGTAAAATTACCCTAGTTTTGAGAGCTCATTTTATGCTCAAGGGGTTGTGGTCACTGGCACAGTGGAATTTAATTTCAAAATCCACAATTGAGCGTGAAAGTGAAGAGCAGATAAGGATAAAATCAATAATGCTACCATTCGTGCTCCCTGTATAGGTGGGTATTTCCCTTGTCCGACTATTTGTCATATCCCTTGCAAAAACAAGATCAAATTTATAGATAAGGGTATTCAAGGCATTACCTAAATTAGAGTGGATAAAGTGAGTAAGTGACTCTCTACCTTCTGTGGAAGCACCACATAAATAAGGTAACTCATGATTACACAATTGAACATTAAAATCTCCAACCCAAATCATATCAAATTCCCTGTCCTGGAGTTTTCCAGCAGACTCTAAAAAATCTGTAAGCTCTTCGAGGCTTCCTGACAGGGCGATGCTCGGAATATTATTATAAAAATTTAAGAGCAAGATATCTTTCCGCCCGGTCATTGATAATAAGACCACCAAGAAAAAGGCAGAGGACCAAATCAAAGAAACCTCAATTTTTGGAAGTAATAATGACACAAGTACCAGGAGCCCACCACTTGCTCTGCCCCCTCTAGATGGAAGAGCTGGCTGGGACACAGAATAGTAACCATCTAAATAAAAGGGTGCCGTATGCCAAGTTTCTTGAAAACAAATGATATCAAATGTAGATACAAACTCCAACCATTCTGAATTTTCAGCTTTGGATCGAAGCCCAGCGATATTTCAACTAATTAAGGATAAAAGTTCATTACTTTGCTGGGACATTATCCCAGGCTCCTTAATTATGGCAATATCTATTATATTCTGTGATAAGCTAACTGGTTCATCAAACCCTATAGACGATTCCAAAAGTATATGCCCTCCCACCAGCTCAATTTCCTGTGTAGTATCATTTGGAAACCCCAACCCCTCCATTTGTCAATCATTTGCATCAAGGGAGGACAGATTTTGGTTGCCCTCAAGGTCAAGGGTGGGGTACCGTGAAGGTGCCTTTGGCAGAGATATATTTAGTCCGTGGGAAGCCTTCATAAAAGGAAGTGATTAAGTGGTCGGCCCATAGAAAAAGCTTAATGAGTGAATTTTGATCCCACCATCCCCTTTCGCACACAATAGTAGAGTCGCCAGCAAGTAATTAACAAAATGAGAATTTACAAAGTTAATCACTATACAATCACCTTCATATACTTTTTTAGACAGATCTACCCACTTTACCCTTCTTGCCATAATTATTCTATTATTTAGATCATCTTGATATCTAAGTTTTCGCCTCATCCAGTGTGCACATTTCCTTATTAGAGCGTGAGTATCTTCCTTCTGGGTATGATCAAGAGGTGGCACGTTAGCTAAGACTAAAACATATGGCAAGCTATCCGGCGGAAGCTGTAGAACCTCCTTTGTACTGGTAAGAGATCTAGGCTTGGAAGCTGTATCAGGCTTCGACAAGGCAGTCACACCACCAGTCAAAGTAGGCGAAGAATCGATTAATGAATCATCATAAAAGCCACGGGTGGATATACAGTGGGACGGGAATTGATTGTGATCCGTTAAGCAATTAGCTTGCTGTGAGTCTTTGGGATCAGACGCCAATTCCTGAATAGAAGAAGTGGAATTTATACCAGTTTTTATAGTAGACTGCTGAGACAAAAAATTTAAAACAGTTTCTTGTAACTGCTCAAATTTAGAATGAATTAATAATGTTAATTTCTCCTCTAAAACCACAAAAAGGGGTTTGAGGATTGAGTCCAAATTAGTCAAGTGGTTATCTCTTAAATTCCTACAGTCTGAGCCTAGTTCACCAAATGATAGACCTGCCTTGGAAAAAAGATCAGCCGGGTCGCCCGATGATGGAGAAATAAATTCTTTGGCCTTCGACGAATCTTTTAACAACTTGGTACACTTGCGATGTCCTCCAGCTTTCCTTTTTTTTTGAAGGAGGGGGAATGTCAACTAAGTGTTCAGTGTTAACTACGTTAGAGGGCTGTAAGGAGGGCAAAACATTAACATTGTCTTCAGATTAAGGCAAATCAGAGTTATGGGGCGCGATTAAAGAGTCTACAGACTGTATATGGGTCGTAGGTTCTAAAAAGGTTCTTTGAGTCAAGTTATTAGCCACCCCAATCCTTTCTTCTACTTGAACAATTTCAGTTTCAATGGCCCCAATAACTGAAGATAAATAGCTAGTTAATGACGATTGAACAGGCGCAGCATGTACTCCTTCAGCCCCAAGTGTGGTGTTCTATTTCTTTTACCCATCGTCTCTCAGATGATAATGGGGCAAAGCGCCAGGATTTGGCCCAATCCAAACCAATAAGAGTAATGCACAAACAAACTATGGCGATATAAGATATATAAATAAGTAAAGCTGCTCAGTTAGCAAGTCTTACTTGAGTGCCGGTTACTCGGGACCTCCTGAACCGTGAATCTCAGAGGGGGGGCCCGGCATCAGCCGGTCACGGACGGGCACAGGACGGGCCTGCCCTTGGCCCGGGCTTTGCCCGGGCGCCGCCCGCGCGTCCCGCGAGCGGGAGCGCGAAAGATTGAATTTAAAGGGCCTCCTGTGTGCAGCCCCTCCTCCTGCTGCCCGGCTCCGGTCACTGCTGCTGGTGCAAAAAAAAAAAAAACGCGTGTCCCGCGAGCGGGAGCGCGAAAGATTAAATTTAAAGGGCCTCCTGTGTGCAGCCCCTCCTCCTGCTGCCCGGCTCCAGTCACTGCTGCTGGTGCAAAAAAAAAAAAAAAATGCGCGTCCCGCGAGCGGGAGCACGAAAGATTGAATTTAAAGGGCCTCCTGTGTGCAGCCCCTCCTCCTGCTGCCCGGCTCCGCGTCCCGCAGTCTTAACAAGGGCTTGGTGGCTTTGGTTGTCCTTCTTGATCTGTGAGTGGCCTTCAATACGGTCTCCCCTTCTGTCCTTTTGGACAGACTCTGGGAAGTGGGTAACCAAGGCAGAGTATGGTCGTGACTGAAAGCCTACCTGGAGGACCATTCTCAAAGGGTGTTTCTTCCTTCCTTTACATCTTCAGGTAAACCTTTTGACTGTGGGGTTTCTCAGGGCTCTGCCTTGAACCCAATGCTTTTTAACATCTACCTTGCTCCTTTGGCCAAACTAGTGTTTTTTTTCGGGACTAATCCTGATCTTGATGCTTGCAATTGGTGGCCTTCTAAACTAGGTTCTTCCACCTCCCCTGCTTTGGTGGTAAGAAACTTAGGGGCATATTTATACCCCATTTGAGCAGAATTTGCGTCATTTTTATTTACGCAAATTTGGAGCAAAACTAACTCCATATTTATATTTTGCTGTTAGACCTGTCTAATGTCAAAATAAATATTGGAGTTTGCACCATTTTTTAGATGCATGAACCTACCGTGCGTCAATGAGATGTAAGGTAGGCGTTCCCATCTAAAAAAATGGTGCTAACCCCATAGCCCCATATTTATCCCCCCATGCTAAAATGATGCACGGGTGGGAGGCGGGGCCAAATAATGGTGCAAATTAACGCCTGGGTCAGACCAGTCATTAGGGGACCTGTGGACCCATTTCCACGGTTAAATACCATGGAATGGGTCCACAGGTGCCTTCCTCAAGCTCCAGGGACACCCCCACCCACCCACACCAGAGGGATACCGGAGGATGAGGGACCCCATCCCAGGTACGTAGGGTAAGTATAGGTAAGTAATTTTTTTAAAAATTAAAGTGGCATCCGGGGGCCAACTTGGGGCCCCCTTCATGGCACAGGGTGCATTGGCCATGCAGGGGACACTGATCCCCTGTGCTGGCCATTGGGATGGTGGGAATGACTCTTGTCTTTTCTAAGACAGGAGTCATGTGGTATGGATGGTTTTGTGTCAGAAAATAATGTTAGGCTGCTTAGAGGCATTTTTTTTCCTCTAACCAGCCTAACGTCATTTTTTTGTTGCAAAACCCTCTTCTGCCATACCGACACCCCCACCCGGCTAACGTAATTTTTTTTACGCTAGCCCACCCTTTGCACCGGTTTGCACAATTCCATAAATATGGCACCCGGCTGGCACTCAGGAATGGCGCAAGCCTCTGCTAAACTTTTTCATGCAAAACTGCGTTAGTTCAGTTTTGCATCAGAAAGTATAAATATGCCCCTTAGATGTTAAATTTGATTCCAATTTATCGTTTGAACCCCTGGTCAGAGCAGTGTCTGCCAGCTGCTTCCTTAAGCTGAAATCTGTCAGAAAATTGGTCCATCTGATTCTGGAGTATTGCCGCAAATCTGTAGTTCATGCCTTGGTAACATTGAAACTAGACTATGCGAGTAGCCTATGTTTTGGCTTACCACACAATCGTCTCTATTATTTACATATTATTCATGTTGCAGCAGCATGGCTGATCTTGAAGATTCCCACACACGCCTCAGCTACAGCTTCCCTACGCAGTCCACACTGGCTACCTATTAGTAGTCATATTAAATTTAAAGTCCTGACCTTCGCCTTCAGAGCCTGTGAACAGAGATGCCCTGGCTACCTGAGGAAGCCACTGCTGCCTCATCATCAGGAGAGATCACTTTGGTCCAATGGACAAAAAATTCTACTTGTGTCTAGGATTTGCAGGGCAAGAAGAGGCAGCCCTTCTTTCTCTTATCTGACTGCCAAATTGTGGAATTTCTTTGCCTTCCTATCTCCACTTTGCTCCTTGTGAATCTGTCTTCTGGAAACTCCTGAAGACCTATCTCTTTCATATCTAGGTACTTATGCTGTCAGTTTCTGGGCATGGTATGGCCAATAGCGCTGAGACGCTTCCTCGGAGGCAGCCATGCGCTCTAAAAATCCATATTGTATTGTAGTTTATTTAAAACTTAAATTGATTTGAAAATATTTTATTTGTATATGAGTGGAATGGTCTGCTTTTAGGGGAAAATGGATAGATTTTTAAAATATGTAATGCTCAAATATATGTGCTTATTATTTTATTTAAATGATCATTTATACATCAATGGCCTTTTTTATGTTGAATAATTGTATACAATTTTTATTTTTTAATTCTGAAATATAATATTTAAATGTATTTGAAGTCACTTTGATTTAGTAGTAAACATTTGTATATTTGTGTGTATATAATAAAACGTGTATTTAGGTTTGATAACTATTTAAAAAAACTAATTTTGTAATGTATTTATACTTCTTGTTATTAGTAATTATTATTATTTTTTAATATAAGATTGTAATTTTATTTTTCAGATTTAGAAAATATATATAAATTTGTTTATATTTGGAAAAATATTGAATACATTATTAATGTTTTATGAAAATGTGTAATGTGTTTAATAAATGAAAAAATATTTACAGATGTCTATAATTTTTTATTTTTTTTTTGTATTGATGTATTTATATATTCATTTATGTGTTTTTATGTTGGTTTGTTGATATGCAGAGATAATTAATTATTAATTAATGTTCTAGTTAATTACCTATACTAATACTTAAGTTTTAATGTGTAATTATTAAGATATATTAGAAATCATAATTTTATGTTGTTATTTTGTTAAATATTAGTATTTATTTGGGGTTTTGTGGGTAGATATTATAAATCTTTAATGTATCATTATGTACCCTGGCGGAAGGCGGAGAACCGGCGGTAAGACCGCCAACAGGCTGGCGGTCTTACTTTGTGGAATTATGACCATGGCGGTTACCGCCATGGTCATCCACCGGTTCTCCGTTACGACCGTCAGGGCGGAAACGACCTGGATCTCCAGCCCGGCGGCCGTCACTATACCGCCAGCGGTATTTTGACCCGGCTTACTGCCGTGGATTTCCAGCGGTTTGAACCGCCATGAAATCCATGGCAGTAAGCACTATCAGTGCCAGGGAATTTCTTCCCTGGCACTGATAGGCGTCTCACACCCCCCCACCCCAACCCCGACTCCCTCCCCTACCCCCCCCACCACCCCTGCCACCCTTCAAAGGTGGCAGGGCCCCCCGACCCCCGCCACCCCCCAAAGGTGGCAGGGCCCCCCTCCCCACCCCGACCCCCAACATCACATCACCCATACTCACACGACACGCACGCAGGCACCACCTACACACTTACACGCACACACGCCGACATACATGCCTACATCCACACACACAGTCAGACACGCACACCCACATTCAAACATACACGCACACATGCATACAGACATACCCACAGACATACACACACTCATTCCCATACACACAACACCCCCGCAAGCATACACGCACTCACACACCCCCTCTACATACACACATGCACACCCCCATGCACCCACACAACACCCCCCCACCCCCCTCCCCTCACGGACGATCGACTTACCTGGTCCGACGATCCTCCGGGAGGGGACGGGAGCCATGGGGCAGCTCTGCCGACCCCACATCGCCAACAGAACACCGCCACGGCGAATCACAGGACGTGATTCGCTGGGCGGTGTTCTGTTGGCGTGGCGGTGGAGGTGGAGCATCCTCCACTTCCCCCGCCTCCCGCCAGTATGGCTGTTGGCGGCTCTCTGTCCGTAAAAGGACGGAGAGCTGCCAACGTTCATAATAGGCCGAGCGGCAAACCGCCACCACTGGCGGTCTTCCGCACGGCGGTCCCTCGGCGGTCCCTCTGCGGTCTTTAAAAAAGACCACCGAGGTCAAAATGACCCCCAGAATGCCAAAACCCCCAGGACACTGGAGGACGAAAAAGAGGGTGTCCCACCACCAGCACCGCCAGCCCAAAAAAAGTCTTTCCATCAGATTACAATCCACAATTCACAACAACGGTTCTTTTTTCCATGGCAGAAAACTATTGCCACTGGGAACCACGTGAGCCACACCTTTTCAGAGCACAGGTCCAGCAAACATCAATAGCCAGGAAAATTGAGTTTTGGCAAAGAATAGTTGACAGGGTGAATTCTGTAGGCAGCTATCCACGCACAAGTGAGGACATCAGGAAGTGGTGGAACGACGTCAGGAAGGTATATTCCATGGCATCCAGGCACCAGCTGGAGGTGCTCAAGACTGGCGGTGGTCCCCACTTCCTCCCACGCAGTTCACATCATGGGAGGAGAAGGTCTTGGACATCCTGCATCCTGAGGGCCTGATAGGAATACCTGGGGAAGTGGAGTCTGGTCAGTCCCCACAACATTCTTGTCATCAAAAAGCTTTGACTTGCATGGTCTCTCACCACCTTTCCCTACCTCAATTACCAAACCACCCACCAACCCTCTATGCCAAATGTACACATACCACTCTCTGACATGCCACATATATTCTTAACTCACCTGGGTCCAAAGTACTTGGAAATGGCATGTGAAGTACTGGGAACTGACAGCACTACAACTCACAGAATGCACTATTCCACCATAAAGAAAACCAGTACAGTGCACTACATTTGAGATGCCTTGCAGGTGAAACTAACAAGTAATGTAACCCATCATGAATGTTCCACTATGAAACAGTTTATGGCAATGACAGCAATGCAATGGGCCAGTTCCACTACAGTTAATAGCAAAACACAGCTACAGCTGAGTGCCCTATCAAACTGCCCTTAGAGAAAGTTTCCTAAGATTGACATTGGCTCACCGGGGTGGAAAACTAAATGCCAAACTGGATGCATTTGCAGTACATCCAGATAGAGGCCAATGTCAACTGCTAACTCCTATACTGTGTGCCAACTCTGACACCATTGTGCATTGTTCAGTTTAAATTTGGATATATGATGGCATACACTTTACTAGGCAATAAGTGTAACCACTCATGTCATTAGTCATACAACATAAGAGGGTTTCAGCTGTCATCGAACTACCAATATAGTCAAACAGCTTACAGCATGGTGTATGGAAATGAACAATCTGAGTCTCGCTTTGTTTTAACTAAGAATTGGTAGCAGCTTTCATTGTCATTTCAGGTGATCATGTAAAGGCAGTGTGTGCATCTCACACAACATCAATAGTACTCAAACTTAAACATCACTTGTTGCATCACTCACACAAACTGTGTGTTCCACTTATCTCACAGATAACCTTGCCAAAGTCACCATGGAGATGACACCAGAGACTGCTACAACCCCTCTGGATGAAGGCCCCAGTGAGGACAACACCCCTGGATGTTTGGACACTGACGACAAAGCCTGGTCGGTCTACAACTGTTAGCCTCACCCTCACCACATTGAATCCTCCCAGCCCTGTTGCATCAACATCACAGACAACCAATCACCCCCAAACCTGTGTCCCAAGGACAGTCTCTACCATTGTGTGCCCCCCAATAGAGGTATCCGAGTCACCTCTTGTCACCCCTGACAATGATGGTCGTGCCACCAGTGGGAGTGGGCCCACTGTGCCAGGGGCACAGGCACATGGGGGTAGGGAGCATGGGAGAGATGGTGTGGGCCAGATGATGGGGCTCAAAAGGACAGTACTGACCAGGCACCATCTCCCAAGTTTTGGGAGCCTACCGAACTTCCCAAACATGATGGGACAGGTACTCACCATGATCGGGGAAATCCAACAGCTGCAACGGGACAACCACAAGGAAGCCATGCAGCAGTGGCAGGCCCAAAATATCATCCTGACTTCCGATGATGCAGTGCTGAGGGACATCAACATTACCCTAAGTAGGTCTGGCACCCAACATTAGGCCTCTTCCACTATCAATGATTTATCAGGCCCTTCAACATCTGCGGATGCTAGTAGAATAGACGCCCCATCAGAGGAAGGTCATGCCTCAGACAGCCAACCATCTGTAGCTCAAGAAACCCCCACAAACGTAAACGTCCACCCAGCCATCCAGGAGGAGCAGATGCCAAGACAAAACCCACTGCCAGGAAGTGAACCTCTCCTCATTGATTCCCCCTGTGTGCAACAAATACACCCTGTTGACTGTTCTGAAACCTAACTCCATTTCCAATGGTTCAAGGACACTGGACTTCTGTCTCCAAAAGGTGTAGCAGCTACCCAGATGATTTTTTCCACCACGGCTGACCCCTTCACTGTTTTCAATGTGTTCTTTTGTTTTTCAGTCACTCATGTAGCTGTACAGTCTTCCAATAAATACCACTTAGACACTGGTCCTGTGTAACTGTGATGTATCCACCATGTACAACTGTCATGTATTACAACTCCTGTACCAAAATGTTCAACGCTAATGTACAACATTTGGTTGAGTCATCACACGTGTACTGTGTAACCAGGATACATTTGATGTTGGGATTGTAACATCGACATGACAAAATGCAGCTGTAACGTACATCTCCACATATTTATTTGTAGATTTTCAATCAGCAGATAGAGGAGCACTGCTGGTGACTTCAGAATGTCTACTAACCCACAGGATACTGAAGTTAGGGACATGTTAGTCTTACTACAACCCAGGAGGCAAATAGATAGGTTCCATGTATCACCAGGCAACGCCTTATCACATACCCATACCTTTGCTTTCTAATAATCATACCCCATGGTACAGACAGAGATCAATACTGATGTCCCCAGTCCTGAAACCTTTCAGTTACCATGGTCAGGTAACTGTAGGCTTGCCACTCACCTATGTCAGTCCTCAGAGATATGCACATTGGTCTACAAAGTAGTAACACACTGACAGCTATGTACAAGATAGGTCAAAGACAACAGAAACCAATGTGATGGAAGAGACCCTGGATTCCACATTATGATGTGTCAGATACAAGTGGACACATACATGGCAGCATTTGTCCCCCTCCAGTACTATACAGGTCTTCTTGGTGGAAAAGCACACTGACATCTGTTAGAAATGGGGTCTTTTGTTGGCAGTTAGTTTGCCCCCTGTCCATGCAAGGACCCTTACTCTAGTCAGGGTAAACGAGAAACACACTCGGTTAACCCCTGCACACCCCCTTGGTAGCTTGGCATGAGCAGAAAGGCTTAATACAGAGGCAATGTGTAAAGGATTTGTACCAACACACACAGAAATGCAGAGAAACACTACGAAATGGACACCACACAGGTTTAGGAAAATAGCCAATATTTATCTGAATCAAACAAGACTAAATACGATAAAAATCCACAATATGCAAATAAAAATATGACTTTAGCAAATAAAAATACAAAAATAGTGCCTAGAGGCACAAATGCTGCAATCTGATGTCAGAGCGGCAGCGTGACAAAGTCATTTTCCACTATGCAACGCCACTGGCAATGGCTACAGAATCACACAGACCGCCAAGCACAGTACCTTAGCAAAAGTGTAAAAAGAACAGGCCGGTGCACATAGTTGGGGAGCGAGGCATCGCTGAATCCAATGCAGCTTTGGTTCCTGTGCTGTGGGGCGAAGGAGCGGAGGCGTCACAAAGCTGTGTCAGGTCCTTGCTACGGAGAGGTGGAGGTGATGCTGCGTCAGTTGTGAGGAGTCAGTCCCTTGGCACCTCCAGCAAAGTCGAAGTCCGGCAAAGTCACAATGCTACAGGATGACCTAACCGGGTCCCGATCACATCACAGGCGCTCTATGACATAGTCGGGTGTCACGAACGTTGGGCATACAACACTCCAACTCATGAGTTGTGTGGATGCCAGCGACTGCAGCAACGTTGGGTCTATGTTCACGGTGCAGTTGTCATGCCTCTGCGAAATCCACGGATCCAAGTGTAGGTTATGTCACAGGCTTTGTGCAGCGGCGTCATTTGCAAAGTCGCTTGGAGTTGTCCGGCGTCATTTCACAGGATTGTACCAGAAATAATTCACTTCCAGGGGCCCAGGAACTGCAATGGCACCCTCTGGTAACCTAGAGTCCACCGTCTGCAGACTCAGAAACTGGTTGGTGAAGGCATTGCTGTCCCTGAGGCTTCAAAAACAGGAGGCAAGCTCAGTCCAAGCCCTTGGAGTCACCTCTCAAGCAGGAATGCACACAAAAGTCCAGTCTTTGTCCATTTCACAGGGAGAAGCAGCAGCCTCAGGATAGCCAAACAGTCACAGGTGGGGCAACACTTGCTCCTGGCAGAGGTTCCTCTCAAATCCATGAAGTGATCTAAAGTCTGGGGTTTTGGGTCCACTACTTATACCCCTTTATGCCTTTGAAGTTGCCCAACTTCAAAGAAAAGGCTCTGTTTACAGGATCCTTCCTTACCCAGGCCTGGCTCCAGGCGCACACCAGGGAGTCGGAGACTGCTTTGTGTGAGGTCAGGCAGAGCCCTTTCAGGTGTAAGTGACCACTCCTCTCTCCAGCCTAGCCCAGATGGCCCATCAGGATATGCAGGTTACACCCAGAACCCTTTGTGTCACTGTGTAGTGGAGATGCACAAACAGCTCAACTGTCAGTCTGACCCAGACAGGGAATACTCAAGCAGGCAGAGTCACAGAATGGTTTAAGCAAGAAAATGCTCACTTTCTAGAAAGTGGCATTTTCAAACTAACAATCTAAAAACCACTTTAACTAAAAGAGGTATTTTTAAATTGTGAGTTCAGAGACCCCAAACTCCATATTTCCATCTGCTCTCAAAGGGAAACTGCACTTTAAGGATATTTAAAGGCAGCCCTTGTGAAAGAGATAGGCTGTGCAACAGTGAAAAACGCATTTGGCAGTATTTCACTGTTGGGACATGTAAAAACACACCAGTATATGTCCTACCTTTAACACACACTGCACCCAGCCCCTACCTAGGGCCTACCTTAGGGGTGCCTTACATGTATAAAAAGGGAAGGTTTAGGCTTGGTGAGTGAGTGCACTTGCCTAGTAGAATTGGCAGTTTTAAAAACAGCACACACAGACACTGCAGCAGCAGGTCTGAGCCATGTTTACAGGGCTACTTATGTGGCTTGCACAATCAATGCTGCAGACACACTAGTAGCATTTGATTTACAGGCCAAGGCATCTCTAGTGCGCTTTACTAGGGGCTTATTAGTAAATCAAGTATGCCAATCAGTGATAAACCAATCACCAATACAATTTACAAAAAGAGCATATGCACTTTAGCACTGGTTAGCAGTGGTGAAGGGCCCAGTGGCCTAAATCCAACATAACCAGGTCAGAAAAAATAGGAGGAAGGAGCCAAAAAGTTTGGGAATGACAATGTAAAAAGGGCTAGGTCCAACACAACCCCCCAACAGCCTAAAGCCAGGGGAGACCAATAAGTACATTGATGGACTTCCCTGATTGGGGCGATAGAACATGGACCCTAGCCCGCAACAGCAGGGGCATGTTCCAGTTCTACACATTCCTGGAACACATTTGGATCCCTCTGTCCACGCTCTCAGGGCCCACTAAGATAAGCCATGGGGGAACCCTTTCCTCACCTGCAGATACCATCTGTGCAGCACCTAACCTTACTTTGCCCACAGATGTATCCCAGGGGGCAGACAGTACTGCCATGGCTAACACAGTGGTGTGGCCCACTCTACCCCCAGGGTATGACTCCCTCCCGAGCAACTCTGTCCACTATGACAGCAATCCACAGTGGCCAATGACAGCTGACAGGGATAAGAGCCAGGCCTTTCAGGGATCTCCAACCACTGTGACTGTGGGAAGTGGGGGGACAGTAGCCCCTGGTACCTGGCACCCTTTGTCCACTCTCCCTTCCACCAGGTCAGGTATGGCAGCCTGACACTGGTTTTCCAACCTAGAGTCTGTACCCTGTAGCTGGACCGGGGATCAGGGGCGAGGATTCCCTTCCCTGCCCCTCCTTCTGGGTTTCTGCACCCCCCAACTAGGAGTGTCCCCCCAAATCCAGAATTGTCAGGTTGCTTAAGGAAACAGTCCTGCACAATTCTCCCACCAGTGAAGGGATGGCTGCCTGGCACTGGTCCCCATGCCCATTGTCAGCACCCTTAGGCTGGGTAGGGGTCAGTGGCGAGGCAGCACTCCCCCAGCACCTCCTTCTGGGGCTCTGCACCCTTCCGCCTGGAGCAGTACCTCCAGAAGACAATATAGTAGAGGCACTGTTAGCAGTTACCCCTCCCTCCTGGTCAGGGTGGATACCCTGAACCTGGCCCTTCAACCCAGGGTCTGGAACCTGAACCTGGGTTAGAGGTGAGTCTCTCCCTCCCCTGCCCCTACTCCCAGGGTCCTGCCACCCCCCCCACCACAGAGAGCACCCCTAGAAGTTACACCAGAAGGGTTGATTGGGCAAACCGCCCCATCCATCAGGTTAGGGTTTACCCCCTGCACCTGATCATCCAGCCTAGGGTCTGTATCCTCAGACTGGACCACTGTCTCGCAATCCAGGACTTCCTGGGGAGCACACCTACCCCTTACAAGGGAAACACCTTCCCCAAGGGCTGCAAGCGAGTCTGGCTGGCGCCGATCTCCTGACCACAAGCCCATCTGGCAGAGCCTGGATTCCCCCAGCCCAGGAATGGTATCACCAAGGTCATTCTGGGTAGCTCTGACCTCAGAGCTGACCCTTGACCCTACAGGTTCTCCACTCGGGCTCTCAACCCCCTCTCAACCCTCTGTCTGGACTTCTGAATCCCCCCCACTAGCAGTGGTATGCCAAACACCTGAACTGGTGGGACGCTGGCAACAGCCGCCCCCACCCCCAAGTTTTCCTGACATTATTGAGTCCCCCTCAGCAGATGGTCCTATGGTACAGGCTAGGTTCTCCTCCTGGGGTGCACTCATGGGACCCTCCAGGCTTTGGGACTGGATCTCGGGCATCCTCGGACTCGGTCCACCCCCATTCCTCCTCCTCTGAGACAGGACATGGGATTCCTCACCCATCCCACTGCCCTGGGACCTACTTGGGACACTGCAAGCCTTTCCCACCTCACCTGGTTGGGAAATACCTAGATCACTCCCTTTAGGAGCACCCCCAAATGCCTCTTCAGACCCTCTGGTACTCACCCAGAGGTCTGCCTCCAGTCCAAGTTCCCTAGGGCCAGAGAACCCCAACTACACCTGGGTTTGGCCTAGCTCTGGAAAACAAGAATTGGATATATGCTCTCCATCAATCACATCACACAGCCCCTCACATGAGTTAACTGAAACTACCCTTCACCCAACCCTCCAGTGCCTCAACCTTGAAAAAGTACTCCACATCAGCCTCCTGAGTGCTTGAGTGTTAGGGACAGTATCGGACTGTCCCTGACGCTCAACCCACACCCTTTTGTGTGTCTCCATACTTCACAACCAGGACCTCTACCTGGGGAGAACCCCTCTCCCTGGCACTCTCGCCAGTAGTGTGTTCCTCCCACCACAAGGAGTAGGACCCCTCATGCCAGTTTCCCAATCCACCTCAGGTACCCTACTCACCACTGGAGCTACCTCATACCCCTGAACTTCCTGGTGTATGTTAACCCCCTCCTTTAAGTTGGGCACCAAGTGTCTGGGCATGTGCACGTCTTCCATACTGGACATAAGACTTTTGCTGCCACCATCTGAACTGGACTCAGCCCTCATGGCTTCCAGCCTTCTCAACCTTGGCTCATGAGCCAAGAGCATCTTTTTCTCCTCTAAGGCCAGCCTTCTCTCCTCCAAGATTCATCCTAAGCTTCTCTAGCTCAAACTGGTGCACCCTCTCTGCCTTTCTGTCATGTAACTCCTAAGGAGTCAGACCGTTACATGATACACTGCTACTAGCCCTGGAGACCCTCCACCAGGCAGAACAGGTACATTCACTACACCACATGGATTACTCTGCTCATCCTCACCCTCAATCCCATCCTCTGTGTGCCCCCCACCCTCCTTGGCTGCCACCCAAGCCCTCAATGTCTTTTGCAGATCCGCCTTCCTGGTGAAGCTCCTGATGGGACGGGCAAGATCCTTACAGAACTGTTTCAGTTCGGCAACTGTGTAACTCTCCAGTTTCTCCAACTCAACAACAGCTACACCTGGTACATCTCCAGATTGAGACATTTTGGCAAGTAATTAAAAGTGCAAAATTCCAAGGCAGTTCAGAGAGTTCTTTGGTTGGCAGTCAGGTTGCCCCATGTCCAAGCAAGGACCCTCACTCTTGCCAGGGTAAAGGAGAAACACACCCGGTTAACCCTATTCACCCCATTGGTAGCTTAGCACGAGCAGAAAGAGGCAATTTGTTAAGTATTTGTACCAACACACATAGGCGGTGATTCTAACCGCGGCGGGCGGCGGTCGCCGCCCGCCACCCGCCATGCAGTTACCGCCAAATGACTGCGGCGGCCATTCTGGCTTTCCCGCTGTGCTGGCGGGCGACCGCCAAAAGGCCGCCCGCCAGCACAGCGGGAAAGACCCAGCAACGATGAAGCCGGCTCCGAATGGACCCGGCGGAGTTGCTGGAGTGCGACGGGTGCAGTAGCACCCGTCGCGAATTTCAGTGTCTGCTAGGCAGACACTGAAATTCTTTTTGGGGCCCTCTTACGAGGGGCCCTGCAGTGCCCATGCCATTAGCATGGGCACTGCAGGGCCCCCCAAGGGCCCCGCGGCACCCCCTACCGCCATCCTGTTCCTGGCGGGAGACCCGCCAGGAACAGGATGGCGGTAGGGGATGTCAGAATCCCCATGGCGGCGGAGCGCGCTCCGCCGCCATGGAGGATTCTCAAGGGCAGCGGAAAGTCGGCGGTACACTGCTGACTTTCCGTTTCTGGCCGCGGCTGAACCGCCGCGGTCAGAATGCCCAGCGGTGCACCGCCAGCCTGTTGGCGGTGCTACCGCGGTCATTCGCCCTGGCGGTTTTTACCGCCAGGGTTAGAATGACCACCATAGTAATGCAGAGAAACACTGCAAAATGGACACCACACAGGTTTAGGAAAATAGCCAATATTTATCTAAATCAAACAAGACCATATACAATAAAAATCCACAATACATAATTTAAAATATGACTTCAGCAATTAAACAACACAAAAATAGTGCCTAGAGGCTCAAATGGTGCAATCTGATGTTAAATTGGCAATGTGACGGAGTCGTTTCCCATAATGCGACGCCACTGACGCCGGCTACAGAGTCACAGGGACCCTCAGGTACAGTACCTTACCAAAAGTGTGGAAGAACAGGCGGTGCATGGAGTCGGGGAGCAAGGCGTCAATGGATCCGATGTGGCGTTGGTTCCGGTGCTGCACAGCGAAGGCGTCACGAAGAGGCGTCAGGTCCTTGCTGCAGAGTGGTGGAGGTGAGGCGGCGTTGGTTGTGAGGAGTCAGTCCCTTGACACCCCTGGAAAAGTAAAAGTCCGGTGAAGTCATGATGCTGTGGGGCGACCTCACGGGGTCATGATCACGTCACAGGGTCACAGGCGCTGCGACGAAATCTGGTGTCACGAACGTCGGGTGTACAACACTCTGACTCATGAGTTTGTGCGGACCTCAGCAGCTGCAGCAATGTTGGGTCTATGTTGATGGTGTGGCCGTTGAGCCTCGGTGAGGTCCACGGATCCAGGTGTAGATGGCGTTGCAGGCTTTGTGCAGAGGCATCTTTTGCGAAGTTATTCAGAGTCATCCTGCATTGTTTCACAGGATTTCACCAGAAATTCACTTCCAGGGGCCTAGGAACGGAAATGGCACCCTCTAGCAAGCTAGAGTCCACTGCATGCAGACTCAGAAACTGGTTGGTGAAGCCTTTACTGTCCCTGAGGCTTCAAAAACAGGAGGCAAGCTCAGTCCAAGGCCTTTGCGATACCTCTCAAGCAGGAATGCACAACAAATGCCAGTCTTTGTCCCCTCTCACAGGCAGTAGCTGCAGGATAGCCCAACAAAGCACAGGCAGGGCAGCACTTCTCCTTCAGCGATTCTCCTGGCAGAGGGTCCTCTCGAATCCATGAAGTGATCTAAAGTCTGGGGTTTTGGGTCCATTACTTTTACCCCTTTCTGCTTTTGAAGTTGCGCAAATTCAAAGAAAAGTCTCTGTCGTGTACAGGATCCTGCCTTGCCCAGGCCTGGCTCCAGATGCACACCAGCGGGTTCGGAGACTGCTTTGCGTGAGGGCAGGCATAGTCCTTTCAGGTGTTATTGACCACTCCTCTCTCTAGCTTAACCCTGATGGCCCATCAGGATATGCAGGTTACACCCCAGCACCCTTTGTGTCACTGCCTAGGGGAGATGCACAAACAGCCCAACTGTCAGTCTGACCCAGACAGGGAATACACAAGCAGGCAGATTCACAGAATGGCTTAAGCAAGAAAATGCTCACTTTCTAAAAGTTACATTTTCAAACTAACAATCTAAAAACCACCTTCACTAAAAGATGTATTTTTAAATTGTGAGTTCAGAGACCCCAAACATCATATTTCCATCTGCTCTCAAAGGGAAATTGCACTTTAAGGATACTTAAAGGCAGCCCCCATGTTAGCATATGAGAGAGATAGGTCTTGCAACAGTGAAAAACGCATTTGGCATTATTTCACTGTTAGGACATGTAAAAACACACCAGTACATGTTCTACTTTTAACATACACTGCCCCTGCCCATAGGGCTACCTAGGGCCTACCATAGGTGTGCCTTACATATATGAAAAGGGAAAGTTTAGGCTTGGCGAGTGAGTGCACTTGCCTAGTCAAACAGGCAGTTTTAAAAACTGCACACACAGACACTGCGGTGGCAGGTCTTAGCCATGTTTACAGGGCTACTCATGTGGGTGGCACAATCAGTGCTGCAGGCCCACTGGTAGCATTTGATTTACAGGCCCTAGCCACCTCTAGTGCACTTTACTAGGGACTTACTATTAAATCAAATATGCCAATCAGGGATAAACCAGTCACCAATACAACTTACACAGAGAGCATACCCACTTTAGCACTGGTTAGCAGTGGTAAAGTGGCCAAAGTCCTAACACCAACAAAAACAGGTCAGAAAAAATAGGAGGAAGGAACCAAAAAGTCTCGGGGTGACCCTGCAAAATCGACCAGGTCCAACACCATCCTACTGTCCTGACAGCCTGGCCGTATAAGTCACATTGCACACACTCATGCTAAAAAGTACCTGGTTTCATCCATGCCCACTTCTCATGTCTGCCTGCAAATCCCATCTGCTTGTGACACTGTCAGAGATCTCCAAATGGGGATGAGCCAAAGAGAAACTCAGCTAATCTGTGATTGTCAAAGGTAAGGGATACGACACATTTGTACACATACATCACTTTGATAGTTCATTAGGACAAGTGTGACTTTGCTTGTGTTTTTACAAATCATTGCAATGTATACCTAACTGTTCTTTACACATTACTCAGTAACAATCTGCATGGGTATCAGAGTCATTGGCAGTGGAGCAACCCAAGACCTCACAGATGGTGGTAAACAGGAGATGTCATGTAAGGCATACATTATACAATACACCATGGACTCTCATTTGTAAAAGCACATCACATAACATTAATCAGTTGAAGTACTGATTGATGAGATCTGCCCTGATCTCTCTAGCTCCATATTCATCATGTTCATCCTCACTTGGCAAATCTGCATTCCCACCCACAAGATTTGCTGGCTAACCCTCATCTGGTATGAATGGTATCTGATGTCACAGGGCAAGGATGTGGAGCATGCAGCAGGCAATTATTTGACATACCTTGTTGGGTGAATTGAGAAGGGCTCTTCCAGATTTCTTGAGACTGCAAAATCTTGCCTTCAGGATCCCAAAAGTCTGCTCAAACTATAAGCTTTTCTTCCGTGGGCCTCATTGAAGCGCACTTCCCCAGGCGTGGTTGGGGACTTCACAGGTGTCAACAACCAAGTACAGTTTGGATAGCCAGAGTCACCTGCAAGGAATAGGTACAACAACACACACATATATCTTGGACATGCAAATTTGTGGTAGCATAAGAAAACTTTACAGACACACATGACATCTATGAGTTACCAACCAGCCAGGCCATCTCTGTGTACAGTTGTGTCATCTGCAGTGGGATATTGCTATTCCGCATGATGAAGGAATCATGGACTGATACAGAATACTTTGCATATACTTGTGAAATGTACAGGTCAGCCAAACAGACTACCTGGACGTTGATGGAGTGGTAGATCTTTTTGTTCCTATTTACCTGTTCATTGGCACTTGGGGGAACTATCGCTACATGTGTACCATCTATGGCTCCAACCACATGTGGAATGTGTCCCAAAGCATAATACTCTGCATTCACATAGGGCAAATCCTCATGTTGGGGAAACCTGATGTAGTTGTCCAGGTGTTTAAAAAATGCAGACGGTACAGCATTCAAAACCAGACCGTGGGATCGGTTAGGGCCACTGTATTTTGAAAGGAATTAGGGGCCAGGGAGTGTATCACTGACATGACTTGAAAGATGGGAAGTATGCTACAGGGATTGCGCATGGCAAGCATCAGATCTGGCCCCAACTAACAACACAGATCCATGATTGTATGCCTAGTCAGGCAATAGATTTGTATTATGTGTCTCTCCTCCATGGTGCGCAGGTCTATTAGTGGGCCGTACACTGGAGGTTGTCTTCCTCGCCTCATGCAAGGATAACTATGTGGGACAAAATCATATTCTAGGTGAAGGATTCAATTTATACATCTTTACTAAATTCACATACATGTCACACATATCTCGATATGATGTCAGATGAAACCTATGAAATTTAGTTTACAGCACATAGCTATGCATTCTATGACTATTTTCTTCAATCAGATCCCCTAAACCCTCAAATGTACTTTACATGCATAAATATGTGAAAGGCAGGAGTTGACATATCTACCTAGTTTACATATGAGACATAGTTGTTGCACCTATACTCCATTTATGCTGACAATAGGATGTTGACAATAGATTTTCATGTCCATAACAGCCATACCTCTTGTACACAGCCTTTACAACTCACATGCACGTTGATACTAGTAAACATGAAGGCAACACTTAAAACATGTTCGTAGAGACTAGTTAAAGTTAATGATGCACCTTCTATTACTTTTCCATACATATAATTGCCACAAAAGGGCAGCTTCCTGACTTACTGTACTGGACATGAGGAAGTGACCTAACTCTGTGGGCATATGTCAGCATGGTGGTAGGCAGTTACAACCGCAGTAGACACTGCCATTGGAACATATTGCTGCCTTTGGTGGACTTGGGCCAATGGCAACATCCGCCAGTGGTGACGGTCCTGTATGTGGTGATTGTGACCACCATCTTCATCAGTATTCCTCACTTGACTCCTAACACTGCTGCCAGCAAGTCCTCCACGACCTGCTGTGTACAGCCTCTGGGAACAATCATGCCACGTCCTGCAGGTGCTAGGGCCCCAGCCTTCACTCCAGAAGAGCTGGACAAGCTTGTGGATGAGGTCCTACCCCTGTATGAACAGCTATATAGTGCTCCAGAGAAGCATGTGAGTGCAATGGTATACCAATGTGTGAAAGGTGGAGTGTATGATGGAGTACATGAAATGGGCAGAACTGAAGGATTGAGTCATCATGTGTGGATGTTTGGACATGTGTACATGTGCATAGACAGATATTCAGCACTAATACATAGTAGTGTGTGATCTATCTTCCTTGATCCACAATATATTTTGCAACATGAACATCAATAATGGTGTGACAAAAAATTGTAGACCCATAGCTTGTAATGAACAATCTTGCGGCCTGGTCATGCATGTTGTATGGCTGACTCCACTTCACAGATGGCTTGGCTGCTGATGGTAATTTGGTAAGGCGTTTGAACTGTGAGGAAGGATATGTTTGCTTACTTGCTATGACTGAAATTCTTTTCACCGCTTGTGTTGGGATGGTGCATGTGGGCATAACTTTCTCCTCTTGTCTGTGTCAGCCATGCAGGTCAACGCTCATCGAAAAAAGGGATCTGGCGTGTCATTACCAAGCAAGTCCAGACCCTGGGGGGTCCATAGCTGGAGGAGCACCCACTGTAGGAAGTGCTGGGAGGACCCTAGATGCTGTGCCTGGAAGACCGCAGAGGCCCAGCTGGGGATGTCCTCCTAAGGAGGGAGGGGTGCCTTTCAGACCATGACCCCCCTAATGGCCCGCATTTTGGCAGTGGCATACCCTGAATTAAATGGGCGTTTGAGGGCAGCACAGCAGCCACAAGGGGGTAAGTACTGACTAGACACATGTGCATCCCTCTGCCAGTTCAGTGTATGATGTGTAAATATTTAAGCTCTGACAATGTGGTAAGTGCTAAAAGTAAAGGGTCTCCTAGGAACACCCAGCTGTGCAGTTTATAACATTGATACACAGTTGTAGACATTCTTTTATGTATAGGGACATGATACTCACCTATGTTGACCCTATTGTATAAAAGCATGTGGTGATGCACATGGGACTGTGTCATATGTGTACCACTATACTGCTCTATATATACCCTGCTGGTTCGTCCTTCCCACCTACTGATCCATACTTCAAATATCCTGTTGGTAAGTTGTCCAGATATTTGGCCTCTGTCCATTCCAATGCCCCTCGATTTAGCTCTATGTGAAACATCGGGTCTGGCAGGTGAGTATCAGTCCAAATATCTCTGAGTTGTGTAATAAATATCAAGTTCATGTGAGGGTGTGATCTCTTTCTGAGATTTCACATGTCATACTTGCAAAACTTACTCGGAGGTGTCCCCTATTGTTTAGTGTGGACTGTATCTCGGCACCTCTGATGTGTAGTCAGTATGGACATCCAACATGCTGAAAAGCATAGTGGTATTACTACATTCCTAGTGCGAGACATATCATTAAAATGGGAGTCTAGACTATTTGTACCATGTACAAGTTACTGTGAAGGTAAGAGGCTACCCTGCTATTCCCTTTCCAGTGCTTTGTGAGCATGCTACATAGGGCAGGACATCCTCTATATTGGTACAACAAACACTGTTTTTAGCCAACATCATGTGTAGATTGGTAATTTTTGCTGGTTTTCAGCTTTGTGATTCAACTTTGGCATACTTAAATTTCCTATTCAGACTCTGTTTTGCGGGTTTTTAGTACGGCAAACCTAATATTGCACTGCCTTCATTGTGTTGCAGGTGTTGTAGTTGACAATCCCGTTGGTGGAATGATATATGTTGTCAGTCAATTGGCTCGGCTCTACGTGTATGTTTCAATCATGATTACCTTCGATGTTGTTTTATGTCACTAAAGATGTAACGTTACTCATGTCTGAAGTGTGTATAGTGATGTTGGCACTTAGATAATGTTATTTTGATGTAGCCACTCATCATGATAATTTGAACTCTATGTGGCCTTCATGCACATGACAGGTATCCATTGTATTTGAGATGTTGGTATGCTCTCTTGGGTTGTCTGTGGCTGATTCGTGTGTGCTAAGTAGACCCCATAAGTGTACTTGACTCTGTTTGCTAGGTGAGAAAGACTGAAATGAGTAGGTCTACAAAGTCTTTATCAACCTTTGCAACAAAACAGGTGATGCATGTGTGGATCAAATGTGTTTGGAGTCTATTATACTCCATATTTGGATATGCCAAATGGAGCAGGAGTATCTGAGCTACTTTCCATTGTGAAGGTAATCAACACAGTGACATGTGATGTATGTGATGTCTATGCAACATGCAGTCTTGTTATTGGCATTTGATGAGCTAACTTTCATGTAACATGACATCTAGTAATGCACTGCGCATGTGTAGGTTTGGAGTATGTGTAATGTGGAAATCAATGTTCACAGTCATTCCCATGGCTGGTTTGTTTTTTGACAGTGATACTGTGTACATGGACTCATTTTCATGTTATCAATTAATTTTGTGCAGGAATTGTTTGTGTCACAGCTGTACTGATGGGATGGTGATTGTGTTGTCAGATAGGTGGCTTATGTGGTGGGTGACATTGTTGTCAAATAGGGCTGTGGAATGTATGTTGTTTTGACATGATGTTGGCTCAAAACAGTTTCTACCTGGGGCGTATCACACATTTATGTGAAGTTAGTGTTGTGTATAGTGTTATGTAAGTGTATGAAAAGAATGTGATGACCCTAACTCTCTCTTTGTTTCTCAGCATCAGAATTGGCAGGTCAAGGAGACGGGGCACAGCCAAGTGGAAAAGCTGCTGGCCACGGGACCGGAAGTCATGATACTATCAACACCGAGGAACCCAGTGGGCCAGACAGCGAGTGGAGTGCCACAAGGGAGACAGGATCCACATCTTCATCTGCCTGCAAATGGGTCCGCCTGGCAGCGGCGGACCCATCTGCGACCACCCCAGCACCATCTCTGTCCGCCACCCCCCTTACTACCACCGCCTTTCCTGTAGCTCCCCATCCATTTGGCCATGCCCTGTCATTCAAGAGGGTAGGTATCTCCTTTGCCACAGGCACCTCTGCCCCAGCTCTTATTAGCCCTGCTGCCGTCAGTGAGGAGGCTATTGACCTGCTGGGTCCACCTCTGTGGGTCAGTCGACCATTGTGAATGCCATCCAGGGTCTGGCAACTCAGATACAACAGAGTAATGCATTCCTGGAGGGTATTCACTGTGCACTGGCTGGCCTACAGAGATCCTTTCAGGCTCTGACCGCCACACTGATGGCAGCCAGTCACCCAATGTCTCCCGTCCTCCCTCCACCTTCCTCTTCCCAATCCCAAACCCCTCTTCTCCGACTCAGCCAAAACACACAAACAGACAGGCATGCATCCACCTCAACATCCAAGGGTAGCTCAGACATGCATAAGCACCACAAGACACACCGCAGGCATGCACACAAGCAACACCCACCTGCAGATACAGCAACAGTCACAACCTGCCCTGACACCCCCACACTCCCAGCATCACACACAGCAGACCTGACACACCTGCAGACACCACACCAACATTCACAGATCTAGCCACCACAGCTATCCTAACCACGACAGCACCACAGAAGACCCTCACACATCCACCGCAGTCACCACACCCACAGACACCACAACCACTGACACTCCTACATGCAGCACATCCACCATACCTGCAGTCACCACCCCAAGAGACATGTGACCGACCACCCACCCACCATGGCATGTCTCAGCACCTCCACCCCCCTCAGCCCACAACACATGAATGCCCTCACTCACACAACCAAAAGACACCCACCACCCACAAGCATACCTCCCACAAACATGCACCCAAGACATGCACACCGACACCTCATACAACCACTCTTTCTCCCTCCACACCCAATCCCCTTTGCTATGACCATCTCCGTGTGTCAAAGAAATCTTTCCTTGCGGAGTTCACCCTTTTCTCTACTCCTTTCCCTGTGAAACCCCTACACATTCTGTTTCCCTTCCCAAGTCTATCCCTTCTACCTCCAAGGCCCCCCCTACTCCCGCCAGTGGCCATGACCCCCGCCAAGGAGTCTACCCCTCCCAACAAGACTCAACCCTCCTCGAAACCTTAAACCTAAACTGCACCTCCAAAGCTAAATCCCAACACCCCCAAGCCTAAGTCCAAATACCCTGTTTGCCACCACCCCTTCCCCCCAGTAAGGGTGCCTGCCTGTCCCCTGAATGCCCCTGCCTGTGGAGGTTACATGGCAGTCAGTTGTCAAGTTCGGGGCCCAAATATGTGCACTGTGTGCATAGACACTTTTTATCTGGACTGGCCTATGGCCTTTGACTTGCACATTTCCACTTACTTTTAATATATTTCAACCAACCTGTTTTTGGGTTGGTGGTTAAATCTTTGTCATGCTTTTCTTTCCTTAGTATGGAGTTGTTCCTGGCTAACATTAGTTGTGTGTCTGTATTTGTGTGTGTGTGTGGTGCTTGTGCTACCAGTGTTCTTTGGCCAGTTTATGAGGTTGTGTGCAATGTTTTGTCTCACAGTGCTAGGGTGTATGTTGTGTGATGGACATGTGTATGTTCAATACATTTTGTTGTGATGGTATTGAGTGGTTTGTGTTGACATGTGTTTGTTGCTGTGTTGTGTGGCTTTGTGTGCTTTAACTGGGTGAGTATTGGGGGTTTTGTGCATGGTATGTGAGATACAATGTCCTGTGTATGTCGATCAGTAAGTATATGGTTGTGTAAATGTGTGTGTTCGTTCCCTGTTGGTTGTACGTTGTGTTGTATGTGTGATGAGTCCCTGGGTAGTGTCCAATGTGGATCCCTGCCTATAGATTGGGGATGGTGCGGCTGTGTTGTAGTTGTGACGTGGTGTGGTGTTGTGTGGTACTGTGAGGGAGTGGGCCTGTGCAGTTCTTCCGTGCATACCTGTGTGAGTTTGTGATGTGTGTGTATGTTAGCCATAGCGTGGGTATTGTGTATGTGCGGTTGTGTGTGTGGCTGTATGTAAGTGTGCGTGTCAGTGTGTTGTTATATGTGAGTGTCACCCTCGCTCCCCGTTCCCGATTGTATGTTGTGTGGGTGTACATAAAATGACAATATACAACAATAACAGGTGAGTGTGTATACTTACGGTTGCTATCGTCATCGACGAATCCGGAGTCTTTGGGCAAGCAGCAGCAGCAGCGGGATGATGTGTAGTTCTGATTTCATGGTGGCTCGGCATGAGTATGGCTTCCTGAAGGTGGGTGTCTCCTTTTCTGCAGTTCGTTTCTGCCTGGGTTTCCGTGGTGGTGCTACTGTGAGAAAGTAGCCTCTTTCTAGCATGGTTCCCCCCATTTTTGGCCTGTTTGTGAGTGTCTGTCAGTGTGTTTTTACTGTCTCACTAGGATCCTGCTAGCCAGGACCCCAGTGCTCATAGTTTGTGGCCTATATGTGTGTTGTAAGTATGCTTAACTGTGTCACTGAAGTTCTGCTAACCCGAACTCCAGTGCTTATGCTCTCTCTACTTACCAAATTTGTCACTATAGTTTAGTGACTCCATATTCCAATTCTAATGGGCACACTCGACCCCCCCTTATAAGTCCCTAGTATATGGTACCTAGGTACCGCGGCACTGGGGTTCCAGGAGATCCTTATGGGCTGCAGCATTTCTTTTGCCACCCATAAGGAGCTCAGACAAACTTTCTTCAGGACTGCCACTGCAGCCTGAGTGAAACAGTGCCCACACTATTTCACAGCCATTTTCACTGCACTTGAGTAACTTATAAGTCACCTATATGTCTAACCTTCATTTACTGAAGGCTAGGTGCAAAGTGTGAGGGCACCCTTGCACTAGCAAAGGTGTCCACACGCTGTCCAGGGCTAATTCCCTGGACTTCGTGAGTGCGGGGATACCATTACATGCGTGCACTACATTTATGTCAATACATGTATGTAGCTTCACAAAGGTAACTCTGTGTGAGGTGTCTAAAACCATAGAATTGCCCCCCCCACTCCAAATCTGGTATTGGGGGCAATCCCATGCATGCTGGGGGCTCCATCATGGACTCCCAGTACTGCTAAACCAGCTCTGTGGGGTTTCCACTGCAGCCTCAGCTGCTGCTACCTCGCAGACAGGTTTCTGCCCTCCTGGGGACTGAGCAGCTCAATCCCAGGAAGGAAGAACAATGCATTTCCTTCGGGAGGAAGGTGTTACACCCTCTCCCTTCGGAAATAGGTGTTACAGGCTTGGGAGGGGTAGCCTCCCAGAGCCTCTGGAAATGCTTTGAAGGGCACAGATGATGCCCTCCATGCATAAGCCAGTTTACACCGATTCAGCGACCCCCAGTCCCTGCTCTGGCGTGAAACTGGACAAAGGAAAGGGGAGTGACCACTCTCCTGTCCATCATTACCCCTGGGGTGGTGCCCAGAGCTCCTCCAGTGTTCCCTGGCATTAGCCATCTTGGATTCCAAGGTGTGGGGACACTCTGGAGACCTCTGAGTGGCCAGTGCCAGCAGGTGACATCAGAGACCCCTCTTGATAGATGTATACCTGAGTAGGTAGCCAATCCCCTGCTCAAGGCTATTTAGGGTCTCTCCTCTGTGTGTTTCCTCAGATTCAGCTTGCAAGACTCCTCCAGGAATCCTCTCCATCTTCTGCTTCAGCTTCTGACAGTCAGATCAACCGCAGACTGCTCCAGAAACCGCTGTAACTGCAACAAAGTATCCAGGACAACTCCTGTGACCTGTAACTTCAGCTCCAGCCATCATTTGCAACAGTGTCCAAGGTGTGCATGCTCTGAGGACTTCCTGTCTTCATTCTGCACCAGAAGAACTGAAGGAATCTCCCGTGGAGTGACGGAGTCACTTCCCTGCTTCTGCAGGCACCATTCTACGATGACGACCGGTACTATGGGACTCCTCTCCTGATGATGAGCATGCTCCCTGGAACACAGGTGGTGGACCGACATGACCCAGACTGTCCTAAGGTCCAGTTTCCAAATTTGGTGGAGGTAAAGCTTGCCTCCCCGTGCTGCGACAGTACCCCTGGGCACCGCATCATCTCCAGCTCCTTGGGCTCCTGTGCACTTCTTCCAAGAATCCTTCATGCACAGCGTAGCCTAGGTCCCCAGCACTCCATCCTGCGACGCACAATTCACTGAGTTGTTCTCCGGCGGCATGGGACCTTCCTTTGTTGTGCTGCGACGACCACACTTTGCATCTTCTTTGTGCCCGTGTCCTGGGACTCCCGTGGGTACTGCCTGGTCTTCTGTGGCCTCTCTGAAGTGCTGAGAGCTCTCTCTGTCTCCTTAGTCCGAGTTGAGACCCCCAGGTTCCTCCTGAGTCCAGGCAGCTCCATTTTGATGCAAACCGCATACTTGCATGAACCAAGGCTTGTTGGCGGAATCCAGCGACGCAAACAGCTTGCATCCAACAACTCGACGTGGGACATCTCCTGCACCACGCAGGAACCCGCAACCATCTTCTTTGGTGCTCTTCTGTACTGTTCTTCTTGCCGGAGAATCCACTTTTGCACCATCTTCTAGGTTGGCACGGGCTCCTGCCCTTCCTGGAATCTCCTGCAACATCTCTTCACAGGCCTTCAGGTCCAGGAATCCACCATTTGTTGATTGCAGTCTTGCTTGGTTCTTGCAAAATCCCTTATCACAACTTGCGGTACTTTACTCCTACTTTCCTGGCCTCTGGGGTTGGGTACATTACTTACCTTTGGTGTTTTCTTACACTCCCAGCGCCCCTCTACACACTACACTTGCCTAGGGGAGAATTTGTGATTCACATTTTACTATTTTAGTATATGGTTTGTGTTGCCCCTAGGCCCATTGCATTCTATTGTATTTTTTACTGTTTGCACTATTCTATGAGTGTTTACTTAACTGATCTTGGTTACTAGCGAATATAGGGCCTGATTCTAACTTTGGAGGACGGTGTTAAACCGTCCCAAAAGTGGTGGATATACCACCTACCGTATTACGAGTTCCATAGGATATAATGGACTCGTAATACGGTAGGTGGTATATCAGCCACTTTTGGGACGGTTTAACACCGTCCTCCAAAGTTAGAATCAGGCCCATAATGTGTATAATACTTACCTCCAGAAGGAGTATTTCCTCTAAGATATTTTTGGCCTTGTGTCACTAAAATAAAGTACCTTTAGTTTTGGTAACACTGAGTATTGTCTTTTATTGTGTATAAGTACTGTGTAACTATAGCGGTATTGCAGGAGCTTTGCATTTCTCCTAGTTCAGCCTAAGCTGCTCTGCTAAAGCTACCTCTCGACAGACTGAGCTGCTAGAACACTGCCTACATTTCACTAATAAGGGATAATTGGACATGAGATAAGGTGTATAGATACCTTAGATACCCACTACAAATCAGGCCAGCCTTCTACAGCGACCGCGGCAGAAACCTTGGCGGTGTGCAACCTTGTACTCTGTCCGGTGGAAACATGGCCTCTACCGGCCTGCAGGTGGCTACCATCATCCGTGGTGGCCAGACCGCAGTGGCGGTGCCGGTGGTGCTTTGACTGTATTCAGTTGTGAATAACGCCAAGGTCATAATTTGGCAGTTTTCTCCACCAGCCTATTGGTGGTATGACTGCCACCACCAACATGGCAGTCCTAAGAATGCAAACCCATAATGAGGCCCTTAGTGTTCAACACCTTCCACAAAATGGTTTAAAGTGGAGGGGGAATAGTAACTGTAACTCCTTTATTGTCCAACACCTCCTCCAAAACGGTTTAGACTGGAGTAGAAATAGTAAATGTAACCCCTCTAATGCACATCTTCCTCAAAATAGTGTAGAGTGGAGTGGGAATAGGAAATGTAAGGATATTATTGTCCAACAGCTTTGCCAAAATGGTTTAAACTGGTGTGGCAATGGTAAGTCCAACCCCATTAGTATCTCCCAGAATGTGTCCATTCAAGTTAGCATTATTTGAATATGCATGGCTATAGTTTATATTTTTTATTATAATAAAGGTACAAGTTGATTATTAACCTTTTTAATTTTATGTACATGTATATGTTTTTATGGCATACATTTTTTTACATATAGACGCGCAGAGTGATACTGACAGGGGCAGGAGTCCTTTAACAATCGCGGGACTCTTCTCATTGGGCGGGAGGCCCTTTAATAATACAGCAGCGCGCCCGCAGCGCGGGACGCGCAGAGTGATACTGACAGGGGCAGGAGCCCTTTAACAATCGCGGGACTCTTCTCATTGGGCGGGAGGCCCTTTAACAATACAGCAGCGCGCCCGCAGCCGCGGGACGCGCAGAGTGATACTGACAGGGGCAGGAGCCCTTTAACAATCGCGGGACTCTTCTGATTGGGCGGGAGGCCATTTAACAATACAGCAGCGCGCCCGCAGCCGCGGGACGCGCAGAGTGATACTGACAGGGGCAGGAGCCCTTTAACAATCGCGGGACTCTTCTCATTGGGCGGGAGGCCCTTTAACAATACAGCAGCGCGCCCGCAGCCGCGGGACGCGCAGAGTGATACTGACAGGGGCAGGAGCCCTTTAACAATCGCGGGACTCTTCTCATTGGGCGGGAGGCCCTTTAACAATACAGCAGCGCGCCCGCAGCCGCGGGACGCGCAGAGTGATACTGACAGGGGCAGGAGCCCTTTAACAATCGCGGGACTCTTCTCATTGGGCGGGAGGCCCTTTAACAATACAGTCCCGCGCTGCGGGCAAAGCCCGGGCCAAGGGCGGGCCCGTCCTTCGCCCGTCATCGCCAGGAAGAGGCTGGGCTGGGCCACCCCTCTTTAATTTTGGTTCTTGCCCCCCAGGGCTCACTGCCTTTTGGTTTTGGTCTAGTTTAGCAGTCCAAAATCAGGGGATAAGAGCCCGAAAGTAGTCTTATTTCAAAAACAGCAGCCTAGGGTTCCCCCCGCCCTGCGAAGATCAGTAGAACTAGGATAGCGCAGCGAAGTCATTTGAAGCGGATTAACCTATCTAATTTTTCCCTCTCCCTCATTACTTAGACAGGGATCTCCGTCTCCATACAAAAATATGGGTAAGAGGAAGCACTCCAAATCAAATAACTTAAAAGATAGTACATCTATATTAAAATATATCTCACGGGCGATGGGAATGTTAGATAAACAAATTGCTACTGTTGAAGAAAAAATTATGAGGTCTAGAGACCACTCCCCTGAACCAATAGAACCCGTAGAACCGCATAACAACTCCTTACAGAGTGAACAAGGCGATAAGAGCTTAGAACCAAGGTATACTAACGGATGTATTAAAGACACCTCTAATTTAATCTACTCCTTGGACGAAATTTCCCCTGAGGCCAAACGACCAAGGAAACTGGAGGTGGGTTTGGATGATAAGAATCCTAATAAACTCCCAGTTTTAGGCACAACAACTACTCCAATTTTAAAACAATCCAAGAAACCATCCCGAAAGAAACCGTCAAATAACGTAGGACACACGACTAGATCACTCCTTATTAATCTACATGAGTTAATAAACACTCTGAAATCATCTATAGGCCTCACTCTGGATTCTATTCTGGAGCGCCTAAAGGGAGTGGAGAATAAACTTGAGGAAGGTCTAGAACTAATAAAGGTCATACAACAGAAAGATTCACACCACGTAATAAAGGATTCTAATATACCATCTCAGATCTTAGACCAGGAAAAACCAGGAAAACAACTCCCAATTCTCTTGCAAAACGGGTCAAACAATATATGCCCGAATGTAGATCCCCTGAGAAAGACATAATTGCAGCCACCAGTTTTTGACTCGAATCAAACTTCCCGGCCTTTACCCCCTGCTGCTACAGCTCATGACCCTCTCTCTGATCAATTAGATTCAAACTCTAGATTAGCTAAGAGAGTAGGCAACAGCTCATCGAGGACTATGACTACTCAACCCTACGTAAACTCAGTGAGGAACACATTTAATAGGACCAAACCCCCAAATATATTACATTGTCCAAGTGATTTATTACATCTCCCTCCAGAGGTCACACCCTACGTAGTGGTCTTGGCTAACGTCCCATCGTTAGGCAATCAGCAGATAGAATCATGGACGACTCTGAGAAATAAGGCCCTCAATTGGATAGGAGTCCGTCTGGGCTCAGGTATGGCTGGGCCCCTTTTTGACAGTATAAAAATGGTCAGGAGAGTTAAGTGGATAGGCAGCAGTAAGAAAGTGCTGGAAGGTGACTGCGTGGTCCTCTCATTTAGGTCACCAAATTTAGTGGACAAACTTATCCACGAAATAGGAGCCACACAAGCCACTCCCCAAGGAATTTCACTACTACCCTTAGGTTTTTTCTATCAAAGATCAGCAGGAAATAACCCCAAAAGCCCACAACCAGTAAGAGTAACCTTAAAAACATCAGATTTCCCTATAGGGCGCAACAGATTTCACCCCCTCACGGCCTTAGAAGACATAGATTGACTCAATAAGAATCAGACAGTCCCTCCAGATGAACTAGCCCAGACAGAACACAAACCAGGGCAGGCTTCAAACAAAGAATATACATCTTATACAATAGATCTTATAGTAAATAGGTCCCAATTCCATCCAACCCAGAGCAGTGCCCCCAGAAATATATCACAGCCATCTGGCGATGTCTTACCTCTCTGTACACCAATGGACCAATATGCCATCCCTAAACAGAAAGTGGAGTTTGCTCTACTGTTCTGGAATATTGCAGGTCTAACCAATAAGATAGATAATGAGAATTGGGTGAACTTTATAGAAGAATATTCATGTATATGTCTTCAAGAGACATGGCTATTGAGTCCTCTTCACATTAATGGTTATAAAACATTTCACATACCAGCTGTTCAGTCCAGGCACGGCAGACCAAAAGGGGGTCTATGTACATATATCTCTAACAAGTTGCGACTAAAAAACCTAGAGATGAAATTTACAACCTCATACTACCAAATGATAGAGGGTAACTTGGATCATAAGACTCACCTAGTCATCATTAACCTTTATAACAATGCAACCCCAGGAGAGTTTGCTAATATCCTAATGGAGATGGGAAACGATTTAAAAAAAATAACAAGTATCAATAATAACCGTGAGATCTTTATGATTTGGGGTGGAGACTTTAATGTCCATCCCTGTAAAGAAATCTCAGATAAGGTATGTGGTTGGGATCCCGAAGGCAGTGGCTTAAGTCTACATTTTACACATAACACCCAAGGAGACGCATTGAACTTACTGGCTCAAACCCATAATTTATCCTTTGTAAACGAATTATATTCTGCTGAATCCCAGTTTAAACCAACATACAACGGAAGGGGCGCGAATACTGTGATCGATTACGTTCTAATGTCAACCCACTTCGCTCACCACCTTGAGAATTATACTTTGCATGACATTGCAATCAGTGACCATTATCCTCAGAGTTTGAATCTCCTAATAACCCCCCCTACAGCAGATAGAGTTGACAGGGCCACCCTGATAGATGATATTGAACTAATGCCGCGTAATGGATATACTTTGAAATGGCCACAGATTGACCCCGAATCCCTGCTGAAACAGTTACTAAGTGATTGCAAGTATGCCTTTGCAGACTGTTTAAGTGAGAACCCAGACCCAGGGCGATGTTTAAGTGCCTTCACACTGATTATGCAATCTATAAAGAAAGCCCTTATAACCAGAAGTGGTAAGCCGGGAAAAAAAAGGGCCACTGGATGGTTCGATCATAACTGTTCACAAGCACATAGGAAATTGAAAAAGGCTCTAAGAGCCCCAAAAAGATCTACAACTGAGATTCGTAAGCGTAGACAAGAATATAAAGCAGCAATGAAGGGAAGGAAATTGACATTAAAAAGAACGCTATGGGAAACTCTACACACAGCCAGCCAAACGAAAGATAACATTCTTTTTTGGAAAACAATCAATTCTCCTGTGCTTGGGGATAGAAGCTCCCCCAGGATGGAAACAGAGCTTTTTCTGAAGAAGACTGGATTGCATATTTTTCTAAAATATATTCCCGGGTTAGCGACGCGAACCTTACGTTTTCTGTATATGATCAACCCCTCCAGGAAGATACACGCCTGTTAATAACCCCACAATTTAGCCTTGAGGAGGTAGAGGAAGCCATAACCTTAAGTAAATCAGGGAAAGCTCCGGGCCCCGATGGTGTTCCGATCGATATATACAAGGCCAATATCCAGTTATGGGGGCCCGTACTGACGCAGTCATTGAGAGCCATTTGCATACAAGGTCCCCTACCATCTTGGCGAGACTCTAATATAGTCCCAATATATAAAAAAGGTGACCGCCTCAATCCAGCCTGTTACAGACCAATCTCTTTGTTGGATTCAACGGCTAAATTAACAGGGAGAATTATCTTGAACAGGTTACAAACTTGGGCGGAAGAAAAGAGTGTGTTATCTCCTGTCCAATATGGATTCCGCAAAGGAATTGGGACAGTAGAACAAAGCCTGAATCTAAGTATTATTATAGGAAAGTATACAAGGATTAGAGAAGGTAACCTGCATCTGGCCTTCATCGACCTATCATCAGCATTTGATTGTGTTTTACATGACAAACTATGGGATATTTTAAGTACCATGGGGGTAGAACCAGCTATAATTCAGTTTATACGAGAAATGTATACAGGATGCAGTGCAAGAGTGAGATATGGCCTAAAGAACGAGTTACTTACCTTCGGTAACAACTTTTCTGGTGGATACATTAGCTACCTGTGGATTCCTCACCTAATGAATTCTCCCATGGCGCCAGCATTCGACGGAAATCTTCTTCCTAGTCTCTGCACGTCAACGAGGACGTCACTCTAGCCCACGCGACGCCGTCTGACGTCATACAGGCAATAAGAGGTCCTTGACGACGTGCCGACGTCAGTACCAATCATTTTTTACGTGCATGAGAACAACCAGGCAATGCAATGAAAGAGCAAGGCAACATCCCTTAACATTGTAAAATACACAACATTTGCATGAATAGCTGTAAATCTTTTATATATATATATAACTCTCTCTTTTTTGTAATTTTTTTTTTAAAAATATATATACACATCAAGTATATACACAAAGATATATACATATATATAAATATATTATATACAACATCTATTGCACCCTCGAAGACCAAGAGGAGCGCACTCAAGGATTACTTGGTAAGACCAGAAAGGCAACGGGGAGGCGGGTGGGACAGTGAGGAATCCACAGGTAGCTAATGTATCCACCAGAAAAGTCGTTACCGAAGGTAAGTAACTCGTTCTTCTGATGGATACAACTACCTGTGGATTCCTCACCTAATGAATAGAGTCCCAAAGCAGTACCACGCCTGGCGGTGGGTGCCTAAATGGTCAAACCAAGAAATCCTGCAGCACTGACCGTGCAAAATGGCCGTCCCTTCTAACCTCAGAATCCAAACAGTAATGTTTTGCAAAAGTGTGAAGGGACGACCAAGTTGCGGCCTTGCAGATGTCGACCACAGGAACACCTCTGGCCAAGGCCGAAGTGGCCGACTTAGCTCTGGTGGAATGAGCTCTAATGCCCTCAGGAGGATCCTTCTTTGCCAAAGAGTAACAGATTTTAATGCAAAGAACAACCCACCTGGATAGTGTTCTTTTGTGGACTGCCATTCCTCTCCTCTTGCCCACGTATCCAATAAACAGCTGATCCTCCAGC
Source organism: Pleurodeles waltl (assembly GCF_031143425.1). Classification (NCBI taxonomy): domain Eukaryota; kingdom Metazoa; phylum Chordata; class Amphibia; order Caudata; family Salamandridae; genus Pleurodeles; species Pleurodeles waltl. Next base: position 1,166,507,110 of record NC_090448.1, read on the forward strand.
CTGAAATCCTTTGTTCTATCAATAAAGAAGCTCAACGCCCTCTTTGGGTCCAGACGGTGCAGTCTTTCTTCCTCTTTGGAAGGATGAGGCGGAGGATAGAACGTGGACAAAGTAATTGCCTGAGCCAAATGGAAAGGTGAAACAACCTTCGGGAGGAAAGCAGCCTTGGTCCTCAACACCACCTTATCCCCATAAAAAGTTGCATAAGGAGGTTTTACTGATAAGGCCTGCAACTCACTCACTCTCCTTGCTGATGTTATAGCTATCAGGAAGACTGTTTTTAAAAACAAATACCTTAAGGGGCAAGAATGCATAGGTTCAAAAGGGGACCCCATAAGGAAAGTCAGGACCAAGGACAAATCCCATTGCGGCATAACGAATGGTTTTGGAGGATATTTATTTAGAAGACCTTTCAAGAATCTGATAACAATAGGGGATTTAAATAAGGATGGTTGGTCTGGAAGACATATGAAGGCTGACAAGGCCGATAAATAACCCTTAATGGTAGCCACTGCACAACCTTTCTGCGCTAGAGACAGAGCAAAAGACAAAACGTCCGATAGATGAGCATGTAAGGGATCAATCTGCCTCTCTCCACACCACGCAACAAATTTAGACCATCTATTAGCGTAGATAGATTTAGTGGAGTGTCGCCTGGCCGCTAATATAACATCCACTACCTCAGGCGGGAGAGAGAAGGAACTCAGGTTGCCCCGTTCAATCTCCAGGCATGTAGGTGCAAACTCTGGAGGTTGGGGTGTAAAACCTGCCCCTGCGACTGCGAGAGGAGGTCTGCCCTGAGAGGGAGACGGAGCGGAGGGCACATTGAGAGTTGGAGAAGGTCGGAGTACCATACCCTCCTTGGCCAATCCGGAGCTATTAGGATGACTAGAGCCCGGTCCTGGCGAATCTTCCTCAATACTCGAGGAATCAAGGGTATGGGAGGAAACGCGTAAAGCAACTGGCCGCACCAGGTTATTTGAAACGCGTCCCCCAACGCTCCCTGCATCGGATACTGGAGACTGCAGAATAACGGACAATGCGCGTTCTCTCGAGTGGCAAACAGATCTACCCGAGGAAACCCCCACCTCTGGAAGATTAAACGGACTTGATCTGGATGGAGACGCCACTCGTGGTCTGCCGAGAATTGGCGACTGAGACTGTCCGCACGCACGTTTAAGACTCCGGCCAGATGGTTTGCTATCAAGCAAATCTGATGGTCCTTTGTCCAGGACCATAGTCGAAGAGCTTCTCTGCAGAGAAGGTACGACCCTACTCCTCCCTGCTTGTTTATGTACCACATCGTGGTAGTATTGTCCGTTAGAACCTGTACCGACTGACCACGAAGGGAAGGGAGGAAGGCCTTGAGAGCCAGACGTACAGCCCGTAACTCTAACAGATTGATGTGAAACATCTGTTCCTCTGGAGACCAAAGGCCTTTGATCTCCAGATCCCCCAGATGAGCTCCCCACCCTAGAGTGGAAGCATCCCTTATGACTGTGGCCACTGGTGGCGACTGCTCGAACGGCTTTCCTTGTGAAAGATTGTTGCTTGCAATCCACCACTTCAAATCCACAGCAGCATCTCTGGAGATCTTGACAGTACTCTCTAGATCCCCTTTGTGTTGAGACCACTGCCTTCGGAGGCACCACTGAAGAGCCCTCATGTGCCAGCGAGCATGCGTGACCAACAGAATGCAGGAGGCAAACAGACCGAGCAGACGAAGGACCTTGAGGACTGGAACTACCGCTCCATTTTGAAACATTGGAACCAAATCCTGAATATCTTGAATCCGCTGAGGCGGAGGAAAGGCCCGACCCAATGTTGTATCCAGTACTGCCCCTATGAACAGGAGGCGCTGAGAGGGCTCTAGGTGAGATTTGGGCTCGTTCATCCGAAAAACCCAGGTCGAACAACAACTGGGTTGTTGACTGCAGATGATGCGACACAAGCTCCGGGGACTTGGCTTTGATCAACCAGTCGTCCAAGTAAGGGAATACTGCTATCCCCTTCCTTCTGAGTTCTGCCGCAACCACCGACATCACCTTCGTGAAGACTCGAGGTGCTGAAGTAAGACCAAACGGAAGGACCGCAAACTGATAGTGCTGCGATCCCACCACAAACCGGAGATACTTCCTGTGTGACTTGAGTATCGGGATATGAAAGTAAGCATCCTGCAAGTCGACAGACACCATCCAGTCTTCCTTGTTCAACGCCAAAAGCACCTGTGCTAGGGTCAGCATCTTGAACTTTTCCTGCTTGAGGAACCAATTCAAGATCCTCAGGTCCAGGATTGGTCTCAAACGACCATCCTTCTTGGGAATCACGAAATACCTTGAGTAACATCCTCGACCCCTTTCCTGCTCTGGGACCAACTCCACCGCGCCCTTTGAAAGGAGGGCTTGTACCTCCTGTTTTAGCAACAGGAGGTGTTCTTCTGAACAATAAGAAGGGCGGGGCGGGATGAGGGGCGGGAACTCCCGAAAGGGAAGGGTGTAGCCTTTTCCCACAATACTGAGAACCCAGGTGTCCGTTGTAACAGTCTTCCATTTGGTGAGAAAATGCCGTAATCTTCCCCCTACAGGAGAGGAGTGAGTGGGAAATGGTGGAAGCCTAAGGCTGCTTCCCCTGCTGCACCCCGCCAGAGGATGAGGAAGAGGCAGAGTGCTGCTGAGAGGCTCCTCTGGTGCGGACCCTCCCTCTCCCTCTAAAAGATCTATAGGGATGGGAAGAGGCAGGTTGCTGATATCTTCCCCGAAAGGAAGAGGAGGAAGAGCCACGCCCAAATCCACGAAACCTCCTGAAAAATCTGGAAGAGGCCGTGGAAGAAGGAGCTTGGAGCCCTAACGACTTAGCCGTGGCCCTGCTCTCCTTAAAACGTTCCAAGGCCAAATCAGCCTTGGCTCCAAACAGTTTGTCCCCATCAAACGGGAGATCCAACAATGTGGACTGTACATCCGCGGAAAAGCCCGAGTTACGGAGCCAGGCCTGCCTCCTTGCCACCACAGTTGTGCCCATTGCTCTGGCCACCGAGTCGGTCGTATCCAGTCCAGTCTGGATAATCTGGGTCGCAGCAGCCTGGGCATTTGAAACAACGTCCAAAAGACCCTGGGGAAGCTCTGTAAATGATGAGGAAATGTCATCCATCAGAGCATGAATATACCTCCCCAGGATACAGGTTGCGTTGGTGGCCTTCAACGCCAGACTGCAGGACAAAAAAATCTTCTTGGACTGCGCCTCCAGTTTCTTTGAATCTCTGTCCCCAGGCACCGTCGGGAAAGAACCAGGCGCTGACTTGGATGAACAGGAGGCCTGCACCACCAAGCTCTCCGGCGTAGGGTGCCTAGACAGAAAACCAGGGTCAGTTGGAGCCGCCCGATACCTCCTGGCCACGGCCCTGTGAACTGCTGGGGAAGATGCCGGCCTCTTCCACACCTCTAACACCGGATCCAGCAGAGTGTCATTAAATGGCAAAAGAGGCTCTGCCGCAGCTGAGGCCGGATGTAACACCTCTGTTAGAAGGTTTTGTTTTGCCTCCACCACCGGCAAAGGCAGGTCCAAAAAACTAGCTGCCTTCCGTACCACTGCGTGAAAGGAAGCAGCCTCCTCAGTATATTCTCCCGGGGACGAAAGATCCCACTCAGGGGAAGTGTCCAGCCCACTGGCCGACTCCAGACCACGCAGCCCATCACCCGAGTCCTCTAGCTCTCCTTCTTCCAGGGCTCGTTGGTACTCCTGCTCTTCTAATACACGGAGAGCACGTCTCCTCGAATGAAGCCGTTGCTCAATACGCAGAGTCGACAATGCCTCCGCCGAAGTCGAAGATCGGCGCCGATCTTCAGAAGCCACCGACGCCGCGTCCGGCGCCACAGGTAACTTCGGCGCCGACGAAAGAGCAGTCGAAGCAGATGGACCCACCGGAGTCACAGGCCGAAATACCGACGTCGACGGGATTCCCTCTGAAGCCACCGGAGCGGCCGCCGGCGCCGACACCGGCGCCGAGCCCACGTTCCCAAAAGGGAGAAAGGGCATAAAGGGTGCCGGCCGAAGAGGCGCAGGATCACCCAATGAAAAGGCCAAAGGCCCAGCCGGAGCACCCCCTGGAGCCATCTGTTGGAAGATGGCATACATCGCATTCAAGAATGCGGAACTATCGGCTCCAGGGGTGGGAAAAGCCGGATACTGGGGTGCCTGTCTCGGAGGCGACCCCGACGCCGGCCTCGACGTCTGCGACGCGGGAGATAACACCTGAGGCTCCAATACCTCAATCACCGATGCCTGTCCAGGTGAAGTCGGAGACGCCGGAGAGGGCAATGGCGTCGAAGGATGAGGCGTAACCGTGGGACTGATCTCCCATGTCCTTCGGCGCCGATCCGAAGACCTGGAACGAGTCTCCTTGCTTGAATGACGCCGAGATTCTCTACGGCGCCGGGAGTCTCGATGACGCCGATGTCTTGGCGAAGAAGACTTCTTGTGATGCTTCTCTTTTTTCGATTTCGCCATAAACAGCTTCGCCTCACGTTCCTTGAGGGCCTTTGGATTAATGTGCTGGCATGAATCACAAGTCGAGACGTCGTGGTCGGAGCTCAAACACCAAAGGCAGTCGGAATGAGGATCCGTCACTGACATCTTGCCTCCACACTCACGACAAGGCTTGAATCCAGACTTTCTCTGCGACATTATTACCACAGCGAAAGACTACGTAGCAAAAATACACTGTAACCACAAAAGTAACAGTTGCTCCCTCGAAGATAACCGTTTCGAATGCACGGAAAAAAGGGAACTGACGTCGGCACGTCGTCGAGGACCTCTTATTGCCTGTATGACGTCAGACGGCGTCGCGTGGGCTAGAGTGACGTCCTCGTCGACGTGCAGAGACTAGGAAGAAGATTTCCGTCGAATGCTGGTGCCATGGGAGAATTCATTAGGTGAGGAATCCACAGGTAGTTGTATCCATCAGAAGGGGGAAAGTACTCGCCCTTTCGGCATACATAGAGGCGTGCGCCAAGGTTGCGTTCTTGCCCCGTTTTTGTTTTCAATGTATATAAATAATTTAGAAAACGTATTGGCTAGTAACTGTAAAGACCTACCCCAAATAGGCAAACGTGCTGTTCCGGTTTTACTCTACGCAGATGATGCAGTTTTAATGGCCAGGACCCCGTTAGCCCTACAAAAACTCCTAACTACCTGTATCACATTCATGTCACAACTGGGTCTCACTGTCAATCGCTCAAAAACGTTCATTATGAACTGTGGCGGGAAACGCGGCAAGTCCTATAATATTACTACCGCAGATGGGAGAGTAGAAATTGCGCAAACCTTTTCTTACCTGGGCATAATGTTTGACAAACAGGGTTCGTGGGCTAACTGCAGGAAGATGAAAAAAGCTCAGCTTATTAAAACAACGGTGGCTTTAAGGCTTTTCTCCAAAAGGATAGGGGGCATCACCCCGCCAAATATGATAAAAATTTATAAAGCCAAGTGCACCCCAGCTGCCATGTATGGGTCTGGAATTTGGGGATACACCAATTGTAATCTGGTGCAGATGGCTGAAAACGATTTTATGAGACATCTATTGATGGTACCAAAAGGTACATCATCATACATTATCCACTCAGAACTGGGGCTCCCCTTTATTACTGACTTGATAAAGATCCAACCCTTATTGCTATGGCACAAAGTTTGGACCTCGGAACATACTGAACTAAATAAGGCCATTCTGACTGACTGTATGGAGTCCATATACGCAGCAAGGGTGCCCTGGCTACGATACATTATGACCTTCTTTGATAACATGGGCAATAAAGCCTATTACACAAACCCAGCCTCGCTGGGGGAAATCTCTAGGAAGGACTTGACTGCTTTGGCATTAAAACATCTAGAAGATCTACGATGGGAAGTCGAATCAAAAAAGCCTACCGTCATTTATAATCAAATAATTTTGTCAACAGAGGCCATTCAGCCTTATTTGACGAATGTGATAATCCCCCGCCATCGTTTTGTTCTCACCAGATTGAGGCTAGACATATTCCATCGTCTAGTGACCTTTCCAACTATGAATGACTGGAGTACCACCCTGAAGCCTTGTCCATGCGATGCAATGGCACTCCAAACCACAATTCACGTGGTTTTATTTAGTAAATTCTATGCCAAGCAAAGAAAGCGCTTAGTAGCCCCTCTTCTAAGGTTAATCAATCTCCCCCAGTGTCGCACCGCGTATGCCAGCCTCCAGGTGCTATCCTCAATTGAGATGTGCGGAATCCTGGCCAATTTTCTATGCTCTGTATTAAACACAAGAAAGCGCATGGGGGCAGCAATGTAATTTTATCTAGTCCACCCAATGGTTAGTTTTTAGGCCATTTTCCTTAAAGAATTTTAAACATTTCTCATTTATGGATCTTTTTATTATTGTAAATTATTAAATATTTTTAGCTTATTTATTGTATTTATTGTATATTGAAATGTAGAATATTTGATACTTTTATGACTTGTGGAAAGTCGAATAAAGTTTTTGTACTACTACTACTATATAGTACAAACATTTCACTTGTTTAATACAAAAAATAATGTGAATTATATATAGACAGTGTTGTGCAGTTAAACATTATTAAAATGTTTTTATTTGTTAACGTTTTTTACAATGACAAAGCTGTTACACATACATTTTTAGAAATAATTTTTTATAATTTTTAAACATGTTTTAAACAATACTATTGTTGTAGTAATATTTTTTATTTCAATGTTTACATAAGTGGTGCATGTATTTTATAAAATATTTGAACATGTTTAACATTTTTAATATAGTCTAGCATTTTCAATACAATTCATACATGTTTTTATATTTAATCCCCATTGGTTTCTAGAATAATGTTTTATTTTATTTCACTTAGTAGTCACTTTTTCCCTGCTAACTTCATTTTTCTAGTTTATTTGTCTAGATTTTGGCTCATTTTCCAGGAAGAAAGTTGTGGTAAGGTGCTACCATTTTTCAGAGCAGAATGTTTTTTTTTCGGTTTTGAGGGCAAGCAAGATATAGGGAGTAGTAGTAATTAGTAGCTAAAGTGATGTTTTGTGTTTTTGTTAAGTTTATTAGTAGTTTCCGTGTTTTATTTGCTACTTTCATTAGTTATAGGTTGTATATGTTGAGATATCATTCTCATCTATTGTATATTTGTTATATGATGTGCATTGTTTACCTTAATTAATATGTAATTTTGATGTCTGAATGTACTGTTCCTTGTGGGTGGGTACTTTGTCTTCTTTTTACACATTTACGGATCAGAAATTGTTTTATGGACATTTGGTTTTTCCCTTTCGTTGTTGAAGAAAATATTTTTGGTGTCTAGGAAACCAATATTTTTATTTTTGATTTCCTTTTATTTTTAGGTTTTCCTAGAGTGTTTTTTTCTTTTTATAACTTTCAAGGTTTTAATGCTTCAGTTTATTACTAGAAGGCATCTGTAATTTCTGCATTCTTTGAGGGAGTTTATCTACATTTACTTTCTCATTTTTTGGTGGATTATATTTTTAAATACACTGCTATGAAGAAAGATCTGCAGCTACTGAAGTGCAAGTATTTTGAAGTCATTTATTGTTGGGTAGGAAATGACATTTATTTAAGAAATTGTAATTGATGCTTTCTGTGTAATTGGTGATTGTTGCATATTAATTTATATTTTATATGGTTTATTTATTTGGATTTATGCAATTTTGTTGGTAATATGCATTGTGGTACTTGGTATTTTTTTATTTTTTTTATTTGTTAATATACACATTTATTTTACTCATCAGTTTAATTTGTTATTTCTGTTTTATTTTTAATACTGATGTGTAAAACATAATTTGTTTATTAATTAGTTAAAAGTTATTGTTTTGGTCTTGGCTTGGATTTTTATGTTGGTATTTTGGGTGTTGTGTAGTTAAGTTCATTGTTTACAACAGAGTACTGCCTATTGATTCTAGCTAACTTAGTCCTTTGATGTTGACAAAACGTTTACTTTACATTGTAGCACGTTATATATTCTACTGGTTTGTTTGGTTAGTTTTAATTTGGGCTACTGATTGTTCCATTCATAGTTCTTGGTAGCTTTGTTTGTTCTTTTTGCAGGGTTTCAATTAATTTGTGTAGTGTAGGTTGGGTTCTGCCTAGTGTGGATTTGAAGGCATTATGTCATCCTTCCACTGTGTTGTTAGTTTTGGCTTCCTGTGCCATTGTGCTGTCGAAGACATTTTACCATGGTATTTAGAATTTGGGTTGGCATCAGCATCCTCACGGATGCAGTCTGCCAATCAAAGTGTCTTCAAAATAGTCCTTTAGTGTACTTAGTTTGTGTTGGTTTTGTTGGTCGAAAGTACTTTCTGTCAGTAAATTGTGTTGGTTAGCTACGTCTGTGACAGAGACATACGCTATAATTATTTTAATTTCATATACAAATTGGTTGTTTGTTGTTTACTCTAGAGTGTTGGAGGTATCTCCAAATACTTTGATTAAAGTGATGTCTACAGCCTTGTATGGCGGCTAAAAGTTTAGAACAGATTGAATCATGGCTTGTTTGAAACCTGTCATTATTTAATGTGGGGTGTAGTTTGTTTTATTTTTTATTTAGGGTTAAGAGTTGAAACCTTGTTTATTAGGTAGTAGGGCATATAGAAATGGTACCTTAGTATTTTGGTGCTAATCATTGATGGTGTAAATTTGGGTGAAAAGTTTGGGATACATTTTGAATGTACCATCCATCATCCATGTGTGACACTGGGTTAATTTTAGTGAATTATCTGTGGTAGAAAATATTATGATACACTATTTGTTGTTTAGGTTATCATAAAAAAGGAAGAGTTCCTCATTGTGTGTGATAGTTCAGTATTCAGGAATTTGGATGTCTTGCTATGTTCTAGGGGTAGGAAAGAGGTGTCAGTGGTGGCTTTTTAATTCATGCTACTAACCATTTTAAGGTGGGTAAAAGTGGTAGCTGGCCTCTTGTGTGCTCAAGGACTTTAGGTAGTACATCTTTTATATTTTAGTTGGGGGCTCTTGAGCACTGGTACTTGCTTCTTTTATATCTTGTAGTACATACCTTACTTTGATTTCTGTGACATTTGGAGGATGGTTGTGTTCCGTTACATTAGTAACATCATCATCTTTTGTTGTGGCCCATACTATGCATTAGTGTAATGTTTACTACATTTGCAGTTCACTGTTTCTGTGCTTGTAATTTCTTCACTGCAAGTGCAGCCCATGTGAGAGAGCGGTTGTTTCCCTTTCTCTGAGGTGATGTATCTTGCTCTTTGTCTCATTTTGTTTGAAAATAGTGTAATATAAATGGTTATATGTGTAAAAAAATAAATAGGTTTATCATTAACATGTAAAAGTATCTCTTTTGTTTGCTTATTTATACTTACATGTCTACCTATGCTGGAAATTGCTATTTATATTTTATGTTTTTCTGTTGGGGTTTCTGTAATGTGATTCAGGTGCGTCCTTTTCTGTTGGAGAAAATTTAGTTTTATTTTACAGACTTGTTGGCTGGCAGCTAATTGACAGAGGTAGTCGGTTTCATTTTAAAGTGTTTTCTGGTGAGTTTTTGTTTAGTAAAGTTTTAAAATTTACATTTTGCTAGTCTTTGTTTGGGTGTATAAGTTATGTTGTTTGTGTGCAGTTTGGTATTTTCTCGACATGCAGTAACTGGTTATGTGGTATCTATATTAAGGGACATAAAAGTAGTACAGTGTTTAGTAGTGAGATAATGTTTTATTTTACTACTAGCAATAACTGGTCTATAAGTTATTATTATTTTATATTTTACTTACTTTTAAAGGTAGTTGTGTATTGTTTTCCTCATCTCATAGTCAATTTTCTTTGAAACATTTGGCAGAGGCTCATATTCTTGCAGCTTTTGCAGATGATAGATGTTGGCATAGTAATTAGTTATATATTGTGTGCCTTTTATATTGTTAGCTAAATTGGATGCCTAATATTATTGGTTAATTTTGTTTGTACTGTGCTTTTGTTGGTTAGTGTTCTTATAGGTTGATTTTTTCCAGTTATTGCCTTATATGGTAAACTCTAATTAGTGTTTATTTTATAAAGTTCTTAAATTATACAGTAGTTAGTATATTTGTTTTACTGTCGATATATTGTTTATTTTTAAAAATAAAAATACATTAATTTTTTGTTTAAATGTTATTAAATGTTAGAAATATATTTCTGTATTTATTTAAAATTTGTTTTTATTTTTGGGTAAATATGTTTATTTTTATAATGTTTAATTGTTATAATGTTGTTAGTATACTGATCGACATTTATATGCCTATTCTTAAATTTGTATGTAAAATATTGCTATATGTATGCTTTTGCTTTAAAAGCATTGATGTTTAACAATATTTATATAGTCGCCATTTAATGTTCCAATGTTTTTATGCTTTTATATCTTTATTTAATGATGGCAATATTTTTGTTTCCGGTAATTGCGTTATCAATATAAGTAAAAATAGATATTTCTGACGGTGTTGCTTTGGTTACCGATATTTATGTGTTTGTTAGTTAAGTATAGGAAAATTATATTTTTGTAAACATTATTTGTTTTCAGACATTTTTGGGGAATCAATATTGTATAAATGAATATTATGCGAGAGATTCAGCTCAGTGAACCAATGGAATTAGTACAGACCTCTGTTTAACCCCATGATCACAGGTCTGGATTTCAGAATGTCCATGCAGTTTTTTGTCCTCACAAGATTGATATTATAAATACCACTGGATAACTCCAAACATCTGTTAATCCGTGTCAAGATGAATAAGTTACTTACCTTCGGTAACGCTTTTTCTGGTGGATACAGTAACTACCTGTGGATTCCTCACCTAAAGAATTCTCCCCTCGCGCCAGCCCTCGACGGAAATTTCTTCTAGCTCTGCACGTCGACGATGACGTCACATTTTTTTTTTTTTTTAAAGGTGAGTCCCCAAGGGGGTTGACCCTTGTCCTCAGGGCCAACCCTCATCTAAAGTTCTTTTATACTTTTTTGGAAATGTGTGTTTTCTCCAGTAGGCAGTGCACAATTACCCCCCCAAGGGAAAACATACATTCTCAAAGAAAAAAGGCCCAATAGGAGAGCAGCCCGCATATCATGGAAAACCATCTCCTAGACAATTTCACTATTTTTTTGTCTTTTTTTCATTTTCCATATGGGTGCAATTGTGGACCCCTAGGGAAAAAAAACAGTTTACTTTTTTAAAAAAAATGTTTTCCCCCAGGGTGGTCGGCCTGTAGACTTTGAGGGCTGACTCTTCCCCCCCCCCCATAAACACTGGTCCGTTATGGACTAGTGATTTTCCTGGCTGTGGATTGCAGCTCAACAGCAATTCACAGCTAGGAAACAGTTTTCGGAAGGCCTCATTGGCAAGTGGAGACTCTCCCCTTTCCACCGAGGCCTTCCACAAACGTGGGGAGGCCGTTTTGACAAGTTTCACTACCAGAGCAGGAGACAGCACTTACCCGTTTCTGGTAACTACTCTGGTGGGGAATCTGTGATATCATCATACTTTTTGACGCTCTGTGTCACAGACAAGCAAGAAGGGGCACAAGGGGCTGACTCTGAAGCAGTTATGTACCCTGTCCGGACCTTTATTAAAAAAAAGGAATCCTTGGTGCAAGCAACTGACCTGTGTCGACCAATGGCTGGCAGCCACAGTGGTGAGGATTAGTGTTATATTGCCTTACCAGCTAAGCACTCTTCCACTACATAAATTAAACCCCTATATGCTAATGTCATCCGGGGGCACTAGTTATGAAACAACAGTGAACTGTTGTGAATGAATATAATACATTGAGCCAGTGGAAGGGACCTTAAGTGATCACAACATTACTGAGCCCAGATTGGAAAGTTTCCTTCCAGAACAGCAACACCAACAACAATGGAAATAAACAAACATGATTTTGTTTGACTGTGTGTTTCAGAAATATAAACAGTGAACTGCATGAGTGGGCACTGGGACACCCACCTGTGGGCCTAGAGAGATTGTGTCACCGGGACCTGTGGTTATCTCTCGCCGGGGGGCCCAGTGACCAACATGCCCCTCCTGGCCAAGCACGGCCAAAGGCTGTGAACAGCGTGGGGCTAGCAGCCTGTGGTAGGTTGAACACAGGGCCTGGTTGCAGGCTTGGCCATCCAGGAAACACCCCACCATGCACCAGTCCATGAGGGCGGAAGTTGGCTTTACATATGATAACAAAATATTACTTTATGTTTAAAAAAAACCTAGAAATTCACTGAACAAGCCACACATTAAAGTAACAGTATAGTTAGATGAGAATTTCAACAACATAAAGTTCAAAACCACTGAAATATACCAGTCATACTTGCCTCTGGTAACTGTAACTCATGCCCTAAAGTAACTATAACTCACACCCTTCCCCATTCACAGCTAATTATCCACTCATGATATATTCTATGACATCATAGATAATATCACTGCAACATTTACAATTTAATTATTGATAAGAAAACTGTGCATGCAAAAGATTGCGCCTGAATGAAGGCTACTTAGATTGATATATGCTAAGGATGCCTCTGTGAAATAGCCATTAATGAGGATGCAAAGGATTTTGCTCTATTGAAGATAGTTTGACATAAGGTATGCTTAGAATGATGCTATGATAGAGAAAGGCCATGATAAGTTATGAAAAAGATTGAGCCTCAGTGAAAAAACCTGGAATGAGGTATTGAAAGAATGGTGCATAATTGAAGATAACCTACAGTGGGGAATACAAAGAATAGTGCATCATTGAAGATAACCTAGATGAGGTTATGCAAAGGATGATAATTTAATGAAGAGAGCCTGTTTACACTGGTTTTGGCAGACAGAACTGCCTTTGGGCATATAGTAAGCACTGACAGTATAATGATGCATTTTCATCTATTATAACAATTAGTGTGTCAGACCTCAAAGGAAGTGGCTACTTCAGATTGTTAAGGAAGCGAATCCTTCATCTTTTCTGAGTTTGAAGAGAGAGATTTGTAATAAGTGCTCTCTGCAGTAAAAAAAGCTCCACTGACTAGCTTGCAGAGGGATGGAGCAGACTTTAACAGCATGAAGGTGACTTGTCTCAACCCTGTCAGTGATCTTTACCTAGATGAATGATTCCAACACTAGCTGATACCCCATTTTCATAGCCCCATCCTGGAGCATCACCCATCTTAAAGTGATTCCACCAGTCACCAAAGTAACAAGAATAGTCTCCTGTCTATGACCACTTTTATCGCTCTGATATTCGTTAGTCCTCTCTTCTGGAGGCAGTGCTGAACTGTCTCTACACAGGATGCACATGTGGCTATTGCGAAAAGGGTCCAAGAAGAGGAACAGCACCATAGCTAGCTGTTCATGCTCAATTTTCTTGTTTTTCTGAATTGATTCAGTTTGTGTTTTGTCCTCTTTGCGGCACTGACTCCACCAGTGGTTGTGTAGCTGACGATTTGCTTCGAACCACATTAGGGATGCAAGAATCCTTCTTTTCTGTTTCTCAGTAATCATCCTTGAAGCAAACTATGGGACACTACTGAAATATCTTAGGTGTCTGACGAGCCTTCCAAGTTTTGCCTTTGATGTGAGTAGAACAGAACAGAACCTACCGGATACCCTCAACACTGTTCACGGGATTCACTATTGCCTCTGTTGCTTTGAACAGCTATTTAAAAGAAATCTAAGGAATGGCCTTTCATGGCATGTTATGTTGTGTGGACTAAACACTGAAGACACTTAGATGACTGTGTTACTACAAATTGTTAAGTCCTTGATTAATGGGGCTTAGTTGACTGAACATCAAACCTGAAAAGACTTTTGTGATGACTGTTGGGATGGAGAAAAGGGAGTCTGGATCCCCAGATGGTTGTTTTGTGTGACCCTTATTAATTGGATCCAACTAATTGTTGAATCAGAGATGAACAAATAAGGGGTCTTGATTAACTGTAAAGTTAATGTGAAACCTGCAAAGTTAATGTAAGGAGCCTGGGCACAGTTGTTGTATTGTATGTTGCTTCCCTATGAATTGTGCTGGATTCCTCTGCCTCGACCTGAGATAAAACATCTGCTTACATTGCCTCGTCTGGGCTATGTGAAAACCCCACATGCTGAAGATCCACTTTTGCATGTTTAAAGCATGTGTAAAAATACGGGTTTCTGATGGATCCACCTACCTGTGAATTCCTCACCTAAAGAATTCTCCCCTCGCGCCAGCCCTCGACGGAAATTTCTTCTAGCTCTGCACGTCGACGATGACGTCACAATCGCCTGACTCCACGCGACGCCACATGACGTCATCCAGGCAATAAGAAGCCCTCGTCGACGTGCAGACGTCAGTTATCACCATGTGTTACGTGCCATAGAGGCAAACAGGTTAAACCTAAAGAGTACACATTCATCCAGAATGAATGAAAATAGAACATTTATTATAAAACTCATTATAAATAACAGTTATGAATGCTCAATTCGAGAGAGAAATATATATATGTATGTATAATCCAAGTCCAAAATGTCCTCTTCAACTATGTTAATTTGCAGAGGAAAAGTATATACAGTCATCACAACTATATACATGAAACAGCTATATACATATATATACAAGATCAAGGATGCACACCCAAAGAGATCTTGGCTTGACCTGTCAGGCAACGGGGAGGCGGGTGGGACCGTGAGGAATCCACAGGTAGTTACTGTATCCACCAGAAAAAGCGTTATCAAAGGTAAGTAACTTATTCTTCTGATGGATACACCTACCTGTGGATTCCTCACCTAAAGAATAGAGTCCCCAAGCAGTATAACCTCCAGTGATGGGTGCCCGAATGGTCAAACCAAGAAATCTTGCAGCACCAAGCGAGCAAAATGGCCATCCCTCCTAACCTCAGAGTCCAAACAGTAATGTTTGGCAAAAGTATGGAGGGATGCCCAGGTCGCTGCCCTGCAGATGTCAGCCACAGGAACACCTCTAGCCAAAGCCGATGAAGTTGCTTTGGCTCTGGTGGAATGGTCACAAAGCCCCACAGGTGGCTCTCTCTTCGCCAAAGAATAGCAGATCTTAATACATAGAATGACCCACCTGGATAGCGTTCTCTTGTGGACCGCTCTACCTTTCCTCTTCCCCACGTATCCAACGAAGAGCTGTTCATCGTGTCTGAACTCTTTCGTCCTGGCGACGTAGAAGCTCAGTGCTCTTCGCGGATCCAGCCGGTGGAGCCTCTCTTCCTCCTTGGATGGGTGAGGTGGAGGGTAAAAGGAAGAGAGAGTAATTGACTGCCCCAGGTGAAAGGGTGTAACAACCTTCGGTAGGAAAGCCGCCTTGGTCCTCAACACCACTTTGTCCTTAAAGAAAGAAAGGTATGGGGTTTCCACAGTGAGAGCCTAAAGCTCGCTAACCCTTCTGGCAGATGTTATGGCCACCAGGAAAACAGTTTTGAATACTAGGAACCGTAAAGAACAAGAGTGCATAGGTTCAAACGGGGCCCCCCATAAGAAAAGTTAAGACTAAGTTAAGGTCCCACTGAGGCATAATGAATGGTGTGGGTGAATACTTATTAGTGAGTCCCGTTAGAAACTTTAAAACAATTGGTGATTTAAAGAAGGATGGTTGATCAGGAAGGCACAGAAAAGCAGATAGTGCAGACAGATAACCTTTAACAGTAGCAATCGCACAACCTCTCTGTGCCAGATGGAGTGCAAATGACAAAATGTCAGATAACCAGCTTTTAAGGGATCTAAACTATTCTCTCCACACCAGCTTGTAAATTTAGCCCAACGATTAGCATAGATTGACTTGGTGGAGTGTCGCCTGGCTGATAAAATAACTTCCACCACATCTGGAGGGAGAGAAAAGGAACTCAGATTGCCCCGTTCAATCTCCAGGCATGAAGATGTAGGCTCTGGAGGTGGGGGTGTAGAATCTGCCTCTGCGACTGCGAGAGGAGGTCCACCCTGCAAGGGAGACGGAGCGGAGAGCACTGAGAGAGTTGGAGTAGGTCCGAATACCGCACCCTTCTCGGCCAATCCAGAGCTATTAAGATGACTTGAGCTCGGTCTTGGCGGATCTTCCTGAGAACTCGAGGAATCAAGGGTATGGGGGGAAACGCGTAAAGCAACTGACCCTTCCAGGACATCTGAAACGCGTCCCCCAAAGCTCCTTGCACCAGATACTGGAGGCTGCAAAATAGCGGACACTGCGCATTCTCTTGAGTTGCAAACAGATCTATATGTGGATATCCCCACATCCGGAAGATACCCAGAACTAGATCTGGATGAAGACGCCACTCGTGATCGACCGAGCTGCGTCGACTGAGAATGTCTGCACGCACGTTCAGGACTCCGGCCAAATGATGTGCAATCAAGCAGATCTTGTGTTCCTGAAGCCAGGACCAGAGACGAAGAGCTTCTCTGCAGAGAAGATACGACCCCACTCCTCCCTGTTTGTTTATATACCACAACGCAGTCGTGTTGTCCGTCAGAACTTGGATTGACTGACCGCGAATGGAAGGGAGGAGGGCCTTGAGAGCCAGACGTACTGCCCGCAACTCTAACAGATTGATGTGTAACCTCTGTTCCCCTGAAGACCAAAGGCCCTTGATCTCCAGGTCCCCCAGATGAGCTCCCCACCCTAGAGTGGAAGCATCCGTTACCACCGTGGCCACTGGAGGTGGCAGCGAGAACGGCCTTCCTTGAGACAGGTTGTCAACCGCTGCCCACCATCGAAGATCCACTGCAGTGTCTCTGGAGATCTTTATCAAATCCTCGAGATCCCCTTTGTGCTGAAACCACTGCCTGTGGACGCACCAGCTTCTGAGCTCTGCTGCTACCACCGCCATCTCCTTTGTGAAGACTCGAGGTGCTGAAGTAAGACCAAAAGGGAGGACCGCAAACTGATAATGCTGCGATCCCACCACATACCGGAGATACTTCCTGTGCGATTTGAGGATCGGAATATGAAAATACGCGTCCTGCAAATCGACCGACACCATCCAGTCTCCTTCGTTCAACGCCAAAAGAACCTGTGAGAGGGTCAGCATTTTGAATTTTTCCTGCTTGAGGAACCAATTCAAAATCCTCAAGTCCAAAATCGGTCTCACCCGACCATCCTTTTTGGGAATCAGGAAGTATCTTGAATAACAACCCTGACCCCTCTCTTGCTCAGGAACCAACTCTAGCACACCTTTTTCCAATAGGGATAATACCTCCTGCTGTAATAGGAGAAGATGGTCTTCCGAACAGAAGGATGGGCGGGGAGGGAAGGTAGGAGGGAATTCCCGAAAGGGAAGAGCGCACCCCTTCTTCACAATGTCGATGACCCAGGAGTCCGATGTTATAATCTCCCACATTGGAAGAAAATGGGCAAGTCTCCCCCCTACCTGAGACAAGTGGACAGGGAGTGGAGGAGGACTACGGCTGCTTTCCTTGCTGCACCCCTCCCGAGGAAGAGGAAGAGGCAGAGTGCTGCAAGGTGGCTCCTCTCGTACGGACTCTGCCCCTGCCCCTGAAGGATCTGTATGGCAGGGTAGAAGCAGATTGTTGTGGTCCTTGCAATCTTCCATGAAAGGAACCACGTCCAAATCCTTTAAACCTCCGAAAACCTCTAAAGGAGGATGAGGCTGTCTACTGGAGTCCCAAAGATCTTGCAGTCGCTCTGCTTTCCTTAAAACGTTCCAGGGCAGAGTCAGCCTTTGTGCCGTAGAGCCTCTCCACATCAAAAGGAAGATCAAGAAGTGTGGCCTGCACGTCCGACGAGAAGCCAGATGACCGTAGCCAAGACTGCCGTCTAGAAACTATGGTCGTGCCCATAGCCCTAGCCACCGAGTCCGAAGTATCCAATCCCGACTGGATCACCTGAGTCGCAGCAGCCTGAGCATCCGCCAACAGATGCAACATCTCCTGAGACAAAGTAGGGTGGCCCTTCGCCTCTTCCATAAGGGCATGGATGTAACGCCCCAGTATGCAAGTTGCATTGGAAGATTTTAAGGCCATACTGCAAGATGAAAAGATCTTTTTTGCAGTATGGTCCATCTTTTTTGACTCCCTGTCCGCAGGTGTCCCAGGAAACGAGCCAGGAGAGGATCTGGACGAACAAGAGGCTTGCACCACTAGACTCTCCGGAGTTGGCTGTCTAGAGAGAAACACCGGATCACCAGGCGCCGCCCTATAGCGACGAGCCACCGTCCTGTTGACCGCAGCGGTGGACACAGGTTTCAACCAGATGTCCTTAATGGGGTCCAGCAGAGCCTCATTGAAGGGCAAAAGAGGCTCAGCAGAAGCAGAAGCCGGGTGTAAAACCTCTGTCAATAAATTTCTTTTGACCTCTGCAGTAGGAAGGCGAAGGTCCAAAAAGTCTGCAGCCTTCCGAATGACTGCGTGGAATGAAACAGCTTCCTCCGTGATCTCTCCAGGGTAAGCTAGATCCCATTCCGGGATAGTGTCCAAGCCACTGGCTGTATCCAGTCCCTGGAAGTCACCAGAGGGCTCCAAAACTTCACCTTCCTCCAGGTGTTGTCTTGCGTACTCTTCTTCCTCCAAAAGTCGAAGAGCCAGACGTCTTGATTTAAGCCTTGACTCCAAGCCTGGAGTCGATAAGGCGTCGGCCGACGCCGAAGATCTTCGTTGGCGCCGAACCTCGGATCCGTCTGAAACCGGAAGCTCCAACTCCATAGGATTCTTAGACGTCGATCTGATCCGAGGCGAATCCAATGGCGCCGTAGCAGGTGTAGTCAGCCTGGGCGACGTCATAGGCATCGGCGCCGCTTCAGGTGCAGCAGATAAAAATGGGGTGAAAGGCGTCAAACTATAAGACGCCGGAACACCCAAATCATAAGCCAGAGGGCCAGACGGACCTGCATGACTTCCACCCGGCGTCATGGAAGCAAAAATTTTAAACATTGCGTTTAAAAACGCTGCAGGATCCGTTCCCGGAGCCGGGAAAGCCGGATATTGCTGCTGCTGCACCGGCGCCGGCATAGATGCTGAGGAAGGTCCAGGTAACTCCTGGCCAGGAGAACCTTCTGGCCTCTGGGGAGGCTCGACCTCAAAGACCGACCCGGGTGACCTCGGGGTCATAGGAGGCAGAGGGGTGACGGTCGGTCTTATCTCCCACGTCGGACGACGCCGAGCTGACGGAGAAGCCGATCTTGACCTGGACCGTCCCTTGCTCCATCTGCGCCGAGATCCGTGACGGCGCCGAGAGTCACTATGATGGTGACGAGACCTCGAGGATCTCGAAGAAGACTCCCTCCGATGACGCCTCTCCTTCTTCTTCTTGGACCGAGCCAAGAACAATTTCGCCTCCCTCTCTTTAAGTGCCTTAGGATTCATGCGCTGACATGAGCCGCATGACTCGACCTCATGGTCGGAACTAAGGCACCAGAGGCAATTTTCGTGGGGGTCGGTAATCGACATTCGACCCCCGCACTGGCTACAAGGTTTGAAGCTGGATTTTCTTGGCTGCGACATCGTAACCGTCGTTGGAAACAGTAGCTCCCTGTTAGCCTCGAAGAATTAAACGTTACTCGGGCACGGAAAAAAGGGAACTGACGTCTGCACGTCGACGAGGGCTTCTTATTGCCTGGATGATGTCATGTGGCGTCGCGTGGAGTCGGGCGATTGTGACGTCATCGTCGACGTGCAGAGCTAGAAGAAATTTCCGTCGAGGGCTGGCGCGAGGGGAGAATTCTTTAGGTGAGGAATCCACAGTTAGGTGTATCCATCAGAAACCCGTATTTTTACACATGCTTTAAACATGCAAAAGTGGATCTTCAGCATGTGGGGTTTTCACATAGCCCAGACGAGGCAATGTAAGCAGATGTTTTATCTCAGGTCGAGGCAGAGGAATCCAGCACAATTCATAGGGAAGCAACATACAATACAACAACTGTGCCCAGGCTCCTTAAATTAACTTTGCTGGTTTCACATTAACTTTACAGTTAATCAAGACCCCTTAGTTGTTCACCTCTGATTCAACAATTAGTTGGATCCAATTAATAAGGGTCACACAAAACAACCATGCAATGATCCAGACTCCCTTTTCTCCATCCCAACAGTCATCACAAAAGTCTTTTCAGGTTTGATGTTCAGTCAACTAAGCCCCATTAATCAAGGACTTAACAATTTGTAGTAACACAGTCATCTAAGTGTCTTCAGTGTATAGTCCACACAACCTAACATGCCATGAAGGCCATTCCTTAGATTTCTTTTAAATAGCTGTTCAAAGCAACAGAGGCAATAGTGAACCCCGTAAACAGTGTTCAGGGTATCCGGTAGGTTCTGTTCTACTCACATCAAAGGCAAAACTTGGAAGGCTCGTCAGACACCTAAGATATTTCAGTAGTGTCCCATAGTTTGCTTCAAGGATGATTACTGAGAAACAGAAAAGAAGGATTCTTGCATCCTTAACGTGGTTCGAAACAAATCGTCAGCTACACAACCACTGGTGGAGTCAGTGCCGCAAAGAGGACAAAACACAAACTGAATCAATTTAGAAAAACAAGAAAATTGAGCAAGAACAGCTAGCTATGGTGCTGTTCCTCTTCTTGGACCCTTTTCGCAATAGCCACATGTGCATCCTGTGTAGAGACTGCTCAGCACTGCCTCCAGAAGAGAGGACTAACGAATATCAAAGCGATAAAAGTGGTCATAGACAGGAGACTATTCTTGTTACTTTGGTGACTGATGGAATCACTTTAAGATGGGTGATGCTCCAGGATGGGGCTATGAAAATGGGGTATCAGCTAGTGTTGGAATCATTCATCTAGCTAAAGATCACTGACAGGGTTGAGACAAGTCACCTTCATGCTGTTAAAGTCTGCTCCATACCTCTGCAAGCTAGTCAGTGGAGCTTTTTTTACTGCAGAGAGCACTTATTACAAATCTCTCTCTTCAAACTCAGAAAAGATGAAGGATTCGCTTCCTTAACAATCTGAAGTAGCCACTTCCTTTGAGGTCTGACACACTAATTGTTATAATAGATGAAAATGCATCATTATACTGTCAGTGCTTACTATATGCCCAAAGGCAGTTCTGTCTGCCAAAACCAGTGTAAACAGGCTATCTTCATTAAATTATCATCCTTTGCATAACCTCATCTAGGTTATCTTCAATGATGCACTATTCTTTGTATTCCCCACTGTAGGTTATCTTCAATTATGCACCATTCTTTCAATACCTCATTCCAGGTTTTTTCACTGAGGCTCAATCTTTTGCATAACTTATCATGGCCTTTCTCTATCATAGCATCATTCTAAGCATACCTTATGTCAAACTATCTTCAATAGAGCAAAATCCTTTGCATCCTTCATTAATGGCTATTTCACAGAGGCATCCTTAGCATATATCAATCTAGGCAGCCTTCATTCAGGCGCCATCTTTTGCATGCACAGTTTTCTTATCAATAATTCAATTGTAAATGTTGCAGTGATATTATCTATGATGTCATAGAATATATCATGAGTTGATAATTAGCTGCGAATGGGGAGGGTGTGAGTTATAGTTACTTTAGGGCATGAGTTACAGTTACCAGAGGCAACTATGACTGGTATATTTCAGTGGTTTCGAACTTTATGTTGTTGAAATTCTCATCTAACTATACTATTACTTTAATGTGTGGCTTGTTCAGTGAATTTCTAGTTTTTTTTTTAAACATAAAGTAATATTTTGTTATCATATGTAAAGCCAACTTCCGCCCTCATGGACTGGTGCATGGTGGGGTGTTTCCTGGATGGCCAAGCCTGCAACCAGGCCCTGTGTTCAACCTACCACAGGCTGCTAGCCCCACGCTGTGCACAGCCTTTGGCCGTGCTTGGCCAGGAGGGGCATGTTGGTCACTGGGCCCCCCGGCGAGAGATAACCACAGGTCCCGGTGACCCAATCTCTCTAGGCCCACAGGTGGGTGTCCCAGTGCCCACTCATGCAGTTCACTGTTTATATTTCTGAAACACACAGTCAAACAAAATCATGTTTGTTTATTTCCATTGTTGTTGGTGTTGCTGTTCTGGAAGGAAACTTTCCAATCTGGGCTCAGTAATGTTGTGATCACTTAAGGTCCCTTCCACTGGTTCAATGTATTATATTCATTCACAACAGTTCACTGTTGTTTCATAACTAGTGCCCCCGGATGACATTAGCATATAGGGGTTTAATTTATGTAGTGGAAGAGTGCTTAGCTGATAAGGCAATATAACACTAATCCTCACCACTGTGGCTGCCAGCCATTGGTCGACACAGGTCAGTTGCTTGCACCAAGGATTCCTTTTTTTTAACAAAGGTCCGGACAGGGTACATAACTGCTTCAGAATCAGCCCCTTGTGCCCCTTCTTGCTTGTCTGTGACACAGAGCGTCAAAAAGTATGATGATATCACAGATTCCCCACCAGAGTAGTTACCAGAAACGGGTAAGTGCTGTCTCCTGCTCTGGTAGTGAAAATTGGCAAAACGGCCTCCCCACATTTGTGGAAGGCCTCGGTGGAAAGGGAAGAGTCTCCACTTGCCAATGAGGCCTTCCGAAAACTGTTTCCTAGCTGTGAATTGCTGTTGAGCTGCAATCCACAGCCAGGAAAATCACTAGTCCATAACAGACCAGTGTTTATGGGGGGGCGGGGGAAGAGTCAGCCCTCGAAGTCTACAGGCCGACCACCCTGGGGGGGAACATTTAAAAAAAAAAAGTAAACTGTTTTTTTTCCCCTAGGGGTCCACAATTGCACCCATATGGAAAATGAAAAAAAGACAAAAAAATAGTGAAATTGTCTAGGAGATGGTTTTCCATGATATGCGGCCTGCTCTCCTATTGGGCCATTTTACTTTGAGGAATCCACAGGTAGCTAATGTATCCACCAGAAAAGTCGTTACCGAAGGTAAGTAACTCGTTCTTCTGATGGATACAACTACCTGTGGATTCCTCACCTAATGAATAGAGTCCCAAAGCAGTACCGCACTCAGTGGTGGGTGCCTGTATGGTCAAACCAAGAAATCCTGCAGCACTGACCGCGCAAAATGGCCGTCCCTTCTGACCTCAGAGTCCAAGCAGTAGTGCTTCACAAAAGTGTGAAGGGACGACCAAGTTGCGGCCTTACAGATGTCGACCACAGGAACACCCCTAGCCAAAGCCGAAGTGGCAGACTTAGCCCTGGTGGAATGAGCTCTAATACCATCAGGAGGATCCTTCTTTGCTAAAGAGTAACAGATTTTAATGCAAAGAACAACCCACCTGGAGAGTGTTCTCTTGTGGACTGCCTTTCCTCTCCTCTTGCCCACGTATCCGATAAACAGCTGATCCTCCAGTCTGAAATCCTTCATTCTGTCAATGTAGAAGCTTAACGCCCTCTTTGGGTCCAAGCGATGTAGTCTCTCTTCTTCCTTTGAAGGATGAGGGGTGGGATAGAACGTGGACAAAGTGATTGTCTGAGCCAAATGGAAGGGTGAAACAACCTTCGGAAGGAAAGCAGCCTTGGTCCTCAACACTACCTTATCCGCATAAAAAGTTGTATAAGGGGGTTTTACAGATAAAGCCTGCAACTCACTCACTCTCCTTGCAGATGTTATGCCACCAGGAAAACTGTTTTAATAACTAAGTACCTTAAGGGGCAAGATTGCATAGGTTCAAAAGGGGACCCCATAAGGAAAGTCAGGACCAAGGACAAATCCCATTGAGGCATAACAAATGGTTTTGGAGGATATTATTTAGAAGACCCTTCAAGAATCTAAGAACAATAGGGGATCTAAACAGCGATGGTTGGTCTGGCAGACAAATGAAGGCTGACAAGGCAGACAAGTAACCTTTAATAGTAGCCAATGCACAACCTTTCTGCGCTAGAGACAAAGCAAAAGATAAAACATCTGACAAATGAGCACGTAAGGGATCAATCTGTCTCTCTCCACACCATACCACAAATTTAGACCACCTATTAGCGTAAATAGTTTTAGTGGAGTGTCGCCTGGCCGCTAGGATAACATCCACTACATCAGGTGGGAGAGAGAAGGAACTCAGGTTGCCCCGTTCAATCTCCAGGCATGAAGGTGCAGGCTCTGGAGGTTGGGGTGTAAAACCTGCCCCTGCGACTGCAAGAGGAGGTCTGCCCTGAGAGGGAGACGGAGCGGAGGGCACATTGAGAGTTGGAGAAGATCGGAATACCACACCCTCCTTGGCCAATCCGGAGCTATTAAAATTACTAGGGCCCGGTCTTGGCGAATCTTCCACAATACTCGAGGAATCAAGGGTATGGGGGGAAACGGGTAAAGCAACTGGTCGCACCAGCTTCTCTGAAACGCGTCCCCCAAAGCCCCCTGCACCGGATACTAGAGACTGCAGTATAACGGACAATGCGCCTTCTCCCGAGTGGCAAACAGATCTATTTGAGGAAACCCCCACATCTGGAAGATCAACCGAACTTGATCTGGATGGAGACGCCACTCGTGGTCGGCCGAGAAATGGCGACTGAGACTGTCCGCTCGTACATTCAAGACTCCGGCCAGGACCATAGTCGAAGAGCTTCTCTGCAGAGAAGGTACGACCCTACTCCACCCTGTTTGTTTATATACCACATCGCGGTAGTATTGTCTGTTAGGACCTGAACAGACTGACCGCGAAGGGATGGGAGGAAGGCCTTGAGAGCCAGACTTACAGCCCGCAACTCCAACAGATTGATATGAAAAATCTGTTCCTCTGGAGACCAAAGCCCTTTGATCTCCAGATCCCCCAGATGAGCTCCCCACCCTAGAGTGGAAGCATCCGTTATTACCGTGGTCACTGGTGGTGACTGCACGAACGGCTTCCCTTGTGAAAGATTGTTGCCCGCAATCCACTACTTCAAGTCCGTAGCAGCATCTCTGGAGATTTTGACAGAACCTTCGAGATCTCCTTTGTGTTGAGACCACTGCCTTCGGAGGCACCACTGAAGAGCCCTCATGTGCCAGCGAGCATGCGTGACCAACAGTATGCAGGAGGCAAACAGACCGAGCAGACGAAGGACCTTGAGGACTGGAATGACCGCTCCATTTCGAAACATTGGAACCAACTCCCGAATATCTTGAATCCGCTGAGGCGGAGGAAAGGCTCGATCCAATGTTGTATCCAGTACTGCCCCTATGAACAGGAGACGTTGAGAGGGCTCTAGGTGAGATTTGGGCACGTTCACCGAAAAGCCCAGGTCGAACAACAACTGGGTTGTTGACTGCAGATGATGCGACACAAGCCCCGGGGACTTGGCTTTGATCAACCAGTCGTCCAAGTAAGGGAATACTGCTATCCCCTTCCTTCTGAGCACTGCCGCAACCACCGACATCACCTTTGTGAAGACTCGGGGTGCTGAAGTAAGACCGAACGGAAGGACCGCAAACTGATAGTGCCGTGACCCCACCACAAACCGGAGATACTTCCTGTGCGACTTGAGTATCGGGATATGAAAATAAGCATCCTGCAAGTCGACATACACCATCCAATCTCCATTGTTCAACGCCAAAAGCACCTGAGCTAGGGTCAGCATCTTGAACTTTTCCTGCTTGAGGAACCAATTCAAGATCCTCAGGTCCAGGATTGGTCTCAACCGACCATCCTTCTTGGGAATCAGGAAGTATCTCGAGTAACAACCTCAACCCCTTTCCTGCTCTGGGACCAACTCCACCGCGCCCTTTAATAGGAGGACTTGAACTTCCTGTTCTAGCAACAGGAGATGTTCTTTTGAACAATACGATGGGCGGGGCGGGATGGGGGGCGGAAACTCCCGAAAGGGAAGGGTGTAGCCTTTCCCCACAATGCTGATAACCCAAGTGTCCGATGTAATAGTCTGCCACTTGTGAAGAAAGTGTCGTAACCTTCCCCCTACAGGAGAGGAGTGAGTGGGACTGGTGGAAGCCTAAGGCTGCTTCCCCTGCTGCACCCCTCCAGAGGACGAGGAAGAGGCAGAGTGCTGCTGAGAGGCTCCCCTGGTGCGGACCCTGCCCCTCCCTCTAATTGATTCAAAGGTGAGAGAAGAGGCAGGTTGCTGGAATCTCCCCTGAAAGGAAGAGGAGGAAGAGCCACGTCCAAATCCACGAAACCTCCTAAAAAATCTGGAGGAGGCAGAAGAAGGGGCTTGCAGTCCTAGTGACCTGGCTGTGGCCCTGCTTTCTTTAAACCTTTCCAAGGCCGAATCCGCTTTGGCTCCAAACAGTTTGTCCCCATCAAACGGGAGGTCCAACAGGGTCGACTGCACGTCCGCAGAGAACCCTGAGTTGCGGAGCCAAGCCTGCCTCCTCGCCACCACAGCCGTGCCCATCGCCCTAGCCACTGAGTCAGTCGTATCCAACCCAGTTTGGATGATCTGGGTTGCGGCAGCCTGGGCATCCGAAACAATGTTCAAAAGTCCTTGGGGAAGCTCCGTATATGATGATGTTATGTCGTCCATAAGAGCATAGATGTACCTCCCCAAGATACAAGTCGCATTGGAGGACTTCAACGCCATACTACAGGACGAGAATATCTTCTTGGACTGTGAATCCAACTTCTTGGAGTCTCTGTCCCCCGGCACCGTCGGAAAGAATCCAGGTGCAGATCTAGAAGAACAGGAGGCCTGGACCACCAAGCTCTCCGGCGTAGGGTGTCTGGACAGAAAGCCAGGGTCAGATGGCGCAGCCCAATACCTCCTGGCCACAGCCCTATGAACAGCCGAGGAAGATACTGGCTTCTTCCACACCTCCAACACCGGATCAAGCAAAGACTCATTGAATGGTAAAAGAGGCTCCGCTGCAGTAGAGGCCGGATGTAGAACTTCAGTCAACAAATTCTGTTTTGCCTCCACCACCGGCAAAGGCAGTTCCAGAAAGTTAGCTGCCTTCCTTACCACAGCGTGAAAGGTAGCTGCCTCCTCCGTATACTCCCCTGGAGATGACAGGTCCCACTCAGGGGAAGTATCCAGCCCACTGGCTGTATCCAGACCATGAAGACCCTCACCAGAGTCCTCAATCTCTCCTTCCTCCAAGACTCGTTGGTATTCTTGCTCCTCCAAAAGACGGAGAGCACGTCTTCTAGAATGCAGCCTTTCTTCGATACGCGGCGTCGACATGGCATCCACCGAAGTCGAGGATCGGCGCCGATCTCCGGATCCATCCGACGCCATGTCCGGCGCCACAGGCAGCTTCGGCACCGAGGTAGGAGCCGGACGAAGAGAGTCACGTCTTGGAGTCTCCGATGGTCCTGCCGGAGTCACTGGACGAAATCCCGAAGTCGGCGGGATGGAAACCTCCGGGGCCGAAACCTCTGGAGCCACCGGAGCGGACACCGGAGTCGACACCGGCGCCGAGCCCACATTCCCTAAAGGGAGAAAGGGCATAAAGGGTGCCGGCCGTAACGGCGCCGGAGCACCCAAGGTAAAAGCCAACGGCCCCGAAGGACCAGCTGGAGCACCGCCTGGAGCCATCTGCTGAAAGATGGTATACATCGCACTAAAAATGCGGTATTATCGGCTCCAGGGGCAGGAAAAGCCGGATACTGGGGTGCCTGGATGGAAGGCGACCCCGACGCCAGCCTCGACGTCTGCGACGCCGGAGAAAACACCTGAGGCTGCATCACTTCAATCACTGACGAAGTCTGTCCAGGTGAAGTCAGCGAAGCCGGAGAAGGCAACGGCGTCGACGGGTGTGGCGTGACCGTGGGACTGACCTCCCAAGTCTTTCGACACCGAGCCGAAGGCGACCTCGAACGAGACTCCTTGCTGGAATGATGCCGTGAATCCCTACGGCGCCGGGAGTGTCGATGACGCCGATGAGACCTCGGCAAGGAGGACTTCCTATGATGCCTTTTCTCCTTCCTTTTTGACTTCGCCATGAAGAGTTTAGCCTCTCGTTCTTTTAGGGCTTTCGGATTCATGTGTTGACATGAATCACATGTTGCGACGTCGTGATCGGAGCTTAAGCACCATAAACAGTCGGAGTGAGGGTCAGTAACGGACATCTTACCCCCACACTCGCGACAGGGCTTGAAACCCGACTTCCTCTGAGACATAATAACCGCAGAGAAAATTCACACAGCAGAAAATATATATTGTAACCACGAAAGTAACAGTAGCTCCCTCGAAGATAACCGTTTCGAATGCACGGAAAAAAGGGAACTGACGTCGGCACATCGGCGAGGACCTCTTATTGCCTGTATGACGTCTGACGGCGTCGCGTGGGCTAATGTGACGTCCTCGTCGACGTGCAGAAGCTAGGAAGAAGATTTCCGTCGAATGCTGGCGCCATGGGAGTATTCATTAGGTGAGGAATCCACAGGTAGTTGTATCCATCAGAAATGTGTGTTTTCCCCTGGTGGGGCCATTGCAACACCGCAGTAGAAAACACATATATGAAAAAAGCCACCGTGCACATACATGCCAACATTTTAGAACAGGTAAGAGGGAGATTTTTGCAGAAAAATAATCTCAAACAGACCAAAAGTTACTAAAAATGTGGTGACAAGTGTTCACATGCAGTGGAAAGCTCTGCTGAAAGATTGACTGGTCATCTCTGAGTTGCTTATTTCTGTATTTGGTAGCTTTACTGGTGATAATGAGGTAAAATCTTTGCCCAGGAAGTATTATCATGTTTGAAATTGCAAAATAATGTAGCAATACTATAAAAAAGTGCTGCATTATGCTATATATTTTGGAGTGTTGAACATTTTCAAACACTCATCACCAGTCACAGATCTGGGTTTAATCCATTGTTATTTTGCTCGCCACCCCAGTTTGGACCCGGCCCTATGCAAATCAGTCTTGACCATGCTCCCCATGGGAACAGTCCATCCTGAACTGCCAAGCAAGGTCCTCCCTAGACTGGAAACAACCGTCCTGAGACTGGTTTCAGGGTATCTCCCCTCATCAGTCAGGCTAGCTTGAATCCAGTGATGCAGCAAGCAAGGGACCCCGTGATGTATGATTTAGTCAACACTGCCCTATAATTCAATACTCTCCCAAAGCATAGTTCCAGTGAGATCAAAGGTAGATTTTGAAATTTGGGACAATAGTTTTACACTGGCAAAGCCGCAGCAACTGCCCAAAAATAAAGTTTTGCATAAGCGATGACAAAAGTAGGCTGTGGTATTTGGTGTGCGGCAATCTGAAGTAATAATGTGCCTTTTTTGCCTTTTTTAGAGTCTTTGGAGAACCTACAGAATCAGTGAACAAGATAAGTAATTTTGTGTTTATTTACTGTTGCACACATATTTCACATGTACACACCCACTAACTTGATTTAGAGCAATACTTCTGCATTCCATATAGGTCAGTGTTTTAGAAGGAAAGTTTTAGCCAGTTAGCGGAAATGGCGTCTCAGTGCTGCGCAGGCCATAATTCGGGTTATATAAGACAGATGTGAGGCAGGATCAGATACCGAGGCAGCATCCAAGGGAGAGAAAAATGGAGCACAATCTGGAAGTGATGTTCCAGTCTGCGAACTTCCATCCAATGACTCATTTTCCAACATTTCTGAGGGACCTGATAATGGCAGTCATGCTGTTTCTTCACAACCACAGTCTGTGCAGCAGAGCGACCGTAGCAGTGTAGACCAACGCAGAGAGTAGGCATGGGCAGCAGCAAGCACAAATGTAGTGCTCTTTTGGCAGCCTCTCAATTTAGTGCATCCCCAAATTCCACTGTTCACTGACGACGCTGGATGTAACAAGGAATTTTTTGTCGATTGACTAAGTCCATCTCTTTTTGGATGTTGACTTACTAGAGCAAATTGTGCAGCAAACAAATTTGCGTGCCAAACAATTTCAGGCAGTGTATGGTGAGCAAAAGAGCTGGCTAAGGCATCAAGTTGTAACATGCTGTATGAGAGCTCTACTGGCTATTTATACATCTTGAGAGTGTATAAGGATTCCATTTGAAACCCTGTAGGTTGCCCTCTCACGCTAGGAGTCCCTCGAAAGAATGTAGGGGAGCTTGTGCAGCCACTCCTTTACAAAGGTTATGAACTTTATGTGGACAACTTCTATACAGGAATAGAGCTGTTCAGTGAGCTGCATATTGCAGGTACTGTGGCATGTAGTAGAGTTAGCTGTCGCTGCAAAGGATTCCCGCAGGACCTCGTTTGTAAGAAACTAAAAAAATCACAGATCACTGCGTTGCATTCCAACAAACGATTGGTGTGATGTGTACCTACTCACTACAATTCACCTGTCACGAATTGGAATCAGACTGCCGAAGTTTGAAAGCCCACCTGTATACTTGATTACAACAAGTACATTGGCACAGTGGCTACGTAAGACCGAGTTCTTCATCCATATAATGTGATTTGTAAAACTCGCACTTGGTATAAGAAGCTGGTTACCCATCTGATCTAGATGCAACATACAATGCGTATGTTGTTTATCGAAAGATCACCACTGCAAGTCTAATGTCTTTCCTTGACTTTCAGTTGACCGTCATTGAAAGTCCTACTGCTACAGAAGCAGCAGCGTCCACTTCATGCGCTCTAGAGGACATGAGAAGACTGCAGGATTGACACTGTTGACCTCATTCCTACAACAACTAAAAATACTCAACCATGTTGTTGTTGCAAACTGTTCTCTAAGCAAGGAAAGAGGCAGGAGAGTTGTTGTTCCTATCCCCATTGATCATCTTAGCCAGCCCTGTGTTTTTCTGCTTGCTTTTTGTTGTACCATACAAAAGTAAAGTATTGGGAAACTGACTGAGGTGGAGCTGCTGTGTGGCTGTGCATGGATACCTAACTTTCACAGGTCACTAAACAAGCAGCTGTAGAATTTATTTCCTCTATATGAGGAAATTATTGACTTGTTTAATGCCTGCTCAACATCTTTAAACACTTACCGGAATGTGTGTGGGGGGTGTTTTGTTTGCCAAATGCAAGTGCATTATAGACATCACATTGCACATAATAGTGGATGGAACATAAGGAATAGTTTCTTACCTGTAACTCCAGATCTCTTGTAGGGGTATTTCCATGATAGCCATAAGCACTGAATAGTTCTGCCCACCTGCGGGGACCCCAGAGCACTGTTCTGAAATTTTCTTCTTGTGTTGATGATTGCCTTTCTTCAGGAAGGCCTGCAAAGTCTCTTAAGAATGTCCATATGCAGCCTAAAGGAGAGGCTACAAAGACCAACATTCTTCATCCTACTTGGTTGAAAAAAGGGTACTGTAAAGTAGATATGCATACAAATGCATCAATATTTTAAAGATTTAGCAAAAAAAATCTTTCACAAATCTTTTTGCAATGTTATATAAGGATGAAGGAATGCAGGGCCGTGTAGCTCATAGGCTGCCATTATACAGATTCAAAATAAAGCTCTGCCTTTAAGAGCAGATGGTCCTCCCATATCCCATCATGCTTAGCAAGAGGCAGTTATCCCAGTTCTTTTTTTAGGCTTTACTTGCTGAGATGAAGGAGTCTGTGAATTATCAATCATTATTATTATTAAGATTATTATGTCTATTCTACCGGGTAGGAGGGAGGGTCACTTATGCCTATCATGGAAATACCCCTACGAGAGAACTGGAGTTACAGGTAATAAACTATTCCTTCTCTCGTAGGGGATTTCCATGTATAATCGTAATCGCTGAATAGATTAGTAAGCCCATCCCCCTGACAGCAGTGGAGTACACAGAACAATAGAGTAATATTTATTCATGCAAAGAGATTTCTAATAGAAGCCTGTCCTACTTGAGCATCTGGCCTAGCATCAGAATCAAGACAGTAGTGCTTAGTAAAGGTGTGGACAGGCCCCCATGTAGCAGCTTTGCAAATATCTGCTAACAGAATGTTTCTCATTAATGCAGCCGTGGCTGCCTTGCCCCTAGTGGAATGTGCTTTAGGTCTGCATCAAGTGACTTATTGGCTAGCTGGTAACAGAGCAAAATACATGAAACAATCCATCTGGACAGAGATTGCTTAGAGGTGGCCAGGCCTGGTCAAAATGGGCCTTAGTTAATGAACAGCTGGTGTCACTTGAGAAATGATTTAGTTTTGTCTCGATAACATTTTAAAACCCTCTTCACATCTAGAGAGTAAAGTGTTCTCTCTGCAGGAATAGATGGGTTTTGAATGAAAGTTGATAAAGAGA
Source organism: Pleurodeles waltl (assembly GCF_031143425.1). NCBI lineage: Eukaryota > Metazoa > Chordata > Amphibia > Caudata > Salamandridae > Pleurodeles > Pleurodeles waltl. The sequence continues at coordinate 1,166,539,158 of NC_090448.1, forward strand.
TAATCTTGTTTACATGAAAGTCAGAGATAACTTTGGGTAGAAATTTTGGATGTGTTCTCATTACAACCTTGGAGGAATGGAAAATTGTGTACGGTTCTTGAGCACACAGGGCCTGGATCTCACTAACCCTGCGAGCTGAAGTAATTGCTACAAGGAAGGCAGTTTTCAAAGTGAGATGTTGTAGAGATGCCTTGTGTATGGCTCAAAAGGATGTTGCATTAGACGTGAGAACTACATTAAGCTCCCATGGAGGAGAAGGACGCCTAGTAGGAGGAAAAATCTTCTTTAACCCCTTTAGGAAGTCTTTAATGACTGAAATTTTAAAGAAAGAGGTTTGTGAAGGACTTTTCCTGTGTGCGGTAAGAGCTGGCAGGTGATTTGCTAGCTGCAATAGATATGAAAGAATAGCATCTTCTCCGCATGTTGTTGGATCTATGCTCTTGTCCAGACACCACATGCAGAATCTTTTCCATTTTTAAGGCATATGCTGATCTGGTAGAAGGTCGCTTTGCCTCTCTTAGAACATCTGTGCAGTCTTATGAAAGGTTGAGGTGACCATACTGCACTAGCTTCAGGAGCCATGCTGCCAAATTCAATGACAAGAAGTTGGGATATCTCACCTGACCTCCGAATTTCGTGAGAAGGTCTGGCCTGCATTGACAGTCTGAGATGTGGACGGAGTGACCGGTGAAGAAGGTCCGGAAACTACCACTGCTGTGGCCATTCCAGAGCGATGAGTATCATCCTGGTTTTGGAGTTGGACAGTTTGATCAGGACTGCCGGGATCAGGGGAAGTGGCGGAAAAGCATAAAGAAATTTTCCTGACCAGTCTATCCATAGGGCATTCCCGAATGAGCCCTGAATGGTAGTACCTGGAGGGGAAGTCTAGGCATTTTTTGTTTTCCGCTGCTGCGAATAGATCTATAGAAGGGGTGCCCCACATGGAGAAGATGTAGTATACAATGTCATTGTGCAGAACCCATTCATGGTTTTTGTCTATCGCTCTGCTGAGAGCGTCTGCCTGAACATTCTCTATGCCAGAGAGGTGAGTCGCTGTTATTCTTAAGTTCCTGGCCAGAAGCCAGTTCCAGATTGTTTGAGCCTCCAGAGATAGAGTCCTGGATCTGGTTCCCCCCTGCTTGTTCAAGTAGTACATGGTGGCCGTATTGTCGGTTTGAAGAAGCAGAGTATTTGTGATGAATGCTGGAAAGAAGGCTTTGAGTGTGAGATGGACTGCACGTAGCTCTAGGAGACTGATGTGATACAATCTCTCCTTCCGAGACCAAGAGCCTTAAATCTGTAGAAGATCCATATGGGCACCCCATCTGAGTAATGATGCCTCTGTGACTATCGTCTGTGTGGGAACCTTTTGGTGGAATGGCATCCCTTTCAGAAGATTGTTCGGAGAACACCACCACTTGAGGGATTGAATTGCATGTGGAGAGAGAGTAATCTTGTCCTCCCATTTGCCCATCAGTTGATTCCATTGGTTTTCCAGGCACTCCTGCAAGGGCCTCATGTGGAGGCACTCATTGGGAGTGAGGTAGATGCAAGACGCCATCGACCCTAGGAGAGACAAGACTATTCTTGCCATTGAATGAGGAGCGAGAGAGAGAGAGAGAGAGAGAGAGAGAGAGAGAGAGAGAGCTTGACATTTCCGAAGGATCGATGAACGTCGCTCCTCCGAAGGAAACACCTTTGCTTGAACGGTGTCGATGGTGGCACCTAAGTAGTGCAATCTCTGGACAGGTGATGGCGTTGCCTTGGTGAGGTTGACCTGAAGGCTCAATTGTGGAAGAAGTTGGTAGGTCCAATTTAAAGGCAGTTGGGCCTCTTGAGATGTGGATGCCTTACGAGCCAATCGTCTAGATAGGGGTAGACAAAGAGGCAATGTTTTCTAAGATGGGCTGGCACCACCACCATGCATCTGGAGAACGTTTTGGGTGCTGACTTGAGGCCGAAAGGGAGACCTGCAAATTTGTACTGGTCTTGCCCCACAAGAAATCTTATGAACTTCCAATGCTTCCTGGCAACGGGAATGTGGAAGTAAGCATCGTGAAGATCTATGGAACAGAGCCAATCTCGCTGGTGAAGCTGGGAGTATATCTGATGCAAAGACAGCATTCTGAACTTCTCCTTCCAAATCCATTTGTTGGCTATTCTTAGATCGAGAATGGGTCTGAATTCGTGCTTGTCCTTTCTTGGCACTAGGAAGTACCTTGAGTAAATTCCTTTTCCCCATTGATCTGTGGGAACTGGTTCTATCGCCTTCTTTTGTAATAGGATTTTGACCTCTACCTTGAGAGCATTGAGATGGAATCTGGATGGCTTTGGTGGAATAAAAGGCAGAAGATTGGTGAACCTGAGACAATAGCCATTCTGCACAACATTCAAAACCCAGGTGTCTGATGTTATGTGTGGTTACTCTTCCAGATAATGCAAAATACTTCCCCCTACTGGAGTGGGTAACGTAAGAAGGGCAAGTAAGTATTCAGGGTTTAGACGCAGATGTTTGATGTCCTCCTTGGGCGGTTTCTGGAGTGTATCGACCCCATATCTGTTTGCGTTGAGTTTGATACGGTCTCTGGTGCTGTCGCTGCTGAGATCAAGGTGGCACCCATTGCAGAGTTTGGATTCTCTGCAAGAAAAACCTGCGGAGGTAGGGATGGAAAGACTTTCGCTGCTCTCTCATTTTTTCAATGCCTACAGCCTTAAAAGTGTCTAGTTCTGCTTTCATTCTAGACATCTCATCATCCGTGTGAGACCCAAAAAGAGCAGAACCCGTATATGAAACGTTCTGTATTCTTTGCTGTGCTTCTGATTTGAGAGAAGTAAGATGTAGCCATGAATGCCTTCTCAGGGATATTCCATGACAATATCCATGCACAGCTAAAATAGAAGAATTTGCTGCTGCACTTATAGCCTGATTAGAAACCATGGCACCTTTGTTAATGATTTCAAGAAAATCCTCTTTCTTATTTTTGGGAAGATGATCAGCGAATTGGATGATAGAGTCCCAAAGAGTGCGATCATAACTGCCCAAAAGGGCCGTGGCACTAGCTGTCTTAATGGAAGTGGCCGATGTTGAACAAACTTTGCGGCCTGCAGCATCTAGCTTTTCACTTTCCTTGTCTGGCGGAGAGGAGGATGAAGGAGAAGTCGAATGTAGATTCTTGGCAGCGACAATAACTACCAAATCTGGTGTTGGGTCTGCCCTTAGAAATAAAGGATCCTGTTCTGTAGGACGATATTTCTTCTGTAGTCTAAAAGGCACAGTTTTGGCTGTGGCTGGTGTCAAGAATAGGTCCATCACCGGTTCTAGAAGACCTGGGACCAGCAGAAGCCAGGGTCTTGCAGAAGCCCATTGGTGTAGTGTTTTGAAGATAACTGATGTTGTCAGCGTAGGTACTGCCATAGGGATGTTAACTTTAGTAGCACCTCGGACAAGGACTTCCTGAAAAGTGTTTACGTCATCAATTGGAGAGATTCATGGCGAAGGAGAGTCAGAGTTGGAGAATAGTCTCTGTTAGACGATGAGGAATGCAGACGATGGGAGCGAGATGTTGATCTGTTGTTAGAGTCATGATGGTGGTGGTGTCTAGATCTAGAGGAGCGACTAGAAGACTGATGATGCGAATGTCTTGAGGATCCTACAGAAGTTTTAAGAGCCAGTTCAAAAGGCGGTATCAAAGGAGGCGCCAAAGGAGCAGGAGGAGCTGGTGGAGGTGGAGAAAGCGGCAAAGGAATTGTCGTAAGTGGAGGAGGAGATGGTTGAGGATAAGATGTTAATATCACAAGAGAGGAAGAGGATTCAGATGTGGAGTAAATCCTCCTTCTCTTCCTTGGTGACCTACTTGACATCGACAAACTCCTGGACAGCAATGTTCCTCACTGTAAGGCCCTACTGGTAGACTGTCTTCTTTGTCTGCTGTCCTCTTTGGCCTGGAGGTGAATTTTCTACCTGACACACAGGGTGCGTCTGGAGACGTTTTTACATATCTCAGATGCATCTGGTATATGTGAAGCTGGAAGGCAGATAATAAAGACCTCGTGTGGGTCTGTTTTGGCCTTCTTTCTGCCACAGCGAGGACACTTGTCAAAAAGTGAAGGCATTTTAGATGGAAAAATGCCCTAAATTTCTGTCAGGATTTTACAAAAAAGATAGAAAATAGTCAAGCAAGATGAAAAGTGTCAAGTAAAAGTGTAATCAGAATGATTTGATCAGAAATGTTTGTGAATATTTGTGAAAAAAACTATAAAAAGCTAAATGCTTCAGGGTTCTGTCAGAAGGAGCCGGAAAAAAGAACTGAGGTAACTGCCTCTTGCTAAGCATGATGGGATATGGGAGGACCATCTGCTCTTAAAGTCACAGCTTTATTTTGATTCTGTATAATGGCAGCCTATGGGCTACACTGCCCTGCATTCCTTCATCCTTATATAACATTGCAAAAAGGTTTGTGAAAGATTGTATCTGCGAAATCTTAAAAATATTTATGCATGTTGAATGCATATCTACTTTACAGTACTCTTTTTTCAACCAAGTAAGATTAAGAATTTTGGCCCTTGTAGCCTCTCCTTTAGGCTGCATATGGACATTCTTAAGTGACTTTGAAGGCCTTCCTGGTGTAAGGCGAACATCAACACTTAAGAAGACATTTTCAGAACAGTGCTCCGGGGTCCCCGCAGGCAGGCGGAACTATTCAGCGCTTATGACTATACATGGAACTCCCCTAGAAGCCACATAGTCACGGAGTACCCTGTGTGGCAAAACATAAAATCATAAGTAGTTCCTGAAGTGCTCATTAGGGAATTTAGGCAGTCTTTCCCAGCACATTTTCCTTAGTTTCCAAGTAAATATGCTCAATCAGTTTGAGGTCTGTATGCCTTGCATGGCAGTCTCAGACTACAGCAACTTGCATCCACAAACTGGAAGGAGTTGGATTTGGCCCAGTGAGTGCTATGAAGATATATTTTCTTGAGCTTCAAGTAGCTAGCAACCGAAGGCCGTCTCAGATTTCAGAAACCTTCCAGACTTTTTAGCTTAGCTAACTCATACTCCCACACGTTCCATGCATATGCAGCATCAGAGCAGGGAGAAGTGACTCATCATAACTTCCTCTGAAAGGGTGTAATGACCTGTCCCTAGACATCGGCACTGTCTCTAAGATTACTGCATTTTGCACAAAGCTGAACACTTGGCCATGATCCATGGATCAGCCCTGACTGCTCCTGGGTAGGCAACAGAATACCTCCACCCGAGTGGTATGACACTTCACAAACACACAATACATTACAGAGAACTCTGCAGTTAACGTTATATGTATGGGTGACATAGGTGATCTGCTTGCCATGTTCATCCTGTGTCAGAACATAGTAGATGTTCAGGTTGCCATATAACATTACAGTCACAGCACTGCACATAACAGTGGACGGGACATATGCTGCATTGTCACTGACTACCTGTATGTCAAAAACAAATGATATTCATAGTTTAGGACAAGCCCTTTAGGGTACTTTGCTTTAGTTTCAAAGGTATGATCAAGGACTGTAGGCCTTGCATGGAAGTCTTGCACCCACAAACTGGAAGAGGTTTAGAAAAAATGAGGTCGCTAAAGGCGCATGAAAGCCTTATCTCCCTGAGCATCATGTGGCTTTCATGTGAGCCACTAGTAAAGGTTCACTAGGCACACGTTCAGTAATGTTCAGAATATCAACATGAGCAGATACTTCACAGGTAGTAAAAACGTGGCCAAATGTTTTACTAATGTGCGATGTTTGTGGAGGCACCAACCTTCAATACAAAAGTGTTAATTGAAGTTTGTTTGTGGTGTGTTTGTATACAAGTTGATTGGTGATTGGCAGAGAGGTTGTTCTGAATGTGGATTCCATCCTGTGGCAAATGAATGTGATGGGCCCTTGAATGGCAGTGGTATGTTGCTGTGAGTACACTGATCTGTTGGAATGGGTCCATGGCTGGTGGTATGGAAGTCTTGAGTGTGGTGTGTGAATGGCAGTTTGATAGACGATAAAGCGGTTGGTGCCTTGAAGTGGGTTTATCACTCACCTTTGGTGGACTTGGTTTCAATATTCTGATGCTGTGATTAATCTGTTCTTTGAATCTAGCACTAATAGAGGTGCCAAAACCAACCAATGTAAATGGTGGGTGACCTTTAAGAAAGTATTGCCAGATTTATATCTGTGAGGGATAAGGATGCTCTATTGCATCGCTGACACAGTATCTTTACTGCCAAGATAATGGTCTGCCCACCCAATTTACAAAGAGTACTCGTTCCTGGCATGGCTATGGCCCAATTGAGTAAGGGTTATCTGAAGGTGACCACTATGTCCACCCATCTAATTTAGACAGTTGGATATACATTGTAGAAAAGTACCAACTTGCCTGGCATGTTACCCCCATTTTTACTGTATGTATGTTTGTTTTTGCCTGTGTCACTGGGATCCTGCTAGCCAGGACCCCAGTGCTCATAAAGTGTGCCCTGTATGTGGTCCCTGTGTGGTGCCTAACTGTATCACTGAGGCTCTGCTAACCAGAACCTCAGTGTTTATGCTCTCTCTGCTTTTACAATTGTCACTGCAGGCTAGTCACTAATTTTACCAATTCTTATTGGCACACTGGAACACCCTTATACTTCCCTAGTATATGGTACCTAGGTACCCAGGGTATTGGGGTTCCAGGAGATTACTATGGGCTGCAGCATTTCTTTTGCCACCCATAGGGAGCTCAGACAATTATTACACAGGACTGCCACGGCAGCCTGACTGAAATAACGTCCAAGTTATTTCACAGCCATTTTTCACTGCACTTAAGTAACTTATAAGTCACCTATATGTCTAACCCTCACTTAGTGAAAATTAGGTGCAAAGTTACTTAGTGTGTGGGCACCCTGGCACTAGCCAAGGTGCCCCCACATTGTTCAGGGCAATTTCCCCGGTCTTTGTGAGTGCGGTGACACCATTAGACATGTGCACTACATATAGGTCAATAAGTATATGTAGCGTCACAATGGTAACTCCGAACATGGCCATGTAACATGTCTAGGGTCATGGAATTGTCACCCCAATACCACTCTGGTATTGGGGGGACAATTCCATGCATCCCCGGGGCCCCAGTATAGAGCCCAGGTACTGCCAAACTAACTCTCTGTTTTTTGTTTCTGCAGCTACCGCTGCTGCCAACCCTCAGGCAGGTTTCTGCCCCCCTGGAGCCTGGGCAGCCCTGGCCCAGGAAGGCAGAATAAAGGATTTCCTCTGCGAGAGGGTGTCACACCCTCTCCCTTTGAAAATAGGTGTGAAGGGCCTGAGAGGAGTAGCATCTCCTGGCCTCTGGAAATGCTTTGAAGGGCACAGATGGTGCCCTCCTTGCATAAACCAGTCTACACCGGTTCAGGGATTCCCCCCAGCCCTGCTCATGCGCGAAACTGGACAAAGGAAATGGGAGTGGCCACTCCCCTGACCAGCACCTCCCAAGGGGAGGTGCCCAGAGCTCCTCCAGTGTGTCCCAGACCTCTGCCATCTTGGATGCAGATGTGTGAGGGCACAATGGACCCCTCTGAGTGGCCAGTGCCAGTAGGTGACGTCAGAGACCCCTCCTGATAGGTGCTTACCTTTCTCTGTAGCCAATCCTCCTCTGAGGGCTATTTAGGGTCTCTCCTTTGGGTTTATCATCAGATAACGAATGCAAGAGCTCACCAGAGTTCCTCTGCACTTATATCTTTGACTTCTGCCAAGGATCGACCGCTGGCTGCTCCAGGACGCCTGCAAAACCACAACAAAGTAGCAAGAAGACTACCAGCAACATTGTAGCGCCTCATCCTGACGGCTTTCTCGACTGTTTCCTGGTGGTGCATGCTCTGAGGGCTGTCTGCCTTCACCCTGCACTGGAAGCCAAGAAGAAATCTCCCGTAGGTCGACGGAATCTTCCCCCTGCCAATGCATACACCAAACTTCACATCACCGGTCCTCTGGGTCCCCTCTCATCCTGACAAGCGTGGTCCCTGGAACACAGGAGCTGGGTCCAAGTGTCCCCGAAAGTCCAGTGCCCCTTCTGTCCAAATATGGTGGAGGTAAGTCCTTGCCTCCCCACGCCAGACAGTAATCTTGTGTACTTGCGTGAACTGCAGCTGATAGGGCTTCTGTGCACTTTTGCCAGACTTCCTTTGTGCACAGCCTAGCCCAGGTCCTCAGCACTCTGTCCTGCATTGCCCAACTCGCTGAGTTGGACTCTGACTTCGTGGGACCCTCTTTTGTTGTGCTGAGTCGACCGTTGTGCTCAGATCTTCTGAACACCTCTTCAGATGCTTCTGCAGGTGCTGCCTGCTTCTGCATGGGCTCTCTGTGTTGCTGAGCGCCCCCTCTGTCTGCTCCTCTAAGGGGCAAACTCCTAGTCCCTCCTGAGTCCTGGCAGCACTCAAAACTTTCAACTGCGATCCTTGCAGCTAGCAAGGCTTGTTTGTGGTCTTTCTGCGTGGAAACAACTCTGCATCCTCCAGCACGCCGAGGGACATCTTCTGACCAAAGACGAAGTTCCTGGCACCTTCCGTTGTTGCAGAATCTTTGGCTTCTTCAACCTGGAGGTAGCCCTTTTGCACCTTCGTCCGGGGTTTAGTGGGCTCCTGCCCCCCCTGGGCACTTGCGTGACTCTTGCACTTGGTCCCTTCCTTTGCAGGTCCTCAGGTCCAGGAATCCGTCTTCAGTGATTTGCAGTCAGTTGTTGTCTTTGCAGAATCCCCTATCTCAACTTTACTGTCTTTCTGGGGTAGTAGGGTAACTTTACTCCTACTTTGCAGGGTCTTGGGGTGGGGTATCGTGGACACCCTTAGTGTTTTCTTACACTCCCAGTGACCCTCTACACACTATACTAGGCCTGGGGTCCATTCGTGGTATGCATTCCACTTTTGGAGTATATGGTTTGTGTTGCCCCTAGGCCTATTGTCTCCTATTGCATTATATTGTGTCCTACAGTGTTTGCACTACTTTTCTAACTGTTTACTTACCTGATTTTGGTTTGTGTGTATATTTTGTGTATTTTACTTACCTCCTAAGGGAGTATATCCTCTAAGATACTTTTAGCATATTGTCACTAAAATAAAGTACCTTTTTTTTTAGTAACTCTGAGTATTGTGTTTTCTTGTGACATAGTGCTAAGTGATATAAGTGGTATAGTAGGAGCTTTACATGTCTCCTAGTTCAGCCTAAGCTGCTCTGCTATAGCTACCTCTGTCAGCCTAAGCTGCTAGAGCACCTCTAATCTACGAATAAGGGATAACTGGACCTGGCACAAGGTGTAAGTACCATAAGGTAGCCACTATAAGCCAGGCCAGCCTCCTACATACATGTTAGTTTTCACCCCCTGTCACCTCCTGGAAATCCCTTGCTATAAGGGGCAGTGAAAACTGTTTAATCCCCCCACTCAGCATGGGATGTGACTATCATGGCGAAGAAAATCCAGGTTTGGAATTTGTTTATGAAAATGTAATACAAATTATGGACGGCTCATCATGCTTCTTGAGCAGTACATCAAATGTAAAAATGCATTGAAAGGAACTTCCATGACAGTGGCTCCCGCCAAAGTTTTTGAAATTACCATGTGGCGGTCATTTCTAATTTGGTGGGCAGAGTAGTCTCAACATGGAAGACGTTATGTCCTATGCCAGACTGACAAGGTTATCTCTGTCCCCCAAAATCTAAATATGGCCCTTAGTAACAACTCCTCTGTTTTTTTTTAAACTAAACACCCAGAGTTGTCCAGAGTGGTGTAACTTGCATTGATTCTTCTTACTTTCCCATAATGCCCTACAAAACTTGAAAGTGCATCTATGACTAAAATTACCCATTTATTTACATTTTGTGTTGGAAATTTCTGTAATCTGTTGTTATCACAAATTGACAACAAATCAGCATTCCCACATGTCTCCAGATCCAAACTGAATCCAACTTTTGTGGGTGGACCTAGAACCCATGATTGAGAAGAGTTAAAAATATAAAATAGACACATCAAACATTTTCACTGAAACCACTCAGTTTCTGCATTCTGAGTAGCTGTGGATTTTGGGGCTTATCTGTGCTGCCAACCACTGAAACCTACCAAATCCACACATTTCTGAAAACTAGACAACCAGGGGACTTCAAGGGTGCATGACTTGCATGAATCTTCCTAGGTGATTTTACCAAAAAGCCCTTGTAAACCTGGATTTGGCTAAATATACATTTCATTCTCACATTTCTTTGACAGAAAGGTCTGGACTCTTCAGGAAGCCATCAATTTCGTACCGCAGACACTAGGCTTACCAATACAAGTGAGGTAGTATTTTTATCAGGAGACTTGCAAGAATGATGAGTGGTAGTAAATATGTGGCTACCCACAGATACCAGAACTTTTCCTCCAAGGAATATGTGGCAAATGTGTGTTTTAGTCAAGGTTTGAGATTTGCAACAGCTTCTGGGTAAAAGTACCTGGTGAGAGCCATGCAAGTCGTGAAATCATGCTACCATGAACTCCCAAGATTGTCTGGTTTAAAGAAATATAAGGGTTTACTAGATTTCCTAGGTGACAGCAGAGCTAGGGCCCAAAATCAACAGCTACCCACACTGCAAAAAAGGGTAATTTTTCCATGAAAGAATATGATGTGTCAATGTTGCATGGGGGCCTTTTCCTGTCACAAGCACTAGGTCTACCTACCCAAGTGAGGTACCATTTTTATCATGAGACTTGGAGAAATGCTAGGTGGTAAGAAATCTGGGGTTTCCCACAGATTCCTGAATTTTTCAGCACAGGAATCTGATGTGTGGTCTTGGTCATACTTTGAGGTTTGCAAGGGATTCTAGGTAACAAAAATAGCTGGTGGGAGCTATGCAAGTCCCCCATCCTGGATTTCCCTAGGTTTCTAGTTTTCAAGAATGTATAGGTTTGCTGGTTTCCCTAGGTACAGCGTGAGCTAGGGTCCAAAATCCAGAGCTACAGACATTGAAAAACAGTTAGTTTTCTGTGGAAAAACGTGAGTGTCTATGTTTCGTTTTGGGCCATTTCCTCTCACAGGCACTACGCTTAACCACACAAGTGAGGTAGCATTTGTATCAGGAGACTTTGAGAATGCTGGTTTGTAGGAAATTTGTGGTTCCCACAGATTCCAGAAGATTTCGTCACAGGAATGTGAGGAAAATGTGTTCTAGTCATAGTTTTAGGCTTATAAGGGATTCTGTGTAAGAAAACCTTGGGAGAGCCATGCAGATGGGGTTGGCATCTGGCCAGTTTTCTACCAGTGGCACTAGTATTTTAATGTCCTGTCCAGTACAAAAATAATCAAAATCACCTAAAGCCAGCATTTTCAGTCCTTATTGCTACATACTTTAAACATCATATATATATATATGTATATATATATATATAGGAAGCACTTTTGCCTGTGCTCTAGGGCTGTGTTATCGATTCCTGACTAATGATTAAAGTAAACAAAGGCAGAAAAGTCATGTTACAAATGAATATATACAATTTTGTTTAAAGCCTCTTTAGTAGTTATTTCCTGGCATTTGCAGACTCAAACAACAATTGGCCGGTATTTTACTCTTAGAAAGGTAACAACCCTACATGCTGGTCCCCCCACCCTGGATTCCCCTTGGTGTCTCGTTTTTAAAAGTGTGTACATTTAATAGGTCTCCCTAGGTGCTGGCTAAACTAGGACTCAAAATCCACAGCTACCCACACTGCAAAAAAGTGGTCAGCTTTCAGTGGAAAGATTTTATGTGTCTATGTTATGTTTTGGGCCCTTTCCTTTCCCGGGCACTGGGTTCACCCACAAGTGAGGTACCACTTTTATTGGGAGACTTGGGGGAATACTGAGTGTAATGAAGTTTGGCTCCCCACGGATTCCAGAACTTTCCATCACAGAAATGTGAGGAAAGTGTTCAAAATCTGAGCCACGCAAGTCACTGCACCCTGGATTCCCACAGATGTTTAGTTGTAAAAAAGGTACAGTTTTGCTAGGTTTCCCTATGTGCCAATTGTGCTAGGACCTAAAATCCACAGTGGAAAAAAGGGCCAGGTTTCAGTTAAGAATTATGATGTGTCCATATAGTATTTTGTCCCTTTCGTGTCACGGCACTAGGCCTTCCCACACGAGTGAGGTACCATTTTGATCAGAAGGCATGTGGGAGCACAGTAGAACATTTTTTATTGCCAATTGGAATTCTCTGCATTTGTGCCTTCCAAATGTAAGCCACTGTATAAAGAAGATATTTTTAAAAATGCCCTCTAAATCACATGCTAATATGAGTACTCACCAAGTCAGAGTCATACAAATAACCACAGCTCCCAAACACCATATCTTGTGCCCATTTCAGAAATACATAGGTTCCTTGATGCCCATTTTTTTAATATGCATTTTTCCACAAATGAATTGGTCTACACTTTGCACACAATGAAAAACCACTGTATGGTGCAGCTTAGTTGTTGGCACTAGGTACCTCAGATTTTTAAAACCCTATATATTCATGCAACCAGAAGGGTTTCACAGGTGTAATGGTATATTGATTTTGTAAATCGGCCATTGTGACAAAAATGTACAGTTGACAATTCTGTCAAAAATGCTGTTTTTTCCCTACTCATTTTCAATATTTCTTTTTATTTCAACAGTTAGTTTCTTTAGAAAAACCTTGAGCAATCTACTCATATGACACCATGCAGAATTTGGAATATTGTCTACGTTTCAGCAATCTATACTTTTCTTGGATCACCCATAGATTTCCCACTGGTTTCCACCACAAACTGGAAGTAGGTTGAAAGCACAAAAAAAAAGAAAATGGGCTACCTATTTGAAAAATGCCATAACTGTGGTAAAAAACACAGGGCTCGAAAAATCATAAAAATGTTACTAGACCTGCAGGTCGAGTAACTTAAATAATCTACTCGACCTGGCTATATTGTACTTGACCAGTAAACGGGTCTCAAATTGTGTGATCCAAGCAAATAGTTCACAGTCACCTTTTTCTTCATTCTCACATCTGATTGCACCTTCAAATATGTGAGCTCAGCATTTCTGCAGTAAAAAAAACTCTTTTGTTCAAATAAGTAGACTAATGTTAGCTCCATGCATCACAAGAATCTAGCCCACATACCCATGACGTCTAGTCCACATAACCTAGGACTTCTTTTAATTTACTAACAACTCTGCCATCAGGGCAGGAGTGTTTCTCAGTTTGTTGAAACACTCAATTTTAATAAATATATTACTAAACCATAATGTGGTAACATATTGTAATCTATACACAGTACCTTTCTAAGAAATGTCTAAAAACCTCTCCACTAACTTGCAGCTTTACTGATAAAACTCTATAATGTATTAACAATCTTTGAAAATTGAGTTTCAGAAAACATATCACATAAAGTATTCTGATTTTTTTCATCCTATTAAAATATTTGTTTCGTCACTCAGAAATTTAAAAAAGGGTTTCACAACTACTGAAATATATTTTGAAATGTTTGCACAGTTGCCTTAGGCATTTAAATGTTGTGTGTTAGGAAAAACTGGGCACCCTATATCCTTTTATTTTATATTCTAAGCAGCAGGTCACACAGTTCACCTTACAAAGTCCTGGAACTCTGCAGTCAGAAGGAAAATTATTTGTAAGAAAAACTGACTTTTGACCTCTGTCTGTGAACACAGATCAAATGTGAAAATAGAACAAGATTTAAAGGCATCTTTTATTGCCCCTCCACTTTTCAACTCAACTCAACACAACACCTGTTCAGTGTCAACTCACCATAAAAGGGGATGAGTAAGAATTAAAAATAGCTCGACCTGATCAAATAAGACTCACCAATGGGAGTTATCGAGTGGATTTTTCCAGCCCTGACTAAGGTTTTTTGATTCAGCTCTGCATGTTCCTGGAAGCTGGAAAGACATTGACCTTAGCACAGCAAACCGTTTGTTGGTGATATTTTTTAGGAAAAGAACCAAACACTTTTATCCGCAGCACTTGTTTTCCAATTTCCCCCCAAAACTCACAATCTAGCCATATTTTGCCTTTTTTTTCAACCCCTCTCAAGAGGAATCCACATACCATGGGTACCTTTAGAATACCCAGGATATTGGAAAAAATGGATGCAAATTTGGTGTGGATACCTTGTTTGGACAAAAAGGTATGGGAGACCTAAGTACAAACTCCTGCAAATAGCCACAAAGGGCTCAGCACAGTTAGAGAGGCCAAGCAGTTAAGGGGTTAATAGAACCATGCACTGATTTTCTGAAATTATAACTCTTTTGTCACACCATGATGATTTTGCAGTTTTAGTTATGTTCTATGGGAAGATTTCCTATAAAAACACTTTATTTTAGTGGTGAAACAGAACTTTCTTGTGACGTTTCTACTTGGGATGCTGCCCTATTTCTTAATGATTTTGCAGCTCATTTAGGGCGTAAACCTTTTTAGAATTTGCTATTTAGTCTATATTGCTCTATTTCCAAGAGCATTCATTGAAATGACACTATGCACTTGTATTTACAATTTCTGAACAGCACATTTTGAATCAGTATATTAAGAGCCACATACACGAAAGCATGAAATACTGAGTTCGTAATTGCAGATTCCTGAAAATTGCTATTAAGAAATTGCTATTTGAAATGTATGAAACTCTTTTGAGTTTCATTCACGATTCCCAGAGGGTTGCAAACAGACCTACCACATGAATATCAATGAGGTATGTCTCGGTTTGTGACCCATTGGGAATCGCTAAAATCACAGGGAATGGTGTCCTGCTGGGGTCAGCAGACCACCATGTCTGTGACTGCTTTTAAATAAAGCAATATTTTTTTTAAATTGCAGCCCACCATAAACAACACCAGCATCCACAGACACACAACACCATCACTTACACAACATCCACGCACCTCAAAGAACACACACCAACACATCCCCTCACACATCACAAAACACACCACCACACACATCACCCACACCACATCATGGCACCTCAACAACACCCCAGGTTCTCTGAGGAGGAGCTCAGGGTCATGGTGGAGGAAATTGTCCGGGTAGAGCCACAGCTATTCGGATCTCAGGTGCAGCACACCTCCATTCCAAGGAAGATGGAGCTATGGTGAAGAATTGTTGACAGGGTCAACGCAGTGGGACAGCATCCAAGCACTAGGGATGACATCAGGAAGAGGTGGAACGACCTATGGGGGAAGGTACGTTCAGTGGTCTCAAGACATCAGATTGCTGTACAGAGGACTGGCGGTGGACCCCCACCTCCTCCCCCACAACTAACAACACAGGAGGACCAAGTCTTGGCAATACTGCATCCTGAGGACCTCCCAGGTGTAGCAGGAGGACTGGACTCTGGTAAGTCAAATCTTTACTACCTTATCCCCCCCACCCTACCTGCATGCCATCACATACTCCCACCCTCACCCTTAACCCCATCACTCCAACACCTCACATATGCCCCACTATCACAACCCACCCATCCCAATACCAAGCCCTGCATGCAACACCAAAGCATGCCCACTACAGATACCCACACAGACCCCAAACCAAATATCACACAAGGACCAAGCCAAGAATGCAGGCACTGGAGTACAGGGTCACTCACCCATTGTACATGATGGCACACACAGATGCAATAATCATGCCTTTACACCGCTGCAGGACCCCTACCCAATGTCACCGGACAGGAGGTACAAGACATATCCAGTCCCCCCACAGAAGAGACCCACAGTGATGACAGCAGCTCTGCACTACTGGATCAAGATGACCAGCCCGGCCCATCTGGGACCTCGGGTCAGTCGGTTCCCCTGACACTGGCACAAGCCACCACAGAGCCTCCCCCTCAGGAAAAACCACCACAGCACCCACCCAGCGGGCCCATACCTCTGTCCCCAGGACACGTCACGCAGCAGTGTGTCCACCACTACAGGGAACCCAGGCAAACCCACCAACCCAAGAAAATCAGGGACCTGGGGGCAGTGGCAGTGGGCACACGGTTCGGGGGACAGAGGCTCAGGAAAACAGGGAAACTAGTAGGACTGCTGTGCAACAGGGGGAGGACAGGCCCAGGGAACCCACTCTCCACAAGGCACTCTCCAACATCATGGGAGCTTACCATCATTCCCAGGAGACAATGGCAACGGTACTGGCCAAGTTTCAGGAGACCCAGCGGCTGCAGGAGGAACACTGTCTGGGGATCAGGGAGGACCTGAAGTCCATTAACAACACCCTGGTCACCATTGCAGGGGTGCTGCAAGACATTGTCAACACCAGGAGGGACGCTGTGGCACACCAAGGGCCCCCTGACACTAGCCTAGATGATGAACAGCCCTCCACCCCAGCCGGCACTAGTGGACAGGAGTCACCGCCACAGGAACATGACACCAGCACCCCACCCCCTGCAGATGGAGAACCACCCCGCAAACGGTCCCTGGGATCCAGGAACAAGACAGAGAACATTGCCAAGACCCCCGCCAGGAAATGAGACCCCCCTGAATGTCACCCTTCTGTCCCACTTTGTCACCCTGTCCATCCTTCAACTGCCATTGCTTCACTTCCTATGCCCCTTTGGACAATGCACCTGTGAAACAAATAGACTGGACTCTGCCATGGACATTCCTCCACCATCCTCCCTGCCCATTTAACAACCCCCTTCACTTATTTGCACAGAAATGAACACACTTAAATCACAAAACAATCTGGAGTCAGTCTGTGCTTTCACAAACGTGTAATTGCAATAACCATGGAATATTGTATTGTAATCGTATTTATATAGCGCTTACTACCCCTGACGAGGCGTTGAAGCGCTTTTCGGTGAGTAGCACGCTACTCTGGAAACTCTACAAGAATTAATGATGGATTAGTATCAGGAAATAATGACTACACTTCATAGATATCTAGTATAACAACCCACCCAGGAGCAATGCAATGACCCACGAACATGGCAAGCACAGAAACAACATATACACATACATACATACATATATATACATATATACATACACACATACACAGACATACATGAATACACACACATATGCAAATACAATACATAATTAGAACCATGGGTAAAATATACTTAGTCAAACAGGTTTAAAGAGTGTGTGTGTATTTTATTGTTATGACATATTAGCGGTACTTATTTTCTAAAGAAACTATACATAACTAGAAATATACACATAATCTGAAAAAAATATTTATCAACATAGGCATATGCAGTTCATAGTTGTTTGAATATGGTGGTAACGAAGGAAAGAGCTAACTCTTGAATAGTTTTCTGAAGACAAGAAAGTTATCTGTGGCTCTTATAGTTGGGGGTAATGAATTCCATAGTTTTGCTGCTTGAACAGAGAAGGATGTACCACCTATAGGGGGTCATTCTGAACTCGGTGGTAAAAGGCCCTTACCGCCGGTCAGAAGTCCGCCATTCTACCGCTGCGGCCGCGGTAAACCGCCACGGTCATTCTGACCCACAACGGCGAAACCGTCAAAATCCCGACATCCAAGGAAGGCCGCCTCATCAGCGGGCCGCGGAAAACTGGAGATGACCAAACCTCCACCGTCACGCCAACACAAACACGCCCATGCCATTCTGACCCACGAATCCACGCGGCGGTCTTTCAACCGCGGTATTCCATTGGCGGGACACACCGCCGCGCTCAAAATACACACACAGCTCCAAAACACAGCCACATTGGACAATTTGAAATACACACACCTGACACACATACAAACAACACTCCCACACATCCAACCAACTATAAAACACACACCCACATCACCCACAAACCCCTACGACCACAAATCAGAGACGAAGGAGAGAGAGACACATCACAGAATAGAGAGCTACATCACACAGAGGCACACTACACCATCACACACACCACATAGAAGCACAAAGCACCACACACCAACACACTCTTCACCATATACACCACCCCACACCTCATCCACACCACCCCATGGCACCCCAAAGGCACCCACGCTTTTCGGACCAAGAACTCCGGGTCATGGTGGAGGAGATCATAAGAGTCGAACCCCAGCTCTTCGGCTCACAGGTGCAGCACACCACTATAGCCAGGAAGGCGGAGCTATGGCAGCGGATCGTGGACAGGGTAAACGCGGTGGGACAGCATCCCAGAAATCGAGAGGACATCCGCAAACGTTGGAACGACTTACGGGGAAAGGTGCGCTCGATGGTCTCGCGACACAACATCGCAGTGCAGAAGACTGGCGGGGGACCCCCACCCACACCACCCGAATTCACAGCATGGGAGCAAGAGGTACTAAACATCCTGCATCCTGATGGCCTCGCTGGAGTACACGGAGGAATGGACTCTGGTAAGTACAATCTCAACTACTTCATCCCCCCCAGCATGCCAACCCCCACCACCACCCTCACCCCCAACCCCCCATCACACATCCTCCCTGAGAATGTCTCCCCAGCACAACCCACCCAACACCAACCCCTGCATGCCACCACAAACTATGGACACCCATCACCTAAGCATGACCACTGCACATACCCCCCCCCCCAAACACCCCCACAACACCTCCCCCAAGGGGATGACAGCACTGGGGGACAAGGGCACCCATAAATCGCACACAATAGCACACACAGAAACAATAACCATACTCTCTTACCCCATGCAGGACCCGAACGCCAACACACCGGCCAGGAGGGTCCAGAAATGTCCATCCCCCCCCCCCCGGAAGAGGCACCCAGTGATGACAGCAGCTCTGTCGACCTGGAACCTGACGACCAGCCCGGACCATCAGGGACCTCTGGACAGTCGGTTCCCCACACACAGGCCACAGCAGACCCAACCCCCTCTGGGAACAACAGCACAGCTCCCACCCAGCGGGCCCATGGCTCTGTCTCTAGGATAGGTCAATCAGCGGTGTGTCTGCCACTACAGGGCCCCCAGGCTAACCCACCACCCCAACAATAAAAGGGACCTGGGGGCAGTGGTAGTGGGCACACCGTCCAGGGGACAGAGTCCGGGGGAAACAGGGCAACTCGGAGGGCTGCTGTGCGACAGGGGGGGGGAGGAGAGGCCCAGGGAACCGACTCTCCAAGAGGCCCTCACCACCATCATGGCAGCCTACCACCGCTCACAAGAGACGATGGCGACGGTACTGGCCAGGTTCCAGGAGATCCAGGCACAACAGGAGGAACGCTACATGGGGTTCAACAATCATCTCACCAACATCTCTACCGCCATGGGGAGCATAGTCCAGGCCCTCCACCGGATAGAAGACACGTTGCGGGACCATGTGGCACCACACAGGGCCCCTGTCACTAGCCTGGACCAGGAACAGCCTACCACCTCCGCCGGCGCTAGTGGACAGGAGGCCCCACCACAACGACAGGCCACCAGAACCCCACCTCCTGCTGAAGAACAACCACCCCGCAAGAGGAGCCTGAGATCCAAAAAAAAGACAGAGTAGGATGTCAAGACCCCCGCCAGCATGAGATACCCCCTGAAGTCATCCCACTGTCCCACATTGCCACCCTGTCCAACCTTGAACTGCCCCTGCTCCATCCTTCCACAGGCATATGGACAATGCACCTGTGAGACTGAGAACTGGACTCTGCCATGGACATTACTCCACCCCCACCCATCACCGTGTGAATATCATGTACCATCATCTAGCACCAAAAATAAATCACGCAATGCACTGAAATCATGCTGGAGTCAGGCTGTATTATTTACAAATGTAAAACACATTACCGATCAATTATGTTCTGTAAACTTTGTGCTGAACACATACCGAGATCAATAAGCATTAGTCCATGGGCTAACCAAGCAGAAGTCACGCAGTGGGTCATACAGCACTGAAAAGGGAAGGGAGAATCAAACATCAGTTTCAAATAACTGGGGGGTCATAGACAAAGTTGAGAAGCACGAGGCATTCAGGAAAATTAAAATGGCGTGTGTGATTCTTACCTGTGTGCTACTGAAAATACTGTTGGATAACTCTGTCCCTGTTTTCTGGGTCGTCCTCTGAGTCTTCCTCCTCTTCACTCTCCACAGGCTCTACAGCTGCTTCAACACCACCATCTGGACCATCCTCCTGCAGGAAAGGCACCTGACGTCGCAATGCCAGATTGTGAAGCATACAGCAGGCCACGATGATCTGGCACACCTTCTTTGGTGAGTACATCAGGGATCCCCCTGTCATATGCAGACACCTAAACCTGGCCTTCAGAACCTCAAAGGTCCTTTCTATGATCCTCCTAGTTCGCCCATGGGCCTCATTGTACCGTTCCTCAGCCCTGGTCCGGGGATTCCTCACTGGGGTCAATAGCCAAGGCAGGTTGGGGTAACCAGAGTCACCTATTAGCCACACACGTTGTCTCTGTAGCTGTTCCATCACATAAGGGATGCTGCTATTACGCATCACATACGCGTCATGCACTGAACCAGGGAACATTGCATTCACATGGGAGATGTACTGGTCAGCCAAACAGACCACCTGGACGTTCATAGAATGGTAACTCTTCCTGTTTCTGTACACCTGCTCATCGTCTTTTGGGGGGACTAAGGCTACATGGGTCCCATCAATGGCACCAATTATGTTGGGAATATGTCCAAGGGCATAAAAATCACCCTTCACAGTGGGCAAATCAACCTCCTCTGGGAATATAATGTAACTCCGCATGTGTTTCATCAGGGCAGACAACACTCTAGACAAAACCTTAGAAAACATTGGCTGAGACATTCCAGATGACATGGCCACTGTTGTCTGGAATGAGCCACTTGCAAGAAAATGGAGGACTGACAGCACCTGCACCAGAGGGGGAATTCCTGTGGGTTGGCGGATGGGGGACATCAGGGCTGGCTCCAGCTGGGCACACAGTTCATGGATAGTGGCACGGTCAAGTCGGTATCGTAGTATGATGTGGCATTCTTCCATTGTCGACAGGTCCACCAGCGGTCGGTACACGCGAGGATTCATCCTTCTCCTCGCAAATCCCAGCGGACGGTGCCTAGGAAGGACAACATGGAGCACAGAGTCAAGATAATCACTGGTACGTTCACCACTGCTTGCATGGCACACGGTTATCTAGGTATTGAAAGGCGTGTATGTGTGGCAATGCCAGGCCTAGGCCTGTGTGTCGCAGTAGAGATTATGCCATGTGGGCCCTTGAAATGGCGGCTGCCTGACCTGTGAAGTGGGACAATGGGATGTGAGGTCACTGCGCTGGCGGAGCACACCGTGGCGGTAGGCGGTCGAAGACCGCTATACGGAGCCGCATTGGATAACATTGAAGCCTATGGGTTTCAGGAGCCAATGACGATGTGCGCCGGCGGTCGCGGTACGCACCGCCGCGGTACGCACCGCCGCGGGCGTGACTGCCATTTTCTATCTGCTTAATCACTCGAGACCTGATCATCCACAGGAGAGGACCTATACTGCAAGTGCTGCTGTGAACTCGGTCTGGAAGTGACAATGGCTGCTGCGACTGGGGAAAGGGCCCCTGCCTTCACGTCTGAAGAGTTGGAGAAGCTCGTGGATGGGGTCCTCCCCCAGTATGCGTTACTCTACGGTCCTCCAGACCAACAGGTGAGTACACCGGGTGCACATGGAATGGGCGATGCCTGTGTGGAGTGGGGTGGATGTAAGTTGGTGGGGTGGGGGGCGAATGAGGAGTGCAACGCACGACAGATGAGAGCATGTGCTATATTGCAAGGTTGGGGAGGGGGGGCCAATGACATCTAACATGCAGTAAGTTGATGAATGTTTCCTTCCCACCCTGTACATGTCACATAGGTCAGCGCCCATCAGAAAGTCGGGATTTGGCGTGCCATCGCCAAGGAAGTCCGGGCCCTGGGGGTCCACGTCAGACGGGGCACCCACTGCCGCAAGAGGTGGGAGGACATCCGCCGCGGAACCAGGAAGACTGCCGAGTCACTGCTGGGGATGGCCTCCCAACCTAGGAGGGGTGCCAGTCGTACCCTGACCCCCCTGATGTCCCGGATCCTGGCGGTGGCCTACCCTGATTTGGATGGGCGCTTGAGAGCATCACAGCAGACACAAGGGGGTGAGTATCAGCACATTCAGCTATCTTTCTGCGCAGTGGAGGCGTCTGGGTGGGGGAGGAGGGTTGGGGGTTACATTAGGCCAGGGCGCTTTCTGTAGTGTAGTCCTCTCCCTTAGGCATGGCCCTGTGCTCCCGGCCCCCACCTCCGTAGGGTGACAAGTCCAGCTATTGATGGTCCAGCCTCACACATGTGCGCGTTTGTCGTCTCCTGACCTGTTGTCCGAGTCAGAAGTACTGAGTAGTGTGCCCCGAATGCGCGGCTTAGTGCATGCGGCTCCTGTGTCTGTCCTCTCCGCCAACGGTGTTGACATTGCATGCACTCAACCAGGTCTTCTCTTTCTCCCCCCACCCTTCTTCTTCATCTTCTTGTGCATGTGTGCATTAGCATCATCAGGCGGAGGAGATTTGGCATCGGAGCACGAGGGAGCTGCAAGCCACAAGGCCCCGGTGGGCACAGGAACAGACACCGAGGGCCCAAGTGAGCCGGAGGGCGAGGGGAGCACCACGACGGGGACCGCTGGTGAGAGCAGCGACACGTCCTCGGATGGGAGCTCCCTAGCGGTGGCGGCAACATCCGGGCCCCCCGCCTCTACAGGTACAGCCGCCACCCAGCGCACCAGCCCCGCCCTCCCAGCAGCCCCTAAGCCTACGCTCCATGCCCGCTCACCCAGGAAGGCGGGCGTCTCCTTCGCCCCAGGCACCTCAGCCCCTGCCCCTGTTACCCCTGCTGCCCTCAGTGAGGAGGTCATTGATCTCCTCAGGACACTCATTGTTGGGCAGACTACCCTTTTGAATGCCATCCAGGGGGTAGAAAGGGAGGTGCATCGGAGCAATGCCTACCTGGAGGGCATTCATTCGGGTCAGGCTGCCCATCAACGATCGTTCAATGCTCTGGCCTCAGCACTGACGGCAGCCATTGTCCCTGTTTCCAGCCTCCCTCTTCTGACTGCCTCCACCCTGTCTCTGTCTCCTGTTCCTCAGCCTATCCCATCCACACCATCTGACCAGCCTGCACACACCTCAACACCCAAGGGCAGCTCATCCAGACACAAGCACCACAGATCCCACAAACACTCACCCAAGCAACACACAGATGCAGACATCACAACAGTCACTACCACCCCTGTGTCCCCCTCCTCCTCGTCTCCCTCCTCCCTCCCTGTGACGTCTCCACTCACACCTGCATGCACACCAACATCAGCCAGTGCTTCCATCACCACCACACACTCCTGTACAGTCCGCACGCGTGCAGTCACCACCCCCACTGCCATTTACACGTCCCCTGTGTCCTCTCCCACTGTGTCTGTCACCACCCCTTCCAAGACACACAAACGCAGGCAGACACCCACCCAACAGACATCCACCTCACAACAGCCTACAGCACCTGCACCTTCACCCAATGACAGCACACCTGACTCTCCTACAACCACATCCTCTTCCTCCACTTCCATCTCCACTTCTCCTACCTTTTACCTTGGCCCTAAAAAAGTTTTCCTGGCTAATCTTGACCTCTTCCCCTCTGATGACCTACCCCCTCCATCTGCAAAGAGTCCCAAGAGCACCACAGCCACCACCAGCCCAACTTCGGGTGTCACTGTTGTGCATGGGTTCTGGAGTCCACCCTTTGCCAGCAGTGACACCTCCATCAGCAGCAAGGACACATCCAGCCCCCCCCCCCGGCAAGAGGACTAGGAAACACAAGGGCCGCCGTGGGAAGACTGACACGGCTGCCCCCAAGGAGCAGAGTTCGCCCACTCCACCAGCCACAACGTCTAGGGGAGGCAAGGGCCCGAGAGCCCCATCTAAGGAGCGTAAGGGCAGCAGGGCGGAGACGTCAGCCAGCAGGAGCGCGGAGCAGGTGGGCCCCACATGCCACATCCCAGCTGTAAAGGAGGACACCAAAGGGCCCAGGACTCCGTCACCGAAGGGCCCAGGAACATCACGGCCGGAGGGCGTCTGAGCACGGAGTCCAGGCCAGGTCTGGCTCCCTTGAACCTACTGGATGTGCACCGCTGAACAGGGCCCGCTGTGCAGAAGAGCACCGCTGAACAGGGCCCGTCGTGCAGAAGAGCACCGCTGAACAGGGCCCGCCGTGAAGATAGGCACCGCTGAACAGGGCCCGCCGTGCAAAAGAGCACCGCTGAACAGGGCCCGCCGTGCAGAAGAGCACCGCTGAACAGGGCCCGCCGTGAAGATAGGCACCGCTGAACAGGGCCCGCCGTGAAGATAGGCACCGCTGAACAGGGCCCGCCGTGCAGAAGAGCACCGCTGAACAGGGCCCGCCGTGCAGAAGAGCACCGCTGAACAGGGCCCGCCGTGAAGATAGGCACCGCTGAACAGGGCCCGCCGTGCAGAAGAGCACCGCTGAACAGGGCCCGCCGTGAAGATAGGCACCGCTGAACAGGGCCCGCCGTGCAGAAGAGCACCGCTCCGCTGGGCCCTTCCTGTCAAGCACCGCTCCGCTGGGCCCCGCCGTCTCAAGCACCGCTCCGCTGGGCCCTTCCTGTCAAGCACCGCTCCGCTGGGCCCTTCCTGTCAAGCACCGCTCCGCTGGGCCCCGCCGTCTCAAGCACCGCTTCGCTGGGCCCTTCCTGTCAAGCACCGCTCCGCTGGGCCCCTTCATCTCAAGCACCGCTCCGCTGGGCCCTTCCTGTCAAGCACCGCTCCGCTGGGCCCCGCCGTCTCAAGCACCACTCCGCTGGGCCCCTTCATCTCAAGCACCGCTCCGCTGGGCCCTTCCTGTCAAGCACCGCTCCGCTGGGCCCGCCGTCTCAAGCACCGCTCCGCTGGGCCCTTCCTGTCAAGCACCGCTCCGCTGGGCCCCGCCGTCTCAAGCACCGCTCCGCTGGGCCCCTTCATCTCAAGCACGCTCCGCTGGGCCCTTCCTGTCAAGCACCGCTCCGCTGGGCCCCGCCGTCTCAAGCACCGCTCCGCTGGGCCCCTTCCTGTCAAGCACCGCTCCGCTGGGCCCCGCCGTCTCAAGCACCGCTCCGCTGGGCCCCTTCATCTCAAGCACCGCTCCGCTGGGCCCTTCCTGTCAAGCACCACTCCGCTGGGCCCCGCCGTCTCAAGCACCGCTCCGCTGGGCCCCTTCATCTCAAGCACCGCTCCGCTGGGCCCTTCCTGTCAAGCACCGCTCCGCTGGGCCCCGCCGTCTCAAGCACCGCTCCGCTGGGCCCTTCCTGTCAAGCACCGCTCCGCTGGGCCCCTTCATCTCAAGCACCGCTCCGCTGGGCCCTTCCTGTCAAGCACCGCTCCGCTGGGCCCCGCCGTCTCAAGCACCACTCCGCTGGGCCCCTTCATCTCAAGCACCGCTCCGCTGGGCCCTTCCTGTCAAGCACCACTCCGCTGGGCCCCGCCGTCTCAAGCACCGCTCCGCTGGGCACCTTCATCTCAAGCACCGCTCCGCTGGGCCCTTCCTGTCAAGCACCGCTCCGCTGGGCCCCGCCGTCTCAAGCACCGCTCCGCTGGGCCCCTTCATCTCAAGCACCGCTCCGCTGGGCCCTTCCTGTCAAGCACCGCTCCTCTGGGCCCCGCCGTCTCAAGCACCGCTCCGCTGGGCCCCTTCATCTCAAGCACCGCTCCGCTGGGCCCCGCCGTCTCAAGCACCGCTCCGCTGGGCCCTTCCTGTCAAGCACCGCTCCGCTGGGCCCCGCCGTCTCAAGCACCGCTCCGCTGGGCCCCTTCCTGTCAAGCACCGCTCCGCTGGGCCCCGCCGTCTCAAGCACCGCTCCGCTGAGCCCCTTCATCTCAAGCACCGCTCCGCTGGGCCCTTCCTGTCAAGCACCACTCAGCTGGGTGCCGCCGTCTCAAGCACCGCTCCGCTGGGCCCCGCCGTCTCAAGCACCGCTCCGCTGGGCCCTTCCTGACAAGCACCGCTCCGCTGGGCCCCTTCATCTCAAGCACTGCTCCGCTGGGCCCTTCCTGTCAAGCACCGCTCCGCTGGGCCCCGCCGTCTCAAGCACCGCTCCGCTGGGCCCCTTCATCTCAAGCACCGCTCCGCTGGGCCCTTCCTGTCAAGCACCGCTCCGCTGGGCCCCGCCGTCTCAAGCACCGCTCCGCTGGGCCCCTTCATCTCAAGCACCGCTCCGCTGGGCCCCGCCGTCTCAAGCACCGCTCCGCTGGGCCCCTTCATCTCAAGCACTGTTTATGGTTCACTGTGCCCACCATGCCTCCTCCTTGACCAGTGGAGACTGTTATCCACTTGAGAGACTGTGGCTTTGCACTCCCCAGGATGGCACAGTGGGCAACCCACCCACTGTAGAGACTTGAGAGACTGTGGCTTTGCACTCCCCAGGATGGTACAGTGGGCAACCCACACACTGTAGAGACATGAGAGACTGTGGCTTTGCACTCCCCAGGATGGTACAGTGGGCATGCCACCCACTGTAGAGACTTGAGAGACTGTGGCTTTGCACTCCCCAGGATGGTACAGTGGGCAACCCACCCACTGTAGAGACTTGAGAGACTGTGGCTTTGCACTCCCCAGGATGGCACAGTGGGCATGGTGGCCCCTTCGTGGATCTTGCGTCGTGGACTCATGTGGCTGTGGTGCCCCCCCCCCTTCCCTTCCCCCTGAGGTGCCTGTAGTATTTTCATCAGATGCCCCTGCAGTGTTCTCTCCAAAGGACTCAGGTCTCCTGTGTGGGTTTTGCCCTTGTGTCGCTACACTGTAGCCCACGGACTGTTCCATTTGACTTTGATGTAGCGGACTAATTGCCTCGGTTCTCCATGGCAGAGTGTATAGTATTATTTTGTTATGGATATTTTGCATAGTTGCCGATACATATCAGAGTCTATTTTTTATATAAAATTTTGGTTCACAATTTAATTATGTCTTTGCATTTTTCAGGGGGGTTTGGGTGGTGTCACTGTGCATTGTTGCTCTGCATTGGTGTGTACATACAGGGAGTGCAGAATTATTAGGCAAGTTGTATTTTTGAGGATTAATTTTATTATTGAACAACAACCATGTTCTCAATGAACCCAAAAAACTCATTAATATCAAAGCTGAATATTTTTGGAAGTAGTTTTTAGTTTGTTTTTAGTTTTAGCTATGTTAGGGGGATATCTGTGTGTGCAGGTGACTATCACTGTGCATAATTATTAGGCAACTTAACAAAAAAAAATATATACCCATTTCAATTATTTATTATTACCAGTGAAACCAATATAACATCTCAACATTCACAAATATACATTTCTGACATTCAAAAACAAAACAAAAACAAATCAGTGACCAATATAGCCACCTTTCTTTGCAAGGACACTCAAAAGCCTGCCATCCATGGATTCTGTCAGTGTTTTGATCTGTTCACCATCAACATTGCGTGCAGCAGCAACCACAGCCTCCCAGACACTGTTCAGAGAGGTGTACTGTTTTCCCTCCTTGTAAATCTCACATTTGATGATGGACCACAGGTTCTCAATGGGGTTCAGATCAGGTGAACAAGGAGGCCATGTCATTAGATTTCCTTCTTTTATACCCTTTCTTGCCAGCCACGCTGTGGAGTACTTGGTCGCGTGTGATGGAGCATTGTCCTGCATGAAAATCATGTTTTTCTTGAAGGATGCAGACTTCTTCCTGTACCACTGCTTGAAGAAGGTGTCTTCCAGGAACTGGCAGTAGGACTGGTAGTTGAGCTTGACTCCATCCTCAACCCGAAAAGCTCATCTTTGATGATACCAGCCCAAACCAGTACTCCACCTCCACCTAGCTGGCGTCTGAGTCGGACTGGAGCTCTCTGCCCTTTACCAATCCAGCCACGGGCCCATCCATCTGGCCCATCAAGACTCACTCTCATTTCATCAGTCCATAAAACCTTAGAAAAATCAGTCTTGAGATATTTCTTGGCCCAGTCTTGACGTTTCAGCTTGTGTGTCTTGTTCAGTGGTGGTCGTCTTTCAGCCTTTCTTACCTTGGCCGGGTCTCTGAGTATTGCACACCTTGTGCTTTTGGGCACTCCAGTGATGTTGCAGCTCTGAAATATGGCCAAACTGGTGGCAAGTGGCATCGTGGCAGCTGCACGCTTGACTTTTCTCAGTTCATGGGCAGTTATTTTGCGCCTTGGTTTTTCCACACGCTTCTTGCGACCCTGTTGACTATTTTGAATGAAACGCTTGATTGATCGATGATCACGCTTCAGAAGCTTTGCAATTTTAAGAGTGCTGCATCCCTCTGCAAGATATCTCACTATTTTTGACTTTTCTGAGCCTGTCAAGTCCTTCTTTTGACCCATTTTGCCAAAGGAAAGGAAGTTGCCTAATAATTATGCACACCTGATATAGGGTGTTGATGTCATTAGACCACACCCCTTCTCATTACAGAGATGCACATCACCTAATATGCTTAATTGGTAGTAGGCTTTCGAGCCTATACAGCTTGGAGTAAGACAACATGCATAAAGAGGATGATGTGGTCAAAATACTCATTTGCCTAATAATTCTGCACTCCCTGTAGTTTGGGGGGGTGGGGGTCGCATATGTGTGTGCCCGTAACCTTTCCTCCTCCCCCCTCCCGTGTGTCGTAGGTGCAGTACTCACCGTTGTCGTCTGCGCCGGAGTTCGTACTCGTGGTAGATGAGCAGGTAGACGAGTGCAGGTAGGATGTTTAATTCGGGTTCCATGCTGTCCTCCGTACTCGTGGAGTGTGTTTTGGTGAGCGTTTTCCCGTCCGTAGTCTGTTTCCGCCGTGTTTTTATCGGCGGGGCTCCCGCCCCGGAAAAGGTGGCGGATTGGTGAGTTGTAATACTGTGGGCGGTACATTGTCTGCTGCCTGCCTGTTGGCGGTGACCGCCGCGCTGTTTGTCTGTACCGCGGTCGGAGTGTTAATGTGGCGGGCTGTGTTGGCGGTTGCCGCCAGGGTCAGAATTCCATTTTTTGGACCGCCGGCCTGTTGGCGGGTTGGCCGCCGCTTTATCACCGACCGCCAGGGTTAGAATCACCCCCATAGTCTTTTTCTTGTATGGTGGTGTTCTAAGGCGGGGTGCCAATCTTCAGCGGAGGTTTCTTTGTTGGATGTATTTGGTTATTTTGTTTCTGATAAAAAGCGGTCCTGTTCCATGTATAGCTTTGTGGGTGATACAAAGCAGCTTGAAAGTGCATCTTCTGGCAACGGGTAACCAGTGTAGTGCTCCCAAGGCAGAGGAGATGTGGGCTTGCAGCTTTACATATAATAGTAGCCTGGCTGCGGAATTCTAGATACGTTGTAGTTTTTTCATAACAGATAGAGATGATCCGTGGTAGAGGCCATTGGCATAATCCAGTTTGGATAGTACAAGCGAGGTAGTAGCTTGCACCTTGTGTGGAAATCCGAGGTGGGGGAAGATGCGTCGTAAAGTCTTCAAGGTGATGAAGCTTGTTCGTGCTAATTTGTCCACTTGGGCATTCATAGTTAACTTGGAATCCATGGTGATTCCTAGGTTTTTAACTTCCTTGGATAATTGAGGAGGTGGTCCGAGATCATCAGGCCAGACGCACAGAGTGTCATAATTTTTCCAGTCACCACATATGAGTATTTCTGTTTTGGAGGTATTTAGTTTGAGATGGCTCCAGGTCATCCACTGATCAATGGCTCTGAGGCAACTGAAGATTTGTGAGTTTTCAATGTTTTTGGGGCATTCTAATTTAAGTAGTATTTGTGTGTCATCTGCATAGTTGTAGCATGTGAGATGGAAATCATTGATCAGTTCTGGTAAAGATATCATGTAGATGTTGAAAAGCAAAGGTGAGATGATTGATACTGATATATTGAATATAGCAATGTCAATTTACTTGTGCACATACCGATGTAACACAGCTGTAGGCCTGGAGGAAATATAGCAGAGGGCACAAAGTGTGACCCACATCTGTGAAATGGAAAGGCAAAGTGACAAGTCAGTGTCCATACACTCAGTGCAAATGACAGACTTATGCTAGCTCCAATAAGGGTATGAGATATGGGAGGCAGTGATATCTTCTTACCTGTGTCTCACTGGAAGTATTGCATGATTATGTTGTTTCTGTTGTCGATATCCTCTTCTTCTGCCTCCTCTTCTTCACTGTCCACAGGCTCCACAGCTGCCACAAGACCACCAGCTGGACCATCCTCCTGCAGAAAAGGCACCTGGCGTCGCAAAGCCAGGTTGTGCAGCATACAGCAGGCCACGATGATCTGGCACACCTTCTTTGGTGAGTAGTAGAGAGAACCACCTGTCATATGGAGGCACCGGAATCTGGCCTTCAGGAGGCCGAAGGTTCATTCAATCACCCTCCTTGTTCGCCCATGTGCCTCATTGTAGTGTTCCTCTGCCCTTGTCCTGGGATTCCTCACTGGGGTCAGTAGCCATGACAGGTTGGGGTAACCAGAGTCACTTCCAAATATCGAGGGACAACTGTTAGACACACACTAACCCTTAGGGACAACCCCATGCCCAGACACTGTATAGGGTGCTTGGCCTCACCTATTAGTCACACACGGTGCCTCTGGAGTTGCCCCGTCACATAAGGGATGCTGCTATTCCTCAAAATGTAAGCGTCATGCACTGAGCCAGGAAACTTGGCATTCACACGGGAGATGTACTGGTCTGCCAAACACACCATCTGCACATTCATAGGATGGTAGCTCTTCCGGTGTCTGTACACCTGTTCACTCCTGCGGGGGGTACCAATGCCCCATGTGTCCCATCAATGGCACCAATGATGTTGGGGATATGTCCCAGGGCATAGAAGTCACCTTTCACTGTGGGCAAATCCTCCACTTGAGGGAACACTATGTAGCTGCGCATGTGTTTCAGCAGGGCAGACAACACTCTGCACAACACGGTTAGAGAACATTGTCTGGGACATCCCTGATGCAATGGCCACTGTTGTTTGAAAGGAACCACTTGCCAGGAAATGGAGTACTGACAGGACCTGCACTAGAGGGGGTATCCCTGTGGGATGGCGGATTGCTGACATCAGGTCTGGCTCCAACTGGGCACATAGTTCCTGGATTGTTGCACGATCAAGTCTGTAGGTGACTATGATGTGTCTCTCTTCCATTGTCAACAGGTCCACCAGCGGTCTGTACACCGGAGGATGCCGCCATCTCATCACCTGCCCCAGTGGACGTGCCCTATGGAGGAGAACAGCGAGCAGAGAGTCATCCAACACTGAGGTATCACAAAATGTAATTTGCACACAATTATTAATCCGCAATGTGCCTGTAACTGTGTGTATTCAAGGCCTACATTGGTGTGGCGCAGTTATTATTTATGCCATGTGGCACCCTGAAATGGTGGCTGACCTGTAAGGTGGTACAAGGGGATATGAGGTAACTGTGCTGGCGTTCTACACCGTCGCGGTGGGCGGTCGAAGACCGTGACGCAATTCTGCATTGGTTAACATTGGGCCCTATGGGTCCGAGGAGCCAATAACAATGTACGCCGGCGGTGACGGTACGCACCGCCGCGGACGTGACCGCCATTTTCTGTCTGTACACTCACTTGATACCTGACCTTCAACAGGAGAGGACCTACACTGCAAGTGCTGCTGTGACCTGTGTCTGGAAGCAACGATGGCTACAGTGTGTGGTGAAAGGGCTCCTGCCTTCACTTCGGAGGAGTTGAAGAAACTAGTGGATGGGGTCCTCCCCCAGTACACGCAACTGTACGGTCCTCCAGACAAACAGGTGAGTACACTGTGAGCATGCTGCATGGGCAATGCCTGTTTTGAGTGGTGTGGATGGAAGATACATGGGGGGTCGGGCTGAGGCCTGCATGTGCGGACGGTGAGTGTATGTGCGTCAGGGCAAGGGTGGGAACGGGGGCCAATGAGTATGACGGACCGGACGGGTAAAGAATTTCCTTTCCCCCTGTACTATTCCTATAGGTCAGCGCCCACCAGAAGATGGCTATTTGGCGTGCCATCGCCAAGGACGTCCGGACCCTGGGGGTCCACCACAGACGGAGCACCCACTGCCATAAAAGATGGGAGGACCTGTGGCGCTGGAGCAAGAAGACGGCGGAGGCCCAGCTGGGGATGGCCTCCCAATGTGGGAGGGGTGCCTGTCGCAGCATGACCCCCCTGATGTTCTGGATCCTGGCGGTGGCGTATCAGGAGTTGGATGGGCACTTGAGGGCATCACAGCAGCCACAAGGGTGTGAGTACACTCTCATTCAGCTGACTCTGCGCGCATTATGAAGCGTCTGGGTGGGGGAGGTGGGCAGTGGGTTCCCCTAGGCCAGGGCAATCTTGGTAGTGCAGAGGGCTGCTGTGTCTGTTGTGTCCGCCAACGGTAGTGGTGTTGTATGCAATGAACATGTCTTTCTCCTGTCTCCCGCCCCCTTTTTGTGGTCTCCATGTTCTTGTGTGCAATAGCATCATCAGGCGGAGGAGCATTGGCACCGGAGCAGGAGGGAGCTGCATCCCCCTTGTCCCTGGAGGGTGGAGCAATGGAGTCTGAAGCCACCAGTGGGACGGAGGGCGAGGGGAGCTCCACGGCGGGGATAGGTGACAGCGACTCCTCTGATGGGAGCTCTCTTGCGGTGGCGGGCCCATCTGTGCCCACCGCATCAACAGGTACAGCCACCACCCCCCCTACCAGCACCGCCCTCCCAGCAGCCCCTCAGCGTGTGTCCCGTGCCCGCTCACCCAGGAGGGTGGGCATCTCCTTCGCCCCAGGCACCTCAGACCCTGCCCCAGTCAGTTCTGCTGCCCTCAGTGAGGAGGCTATTGACCTCCTGAGATCCCTCACTGTTGGGCAGTCTACCATTCTGAATGCCATCCAGGGTGTTGAGAGGCATTTGCAACAAACAAATGCATACTTGGAGGGCATTCATTCTGGCCAGGCAGCCCAACAGAGAGCATTTCAGGCTCTGGCCTCAGCACTGATGGCACCCATTGTCCCTGTGTCCAGCCTCCCCACTTCAACTTCCTGCACCCAAACCCAATCCCCTGTACCTCAGCCTATCCCAAGCACTCCATCAGACCAGCATGCACACACATCAACACACAAGAGTGGCTCAGGCGAACATAAGCACCACACATTCCACAGGCACTCACACAAGCAGCATACCCATGCACACATACCAACATCCAATTCCTCCACTGTGTTCCCCTCCTCCACGTCTCCCTCCTCCCTCCCAGTCTCGTCTCCACTCACACCTGCATGCACTACATCCTCAGCCACTACCTCCATCACCAGCATGCCCATCACCACACACCGCTCACGTGCACTCACCCCCCCACTACCATTCACACATCTCCAGTGTCCTCTCCCAGTGTGTCACTGAGTCCTCCTCCCAAAGTACACAAAAACAGGCACACACCCACGCAACAGCCATCCACCTCACAACAGCCTCCAGCCCATGCACCCTCACCCAAATTCAGCAGACGTACACCTCCTACAACCACTACCTCTTCCTCCACTCCCAAACCCCCTCCATCTACCCGTCCCAGTGTGTCTAAAAAACTTTTCCTGTCAAACCTTGACCTCTTCCCTTCACCTCCCCCACCCCCCATCCTGCCCCTTGGGCCTGGCTTTCCAGGTCCCAGCCCAGCACCTCAGCCACCACATCCCCAGGCACAGTGGTGCCAGCAACTGCGGAGTCATGGAGTGCATCAACCATCAGGGCTGCCAGTGTGCCACGGAGTAAGGGCAAGGACATTCCGCCACCTGCCAAGGTTAAAAAGGTGCCCACATCCCAGAGGGAGAAGCCGAAAACATCTGCATCCAAGGGGTCAGCGAAAACAAAAGGGGATAGTGGCAAGACAACTGCGCCACCATCAAAGGTTGGGAAGGGCAAAAAACTGAAGGGCAGGTCAGGAGAGGGCATGGTGGCACCTACTGAAGGACCAGTGTCACACCTTCTGTCCACGTACACGCCAACCTGTACGGCGGCGAACACCGCCATCTGCACCGCCACCTGCACCGCCACCTGCACCGCTACCTACACCGTCTCCGGCACGTCTACAGCCGCTCCAACAGTTCCCAGCCTCTTCCCCGGTGGGCAGCCGTCCGAGGCTGCAGGAGACATCCTGCTTTCTCAATCAGCTGGTGCTGACACATGCTCCACCGCCACAGACCCCGCTGCCATAGACCCCGCCGCCAACACCGCCACCACAGACCCTGCCGCCAGCACCGCCGTCACAGACCCCGCAGCCAGCACCGCCGCCACAGACCCCGCAGCCAGCACCGCCGCCACAGACCCCGCAGCCAGCACCGCCACGACTGACACCGCTGCAAGCACCACCGCGACTGACACCGCCGCAAGCACTGCCAGCGGCCCCACGACGTCCTCAGACAGTGGCACCACCGCTGACATGTCTACCATCCCCAGTGGTCAGGCGTCCGAGGCTGGTGGTGAGTTCAAGGACCCTGAGCAGCTTCCATGAAGCATCACTGTCATCACAGTTATCATCTGCAAATGGAATGTGAAGCCGCAGCAGTGTGGGGTATGTCTCTGCCTCCATGGCGTATCATGCTACCTGTACCTCGGCAATCTCGTGGCACACACACCCAGGCAAGTGTATTGTACCAGCCACACTGCACGTGGAGCACTCTGGGCACAAAGCCCCCTCCAGAACCAGTGGAGCGATACATCCACTACCTCAGTCCTTGGCAGGATGAAGCACTCTGGGCACAAAGCCCCCTCCAGAACCAGTGGAGAATGACATCCACTACCTCAGTCCTTGGCAGGATGAAGCACCCTGGTCACAAAGCCCCCTCCAGAACCAGTGGAGAATGACATCCACTACCTCAGTCCTTGGCAGGATGAAGCACTAAGGGCACAAAGCCCCCTCCCGAACCAGTGGAGAATGACATCCACTACCTCAGTCCTTGGCAGGATGAAGCAATCTGGGCACAAAGCCCCCTCCAGAACTAGTGGAGAATGACATCCACTACCTCAGTCCTTGGCAGGATGAAGCACTCTGGGCACAAAGCCCCATCCAGAACCAGTGGAGAATGACATCCACTTTAGAGACTGTGGCTTTGCACTCCCCAGGATAGAGCAGTGGGCAAACCACCCACTGGAAAGACTTGAGAGACTGTGGCGTTGCACTCCCCAGGATAAAGCAGTGGGCAAACCACCCACTGGAAAGACTTGAGAGACTGTGGCGTTGCACTCCCCAGGATACAGCAGTGAGCAAACCACCCACTGGAAAGACTTGAGAGACTGTGGCTTTGCACTCCCCAGGACCAAACTGTGGGCATGGAGCCCCCTCGTGAGGTGCCCCCCCCCGAGGTGCCTGTATATTTTTGATCTGATGCCCCTCCAGTGTTCTCTCCGTTTGGAGTCAGGTATCATGTGTGGGCCTCGCCCATGCATTTTGGGCCCAGTGGTCCACAAACAATGATTGGTGCACTATCCGGACTTGTGTATTTGGTGTACATAATTGTATATACTGGATTTTGAATTTTGATAATGATATTTCATATGATTACATTTGTTCAAATCATTTCCTTTTGTCCTTGCGTTCTTCCAGGGTGTGGGGGAGTGTATATGTAATGTTGCTGCATGTATTTGTGTGTATGGTGTTGTGGGTGAGGGTGGGGGTGTTGCGTGTTGCGTGTATGTGTGTCACTCTCTTTTCCCTCCCCCTTCCCCTGTGTTGTAGGTGCAGTACTCACCGTGGTCATCGCCATCGTCGTTGGAGCTTCTGATAGAGGAAAAGAAAGACCATCATCAGCAGTATTTGCAATTCGGGCTCCATGGCGTCCGGGTTCCTCGTGGGGTGTGGAGAGGTGAGTGTTTACCCTTCTGTGTACTGTTTCCGCCGTGTTTTTGTTCGCATTGGTTCCGCCCCAGAAAAGGTGGCGGATAGGCCTGTTGTGATAGGGTGGGCGGTACATTGTCTTCCGCCTGTCTGTTGGCGGTGTCCACCGCGCTGTTTGTTTGTACCGCTGTGGCGGTCGGAGTGTTAAAGTGGCTGTCTATGTTGGCGGTTTCTGCCACGGTCGTAATCCCATTTTTTTCTCCGCTAGCCTGTTTGCGGTATTACCCCCGCTTTAACACCGACAGCCAGGGTTGTAATGAGGACCACAGTGTTTAATATGTCTACAACTGTTCAAAGAAAGCCAAGCTTCTCAAGATACTCAGACCCTCATTACGAGTTTGGCGGTCTGTTGGCAAGACCGCCACGCTGTCGGCCGCCAAAAGACTGCCAGTAATGGCGGTATTTTGACCGCTGTATTACGAATCACAGACTGAGGACCGCCGAAATACAGCCACAAATCCGACACCGTGATGCGGACGAGGGCAGGAGAGAGATGGCCCCACCACCAGCCCTGCTACGCCGACAACATCCCATAGTCCATATTACAACCCACAAATTAGCACAGCGGTCATTGCATGTGGGAAAACCACTGGCGGTGTGAACCGCTGTGCACAAAAGATCACCACCACCAGAACCCAACACCACATTGGACAGTATTGAATACCCCAAACCTGACACACATACCCACATTACAGTTACCCACACCCGCCACTATAAAACACACACCCAGACAACCCAGAGATAGAAAGAGATACCAACAGCACGCAAATACATATATTCAGTGCTGTCACAATATAGGCACACATACACATCTCACGCAGTATACAACACACACATCACAACTGCACACAAATAACACAAAACACTTGCACACTTAAATAATCACCCTACACCCACCATCAATCCCCAATCACCACACCCTTGCGCACAACACCCCCCTCTCACTACACCATCACCATGTCCCCACAAAAGCACCCACGCTTCACTGATGAAGAGTTGAGGGTCATGGTTGATGAAATTGTCAGGGTACAGTGACGACTGTTTGGAGCACAGGTCCAGTAAACATTCATTGCCAGGAAAATTGAGTTATGACAGAGGATCATTGACAGGGTCAACTCAGTGGGCACACATCAATGCACAAGGCAGGACATAAGGAAGAGGTGGGAGGGCCTTAGGGGGAAGGTGCATTCCATGGCATCACGTCACCAGATTGCCATGAACAAGAATGGTGGTAGGCCCCCACCTCCTCCACCTGAGTTCACATCATTGGAGGAGAAGGTCTTGGACATACTACATCCTGAGGGCCTGTCTGGAATCATCAGAGGACTCGGCTTTGGTAAGTAAACAACAATTCTTAGGCACCAACCATTCCCGGACAGCATGCGTCCCTACCACACCATCACTCCCCAGTCCCCCCCATCTCACACTTCTGTACGCCACCAATCACCAAACGCCCTTCCCCTGCATGCCACGCAACCCGACTCCCACTATCCCCACACAGTCTCTCCCTAGTGCACAGCTACCAGTCACAATGCCAAGCACCTCAACTCCCACAATGCATCACTCCCTACACATCAAAAGATGACAATCCCACTTCACAGTGGAATACCTGCACAGAAAACCATAGCACATGCAACACCAACTTGATGCTTTCATTGTGTTCTACTACATGGCAATGACAGCAATGCCATCTACTATCCTTAACCCCCAATGGAAAATGGAAACAATGTCTGCAGTGCTGCATCTGTCATTGCCATCACTGGGAAGCAAGTCAAGTTACCCCATGCATCAGACAATGATACCAACAAGTACATCTCCACAATGTAACACTCTCCATTTCCATCCACAAGTACCCCTGCCACTGTCACCCTGCAGAGGATGCCAGAGACACACAGCCCTCCCCATTATGAAGGCCCTTGTGGATGCCTGGACATTGATGACTTACCTGGCCCATCTGGGACAACTGGTCAGTTCATAATCACCAGCCCCACCCTGGACACATCGGAGTCCCCCACCGCAGTGGCCACTTCACCACAGCCAACCCTCTGTCCCCAAACCTGTGTCCCAAGGACTGTTCAATCAGCAGTGTGCCCCACAGTACAGGGACCAGAGTCAAGCCCACACATCCAGGATGAAGAAGGTACTGGTGCAACTGGGAGTGGACACACTGTGCCAGGGGCACAGGCACAGGGGGCCAGGGGCATTGGGAGGGCACCTCTGGCCCAAGGTATCGGGCACCCAAGGCAAATGACTGGCCAGGAGGCCATCTCCCAAGTCCTGGAAGCATACCACCAATCCCAGGAGAAGATGAGCCAGATCCTCGCAATCTTGCAGGAGAACCAGAGACTGCAGAGGGAATACCACCAGGAGGCCATGCAGCATTGGCTGACCCTCAGTGCCACCATTGCAGGGGTGCTTAATGAACTCACCACTATCCTGCATGCGTCCTCAACCCACAGCAGGCCCCTTCCACTAGCCACATTCCAACTGAGCCCTCCACTTCTGCAGCAGCTAGTGAAATGGAGGCCCTGTTAGAGGACCCACAGACCACCAGCACCCCTCCCTCTGTAGCTGAGGAACCTAAACGCAAGCAAGGTCGACCATCCAGACATCCTGCAGGACCTGATGCCAAGACCAAAACCACTGCCAGAAAGTGACCCTCTTCTGAACATTCTCCCTTGTGTGCACTGACACACCCTGTTGACTGTCCACTGTCATGTTTCCATTTTCCCATGGCCCCTTGGATACTGGACCTGGACTACCTACAGTTGGGACAACTACTCTGATGATTACACCCACCATGACCCAACTAATCACCCATTGCACTTCTGAATCACATTAAACACCTTTGACCACAAGAACACTGCACCACCATGGAACACCTTCACTTCCTGGTCCACTCCAAACATAACTCCTCCATCCGCGGCACCCTGGTGTACAGGCCACCCGGGCCCGAGAAGCTTTCATAGACAACGTCGTAGACATCACTACCCCCTAGACCCTGGCATCAGTCGACTACCTCTCCTCGGCGACCTGTACTTCCACCTCGAGTACAACACCGACCCAAACATCACCGATCTACTCAACAACCTCGCAACCCTCGGCCTCAGACAGCTGGTCTCAATACCCACACACATCGCAGGACACATACTGGACCCCATCTTCACCTCAAGTGACCAGGAAGACCATCTCCACCCCAGACTGGACCAACCACCACTGCATACACTCCACAATCACCTCACTGCATCTCCAGGACCTCCCACAGGAAATGGAACGAAATCACCAATGAGCAACTCACCTCATCACTCGCCAAACCCTCCCTCCTGCCTCTGACGATGCAAACACATGCAGCACACTATCTCAACGCATGGATCACTGAATGCGCCGACACTCTAGCCCCTCTCCGGCTGACATAGTCCAAACGCGTACCTAAGAAGGCCAGCTGGTTCACCACCAAACTCCAAGAATCAAAGCGTACCCACAGAGGTTTAGAGAAAAAATGGAGTAACAGCCAATCCAGCAAAGACCTCACCTCATTCAGAGGCGCAACTGCCCCCCACTGATGAAAAATCAAGAACGCAAGGAAGGAAGCACTCTGGGAACAAATCAACTCCTCCGCACACAACTCGAAGGAACTCTTCTCAGTCATCAACGAGTTCACAGATCCCCCCTCTGAAGCCACCAGCATCCCTGGTCACAGGACCTCTGTGACAAACTCGCCTCCTTTTTCCACCATAAGATCCAGGACATCTACGACAGCTTCCTGTCACCTTGCACGGGAACCTGCACCCGACCCACCCGCCCAGAACCCGACTAGACCATCCACGACTGGTCCACACTCACCACAGAGGAAACAGTCAACATCATGAACAGCACCAACTCCGGAACCCCCTCTGACCTCTGCCCTCACCACATATACATCAGAACCATTGCATCCAATGTAACACAATCAACTGCTCCATCAGCACAGGCACCTTCCCTGAGGACTGGAAACACACCGAAATATGTCCTCTCCTGAAGAAACCTTTGGCCGACCCAGCAGAACTAAAGAATTTCCAGCCCATCTCGCTGCTACCCTACCCTGCCAAAGTATTAGAGAAAGTAATCAACACACAACTATGGAATTTCATTGAGGCCAACAACTCCCTGGACAGCTCCCAGTCTGGCTTCCTCAGTAATCACAGCATGGAGACAGCACTTCTGGCAGCCACCGACGACATCTGATTATTCGTAGACCGCGGCCACACTGCAACACTCATACTCCTCGACCTCTCAGCAGCTTTCGACACGGTCTCTGCACCAGACCCCATGACATAGGAATCCGCGGAAGAGCCCTGGAATGGATCCACTCCTTCCTCTACGGGAGGACGCAGAGGGTCAGACTCCTGCCCTACACCTCCAGACCCACAGGAGTCAACTGAGGAGTCCCCCAAGGATCCTCACTGAGTCCCACACTGTTCAACGTATACATGGCCCCTCTTGCTGCCATCGTCAGAAGCCACGGTTTGAACATTGTGTCATATCTTTTACCAACGCTGCAGCAAAGAGCTGGAACAACCTCCCTCTGCACCTCAGACAAAGCCTGTCGCTCACCATCTTCAGGAAGAACCTCAAGACATGGCTCTTTGGATGAGGCCTCTCCCCTCTTCCCCAGCACCTTGAGACCCTCACGGGTGAGTAACCACATTTTACAAATACTGATTGCCTATCTGTCTTATTTTAACGTGTACAATTTCCTGTTCTACAACATGTCATAAAAAGCAACCCATTGTCCTTCAAAAGTCTGTGAGATTGACAGAAGGGGGAGCAAAATGCAGGAAGGATCAGAGTAGAGACATCATCTTCTGGATACGTGTGTCAAGGGAGCCACCAGGCAAGGCAGGAACTAGAGTTGCACCATACAAATGGCCTGAAAATAGACAAAGACAGGGACAACTATCATGATAGCAGTCAATGTTGGCCTCTAAATACACATGCAGTACAATGTCAAGCTCCCTAGTGTGATTTGGCAAGTGGAATCTCATACCATATCTCCATGGCAGATCCACATTTCCTAGAAATCCATACCCAATGGTCTTTACCTCACAGCGGACAATAATCAACTTAAGGCATATTTCACAGTCAGTAAAAGTTAGGTTATACATTCTCCCATTGTTGACCGTGAGGATAAGTAGCAATTCTGATGACACTCCTATGTTTGGCACATCAACAGCAGTTGACAT
Organism: Pleurodeles waltl; assembly: GCF_031143425.1. Lineage (NCBI taxonomy): Eukaryota > Metazoa > Chordata > Amphibia > Caudata > Salamandridae > Pleurodeles > Pleurodeles waltl. The sequence goes on from NC_090448.1 coordinate 1,166,580,168, forward strand.
AGCAGTACAGGGAACCTACATCATGGACAATACTTTGCAGATGTGAGGCTACACAACAGCAGAGTGAAAATAGCACTGATATTTGAACAGTATCACCTCCCCTGATGGGCAAAATGTTCCCCAAAACCCACCCAGGGAGATATCTGCACTCAACACCTCCACTGATCACACAAACCAGGAGGAGCTATGTCATAAATCAGACAGGAGTAGAGGTTGCATACAAAACCGTTTACACATACCCGTTTCTCATTGGAAGTATTGGTGGATCAACTCTGCTCTAGTGTAATCTGCATCCTCATCATCTGCCTCCTCATCACTTTTTATGTCACCATCATCAGCCACAGGTCCAGCTGCCATCTGCTCTAAATCCAGTAATGGGATGTGACATCTCAGGGCCAGATTGTGTAGCATGCAGTAGGCAACAACAATCTGGCAGACTTTTAGTGGTCTGTAGAGCAGGGCACCTCCAGAGACATGTAGAGACCAGAATATGGCCTTCAGTAGCCCAAACGTCCTCTTGATGACACGCCTCGTCCTGCTGTGGGCCTCATTGAAAAAAATTTCGCCATCTGTAGTCAAATATCTCACAGGTGTCTGCAGCCAGGGAAGGTTAGGATAGCCAGAGTCACCTGTGTGCACAAAGGTTGGGCCCATCTCAATACCGGTAGAGACACAGGGTAGAATGTGAAACGAGGTGAGATTATAGGGTCACACATACTATTGGATACATACCAATGAGCCAGGCCCTGTCCCTCTGTAGATGTGCCACCATGTGTGGGACATTGCTGTTCCTCAGAATGTAGGATTCATGCACAGAACCAGGGAACTTGGCCGTAACTTGGGAGATATATTGGTCACTGAGACAAACCACCTGGACATTGATTGAGTAAAAGCTTTTCCGGTTCCTGTACACTTGTTCATTTCTCCTGGGAGGAACCAAGGCAATGTGGGTGCCATCTTTGGCCCCTATCACATGAGGGATATGTGCCATATCATAGAAGTCAGCTTTAACAGTGGCCAAACCCGCAGTTTGGGGGAACATGATGTAGCAGGGCAGGTGTTTGAATAAATCACACAGTGCATCCTTCAACACAAGACTGAACATCGGCTGTGAAATCCCTGCTGCCAAGCCCACTGTTTTCTGGAACGACCCTAAGGCAAGGAAGTGTAGCACTGACAACACCTGTACTGTGGGAGGGATGGCATGGGGATGATGTATGGCAGGCAACAAATCCGGCTCAACTGGGTACACAGCTCCATGATGATCTGATGGTTCAGACAATACGCCTGTATGATGTGTCTCTCTTACAGGATAGCAAGCTCAACTAGGGTCCGGTATACAGGGGCATGTCTCATTCTCACCATTGCACGTTATCTGGGAATGGGAGAGAGAATAAGCCAAAAGTTGGTTTCTTAAATGTGTGGACATAGTCAGTCTATTCAGTAGTCACTACATTTCATCCATGGCGCACCTAAAATTCACCTGCAATTCACTACCTAAATGTAAAATGGCAGCCGCCTGTCGTGCATGCACAAGACAGATGGAAGTGAGCTCATTCCGCTAGTTAGTCATCATGGCAGTAGGCAGTCTCAACTGCCGTACAACTCCTCATTGGATAACATTGTTGCCTATGAGAGACCGGGGCCAATGGTGATCACCGCCGGCAGTGACTGTCATGTAAGCGGCAGCCTTGACCGCCATTTTCTGTAGCATGGCTCACTTGACTCCTAACACTCATGCAAGCAAGACCTCCACTGCGTGAGCTGCTGTGTACTCTCTCTGGAAGCCAGAATGCCACATCCTGCCATGGGTATCAACCACCCTGGCAGGATTGGTCTCAAAGATGTGTTCCTATACCATTTAGACAGTGACTTATGAGTGTGTTTACTTCAAAATTGGGATTTGTGTGGTCACCCTTAACAAAGTTTAAGAACCCAAACTCCTACCATCAGCATCAGTATACCTGAGGTGTCAGGGCATTGCCATCAGTATCAGTCTACTACTGTGACAGAGGTAATTAGTGAGTACTCATTCAGCTGCCTTGTACTGTATGTGTAGATAGGCACAGTGGGCCAAGATGTTACTGTGCAAATTGTTGATGGTTCAGTGGGCATGCTACCTACCCATGCAGGATTCTGTTGAGTAAGGAGTACAGGATATGTCAACATGAACGACCATGAGAATGTGCCAACTACTGGGAAAGATAGGCACAGTGGGCCAAGATGTTACTGTGCAAATTGTTGACGGTTAAGTGGGCATGCTACCTACCCATGCAGGATTCTGTTGAGTAAGGAGTACAGGATATGTCAACATGAACGACCATGAGAATGTGCCAACTACTGGGAAAGTGTGACTAGTATGAGACTTATCAAGTACATTAGTGCAAATGTTCCCACATCAGCAGTTTACATCAGAATTGCTGAAGTTTCACCCATGGTTTCATACTGTTGCATGTACATGTGAAGGCATGGCCTGCCATGGCATTGCAGTAGATAATGATGTTGTTACTTTGTGAATACTGGGTTGGTATTGATACATTGCACCCTGTCTTTCTCTGCCACCCTCCCTTCCTCTCCTCCTCCATCTTTATGTGCACCAGCATCATCAGGTGAAGGAGAAGGGGCACCGGCGAGTGGGTAAGCTGCAGCCCAGGCGCCCAGGAAGCTGATACCAGCTGAGCCGAGGGGACCAGTGGGACAGAGGGTGAGGGGAGTGCCACGGGGGAGACAGGATCGACGACAACATCTTCAGATTCCTCCTCCAATGGTCGCTCCCTAGCGGTGGTGGACCCATCTAGGACCATCCCAGCACCATCCTTATCCGCCACCCCCCTTACCAGCACTGCCCTCCCTATAGCTCCCCACCCAGTTGCCCGTACCCACTCACCCAGGAGAGTGGGCATCTCCATCACGAAGCCACCTTTGCCCCTGCCAGCCCTTCTGCCCTCAATGATGAGGTTATTGACCTCCTGAGGACCATCTCTGTGGGGCAGTCAACCATCGTGAATGCCATCCAGGGATTGGTATCACAGATGCAGGAGTCCAGTGCCTACCTGGAAGGCATTCAGAGTGCCCTGGCTGCCCTGCAGAGATCCTTTCATGCTCTGGCCTCCTAATTGACGGCAGTCAGTGCCCCTTCTTCTTCTTTCCCCCCCTCCAGCTACCTGTGCCCAATCCAACACCCCTCCCCCCACACCCATCCAAGGCACACTTTCAGACCAACAAGCATCCACATCAACAGACACGGTTCGCAAGGACAAACACAAGCACCACAAAAGCCACCACCGCCATGCACACACACAACAGACACATGCAGACGCAACAAAATCCACTCCCTACACGGACTTCACCACCACCTCCTCCTCACAGACACTACACCACGCAAACCTGCAGTTACCACATCATCACTCCCCGATCCTACCACAAGTGCCCTCATTCCCACTGTCACAATAGCAGACCCCCATACATGCACCCCATACACCACATGTGCACTCAACACAACTATCAACACCAACACTTGCAGCACATCCACCCTACCTGCAGACACCACAACATACACTCACACATCCACCCTGTCATTTCCCTGCCTCTCCTCCCCCCTCCTCCCAAGACACCTAAACGCACGCACTCATTCACCCAACAGACACCCAGCCCACAAATGGCTTCCATCCATGCACCTGCACACAAGGCACCTGTATGGAAATGGCCCCCTGTTGCAGTTACCCCCCCACTTTTTGCCTTATACTGATGCTGACTTGACTAAGAAGTGTGCTGGGACCCTGCTAACCAGACCCCAGCACTAATGTTCTTTTACCTAAAATGTACCATTGTTCCCACAATTGGCACACCCCTGGCACACAGATAAGTCCCTTGTCAAAGGTACCAGTGGTACCAAGGGCCCTGTGACCAGGAAAGGTCCCTAAGAGCTGCAGCATATGTTGTGCCACCCTAAGGGACCCCTCACCTAACACATGCACACAGCCATTGCAGATTGTGGGGTTCATTCTGACCCTGGCGGTCGGTGATAAAGCGGCGGCCAACACGCAAACAGGCCGGCGGTCAAAAAAATGGAATTCTAACCCTGGCGGGAACCGCCAACACAGGCCGCCACTTTAACACTCCGACCGCCACGGCGGGACCGACAAACAGCGCGGCGGTCACCGCCAACAGGCAGGCGGCAGACAATGTACCGCCCACCCTATCACAACTCACCAATCCACCACCTTTTCCGGGGCGGGAGCCCCGCCGATAAAAACACGGCGGAAACAGACTACGAACGGGAAAACGCTCACCTATACACACTCCACGAGGAAGGAGGACAGCATGGAGCCCGAATTACACATCCTACCGGCTATTGTCTACCTGCTCATCTACCAGGAGTACGAACGCCGGCGCAGACGACAACGGTGAGTGCTGCACCTACGACACAGGCGAGGGGGGAGGAGGAAAGCTTACGGGCACACATATGCGCCATACACCCACCCCCCCACCACAAATACCTACACCCCAATGCCGAGCAACAAGTCAGAGTGACACCACACAAACCCCCCGGAATAATGCAAAGACACAATTTAAATGATCTATAAAATATATGTATAAATAGCTCCATTGAAGGAATGGCAAATATGCCATATAAAAGATACAAAAATAAGGAATGAACATAGTCCACAATATATCCATAGGCAAAAAGTCCGGCACATTCCGTGAAAGTTCCATAGTCTGTGGGCCAATGTGCACAAACACATGGGCAAAGCCCACACAGGAGACCAGATACCATTGGAGAGAACACTGCAGGGGCATCAGACGATAAAACTACAGGCACCTCAGGGGGAAGGGAAGGGGGGGCACCTCAGCCACATGAGTCTACGACGCCAGATCCACGAGGGGCCTCCATGCCCACTGTCCCATACTGGGGAGTGCAAAGCCACAGTCTCACAAGTCCCTACAGTGGGAGGCTTGCCCACTGGACCATCCTGGGGAGTGCAAAGCCACAGTCCATCAGATGGATTACCGACTCCACTGTTATTGGAGGAGGCATGGTGCCCAGAGTGTTTCCTCAAGCCCTGCTCGACACAGAACCGGCACTGTCAATGGGCCAGCGGTGCTTGAGATGAAGGGCCCAGCGGAGCGGTGCTTGAGATGAAGGGCCCAGCGGAGCGGTGTTTGAGACGGCGGGGCCCAGCGGAGCGGTGCTTGACAGGAAGGGCCCAGCGGAGCGGTGCTTAAGATGAAGGGCCCAGCGGAGCGGTGCTTGACAGGAAGGGCTCAGCGGAGCGGTGCTTGACAGGAAGGGCCCAGCGGAGCGGTGCTTGAGATGAAGGGCCCAGCGGAGCGGTGCTTGAGATGAAGGGCCCAGCGGAGCGGTGCTTGACAGGAAGGGCCCAGCGGAGCGGTGCTTGAGACGTGGGGCCCAGCGGAGCGGTGCTTGACAGGAAGGGCCCAGCGGAGCGGTGCTTGAGATGAAGGGCCCAGCGGAGCAGTGCTTGAGATGAAGGGCCCAGCGGAGCGGTGCTTGAGACGGCGGGGCCCAGCGGAGCGGTGCTTGAGATGAAGGGCCCAGCGGAGCGGTGCTTGAGATGAAGGGCCCAGCGGAGCGGTGCTTGACAGGAAGGGTTTAGCGGAGCGGTGTTTAAGACGGCGTGGCCCAGCGGAGCGGTGCTTGACAGGAAGGGCCCAGCGGAGCGGTGCTTGACAGGAAGGGCCCAGCGGAGCAGTGTTTGAGACGGCGGGGCCCAGCGGAGCGGTGCTTGACAGGAAGGGCCCAGCGGAGTGGTGCTTGACAGGAAGGGCCCAGCGGAGCGGTGTTTGAGACGGCGGGCCCAGCGGAGCGGTGCTTGACAGGAAGGGCCCAGCGGAGCGGTGCTTGACAGGAAGGGCCCAGCGGAGCGGTGTTTGAGAAGGCAGGGCCCAGCGGAGCGGTGCTTGACAGGAAGGGCCCAGCGGAGCGGTGCTTGAGATGAAGGGCCCAGCGGAGCGGTGCTTGAGATGAAGGGCCCAGCGGAGCGGTGCTTGACAGGACGGGTCCAGCGGAGCGGTGCTTGAGATGAAGGGCCCAGCGGAGCGGTGCTTGAGATGAAGGGCCCAGCGGAGCGGTGCTTGACAGGAAGGGCCCAGCGGAGCGGTGCTTGAGATGAAGGGCCGGGCTGAGCGGTGCTTGAGATGAAGGGCCCAGCGGAGCAGTGCTTGAGACGGCGGGGCCCAGCGGAGCGGTGCTTGACAGGAAGGGCCCAGTGGAGCGGTGCTTGACAGGAAGGGCCCAGCGGAGCGGTGTTTGAGACGGCGGGGCCCAGCGGAGCGGTGCTTGACAGGAAGGGCCCAGCGGAGCGGTGCTTGAGATGAAGGGCCCAGCAGAGCGGTGCTTGAGACGGCGGAGCCCAGCGGAGCGGTGCTTGACAGGAAGGGCCCAGCAGAGCGGTGCTTGAGATGAAGGGCCCAGCGGTGCGGTTCTTGTCCCGGCGGGGCCCTGTTCAGCGGTGCTCCTCCCGGCGGGGCCCGTTCAGCGGTTCTTGTCCCGGCGGGGCCCTGTTCAGCGGTGCTCCTCCCGGTGGGGCCCGTTCAGCGGTTCTTGTCCCGGCGGGGCCCTGTTCAGCGGTGCTCCTCCCGGCGGGGCCCTGTTCAGCGGTGCTCCTCCCGGCGGGGCCCGTTCAGCGGTTCTTGTCCCGGCGGGGCCCTGTTCAGCGGTGCTCCTCCCGGCGGGGCCCTGTTCAGCGGTGCTTGTCCTGTGTGTCTAGGGAGCCAGACCTGGCCAAGACTTCCCGCTCATTCACCATCCGAACTTGCGGTCGCGGCGCCCTCCTGTGATGGAGTCCTGGGCCCGTGGGTGTCGTCCGTCACACCCGTAATGGGGCTGGTGGGGCCCTCCTGGGCAGCTCGCCTGCTGCCTGACTTCTCCGCCCTGCTGCCCTTGCCCTCCTTCGCTGGAGCTCTGTGGCCCTTGTCTCCCTTGGATGATGTGGCAGGTGACGGGGCAAGGCTACTGTCCTTGGTGGCAGCCGTCTCAGGCTTGTCGCGCCGGGCCTTTTTCTTTTTTGTCCTCTTACCAGGGGGGGGGCTGGCTGTCCCCTTGCTGCTGGCCGATGTTCCTGCCCTAGGATCTGGTGGACTCCAATACCCCTGCACTATGGTCACAGTAGATGCAGGGCTGGTGGTGGCTGAGGTGCTTTTTTTAGTCTTACCAGATGGAGGGGGTGGGTCAGTGATTGGAACGAGCTCAAGGTTGGAAAGGAAAAGGACTTTGGAAGGACAGGGACGGGTAGGTGTAGTGGGTTTGGGAGTGGAGGAAGAGGATGTGGTTGTAGGAGAGTCAAGTGTGCTGTCTTTGGGTGCAGGTGCTTGTGACGGAGGCTGTCGTGAGGTGGATGGCTGTTGGGTGGGTGGCTGCCTGCGTTTGTGTGCTTTGGAAGAGGGGGTGACAGACACACTGGGAGAGGACACAGGGGACGTGTAAATGGCAGTGGGGGTGGTGACTGCACGTGTGCGGACTGTTATGGAGGGTGTGCTGGTGATGGAAGTACTGGCTGATGGTGGTGTGCATGCAGGTGTGAGTGGAGACGTCACAGGGAGGGAGGAGGGAGATGAGGAGGTGGGGGACACAGAGGTAGTAGTGACTGTTGGCATGTCTGCATCTGGATGTTGCTTGGGTGAATGCTTGTGGGATCTGTGGTGCTTATGTCTGGATGAGCTGCCCTTGGGTGTAGAGGTGTGTGCAGGCTGGTCTGATGGTGTGGATGGGATAGACAGAGGAACAGGAGACTGGGACTGGGTGGAGGGAGTCAGAAGAGGGAGGCTGGAGACAGGGACAATGGCTGCCGTCAGTGCTGAGGCCAGAGCGTTGAACGATCGCTGATGGGCAGCCTGACCCGAATGAATGCCCTCCAGGTATGCATTGCTCCGATGCACCTCCCTTTCTACACCCTGGATGGCATTCAAAAGGGTAGACTGCCCAACAATGAGTGTCCTGAGGAGGTCAATGACCTCCTCACTGAGGGCAGCAGGGGTAACTGGGGCAGGGCCTGAGGTGCCTGGGTCAAAGGAGATGCCCGCCTTCCTGGGCGAGCGGGGATGTAGCGAAGGCTGAGGGGCTGCTGGGAGGGCAGGGCTGGTGCGCTGGGTGGCGGCTGTACCTGTTGTGGTGGTGGGCACGGATGTTGCCGCCACCGCTAGGGAGCTCCCTTCCGAGGACGTGTCGGTGTCGCTGACGTCTCCACGGATCCCCGTTGTGGAGCTCCACTCGCCCTCCGTCTCACTGGTGTACTCGGAGTCTGTTGTATGGCCCTCCGGGGCCATGTGAGATGCAGCTCCCTCGTGTGCCGATGCCACTTCTCCTCCGCCTGATGATGCTAATGCACACATGAACAGGAAGACAAAGAAAATGGGGGGGGGAGAAATGAAGACAGGTTGAGTGCATGCATTGGCAACACCATTGTCGGAGAGGACAGACACAGAAGCCCCCTGAACTAGGCCGCGCAATGGGGGTACACTACTCAGTTATTGTGACTAGGCCTACGGGTCTATGGACGACAAATGCACACATGGGTGAGGCCGGACCATGGATAGCTGTACTTGGCACAATACAGAGGTGGGGGGCGGGGGCACAGGGCCGTGTCTAACGGAGGGGCCTAGCCTACAGAATGCGCCCTGGCCTAGAGATAGCCACAGCCCTCCTCCCCCACCCAGACACCTTCACTGCGCGCAAAGATAGCAGAATATGCTGATACTCACCCCCTTGTGTCTGCTGTGATGTCCTCACGCGCCCATCCAAATCTGGATAGGCCACCGCCAGGATCCGGGACATCAGGGGGGTCAATTGGCGGCTGGCACCCCTCCTACGTTGGGAGGCCATCCCCAGCAGAGACTCGGCAGTCTTTCTGGTCCCGCGGCGGATGTCCTCCCACCTCTTTCGGCAGTGGGTGCCCCGTCTGTTGTGGACCCCCAGGGCCCGGACGCCCTTGGCGATGGCACGCCAAATGTCGATCTTCTGATGAGCGCTGACCTATGTGACATGTACAGGGTGGTAAAGGAAATCGCATCAGTTTTCTGCCTGGTCAATGTGAGTGGCCCCCCCCTCCCCAACCTTGCCATGTGGCACATGCTCTCATCTTTCGTGCGTTGCACTCCTCATTCGCTCCCCTCCCCACCATCTTACATACACCCCACTCAACACAGGCATAGCCCATTCAACGTGCACCCTGTGTACTAACCTGTTGGTCTGGAGGACCGTAGAGTAGCGCATACTGGGGGAGGACCCCATCAACAAGTTTCTCCAATTCTTCGGCAGAAAGGCAGGGGCCCTTTCCCCAGTCGCAGCAGCCATTGTATCTCCCAGACCGAGGTCACAGCAGCACTTGCAGTATAGGTCCTCTCCTGTGGATGATCAGGTCTCGAGTGATTAATCAGATAGAAAATGGCGGTCACGCCCGCGGCGGTGCGTACCGCGACCACCGGCGCACATCGTCATTGGCTCCTGAGATCCATAGGGTTCAATGTTAACCAATGCTGCTTTGCGCCACGGTCTTCGACCGCCTACCGCCACAGTGTGCCACGCCAGCGCAGTGACCTCACATCCCACTGTCACACTTCACAGGTCAGGCAGCCGCCATTTCAAGGGCCCACATGGCATGATTTCTACTGCGTCACACAGGCCTAGGCCTTGCATTGCCACTCATACAAGCCGTTCCATGCATAGCGATTCGTGTACTGTGCAAGCTGTGTGAACGAACCTGTGGGTTGCTTGACTCTGTGCTCCATGTTGTCCTTCCTAGGCACCGTCCGCTGGGACTTGCGAGGAGAAGGATGAATCCTCCCGTGTACCGACCGCTGGTGGACCTGTCGACAATGGAAGAACGACATATCATACTTACATACCGGCTTGACAGAGCAACTATACATGAACTATGTGCCCAGCTGGAGCCAGACCTGATGTCCCCCATCCGCCAACCCACAGGGATTCCCCCTCTGGTGCAGGTTTTGTCAGTACTCCATTTTTTGGCAAGTGGGTCTTTTCAGACAACAGTGGCCATATCATCTGGGATGTCTCAGCCTATGTTTTCTAAGGTTTTGTCCAGAGTGTTGTCTGCCCTGATGAAATACATGCGGAGCTACATTATTTTCCCTGAGGTGGGCGAATTGGCTACAGTGAAGGGTGATTTCTATGCCCTTGGACATATCCCCAACATCATTGGGGCCATTGATGGGACCCATGTGGCTTTGGTTCCCCCCAAAGACAGTGAGCAGGTGTACCGAAACAGAAAAAGTTATCATTCGATGAATGTCCAGGTGGTCTGTTTGGCTGACCAGCACATCTCCCATGTAAATGCCAAGTTCCCTGGGTCAGTGCATGACGCGTATGTCATGCGAAATAGCAGCATCCCTTATGTGATGGAACAGCTACAGAGACACCGTGTGTGGCTAATTGGTGACTCTGGTTACCCCAACCTGTCGTGGCTACTGATCCCAGTGAGGAATCCCCGGACCAGGGCAGAGGAACGGTACAATGAGGCCCATGGGCGATCTAGGAGGATCATAGAAAGGACCTTCGGGGTCCTGAAGGCCAGGTTTAGGTGCCTGCATATGACAGGGGGATCCCTCATTTACTCACCAAAGAAGGTGTGCCAGATCATCGTGGCCTGCTGTATGCTTCACAATCTTGCATTGCGACGCCAGGTGCCTTTTCTGCAGGAGGATGGTCCAGATGGTGGTGTTGGTGCAGCTGTGGAGCCTGTGGAGAGTGAAGAGGAGGAAGACGACGGGGACGACATGGACAACAGGGATACAGTCATACAACAATACTTTCAGTAGCACACAGGTAAGAAACAGCCACCCCAATTTACATTTACTTGAGGCCTCATGCGTATCCACTGTCTGTGTTTCCCCCCAGTTCCAGTTAACTGATTTGTGACTTTCCCTTCCCTTTTCAGAGCTGTATGACCCACTGCCTGACTTCAGCTTTGTTTGCCCATGGACTAAAGCTTATTGAAATTGGTATGTTGTCATCACAAAGTAACTGGATATTATTGAACCGTTATGTGTAATACATTTGTTAAGAAGACAAGCAGACTCCTGTTTATTTAAGTGGAATAAGTGATTTATTTTAAGTGCTACATATAGGTAAATGATTGGGAAGCGGGGATGGGTGGGGGTGGAGTAATGTCCATGGCAGAGTCCAGTTCTCAGTCGCACAGGTGCATTGTCCATATGCCTGTGGAAGGATGGAGCAGGGGCAGTTCAAGGTTGGACAGGGTGACAATGTGGGACAGTGGGATGACATCAGGGGGTATCTTAGGCTGGCGGGGATCTTGCAATCCTACTCTGTCTTCTTGTGAGATCTCAGGTTCCGCTTGCGGGGTGGTTCTTCTTCTGCAGGAGGTGGGGTTCTGGTGGCCTGTCGTTGTGTGGGGGCCTCCTGTCCACTAGCGCCAGCGGAGGTGGTAGGCTGTTCCTGGCCTGGGCTAGTGACAGGGGCCCTTTGGAGTCCCCGATGTTCCTCAGTTCCTCCCTGAACCCCATGTACCGTTCCTCCTGCAGTTCCTGGATCTCCTGGAACCGGGCCAGTACCGTCGCCATCGTCTCCTGGGAGCGGTGGTATGCTCCCATGATGGAGGAGAGGGCCTCTTGGGGAGTCGGTTCCCCGGGCCTGTCCCCCCCCTGTCGCACAGCAGCCCTCCCAGTTCCCCTGTGTTCCTGGGCCTCTGTCCCCTGGACGGTGTGCCCACTACCACTGCCCCCAGGTCCCTGTTGTTGTTGGGGTGGTGGGTCAACCTGGGTGCCCTGTAGTGGTGGACACACCGCTGATTTACGTGCCCTGGAGACAGAGGCATGGGCCCGCTGGGTGGGAGCTGTGCTGGTGTTCCCAGAGGGGGTTGGGTCTGGTGCAGCCTGTGGCTGTCTGTGGGGAACCGACTGTCCAGAGGTCCCCGATGGGCCGGGCTGGTCGTCTGGCTCCAGGGAGACAGAGCTGCTGTCATCGCTGGGGGCCTCTTCTGGGGGTGGGATGGACATCTCTGGACCCTCCGTGGCGGTGTGGTGGCGTTCGGGTCCTGCAGGGGTATAAAGGTATGGTTATTGCTTCTGTGTGTGGCATTTCATGTGATGGGTGGGTGTCCGTGTACCCATGTGCAGACATTTCCTTGTGGGGGCTTTTGTGAGGGTGGCTTGTGGGGGTGATGTGTGTGTGCAGTGGGCATGCTTTGGTGATGGGTGTCCATGCTTTGGGGTCGCATGCAGGGCTTGGTGTTGGGATGGGTGGGTTGTGATGGTGAGGCTTTTGCTAGGGGTTGGTGTGATGGGTGAGGGGGTGAGGGTGGGGGTATGATTTGGCATGCAGGTGGGGTGGGGATGGGAAGCAGTAGTGAAGATTTGCCTTACCAGAGTCCATTCCTCCGCCTACTCCTGCGAGGCCCTCAGGACGCAGGATATGCAAGACTTCCTCCTCCCACGCAGTAAATTCTGGGGGAGTAGGTGGGGGTCCTCCGCCAGTCTTCTGCACCGCTATGTTGTGCCTTGATACCATGGAACGCACCTTCCCCCGTAGGTCGTTCTGTAGTGTGGTTAGTTTTACGTATTCATTGCGCTTTAGCTTCAGGCTTTAGGCCTTTGTGCACTTTGCCCTGAATATATTTTATTCATTTGCTGACAGCTTAGAGCCTCTGTGCACTTTGCTCTACATGCTTTTTATTAGGCTTCGTACTGTTATTTTTCAAATAGCCAGTTCTACGGTGTTGTTTTTTTATTCATATCACACTGTTTTGCCTACTTCAGCACTGGAGTTCTCCATAACATATTTACTCTGTGCTTCAGTCAAGGATACAGTCTGGTACATTGCCGATAGACGTGGTAAGAGTTTAGACTTGGCATTCCTGCGTAGGGACATTTTGTGATCACAATGACATGTTAGTTATAAAATCACTTCCTTGTCCCAATACACGCAAGAGGGAGATTCCGACCAGGGAACCACAACTAGACGCTGACTGCCTCGTTGCAGATGCTGAACCAAGATCACAGGTCTTTGCTCAGGTATGAGGGCTGATGTCTCCACAGTGATTCTAATAGGCAAGCTAGAAGCTTAACATGCTGTGCTCTAAATAGAACAAGCAGAGGGAGAGTAGAAACTGTTAGACAATATGATAGCTTTGTTTTTATGTTTTACTCTCCTGGTGACTATTTCAATCCTACTGTGTTGTATCGTTCTGGTTATTGCGGCTCACGCCTTAATATCTAAAATACAGTCGTTTTATTAAAACATTATATAAAACGTATACTGTCTTTGTCATTTGTATATGAGATCATATTGGAAATAAGAGAGTTGGTTTGGATCTGAGTAACCACGACTTCCCTGAGAAGTTCCAAAGATGTAATGCGCTCGGCTGCCAAATCATTCCTTCCACATGGGAGAAATGAGGCACTGCTAGTTAGCCGGAGCAAAAAACGGATTTAGGGTGACAGAGTTCTTTACACGTGGGTCAGACTCAGTCCCCCACACCGTTATAGATCCTGCTACCCAGAAATCCAGTAGTCTCATTTAGAATAATGAGAGCCCACGCGACATGGCGCCGCCAACGTTTGGTCTGGCTCTAATGATTAGGTACGACTGACTCTCTTGGTCTCATATATATTTTGACTCCTCGGTTCCGTATACGGAGACGTCCGTGGGGCTGAGGGTTTCCGCCGCCACGGCATAGGTGCTTCCTGTTGCTTAGTGGTTGGTTGTTCAAGCTTAAACTTTGAAAAGGAACAACCCCGATATTGGTGTGCCTTCTCTGACCTGAAGCTATTTTTTTATAAAAATGGCGAATCCTAATGTAGTGAATATAGCAATTAATATGCGTCACCCGCTCACGGGACATCTGTTGACACATGGACTGACAGTCCAGGGGGGTCCAGTCACTTTTGTGGTGGACGCCCATGCAGCCTATAGAACGGAACTTTTTTATTCTTGGGTCGGATTTCCAGGAGTGGATGGGGGAACAAATGCTTTTCACGAATACACAGTTGCGAATGTCCCTGGACAATACAGGGCTTACGCTTATTTAGAAATACCTCTATCTTATCAAGAACACCATAATTGGCTTGAAGGCGCCCTCCCACACACAGTAGCACAAGTTAGGTTAGGTCCACTGAGTAATGATGGTCCTACCTGGCCTTTATTGGCTACATATACACCACATCCTGCGGTTGCTCAATTGGCAGTGGTTGAAGTTCGTCGTTTATATACGGAATTAACGGCTACATATAGACGATTAGTTCAGTTTGTCATGCAGACACTAAATACGAATGCAGCGCGTGCTGCTCCAGCGCACCCACAGGCTGTGGTTCCGGGTATTAATACGGCCACTGTACACTCAGTTATGGGTAAGGTACCGGCTAAACGAGAGGAGACTCCATTTTGGCTGGCGCAAAAAATTAATACGCTGGAAGCAGTATTTCCCCATACGGGACCTCAGGATAAACATAGAATTTTGACGATGTGTTTGCCGTACGGGATGGTTCCTCCGGTGGACCTTTGTAATACCTGGAGCACGGTATTTGCCGCGCTCTACACTACGGCACATGGTACACCGACATTAGCTAATTTACCGGACGTACTTAAACAGATTCAGGATGAATATGGGGCTGCCCCTGCCTTGGATTTGGGCATGCAGTTGCTGGGCAATTTTGCCACAGTTTCTCAGTGATTCTAATAGGCAAGCTATTAAGTGCTCTCTGTACTCCATATAGGTGGGCTAGCCAACCACGACCCGTACCTATAACTCTGGCCGTTAAGGACTGCTTTAAATCACGATTTAAACGCTCCACAACAGAATTTCCCTCGGGATGAAATGGAGACGAGAATTGGAGTTGGACCCCCAACGAAGCCATGGTGTCCCTGAATGCCTTAGAGGCAAAAGCAGGGCCCTGGTCCGAATGAAAAGCCGCAACTGCAAATATATCAACAAAGATGCGCAAATCTTTAATAACAGTTCGAGCGTCAGCCGTGCGTTGTGGCCATACCCATACAAATCTGGAGCACGAATCTACAGCAACCAAAATATATTTGTATGCACTATCTGGTGTCAGCGGACCACAATGATCCAAGTACACACACTGTAATGGTTTATTTGAAATCAGAAGGGGCGTCTGCTGCGGGCGTCTAGCCGACAATGCTTTAATTTGTTGACAAACCTCACAACAAAGGACATATTATAGAGACCAGGCCACCAGTAACGAGCCTGTAAAAGTGAAATCGTGGCAGCCACCCCAGCATGTGCAGAAGCCACCCCCTCATGTGCTGCAGAAATCAATCGAGGTCTCTCAATTTTATTGGGAATTTCACGTACACCAATGCCTGGAATTGTAACAGTAGCATTCAGCGCACCATTCAAGCAGTAACTATATTTTGAAGGAAATCCTTTTGGAAAGGGCGTGCCAGCAGCCGTAGCCTTTATGGCAGCCGAAATTTCTGTGTCTGGTTTGGAACTCGAACGAGTCACTGCGGCCACAGTGGCGATAGCCACTGCTGATTTCGCGGCTTCATCAGCCAAAGTATTCCCAGCAACGTGTATTCCAACGCGCTGGTGTCCAAGTTTATGCACAACATGGACGTTAGGAAGCGTTTCCTTCAGATCCGCAACCTTACCCCACAACATTTTATGTTTAATGGTGTTGCCTTTAGAATCTCTGAACCCATTCATCTTCCAATAGTGTAGATATTCGTTGAAAGACTGCACACAGTAGTAGGAGTCACAGACCAGCAAGGTTAAAAGTGCCAGATCCGTGTGCTCCAACGCTAACAATAGAGCTTTGAGCTCAGCCAGCTGTGCCGTGCAATCTCCCAAGGTTTTAGTATAAGTATGTCGGGGGCAGAACACTTCCCCCTCCATAGTGCCGCTCACCACCGCACATGCAGCAGAATACTGTTGTTTAGTTCCAACCGCTAGTTGCGCAGAGCCATCGGTATACATGACCACTTGATATTGGTCAATAGGCAACGTACCAGCAGGAACAGGGTATTCCATTTCATATTGAAGAAATTCTTGAGTCTGCAGTTTAGGGTCAAATACATAATCTACATCAGTGGCTGTCAAAGACGTAGCCCATTGTATCCATCGCGGGTGTAAAGCTTTCGAATTAGGAACACTAGCTTTTGTAACAGCCTCTAAGGCCGGAATCGGGGAAACGACAACGATGCGTTGACCCTGGGCTAGTGGTCTTTCTTTAATAACAGCCATCTGTACTGCAGTGAGAATTTTCTCAGTTTGTGCAAAACGTTGCTCTGCAGCAGAATACAAGTGAGACTTGTATGCAATCGGGACTGTCTCCCCTTCATTAAAGGTGACATAAGTAAACCCAACAGCCCCAGGTATCACCCTGATGACTAAATGTGTCTTATTGTCCCGTGTGTGTAAGTGTTTAACTGCTAAGAGATCACTCTGTAACTCTCGCAGTATGTGTGTGTGTTCAATCGTCCAAAATCTACTCGAAAAATTTGGGCGAATCAACTCGTATAAGGGCTTTATACGCGTCGCATATTCAGGAATGTAAGTTCTGCCAAAATTCAGAAACCCCAACAATGACTGGAGCTTCCGAACCGTATTAGGAGGCTGCAATAAAGCACATTTCTCCAAAAAATGTGGCGCTAAGCTCTTGCCCTCACTCGACAACTCATATCCCAGGAAAATGACGCTGAGGAAGGCAATCTTTGATTTCTTAAAATTAAACTTATAACCAATATCAGCAAACCCCACAACAATGCGCGATACACGCCTCAGATGTTGCAGAATCTCATCATCTGTCAGATATATGTCATCAACATATGATAATGCTTCAGGGTCGAACTCATGCAGCATTTCAGTTACACAAGCCGAAAACAGTCCTGGGCTATTCTTATACCCCTGAGGCAAACGACAAAAAATTTTCTGAGAGCCAAACGCACTAAAACAGGTATAGTCCTGACTCTCGGGCACTATATTCTGGCAGAAAAATCCATTCGAGATATCCAATGTTGTCTTGTATTTTTTACGCACTATATTATTCATAAGCGCTGCGCTGTGTGAATTTTGTATTGCATATGTGCGTGTATGACTATTCAAATGTCGGTAATCCACCACTATCCTATAGGAATGGTCCGGTTTAGCAACCGGAAACAAGGGATTATTCATCGGCGAGACACAGGGCTCAATTACACCCTGGTACTCCAATTGCGTAAGAATTTTCCTAACCGATGCCCTGGCTTCAAATTTGATAGGATACTGCGGTTGTGGCTGAGGTTCGCCCTTTATCGGAATAACATGATAAGGTGATTGTCTGTCCCACCCCACATTATTTCTATACAAGGCGGGAGCCTGTGCTAGAGCCCAATATTTACTATAGGACTCCGCTAGTTCTCTCGGAACAAGTGGTGAGAAGGAAGGTGTAATAACCACCTCCCCAACCGGACAGTCGCGAACAAAGTCAGGTGGCCAATCTTGTTCGGCCAGCAGAACATCATATGATTTTACCACATGGTCCCAAAAAATGGCGTTTATAATACGGTCAATGTCCCCTTCCAATCGCAGAGTCACTTCATATACTCTATCAGGATCAGAGACTCGCATATCCGCCGTCTCGACTTGTATGAAGTCATCAGTTGCTTTCACCTCCAGATGCTCTAGAAGACTCCGGCGAACTATTGTGACCTCTGCCGCGCTGTCTAACAGTGCTAACGCCCATGTCTTGTTCGTCAAGAGAACTCTCTTCTTGAGCGGCATGTCTGACTGAGACAGCTGCCACTTTCTTCTTTTTAAATTGCTGTTTCTGTTGCAGCGGTTTCTCTTCTTGTTTAATAGAAACCTCCGCTGAGCGTTGTGAATCCTGTCTCGGTTTCACGTACTCTGTCCTCCGCTCTGACCGCCCACCTCTCTCACTTCTCTTTTCCGAAGAGTCCTGAAAGGAACGAGATTGGCGTGTATCAGTATATTGATATCTATCAGGCATCTTCAAAGTATCCCTATTCCTGAGATTATACTTATTCTGTGGGGTCTCCGGTTGCGGAGACTGCCCACCATCTTTCTTAGGTGTTTGCTGTTTCTTTTCCCAGCGCTTTTTCGAACCCTCAGGTTGTTGCTGTTTAGCATTTTCTTTATTATTTTTACCCTGTAACTGGGGTTTTTGTGGTCTAGCCCCTAGGCTATCACGACCAATACTAGAATATGTTTCCGCTATTATTCTTGGAAGCTCCTGATTAAGCAGCGGAACATCCCGAAGACGCATTCGCACTGCTAGTGCTACTGCCTCTCCTTTGAGATTACTCAAAATAATAGAAGAAACTGTGGCAAAATTGCCCAGCAACTGCATGCCCAAATGCAAGGCAGGGACACGCTATTTAGAGCATGCATTATCCCTGTGCAGATGATTTTCCTCAACGACACAGTACAACAGACTAGCTGTTTGGGCTTAGCGACAGTTAGGGAGTTGACTTTGCCTAGTATACCTGTCCCTTCTAAATTAAAAAAATGGCAGCACTATGTGAATGCTACTTTTAGTGACTTTACACGTTGGGTCCAGAATGGTACGCTTAACACTTCATCGTTACATCCTGGCGGGTGGTTATTATGGCCTGTGGACACTAATATGTGTCATCAACGTTTTGTCACCTCTTCAGGGGGGTTCAGGACTAGTAGGGCAGACCCTCGTTACGTTTCACCAGAACATGCTGATATTATAACTACATACAGTGTGGGGAAGCTTTGTCAGCAATGGTTGAAGTCATCCACGCTGGATGCAGTTAAGTCACATCTCACGTTACTGTCTAATGATACTGATTTACAAGATTTTTTGTCAGGACCCAAAGTACCACGAAAGAAAAGGTTCTTATACGAGGTTTATAATGAGATTTGGAAGCTTTCACAACAGGAGGCTGCAGCCCGGTTGAGGCAGATTGATCAAGAAAATCTGATGCAGACTTTGGGGGTGATTCTGACATTGACGGGCGGCGGAGGCCGCCCGCCAATGTACCCCCGTCAAAATACCGCTCCGCGGTCACAAGACCGCTGAGGGTATTTTGAGATTTGCCCTGGGCTGGCGGGCGGCCGCCAAAAGGCCGCCCGCCAGCCCAGGGCAAATCTACCTTCCCACGAGGACGCCGGCTCCGAATGGAGCTGGCGTAGTGGGAACGTGCGACGGGTGCTGTTGCACCCGTCGCGTATTTCAGTGTCTGCAAAGCAGACACAGAAATACCTTGTGGGGCCCTCTTACGGGGGCCCCTGCAGTGCCCATGCCATTGGCATGGGCACTGCAGGGGCCCCCAGGGGCCCCGCGGCACCCCCTACCGCACAGGATGGCGGTAGGGGGTGTCAGAATCCCCATGACGGCGGAGCGCGCTCCGCCGCCATGGAGGATTCCCCCGAGCAGCGGAAAGTCGGCGGGGGACCACCGACTTTCCGCTTCTGACCGCGGCTGAACCGCCGCGGTCAGAATGCTCGTGGGAGCACCGCCAGCCTGTTGGCGGTGCTCCCGTGGTCGGTGGCCCTGGCGGCCGGTTGACCCCCTTTGTCTGTTGTTGATAATGGCATGCATACCCTTTCTGACTGTGTTTACACGATTGACAGCATTGTTTCCTCTGCCATTGACATTATTAAATCAGACATGTCTTCTTTATATCATGGGCAGAGTCAGACGCGGTCCATCATGCAGCTGGGTTGGACTCTTCAGACCTTGAAGGCGGGTCGCGTTCCATGGCAGCACGTTCGTGCCAGAGAGATCTTTATCTCTTTTAATTTGACTCGTCAACAACAACTGATGGCTAAAAAGGAAGCGACATATGTTATGTTAAATATTGAGAAATTAGAGAAACTGCCTTTCACGGTAGCTGAGATTCCGTCACCTGAATGGTTGATTCATGGGGTTATTAATTTGCCTATCTCTACTTTGCAATTTACTTCGTGTTTGAAGCACATTCCGGTGGGAAGATATGAACTATTGGGAGACAGTTACATACACGAGGTGTGGGACCTTCCCTTTCAGTACAGATGTGTTAATGGTTTGAAGGAGGTTTTTCTTAGCGGCAGCGAATGCGAAGCTTCTGTCAGCCATTCAATGGTTTGTAAACAGCTGTCCTTGCACGGGGCGTTTAACGCTTCGATTGCTAACTTAGCTTGTTATCTGAAGGGAGTTCAAGTCCCGGTTATTAAAAACACTTTCCAGGTGCTTTCTAACGGCAGTTACATTGTTCTTAACAGCGAACGCTGCTGTGGCATGCGTGCCGGAATAGTTTACATCGTCGTTGTCAACAAGGCCGTTACGTGCTGCGGGAATGTGTTGTTTCCCCCCACTCAAATTAGGGAGGTAGCGGACATCTGGCCTCATATTGCTACTTCCAAGGTTGATTTTGACAAATTGAGTCGGCTAAAAGCTTTATTGTTTCAAAAGCATGTGGCCCTTACATCTGCTAGCGAGACCTACGCACTTCAGGTGGCAAGGTCATCGGCGGAGATACAGTCCCTTTTGAATACTAACTTTCCGAATCACTTCGGTGAACTTGTGGGACGTATATTTAATGCATCCAGCACTGCTGGTATTGCACATTTTTTCAAAGTCGTTGGCGTTGGTTTCGCTCACACCTTCTCTTCCATATTCGGTTTCATACCTTCGGCTATACATTCTATTTTCGGAAGCATTTTTGGGGGTTTCCCGATTACTTTGGCTTTATTGGCTGGAGTCTTGCTGTTGTTGCTATTTTTTCGCAATGGCTGTCCCGTCACGACGAGATCCTGTATTGCTGCTCCCGTCAGCGCAGCTGTGTCGTGAATGCATGATGCAGCATTTTGGAGCAACACTCCTGGGACATTTGGAGTGTGACTGGTCTCTGTCATTCAGACCGGTTTTGGATTGTGTGCAACCCGTATTTCGGTGCCTTTGGTGCTCGTTTGAACATGCACTGGCTCTCTGTCTCTCATTGCAGCGCCCTCCAATGGTCGATACTGATCTGTTGATGTTCCCGATTAGGGCTCATTCCCAGAGTTGTGCACTACGGATGCGCTTGCTTCGTGAGGCAGTTTATGAGATTCCCTTCCTGGAGGAAGATGGTATTGTCTCTTTCATAGGCCCTGCACGGGGTGCCGCCCTGAATGGTTTTGGGGCTTTGGATCACACCTGCTCCATGGTACTTTGTGGCGTGGATCTTCCGATATTGACATATATCGAAGTGGAGGAACTCCTGCGTTCTATTGCTTCTATCTGATGATTGGATTTTTACGAAATTGACACTATATTGAATTTGGCTTTATGGTCACATGTTACCTAAATTTATGACTTTGTTGTCTTCTCACTTTGTCGAAATAATGGTTTTAGGTATTGTTTATATTTGGGGCATCCTTTTAAATTATTGGAACCACTTGCTACCGACAAGGGGAGGGTGTAGTGTGGTTAGTTTTACGTATTCATTGCGCTTTAGCTTCAGGCTTTAGGCCTTTGTGCACTTTGCCCTGAATATATTTTATTCATTTCCTGACAGCTTAGAGCCTCTGTGCACTTTGCTCTACATGCTTTTTATTAGGCTTCGTACTGTTATTTTTCAAATAGCCAGTTCTACGGTGTTGTTTTTTTATTCATATCACACTGTTTTGCCTACTTCAGCACTGGAGTTCTCCATAACATATTTACTCTGTGCTTCAGTCAAGGATACAGTCTGGTACATTGCCGATAGACGTGGTAAGAGTTTAGACTTGGCATTCCTGCGTAGGGACATTTTGTGATCACGATGACATGTTAGTTATAAAATCACTTCCTTGTCCCAATACACGCAAGAGGGAGATTCTGACCAGGGAACCACAACTAGACGCTGACTGCCTCGTTGCAGATGCTGAACCAAGATCACAGGTCTTTGCTCAGGTATGAGGGCTGATGTCTCCACAGTGATTCTAATAGGCAAGCTAGAAGCTTAACATGCTGTGCTCTAAATAGAACAAGCAGAGGGAGAGTAGAAACTGTTAGACAATATGATAGCTTTGTTTTTATGTTTTACTCTCCTGGTGACTATTTCAATCTTACTGTGTTGTATCGTTCTGGTTATTGCGGCTCACGCCTTAATATCTAAAATACAGTCGTTTTATTAAAACATTATATAAAACTTATACTGTCTTTGTCATTTGTATATGAGATCATATTGGAAATAAGAGAGTTGGTTTGGATCTGAGTAACCATGACTTCCCTGAGAAGTTCCAAAGATGTCATGCGCTCGGCTGCCAAATCATTCCTTCCACATGGGAGAAATGAGGCACTGCTAGTTAGCCGGAGCAAAAACCGGATTTAGGGTGACAGAGTTCTTTACACGTGGGTCAGACTCAGTCCCCCACACCGTTATAGATCCTGCTACCCAGAAATCCAGTAGTCTCATTTAGAATAATGAGAGCCCACGCAACAGTTCCATCTCTTCCTGATGTCCTCCCGATTGCGTGGATGCTGTCCCACCGCGTTAACCCTGTCCACTATCCTTTGCCATAGCTCCATCTTACTGGCAATTATGGTGTGCTGCACCTGTGCCCCGAAGAGCTGGGGCTCTACACGGACTATTTCCTCCACCATGACCCTGAGTTCGGCGTCACTGAACCTGGGGTGTCTTTGGGGTGCCATGGGGTGGTGTGGTTGAGGTGTGGGGTGGCGTTTGTGGTGATGAGTGTGGTGCGTGTGGTGGTGTGTGGTGTTTGGTGCGTGGATTCTGTGTGGGTGATGGTGTTGTGTGCCTCTGTGTTGTGGGATTCTCTATTCTGTGCTCTGTCTCTAGCCTTCGTCAATGATTTCGGGTCGTAGGGGCTTGTGGGTGATGTGGGTGTGTGTTTTATATTGTGTTGGGTGTGTGGGAGTGGTGCTAGTATGTGTATCAGGTGTGTGTATTTCGAACTGACCAATGTGAATGTGTTTTCTATGTGTGTGTGTATTTTGACCGCGGCAGTGTGTACCGCCAATAGAATACCGCGTTTGAAAGACCGACGCGTGGATTTGTGGGTCGGAATGGTATGGGCGTATTTCTGTTGGCGTGACGGTGGAGGTTTGGTCAGCGCCATTTTTTCGCTGACCTTTGGTGTGGCGGATTTTTGAGGATGTCGGGTTTTCGGCGGTTTGACAGTTGCTGGTCAGAATGACCGTGGCGGTTTACCGCGGCCGCGGCGGTGTTATGGCGGCCTTCTGGCTGGCGGTAAGCGCCTTTTACCGCCGAGGTCAGAATGACCCCCTGTGTGTGTTGGTGGGGAGAAAAAGGCAAAGTCGACATGGCATCCCCCTCAGGATGCCATGCACACAAAATGCTGCCTGTGGCATAGGTAAATCACCCATCTAGCAGGCCTTACAGCCCTAAGGCAGGGTGCACTATACCACAGGTGAGGGCATAGCTGCATGAGCAATATGCCCCTACAGTGTCTAAGTCTATTCTTAGACATTGTAAGTACAGTGTGGCCATTTTAAGTACATGGTCTGGGAGTTTGTCAAAAACTAACTCCACAGCTCCATAATGGCTACACTGAATACTGGGAAGTTTGGTATTAAACTTCTCAGAATAATAAACCCACACTGATGCCAGTGTTGGATTTATTAAAAAATGCACACAGAGGGCATCTTAGAGATGCCCCCTGTATTTTACCCAATCCTTCAGTGCAGGACTGACTGGTCTGTGACAGCATGCTGCTGAGAGACGAGTTTCTGACCCCCTGGGGTGAGAGCCTTTGTGCTGTCTGAGGCCAGAAACAAAGCCTGCACTGGGTGGAGATGCTTAACACCTCCCCTTGCAGGAACGGTAAAACCTAGCAGTGAGCCTCAAAGGCTCAAGCTTCGTGTTACAATGCCCCAGGGCACTCCAGCTAGTGGAGATGCCCGCCCCCTGGATACAGCCCCCACTTTTGGCAGCAAGTCCAGGGGAGATAATGAGAAAAACAAGGAGGAGTCACTCACCAATCAGGACAGCCCCTAAGGTGTCCTGAGCTGAGGTGACCCCTGCCTTTAGAAATCCTCCATCTTGATTTTGGAGGAAACCCCCAATAGGATTAGGGATGTGCCCCCCTCCCCACAGGGAGGAGGCACAAAGAGGGTGTAGCCACCCTCAAGGACAGTAGCCATTGGCTACTGCCCTCCCAGACCTAAACACACCCCTAAATTCAGTATTTAGGGGCACCCCAGAACCGAGGAAACTAGATTCCTGCAACCTAAAGAAGAAGAAGGACTGCTGACCTGAAGCCCTGCAGTGAAGACGACAACTGATTTGGCCCCAGCCCCACCGGCCTGTCTCCCTACTTCAAAGAAAACTGCAACAGTGACACATCCAACAGGGACCAGCGACCTCTGAAGCCTCAGAGGACTGCCCTGCATCCAAAGGACCAAGAAGCTCCCGAGAACAGCGGCCCTGTTCAACAAACTGCAACTTTCTGCAACAAAGAAGCAATGTTAAATACCCCACGTTTCCCGCCGGAAGCGTGAGACTTTCCACTCTGCACCCGACGCCCACGGCTCGACTTGCAGAAAACAAAAACCTCAGGGAGGACTCCCTGGCGACTGCGAGCCCATGAGTAACCAGAGACGACCCCCCTGAGCCTCCACAGCATCGCCTGCAGAGGAAATCCAGAGGCTCCCCCTGACCGCGACTGCCTGTAACAAGGGACCCGACGCCTGGAACCAACACTGCACCCACAGCCCCCAGGACCTGAAGGAACCGAACTCCAGTGCAGGAGCGACCCCCAGGCAACCCTCTGCCTAGCCCAGGTGGTGGCTACCCCGAGAAGCCCCCCCTGTGCCTGCCTGCATCATTGAAGAGACCCGGGTCTCCCCATTGTTTCAATACAAAACCAGATGCCTGTTTGCACTCTGCACCCGGCTGCCCCTGTGCTGCTGAGGGTGTACTTTCTGTGCCTGCTTGTGTCCCCCCCCCCGGTGCCCTACAAAACCCCCCTGGTCTGCCCTCCGAGGACACGGGTACTTACCTGCTGGAAGACTGGAACCGGGGCAGCCCTGTTTCCATTGAAGCCTATGTGTGTTGGGCACCTCTTTGACCTCTGCACCTGACCGGCCCTGAGCCGCTGGTGTGGTAACTTTGGGGTTGCCTTGAACCCCCAACGGTGGGCTACCTTGGACCCAACTTTGAATCCTGTAAGTGTTTTACTTACCTGTGAACTTAACAATTACTTACCTCCCCCAGGAACTGTTGATTTTTGCAGTGTCCACTTTTAAAATAGTTTATTGCCATTTTTGTCAAAACTGTACATGCTATTGTGATTATTCAATGTTCCTAGAATACCTGAGTGAAGTACCTTTCATTTGAAGTATTACTTGTAAATCTTGAACCTGTGGTTCTTAAAATAAACTAAGAAAATATATTTTTCTATATAAAAACCTATTGGCCTGGAGTAAGTCTTTGAGTGTGTGTTCCTCATTTATTGCCTGTGTATGTACAACAAATGCTGAACACTACCCTCTGATAAGCCTACTGCTCGACCACACTACCACAAAATAGAGCATTAGAATGATCTCTTTTTGCCACTATCTTACCTCTAAGGGGAGCTCTTGGACTCTGTGCACACTATTTCTTACTTTGAAATAGTATATACAGAGCCAACTTCCTACATTGGTGGCAGCGTGGGATACAAGACTTTGCATTTGCTGGACTACTCAGCCAATACCTGATCACAGGACTAAATTCCAAAAATTGTCATTAGAAACTGATTTTTGAAATTTGAGCTATATTTCTAAATTTTTAAAAGTCCATGTTAGCATTTCTTTTAGAGTTTAAAAGTTTTGGAAAAGTTTGGATTAAGTTCTAGAGATAGTTTTAGATTGTTAAAAAGTATCCCAACTTTTAGAGAAATGGGTAGTCATTACAACCCTGGCGGTCGGTGTTAAAGTGGCTGTAAAACCGCCAACAGGCCGGCGGTAAAAAAAATGGAATCACGACCATGGCGGATACCGCCAACACATAGACAGCCACTTTAACTCTCGGACCGCCACGGCGGTACAAACAAACACCACGGCGGTAACCGCCAACAGACAGGCGGAAGACAAGTTTCCGCCCACTGTATTACAACAGGCCAATCCACCACCCTTTCCGGGGCGGATTCACCGTGAACAAAAACGCAGCAGAAACAGGACTTGGAAGGGAAAACGCTCACCTCTACACACCCCACGAGGAACTAGGACGCCATGGAACTTGAACTTCAAATTCTCCCAGCCTTTATCTTCCTGCTCCTCTACCAGGAACAACAAAGACGGCGGCGAAGACCACGGTGAGTACTGCACTACGACACAGGGGATGGAAAAAAGAGTGACACACACACAAGCAACACTCCCACCCCCACCCTCACCCACTACAACACACACACAAGTACATGTAGATACATTACATTTACAACCCGCAACCCCCCCTGGAAGAATGCAAGGACAAAAGGAGATGAGTTGAACGTTTGTAATCTTTTCAATTACAGTAATCAAAAAAAATATATATATACATATTTACACTATAAACAAATATATACACCAAGAATACAAGTCCAAGGTATTTCACCATCATAGTCCGTGGACCACTGGGCCCAAAATGCATGGGCGAGGCCCACACTCAATAACCGGTCAAAACGGAGAGAACACTGCTGGGGCATCAGATAGAAATACAACAGGCACCTCAGGGGGAAGGGAAGGTGGGCACCTCAGCCGGATGAGTGCACAACGCCAGATCCACGAGGGGGCTCCATGCCCACTGCTGTATCCTGGGGAGTGCAAAGCCACAGTCTCACAAGTCTTTCCAGTGGGTGTTTTGCCCACTGCTTTATCCTGGGGAGTGCAAAGCCACAGTCTCTCAAGTCTTTCCAGTGGGTGGTTTACCCACTGCTGTATCCTGGGGAGTGCAAAGCCACAGTCTCACAAGTCTTTCCAGTAGGTGATGTGCCCACTGCTGTATCCTGGGGAGTGCAAAGCCACAGTCTCTCAAGTCTCTCCAGTGGGTGGTTTACCCACTGCTGTATCCTGGGGAGTGCAAAGCCACAGTCTCACAAGTCTTTCCAGTGGGTGGTTTGCCTGCTGCTGTATCCTGGGGAGTGCAAAGCCACAGTCTCTCAAGTGGATGCCTACTCCACTGGTTCTGGAGGGGGCTTTGTGCCCAGAGTGCTTCATCCTGCCAAGGACAGAGGTAGTGGATGTTAATCTCCACTGGTTCTGGAGGGGGCCTTGTGCCCAGAGTGCTTCATCCTGCCAAGGACAGAGGTAGTGGATGTTAATCTCCACTGGTTCTGGAGGGGGCCTTGTGCCCAGAGTGCTTCATCCTGCCAAGGACTGAGGTAGTGGATGTTAATCTCCACTGGTTCTGGAGGGGGCCTTGTGCCCAAGAGTGCTTCATCCTGCTCGTGGCAGCCTCAGTAGCGCCGGAAGCTTTGGCGCTCATTGGCCTGCGGTGCTTGTGGCGGAGGTGTCCTGTTCAGCGGTGCTTGTGGCGGCGGTGTCCTGTTCAGCGGTGCTGGTGGCGGGTGCTTGTGGCGGCGGTGTCCTGTTCAGCGGTGCTTGTGTCGGCAGTGTCCTTGGCAGCGGTGCTTGTGGCGGCGGTGCCCTATTCAGCAGTGCTTGTGGCGGCGGTGTCCTTGGATGGTGGCGCAGCTGTCTTCCCACTCCCAACTGTACACCTGGGAGAGTGGGAGAGGCTTTGGTGGTAGATGCTTTGCCTCCCTCCCGCCGGGCACTGGACAACTTTTTGTGCTTTTGAGGTGGGGGACTGTCCGTGGTCTGGCTCCTTGGCACACTGGCTGCCCTGCTGTTTGGCGCACTCCAGAAGCCGGTTACTACTGGCACCACTGTTCCCGCTGATGTTGTGGCTGAGGTGCTGGGTTGGGACCTTGAAAGGCGGGTCCTAGGGGACTGAAGGGGTGGGGGAGGTGAGGGGAAGAGGTCAAGGTTGGACAGGAAAAGGTTTTTGGGTACACTGGGACGGGTAGATGGAGGGGGTTTGGGAGTGGAGGAAGAGGTAGTGGTTGTAGGAGGTGTACGTTGCTGACTTTGGGTGAAGGTGCATGGGATGGAGGCTGTCGTGAGGTGGATGGCTGTTGGGTGGGTGTGTGGCTGTGTTTGTGTACCTTGGGAGGTGGGCTCACAGACACACTGGGAGAGGACACAGGGGATGTGTGAATGGTAGTGGGGGTGGTGACTGCACGTGAGCGGGGTGTGGTGGTGGGTGTGCTGGTGATGGAGGTAGTGGCTGAAGATGTAGTGCATGCAGGTGTGAGTGGAGACGAGACTGGGAGGGAGGAGGGAGACCAGGAGGAGGGGGACACAGTGGAGGCAGTGGATGTTGGTATGTCTGCATGTGTATGATGCTTGCGTGAGTGCTCGTGGGATGTGTGGTGCTTATGTTTGCCTGAGCTTCCCTTGTGTGTTGACGTGTGTGCATGCTGGTCTGATGGTGTGCTTGGGATAGGCTGAGGTACAGGGGTTTGGGTCTGGGTGGAGGAAGTTGGAGGGGGGAGGCTAGAGACAGGGACATGGGCTGCCATCAGTGCTGAGGCCAGAGTCTGAAAAGCTCGCTGTTGGGCTGCCTGACCAGAATGAATGCCCTCCAGGTATGCATTGGTCTGTTGCAACTGCCTCTCTACACCCTGGATGGCATTCAAAATGGTAGACTGCCCAACAGTGAGGGACCTGAGGAGGTCAATGGCCTCTTCACTGAGGGCGGCAGGGCTGACTGGGGCAGGGGCTGAGGTGCCTGGGGCGATGGAGATGCCCACCCTCCTGGGTGAGCGGCCACGGGGCACACGCTGAGGGGCTGCAGGGAGGGCGGTGCTGGTAGGGGGTGGCGGCTGTACCTGTAGATGCAGTGGGCACAGAGGGGCCCGCCACCGCAGGGGAGCTCCCATCAGAGGAGGAGTCCGTGTCTCAGCTTCTGTCCACGCCGTGGAGCTCCCCTCGCCCTCCGTCCTGCTGGTGGCTTCTGCCTCCGTTGTGTCGCCCTCCAGGGCGATGTGGGATGCAGCTCCCTCCTACTCCGGTGGCACTGCTCCTCCACCTGATGATGCTAATGCACACACGAACAGGGAGACCACAAAAAGAGAGGGAGGGAGACAGAAGAAAGACATGTTGAGTGCATCCAATACCGCTACCGTTGGCGGACACTACGGGCACAGAAGCCCCCTGAACTACGCTGTGTACTTAGAGTTCCCTAATTAATCACAGGGACATGGGTTACAAGGCCTATGCCTGATTGCTGCACACATGGAAGTCACAGGAGCCTGACTAGGTGTAGTTGGCTCTGAACACAGGTGGGGTGGGGTGCCACAGGGCCTGCCTTAAGAAGGGACCTTGCTACTAAACTCGCCCTGGCCTAGGGGAACCCACAGCCCACCTCCCCCACCCAGACACCTACAATGTGCGCTGAATCAGCAGAATGATAGTGTACTCACCCCCTTGTGGATGCTGTGATGCCCTCAAGCGCCCATCCAACTCCGGATACGCCACCGCCACGATCCGGAACATGAGGGGGGACATGGTGCGACGGGCACCCCTCCCACGTTGGGAGGCCATCCCCAGCTGGGCCTCAGCCGTCTTCTTGCTCCAGCGGCGAACGTCCTCCCATCTTTTCCGGCAGTGGGTGATCCGTCTGTGGTGGACCCCCAGGGTGCGGACTTCCTTTGCGATGGCACGCCAAATATCCTTCTTCTGGTGGGCGCTGACCTACAGGAATAGTACAGGGGAAAAGAAGAACATATAACCATCAGCACAGTCTCAGTCAATGGCCCGCATCCTTACCCTTGCCATGACGCACATGCACTCACCGTCGTATCATGCATGCCTCATTCTGCCCCCCCCTATCTTTCATCAACACCACTCCACACAGGCATTTCCCATTCGGCATGCTCACAGTGTACTTAGCTGTTTGTCTGGAGGACCGTAGAGTAGCGTGTACTGGGGAGGACCCCATCCACTAGTTTCTCCAACTCCTCCATGTTGAAGGCAGGGGCCCTTTCCCCAGACACACGAGCCATTGTCTCTTCCAGACTGAGGTCACAGCAGCACTTGCAGTGTAGGTCCTCTCCTGTCGAAGATCAGGTATCAAGTGATTGAACAGAGAGAAAATGGCGGTGACGTCCGCGGCGGAGCGTACCGTCACCACCGGCGTACATCGCCATTGGCTCCTGGGACCCATAGGGTCCAATGTTAACCAATGCAGGATTGCGCCGCGGTCTTCGACCGCCTACCGCGACGGTGTACAACACCAGCGCACTTACCTCATATCCCCTTGTCCCACATTACAGGTCAGGTAGCCGCCATTTCAGGGGGCCACATGGCATTAATTTTGACTGCGTCACACATATCTAGGCCTTGCTTAAACAATATTACAGCCATATATCAATTTTCAAACATTTTTCTATAAAGTTGTGTTAACATACCTCAGTGTTGGTTGACTCTCTGCTCGCTGTTCTCCTCCATAGAGCACATCCGCTGGGGCAGGTGAGGAGATGGTGACATCCTCTGGTGTACAGACCACTGGTGGACCTGTCGACAATGGAGGAGCGACATGTAATTGTCACATACAGACTTGATCGTACCACAATCCTGGAACTGTGTGCCCAGTTGGAGCCAGACCTGATGTCAGCTATCCACCATCCCGCAGGAATCCCCTCTCTAGTGCAGGTCCTGTCAGTACTCCATTTCCTAGCAAGTTGGTCTTTTCAAACAACAGTGGCCATTGCATCAGGGATGTCCCAGCCTATGTTCTC
Organism: Pleurodeles waltl; assembly: GCF_031143425.1. Taxonomy (NCBI): domain Eukaryota; kingdom Metazoa; phylum Chordata; class Amphibia; order Caudata; family Salamandridae; genus Pleurodeles; species Pleurodeles waltl. The sequence goes on from NC_090448.1 coordinate 1,166,610,845, forward strand.
CAACGTGTTGTCCAGAGTGTTGTCTGCCCTGCTGAACACATGCGCAGATACATCGTGTTCCCTCAGGTGGAGGATTTGCCTACAGTGAAAGGTGACTTCTATGCCCTGGGACATATCCCCAACCTCATAGGTGCCATTGATGGGACACATGTGGCATTGGTACCCCCCGCAGGAGTGAACTGGTGTACAGAAACCGGAAGAGTTACCATTCAATGAATGTGCAGATGGTGTGTTTGGCCGACCAGTACATCTCCCATGTAAATGCCAAGTTTCCTGGCTCAATGCATGACGCTTACATTCTGCGGAATAGCAGCATCCCTTATGTGATGGGGCAACTCCAGAGGCACCGTGTGTGGCTATTAGGTGAGGACATGGACCCAATACAGTGTGACTAGGTATCTGGGTCTGGGGATGTCCCTAAGAGTTAGTGTGTGTCTAACAGTTGTCCCTCGACATTTGCCGGTGACTCTGGCTACCCGACCTGTCATGGCTACTGACCCCAGTAATGAATCCCAGCCCAAGGGCAGAGGAACGCCACAATGAGGGACATGGGCGAACTAGGAGGGTTATAGAGAGGACCTTCGGCCTCCTGAAGGCCAGGTTCCGATGCCTCCATATGACAGGTGGTTCCCTATTCTACTCACCAAAAAGGTGTGCCAGATCATTGTGGCCTGCTGTATGCTTCACAACTTGGCTTTGCGAAACAGGTGCCTTTTCTGCAGGAGGATGGTCCAGATGGAGGTCTTGTGGCAGCTGTGGAGTCTGTGGACAGTGAATACGAGGAAGCAGAAGAAGAGGACATAGACAACAGGAACACGGTGATCCAACAATACTTCCAGTGAGACACAGGTAAGAAGACAACACTGCCTGCTACATCTGATTTAATTCTTCTACCTCTCATCTGTCTGTCATTTTCACCCAGTGTATGGACACTGAGTTGTCACTTTCCCTTTCGATTTCACAGAAGTGGGTCCCACTGTGTGACCTCTTCTTTGTTTCCACATGGACTAGAGCTGTGTGACATAGGTATGTTGACATTACATTGGATATAGCATTTTTCAACAGTTATTGCAAATACACATTTTCGAAAGCACAGACTGACTCCAGATAGTTTTGTGATTTAAGGGTGTTTATTTAAGTGCAAAATAGTGGAGGGGGGTTGTAAAATGGTCAGGGGTGAAGGTGGAGGAATGTCCATGGCAGAGTCCAGTCTATTAGTCTCACAGGTACTTTGTCCAAAGGGGCATAGGAAGTGGAGCTAGAGCAGTTTAAGTATGGACAGGGTGACAAAGTGGGACAGAAGGATGACAATCAGGGTGGTCTCATTTCTTGGCGGGGGTCTTGGCATTGTTCTCTGTCTTTGTCCTGGATCTCAGGGACCGCTTGCGGGTGGTTCTCCATCTGCAGGGGGTGGGGTGCTGGTGTCGTGGTCCTGTGGCGGTGCCTCCTGTCCACCAGCGCCGGCGGAGGTGGTGGGCAGTTCATCATCCAGGCTACTGTCAGGGGCCCCTTGGTGTGCCACAGTGTCCCTCCTGGTGTTGACGAGTTCCTTCAGCACCCCTACAATGGTGCCCAGGGTGGAATTGATAGATTTGAGTTCCTCCCTGAACCCCAAATACTGTTCCTCCTGCAGCCGCTGGGTCTCCTGAAACTTGGCCAGTACCGTTGCCATAGTCTCCTGGGAATGGTGGTAGGCTCCCATGATGTTGGAGAGGGCCTCGTGGAGAGTGGGTTCCCTGGGCCTGTCCTCCCCCTGTTGCACAGCAGCCCTCTCAGTTCCCCTGTGTTCCTGGGCCTCTGTCCCCTGAACCGTGTGCCCACAGCCACTGACTCCAGGTCCCTGGTGTTGTTGGGGTGGTGGGTTAGCCTGGGTTCCCTGTAGTGGTGGACACACTTGTGCTTGACGTGTCCTGGGGACAGAGGTATGGGCCCGCTGGGTGGATGCTGTGGGGGAACCGACTGTCCTGAAGACCCAGATGGGCCGGGCTGGTCATCTAGATCCAGTTGGACAGAGCTGCTGTCATCACTGTGGGCCTCTTCTGTGGGTGTAGTGGACATGTCTGGACCCTCCTGTCCGGTGACGTTGGGTAGGGGTCCTGCAGGGGTGTAAAGGCAAGATTATTGCATCTCTGTGTGCCATGGTGTGCAATGGGTGGGTGACCCTGTACCCCAGTGCTTCCATTCTTGTGTGGGACCTTGTGTGATAATGGTTTAGGGGGGTGTATGGGTATGTGCAGTGGACATGCTTTGGTGATGGGTGTCCATGCTTTGGTGTTGCATGCAGGGCTTGGGTTTGGGATTTGTGGTTTGTGATAGTGGGACATGTGTGAGGAGTTGGAGTGATGGGGGTGAGGGTGGGGGTATGTGATAGCATGCAGGTGGGGTCGGAGATATGGTAGTTAAAGGTTTGACTTACCAGAGTCCATTCCTCCAGCTACTCCTGCGAGGCCCTCAGGATGCAGTATAGCCAAGACCTGCTCCTCCCATGTTGTTAGTTCTGGGGGAGGAGGTAGGGGTCCGCCCCCAGTCCTCTGAACCGCAATCTGGTGTCTTGAGACCATGGAACGCACCTTCCCCCGTAGGTCGTTCCACCTCTTCCTGATGTCATCCCTAGTTCTTGGGTGCTGTCCCACTGCGTTGACCCTGTCCACGATTCTGCGCCATAGCTCCATCTTCCTAGCTATGGTGGTGTGCTGCACCTGTGATCCGAATAGCTGTGGCTCTACCCGGATGATTTCCTCCACCATGACCCTGAGCTCCTCCTCAGAAAACCTGGGGTGTCTTTGCGGTGCCAAGGGATGGTGTGGGTGATGTGTGGGGTTGTGATGTATGGTGTGATATTTAGAGGTGTGTTGTGTGAGGTGCGTGAATGTTGTGTGAGTGATGGTGTTGAGTGCCTCTGTATGCTGGAGTTTTCTTTGCTGTGCTGTCTATCTAGCCTTTGTCAAAAAATTTGGTCGTAGGGGTTTGTGGGTGATGTGGGTGTGTGTTTTATATTGTATTGGGTGTGTGGGAGTGGTGTGTGTATGTGTATCAGGTGTGTATATTTCGATTTGTCCAATGTGGTAGTGTTTTGTAAATGTGTGTGTATTTTGAGCGCAGCGGTGTGTGCCGCCAATGGAATACCGCGGTTGAAAGACCGCCGCGTGGATTCGTGGGTCGTGATAGTGTGGGCGTATTCCTGTTGGCGTGATGGTGTCGGTTTTGTTATCGCCAGTTTATCACTGTCCTTTGGTGTGGTGGACTTGTGTGGGTGTCTAGATTTTGGCAGATTCCGAGCTGTGGGTCATAATAGCTGTGGCGGAATTCCGCGGCGGTAAGCGGCTTTTACCGCCAATGTTGTAATGACCACCATAATGTCTAATACAGAAGAGATGGTGGTGGAGCTCAACCTCACCCCTTACCTGCATCTTAGGATGTCAGAGTTAAGGACTCTCTGTAAAATTAAAAAGATAAAGACTGGATCAAACCCTACCAAAGTACAGCTCCAGGAGCTTTTGGCAGAGTTTGCTAGAGACAACCTTACAGAGGGGGAAGCTAGTAACCTGGAGGATAATTTCCCACCACCTGTCCTAGTTAGGGAGACCAGGGTTTCTCCAACCCTGACTCCACAAGTGATAGTCAGAGATGCTGCTTCTCCCACTGGGGAATCCAGCAACTCTGGAAGCATTGAGGGCAGCCTCAATGAAGATGACCTCCTGTTAGCCAGGATGGCCAAAAGATTGGCTTTGGAGAAACAGCTCCTAGCCATAGAAAGGGAAAGACAAGAGATGGGTTTAGCTCCCATCAATGGTGGCAGCAACTTAAATAGGGTCAGAGAGAATACTGACATGCTAAAAATCCCCAAAGGGATTATAACAAAATATGAAGATGGTGATGGTATCACCAAATGGTTCACAGCTTTTGAGAGGGCTTGTGTAACCAGAAAAATAAACAGATCTCACTGGGGGGCTCTCCTTTGGGAAATGTTCACTGGAAAGTGTAGGGATGGACTCCTTCACACTCTCTGGAAAAGATGCAGAATCCTATGACCTCATGAAGGCTACCCTGATTGAGGGCTTTGGATTCTCAACTGAGGAGTACAGGATTAGGTTCAGGGGGGCTCAAAAATCCTCGAGCCAGACCTGGGTTGATTTTGTAGACTACTCAGTGAAAACACTGGATGGTTGGGTAACTGGAAATGAAGGGCATGACTATGTTGGGCTTTATAATTTGTTTATGAAAGAACACATTTTAAGTAACTGCTTCAATGAAAAGTTGCATCAGTATCTGGTAGACCTAGGTCCAATTTTTCCCCAAGAATTGGGAAAGAAGGCAGACCACTGGGTCAAGACTAGGGTAACCAAAACTTCCACTGGGGGTGACCAAAAGAAAGGGGTTACAAAGCCTCCCCAGGAGAAAGTGGTGACACTAGAAATAAAGAAAAAGAGTCCTCTGTAGGCCCCCAAAAACCAGACCAGGTGGGTGGGCCCCAAGACACAACCCAAAACAAAGGTGGGTACCAGGGTAAGAACTGGGATGCCACTAAGGCATGGTGCCAAAACTGTAGACAGACAGGGCACCACACCAAGGACACTTCCTGTCCCAAAAACAACCCCCCTAGCAAAATCCCAGGGGTGACCAGTGTAGCCATTGGGGATGACTCCTCAGATGAGGAGGTCTTCATAGCCTTCAACTGGAAAAAGGGCCCAACGGGTGAGTTGTAGATTCCAGAGGGAAGTAGACACTTCCACCACCTACTGGTGAATGGAATCCCAGCCACTGAACTGAGAGACACTTGTGCCAGTCACACTATTGTGCATGACAGGCTGGTGTTCTCCAACCAGTACATCCAGGTGAGACTGCCAGAGTAAGAGTTAGCCCAGACAGGGTCACTGATAGGCCTGTGGCTTTTGTGCCCATAGAAGTGGGTGGGACTTTTAGCTGGAAAAGGGTGGTAGTCAGTACAGACCTCCCCCTTGATTGTCTCCTTGGAAATGACTTCCCAGAGGTTAGTCAGAGCCCAAGAGAGGAACAGGCCCTGTGCCAGTCCTCTCCCAAGGATTCTGGAGGTGCTACCCCTGCAGTAACTGCAAGTAGGCCCGAGAATAAAAAAGAAAAGAAAACAGTGTAGGAAAGGTGGACAACCTTTAGCCAAGGTTCCAGCAAGCCAAGGAGATTCTGCTCCAGTAGGGGAGAACTCCAAAAGTGGCACTGGTAAAGTCCAACCTGACCCACAAGAAGTCCTGGCTAGTTAGGCAACTGTTAAACCTGAGTGGGTGGCTCCTCAGTTAACAGAAGAAAGAGTGGAAGAAGGGTGTTTACTACAAGATGTAATAACCCCCCACTCCTACACAGCAGACAGGCACCCTGAACCCAAAGAAGCCTGTAACTTAGCTCCTTCCCTTGCAGGTGAAGAGCTAAAGGTGTGGTTCTGGGCACTGACCGCTGTCAGTGGCCTAAGATGGGTGTTAGCCTTTATGGCTGCACTATCCTTGGAATGCCAAATAACAAGTTAGGCCCCCTGATCCTGTTGGTCATGGTGGGGTTACTCCAGCTCTGGGTAACCTCTTTGGGTAAGCTAGGGGTAACCCTGGCTAAGATAAGATTAGCAGAGGTGGATACCTCTAACCCCAAAATAGAGAGAATGGGTGAAGACATTAAAAGCACAAACAAGAGGCAATTCAGACTAGGTCCTATCACTGTGGAAGTGGGTCAGTTCCCCAGAGGGAATGACCTGGACAGGAGGATGTAGGGCAGAGTAGGCCCTGCAACAAACCAGCCTATTTGCCCTACATTTCCTCGCCTGACAGACTAGGAAGACTCTCCCAGCTTTGGCTGAGTCTCCTAGCCTGTGGGCTGGGGGGGCTTGTGTAAGGAAATGGCTCCCTGTTGCAGTTACCCCCCACTTTTTGCTTGATACTGATGCTGACTTGACTGAGAAGTGCTGGGACCCTGCTAACCAGGCCCCAGCACCAGTGTTCTTTTACCTAAAATGTACCATTGTTCCCACCATTGGCACACCCCTGGCACACACATAAGTCCCTTGTAAAAGGTACCAGTGGTACCAAGGGCCCTGTGACCAGGGAAGGTCCCTAAGGGCTGCAGCATATGTTGTGCCACCCTAAGGGACTCTCACCTAACACATGCATACTGCCATACATACATGTGTGTGTTGGTGGGGAGAAAAAGGCAAAGTCAACATGGCATCCCCCTCAGGATGCCATGCACACAAAATGCTGCCTGTGGGATAGGTAAGTCACCCCTCTAGCAGGCCTTACAGCCCTAAGGCAGGGTGCACTATACCACAGGGGAGGGCATATGTGCATGAGCACTATGCCCCTACAGTGTCTAAGCAAAACCTTAGACATTGTAAGTGCAGGGTAGCCATAAGAGTATATGGTCTGGGAGTTTGTCAAACACGAACTCCACAGCACCATAATGGCTACACTGAAAACTGGGAAGTTTGGTATCAAACTTCTCAGCACAATAAATGCACACTGATGCCAGTGTGCACTTTATTGTAAAATACACCCATCTTAGAGATGCCCCCTGAAAACATACCCAACTTCCAGTATGGGCTGACTAGTTTTTGGCAGCCTGCCACACACCAGACATGTTGCTGGCCACATGGGGAGAGTGCCTTTGTCACTCTGTGGCCAGGAACAAAGCCTGTACTGGGTGGAGGTGCTTCTCACCTCCCCCTGCAGGAACTGTAACACCTGGCGGTGAGCCTCAAAGGCTCACCCCCTTTGTTACAGCACCACAGGGCATCCCAGCTAGTGGAGATGCCCACCCCTCTGGCCACTGCCCCCACTTTTGTCAGCAAGGCTGGAGGAGATAATGATAAAAACAAGGAGGAGTCACCCCCCAGTCAGGACAGCCCCTAAGGTGTCCTGAGCTGAGGTGACTCTTACTTTTAGAAATCCTCCATCTTGTAGAAGGAGGATTTCCCCAATAGGATTAGGGATGTGCCACCGTCCCCACAGGGAGGAGGCACAAAGAGGGTGTAGCCACCCTCAAGGACAGTAGCCATTGGCTACTTCCCTCCCAGACCTAAACACACCCCTAAATTCAGTATTTGGGGGCCCCCAGAACCGAGGAAGAGAGATTCCTGCAACCTAAAGAAGAAGAAGGACTGCTGACCTGAAGCCCTGCTGTGAAGACGGAGACGACAACTGATTTGGCCCCAACCCCACCGGCCTGTCTCCCTACTTAGACGAAAACTGCAACAGCGACGCATCCAACAGGGACCAGCGACCTCTGAAGCCTCAGAGAACTGCCCTGCATCTAAAGGACCAAGAAGCTCCCGAGAATAGTGGCCCTGTTCAACAAACTGCAACTTTCTGCAACAAGGAAGCAACTTTAAAGACCCCACGTTTCCCGCCGGAAGCGTGAGACTTTCCACTCTGCACCCGACGCCCCTGGCTCGACCTGCGGAAAACAAACACCTCAGGGAGGACTCCCCAGCGACTGCAAGCCCGTGAGTAGCCAGAGTTGACCCCCCTGGCCCCCCACAGCGACGCCTGCAGAGGAAATCCAGAGGCTCCCCCTGACCGCGACTGCCTGTAACAAGGGACCCGACGCCTGGAACCAACACTGCACCCGCAGCCCCCAGGACCTGAAGGAACCGAACTCCAGTGCAGGACTGACCCCCAGGTGACCCTCTGCCTAGCCCAGGTGGCGGCTACCCCAAGGAGCCCCCCCTGTGCCTGCATCGTTGAAGAGACCCCCGGGTCTCCCCATTGATTCCAATTCAAAACCCGACGCCTGTTTGCACTCTGTACCCGGCCGCCCCTGTGCCGCTGACGGTGTACTTCCTGTGCCTGCTTGTGTCCCCCCCGGTGCCCTACAAAACCCCCCTGGTCTGCCCTCCGATAACGCGGGTACTTACCTGCTGGCAGACTGGAACTGGGGCACCCCTATTTCCATTGAAGCCTATGGGGGTCATTCTGACCCTGGCGGTAATTACCGCCATGGCGGAGGTCGGCGGTAGCACCGCCAACAGGCTGGCGGTGCACCGCTGGGCATTCTGACCGCGGCGGTTCAGCCGCGGCCAGAAACGGAAAGTCGGCGGTGTACCGCCGACTTCCCGCTGCCCTTGAGAATCCTCCATGGCGGCGGAGCGCGCACCGCCGCCATGGGGATTCTGACACCCCCTACCGCCATCCGGTTCCTGGCGGTTCTCCCGCCAGGAACAGGATGGCGGTAGGGGGTGCCGCGGGGCCCCTGGGGGCCCCTGCAGTGCCCATGCCAATGGCATGGGCACTGCAGGGGCCTCCGTAAGGGGGCCCCACGAAGAATTTCAGTGTCTGCTTTGCAGACACTGAAATTCGCGACGGGTGCAACTGCACCCGTCGCACCTTCCCACTCCGCCGGCTCCATTCTGAGCCGGCGTCCTCGTGGGAAGGGTGTTTCCAGCTGGGCTGGCGGGCGGACTTTCGGCGGTCGCCCGCCGGCCCAGTGGGAAAGCCAGAATGACCGCCGCGGTCTTTTGACCGCGGAGCGGTCTTTCGGCGGGAACCGCTTGGCGAGCGGCGACCGCCGTCCGCCGCAGTCAGAATCACCCCCTATATGTTTTGGGAACCTCTTTGACCTCTGCACCTGACCGGCCCTGAGCTGCTGGTGTAGTAGCTTTGGGGTTGCCTTGAACCCCCAACGGTGGGCTACCTTGGACCCAACTTTGAACCCTGTAAGTGTTTTACTTACCTGTGAACGTAACATTTGCTTACCTCCCCCAGGAACTGTTGATTTTTGCAGTGTCCACTTTTAAAATAGCTTATTGCCATTTTTGTCAAAACTTTACATGCTATTGTGATTATTCAAAGTTCCTAAAATACCTGAGTGAAATACCTTTCATTGGAAGTATTACTTTTAAAGCTTGAACCTGTGGTTCTTAAAATAAACTAAGAAAAGATATGTTTCTATATAAAAACCTATTGGCCTGGAGTAAGTCTTTGAGTGTGTGTTCCTCATTTATTGCCTGTGTGTGTACAACAAATGCTTAACACTACCCTCTGATAAGCCTACTGCTCGACCACACTACCACAAAATAGAGCATTAGAATTATCTCTTTTTGCCACTATCTTACCTCTAAGGGGAACCCTTGGACTTTGTGCACACTATTTCTTACTTTGAAATAGTATATACAGAGCCAACTTCCTACAGCACCTATCAAGACACACCTCACAGCCACACCCTCTCGCTCCCCTCCCACCTGTCTTTCACAAGATGGCCCTTGTGTTCCAAAAAAACGTTTCCTGTATGAGTTTGCCCTGTTCCCTTCCACTGACCCTGTTTCCCTCAAGCCCCCTTTTTCCCTCACCATTCCCAGGCCCTCCACCTCCCAGACCTCCTTTGGACCCCCTGGTAGTGCCCATGACCCTTCCCCTACCCCTCCTCCTACCTGTACTACCACCACACAAAAGGGCAAGGGTCCTCCTCTTAAGGGCCATACGAAGGGGAAAGCCCCCCTGAAAATCAAAATCTAAAGTCCCCCCCAACCCAAACCTAAGGATCCCCCTCTCAAACCCAAACCCCCACCTCACACACCCCTCCTCCGCTGAGGTGCCTGCATGCCCCATTGATGCCCCTGCTATATGGAGGCCACTTTGCAGTCAGGAGTCAGGTTAGGGCCAGGAACTCTGCCCAGTGTGTCTGGGGCAATAGAGACTTATGGACTGCCCATTTGCCTCTTGTGTATGTAGTTATTATTTTATTGAGGAACAATAATTTTACGTATATGCACCAGTCACCCGTTGGTGTCGAGGTTTACATACTTGTCCTGCATTTCCTTCCAGATGTTTGTGCTGTATATGTGCGATGTGGTGATGTGTTTGTGTAGCAGCATGAGTTGTGTGGGTGAGTTGTGCTATGGACTTATGATGTTTTGTGTTGGTGTTGTGGGCATTGTGTGGCAGTGGTGTATGTGTTGTGATGCATCTGTGATGTACTTTGTGTGTTGGGTGGACGTGACATATAATGTGACACTCGTTTGGCAGTGTTATTGTTTGTATTGGTTGTGTGCTGTTGTTACGTGTTGCTGGCATTATTTGTTTTCCTGTAGAGGTGTGCATTGTGCCTCTCTGCCAATGCGTTTGTGTTGTTACAATAGTGTTGTGGTTGTGTGACCGGGTGGTGGTGTGTGTGGATGTGCCTGACAGTGGCGATGGTGTGTGTGTGTGTGTGTGTGGTGTATGTATGACACATTTAGGTTGGACGTGGTGTGTGTTGTTTGTGTGTATATGTGTGAAGATGTGTTTGTGTGATGGTAGAAGTGTATGTGTGTGTGTGTGTGTGTGTGGGCGTGGCTAGCCGTGGCGGGGTTGTGCATGAGTGTGTACTAATGGCTTTCCCTCCAGTGTGTGCTAGGTGTGTGCACTTACGGGTGTCGTCTTCGTTGCCGCCGCTGGTACTGGAGTTGTATGGACAGTAGGAGCAGTGGGAAGACTTCCAGTTGGGGTTCCATGGCAGTGGCAGGAATGTCTGATTCCAGAATGTGAGGGTCTCCTTTTATGTTGGTCGTTTCCACTAGCAATTTCGTGGCAGTGAGACCACCCCGGAAATTCTGGCGGTGTTCTGGGTCGCAATATGGTCGGCAGAAACATGGCCCCCGGCGGCCTGGAGATGTCCACCACTGACCATGGAGGTCCGTCCGCACTAGCAGTACTGGCTGTGTTTTGGCTGTGTTCTGTTGGGAACACAGCCATGGCCATAATATGGCGGTCTTCACCACCGGTCCGGCGGCAGTGCGTCCGCTCTTGCCACTGTGGTACTCCTCATACCACCAAACTTGTAATGAGTGCCTCAATGTCTGTTCCAAAATGAATGCCCTAATATGGGCAGCATTTATCTGTATCAAACCCCTCGCAGTCACCCAATTTACATTGACAAATGAAGCTGATGAGCAGGAAAGCGCATAGTGTAACCAGTGTTTACTCTATGGAGAGAGTTTACTCTATACCACACTGTATGTAGACAGTGAATCTGTCATGAGAAATACACATCTACTCAGAACAGTGTACACTCTATGCAACACTTGTCAAAAAGGCACTATGGCCATCATTATGACCTTGGCGGTAAATCCCACTTACCGCCATGCTGACTACCGCCAACATACCACCGCCGCAGCGGATTACCGCCACCCATATTATGACCCACACATAGCAATCCGTCACTATACAGCCAAACAGACACAAGTCCGCCAGACCAAAGTTCAGTGATAAACTGGCAGTACCAAAAATGACACCATTACGCCAACAGAACTACGCCCACAGCATTATGACACACGAATCACCGCGGTGGACATTCAATGGCGCTAGACCATTGGCAGTACATACCACCCTGCTCAAAATACACACAACCTAACAAAACAACACTACATTGGACAATTCAAACTACACACACCTGACACACATACACACACCACACCCACACACACCACTATAAAACATACACCCACATTACCCACAACCCCTTACCATTACAAACAAGTGCCACAAGAGAGATAGCAAGACCAAAGACAAGACCATGGACACACACCACCATCACCTATACATCATCCACGCACCCCACATCACACACCCCAACACAGCACCCCACACACCCTCACCAACCACTCACACTACGCCCATGGCACCGCAACAACACCCCGGGTTCTCAGAGGAGGAGCTAAGGGTCATGGTGGAGGAAATCATCCGGGTAGAGCCACAACTATTCAGATCACAGGTGCAGCAGACATCCATTGCCAGGAAGATGGAGCTATGGCGGAGAATCGTGGACACGGTCAACGCCGTGGGACAGCACCCCAGGACAAGGGATGACATCAGGAAGAGGTGGAACGACCTACGGGGGAAGGTATGTTCCACAGCAGCAAGGCACCAAATTACTGTACAGAGGACTGGCGGTGGACCACCACCTCTTCCCCCACAACTAACAACATGAGAGGAGCAAGTCTTGGCGATCATGCATCTTGAGGGCCTGGCAGGAGGAGGAGGAGGACTGGACTCTGGTAAGTCAAATTTCTATTACTATCACCCCCCCCCCACCTGCATGCCAACACAAACCCCCATCCCTACCCTCACTCCCATCACTTCACCACCTCCCACATACCCCACCATCACAACACACTCATCCCAATACCAAGCCCTGCATGTAACACCAATGCATGGACACCACTCACAGACCTGCATGGACACCCATCACTAAAGCATGCACATTAAAGAGAAATACCTAGCCCACAAAATCACTACTCACACGAGGCAAAGCTGCCAGGGCAATAACAACCATACAGAGCAACACACCCATGCACAAGATGACACAGGTCCTCCCCCAACGTCAGCGGAGAGGAGGTGCCAGCAACTTCCAGTCCACCCCCAGAAGAGGCCCACAGTGATGACAGCAGCTCTGGACGCCTCGATCTGGATGACCAACCTGGCCCATCAGGTATCTCCCGACAGTCGATTACCCAGGCACAGTCCCATACCACCACAGAGCCTCCCCCCTCAGGAAACACCACCACAGTACCCACACAGCGGGCCCATACCTCTGTCCCCAGGACACGTCAATCAGCAGTGTGTCCACCACTACAGGGACCCCAGGCCACCCCACAAACACAGGACGATCAGGGGCCTGGGGCCAGTGGCGGTGAGCACACGGTTCAGTTCAGGGGACAGAGGCACAGGACAACAGGGAAGCTGGGAGGACTGCTGTGCGACAGGGGAAGGACAGGCCCAGGGAACCGACTCTCCAGGAGGCACTTACCAACATCCTGGGAGCATACCACCATTCCCAGGAGACGATGGGCCCGATACTGGGCAAGTTGCAGGAGACCCAGCGGCTGCAGGAGGGACAGTACCTGGGGATTAGGGAGGACTTGAAGGTCATTAACACCACCCTGGTCACCATTGCAGGGGTGCTGGCTGACATGGCCAACACCATGAGGGAGGCAGTGGCACACCACCGGGCCCCTGACACTAGCCAAACTAATGAACAGCCTTCCACCTCCGCTGCCGCTAGTGGACAGAAGGCCCCGCCACAGGACCAACAGGCCACTAGCACCCTACCGACTGCAGAAGGAGAACCACCCCGCAAATAGCCCCTGTGATCCAGGCAGAAGCCAGAGAACATTGCCAAGACCCCCGCCAGGAAATAGGACTCTCCTGAATGTCACCCTTATGTCCCACTCTGTCACCCTGTCCACCTTGAACTGCTATTGCTCCCCTTCCCATGCACCCTCGGACAATGCACCTGTGATACAAATAGACTGGACTCCATCCTGGACTTTCCTCCATCATCACCCCAGCCCATTGCACATCCCTCGTTAATCATTAGCACTTAAATAAACACCATTTGAAAAAATACAGGTATGGAGTCTGTCAAATCATTTAACCATGTATTTGTTTAACAAGCCTGAAACACTGAAGTATAACTGTACAGTATTGTATACATAGGAATGACCTGTAGTTGGCTGCAGTCAACACACCAGGAGCGATAGTGGGACACAAATATGTGAAAACAGAGATGCCAAAGGGTACAGTAAGTGGCCATAGAATTTTGAAAATTAGCCTGCCAGTGACAATGTCAAATACAAAACTGTCAATGTAAAGTGTCATTACAGTGTCTTACCTGTGTGTCATTGGAAGTACTGTCTTATAATAGCACTTCTGTTGTCCTCATCCTTTGCCTCCTCATCTTCCTTGTCCACAGGGTTGACTGCTGCCACACGCCCATCTCGAGCCTCATCCTCCTGCAGAAAAGGCACCTGGTGACGTAAGGCAAGGTTGTGCAACATACAGCATGCCACGATGATCTGGCACACCTTCTTGCGTGAGTAGTACAGGGTTCCACCTGTTAGATGGAGGCAACAAAACCTGGCATTCAGGAGGCCGATTGTCCTTTCAATTATTCTTCTTGTTCGCCCATGTGCCTAATTGTAACGTTCCTCTGCCCTTGTCCTGGGATTCCTCAAAGGGTCAGTAGCCATGAGAGGTTGGGATAACCAGAGTCACCTGCAAATATCGAGGGATAACTGTTAGACACACACTAATGCTTAGGGCCCACACCATACCCATACACCAACATCCACTGGGTGGGAACCAGGGCTCACCTATTAGCCACACCCTGTGCCTCTGGAGTTGAGCCATCACATATGGGATGCTGCTATTCCTTAGGATAAAGGCATCATGTACAGACCCAGGATACTCTGCATCGACATGTGAGATGTACTGGTCCGCCAGGCACACTATCTGCACATTCATGGAGTGAAAGCTCTTTCGATTTCTGAACACCTGTTTATTTCTCCGAGGGGACAAATGGAATATGTGTACCATCAATAGCCCCAATAATGGTGGGGATATGTCCCATTGCCTAGAAATCAGCTTTCGCTGTGGCCAATTCCTTCACTTGGGGGGAAAACGATGTAGCTGCTCGTGTGTTTAATCAGGGCAGACAACACCCTGGTCAGCACTATTGAGAACATTGGCTGAGACATTCCTGCTGCCAAGCCCACTGTCACTTGGAAGGAGCCACTTGCCAGGAAATGGAGCACAGATATGACTTGCACAAGAAAGGGGGATCACAGTGGGCTGACGGATAGCAGATATAAGGTCAGGTTCCAATTGGGCACACAGCTCTGTGATTGTGGCCCTGTCCAGTCTATGGGTGAGGATAATGTGCCTGTCCTCCATTGTTGCCAAGTCCACCAGGGGCCCGTACACAGGAGGATGTCTCCATCTCCGATTCATCCGTAGCGGTTGCAATCTAGGGGGCAAACGGTGAGTAGCTGGTCAGTAGCCCATATTTCAAAACACTACACTGCATTGCATGTTGTGACTGTAACACAAGATTGTTGTATAGGTCCAAATGGTGCGTATGTGTACTGTGACGCAATTAGGTGCCATGGCCTGCCCTCCCCCTTGAAATGGCGTCCGCCTGTCCTGTATGGAGTGACATGTAGAAATGAGGTAATTCTGCTGACGTTGTGCGGCGTTGCGAGAGGCGGTCGAAAACCGCTGTGCAACTCCTCATTGGATCCCATTGGGCCCTATGGGTTACAGTGGCCAATGGTGATGTACGCCGGCGATGACGGTACGCACCGCAGTGGACGTGACCTCCATTTTCTATCTGTTCACCCACTTGCTACCTGACCTTCAACAGGAGAGGACCTACACTGCAAGCGCTGCTGTGACCTGTGTCTGGAACCGACCATGGCTCGTCTCACTGGGGAAGGGGCCCCTGCCTTCACCGCTGCGGAGTTGGAGAGACTGGTTGATGGGGTCCTACCCCAGTACCGAATGCTGTATGGGCCTCCAGACCAACAGGTGAGTACACTGTGAGCACGATGCATTGGCTATGAATGCATGAAGTGCTGTGTGTGAGAGCCTCGTGTAAGGGGTGGGGTTGGTGGAAGGGTCCTCGGCAGCATGCTGCATGTATGGTGGGCAATGTCTGTGCATAAGGGGATGAGAGGGCTATGGTGGGACATGAGTGTAACAGGCCAGACAGTCTGACTGATACCTTTTTTCTATGTGTATTTTTCTGCAGGTCAGCGCCCATCAGAAAAAGGGTATATGGCGTGCCATCGCCAAGGACGTGCGGACCCAGGGGGTTAATGGCAGGCAGAGCACCCACTGTCGGAAACAGTGGGAGGACCTGAGACGCTGGGCAAGAAAGACGGCGGAAGCCCAGCTGGGGATGGCCTCCCAACGATGAAGGGGTGCCTGTCGAACCCTGACCCCCCCCGATGGCCCTCAAACTGGCGGAGGCCTATCCGGAGCTGGATGGGTACTTGAGGGCATCACAGAAGCCACAAGGGGGTGAGTAAAGTTTCCAAATATACTACTTGCGTGTGGTGGGGTGGTCTCAGGGTGGGGGATGTGAGCCTGTGGGTGCCCCTAGGCCAGGCCGGACATTGCAGGGTAGGTCCCATGTTGGGCAGGGTATAATGTGAACCACCTCCAACCAAGCTAGTAGGCATCCACTACTGGGCAGGGGTCTGTGGGTCTCTGTTATGCTGTTAGTGGATTTAGGTATTACTGTCCATGGGCTGGTGACTAGCATTGTGACTGGTACTGCATTGCCTAATGCGTAGGGCTGTTCCCTGTGTGTGTGTGTGTGTGTGTGTCGTGTATGCCAATGGTGGTGTTGGAGCAGCCATTGACCCAGTGTATCCTTTGTCTCTTCCCCCAACATATTTGTTTTATCAACCTGTCCTTCTGTACATTAGCATCATCTAAGGAGGAACAGAGGCACCAGCGACGGAGGGAGCTGCATCCCACAGGTCCCAGGAGGCCAAATCTACCGACAGTGAAGGCACCAGTGGGACGGAGCGCAAGGGGAGCACCACGACGGAGACAGGAGGGGACAGTTCAGACAGTGATACCTCCTCCGATGGAAGCTCCCTGGTGGTGGCGGACACCTCTGTGGCAAACCTAACTACAGGTATAACCGCCACCCCCGTACCAGCACCGCCCTCCCAGCAGCCCCTCTGCGAGTTTCCTGTGCCAGCTCACCCAGGAGGGTAGGCATCTCCTTTGCCCCAGGCACCTCGAGCCCTGCCCCGGTTAGCCCTGCTGCCCTGAGTGAGGACGCTTTTGACCTCCTGCGATCCATCTCTGTTGGGCAGTCAACCATTGTGAATGCCATCCAGGGGCTGGCAGGCCATTTGCAACAAACAAATGCATTCCTGGAGGGCATTCACTCTGGCATGGAGGCCCAACAGAGATCAAATCCAGGCTCTGGCCTACTCGCTGATGGCAGCCATTGTCCCTGTTTCTAACCTCCCCCCTCCAACTTCCTCTACCCAGTCCCATTCCCCTCAACCCCAACCTATCCCAAGCACACAGACAGACCAGCATGCACCCAGGACAACACACAAGAGTGGTTCAGGCAAACACAAGCACCACACATCATCCCACAGGCACTCACACAAACACCATCCAGATGCAGACATACCAACATCCACTGCCTCGACTGTGTCCCCCTCCTCGTTGTCCACCTCCCTCCCAGTAGCCACTACACTCACACCTGCATGCACTACATCCTCATCCACTACCTCCATCACCATCAGGCCTATCGCTATACACCCCACACTGGCAGTCACCACCCGCACATCGATGCACACGTTCCCTGTGTCTTCTCCGACTGTGTCTGTGCCCCCTCCTCCCAAAGTACACAAACACAAGCACTCAGACACCAAAAAGCCATCAAGCCCAATCACCTGCATCCAAACACAGAAGACAGACACCTCCTATAACCACTTCCTCTTCATCCACTCCCAAACCTTCACCCTCTTCCCACCCCAGTGTCCCTAAGAAGCTTTTCCTCGGCACCGTTGACCTCTTCCCTACCCCTCCCTCCCCCCGTCCTTCACGTCGGGCAAGGGTGGTCAGAACCCAGGCGAGCACCTCAGCCACCCAGTCCACGGCCACAGTAGTGTCGACAGCTACTGCAGGTGGGGGAGGATCCCGGGAACCAGCCATTAGTACTGGAAGTGTGCATGCACCAGTTGCATCAAGGAAGGGCAAGGAGGCACCACCAGCTGCGAAAGTAAAGGGCAAGGAGGCACAACCAGCTGCCAAAGGGAAGAGCAAGGAGGCACCACCAGCTGCAAAAGGGAAGGACAAGGTGCCAGCACCAGCAGGCAGGAAGGAGAGGAGGCCTGGTGCGGGGACTCATTCAGAGCCCCCTTCACCAACCATGGCGGTTCAGCCGTCCGAGGGTGCAGGGGAAGGCTGGAGCCACCCCCCCTACTGCCAGCCCCGCCACCAGCACCACTTCCAGCACCGCCACCAGCACTGCCACCAGCACCGCCACCTGCACCGCCACCAGCAGCAGCAGCCTCAGTGGGTGTAATGACATTAAGGCGGTTATTCTGTCCGAGGCGGTCGGCGGTCGCCGCCCGCCAAGCGGTTCCCGCCGAAAGACCGCGGCGGCCATTCCGGCTTTCCCGCTGGGCCGGCGGGCGACTGCCAGAAGACCGCCAGCCGGCCCAGCGGGACAGCCCCTTCAACAATGAAGCCGGCTCGGAATGGAGCCGGCGGAGTTGAAGGGGTGCGACGGGTGCAGTGGCACCCGTCGCGATTTTCACTGTGCACAGCAGACAGTGAAAATCTTTGTGGGGCCCTGTTAGGGGGCCCCTGCACTGCCCATGCCATTGGCATGGGCAGTGCAGGGGCCCCCAGGGGCCCAACGGCACCCGTTCCCGCCATCCTGGTTCTGGCGGTGGACACCGCCAGAAACAGGCTGGCGGGAAGGGGGTCGGAATCCCCATGGCGGTGCTGCAAGCAGCGCCGCCATGGCAGGTTCCCTGGGCCAGCGGGAAACCGGCGGGAAACCGCCGGCTCCCCTTTTCCGACCGCGGCTTTACCGCCGCGGTCAGAATCGCCCAGGAAGCACCGCCAGCCTGTTGGCGGTGCTTCCGCCGCACTCCGCCATGGCGGTCATGGACCGCCAAGGTCAGAATGACCCCCTAAGTATGTTTGACCACTGACTTTGTGTTTCACCACTGTGCATATTAGTTGTTCAATGTTCACCAGTAGCACATTAAAACCAAGCTGTGTTTTTCGTAGATTCTCTCACCGAACACTAATCATGATAAGGAAGCGCATATTTTGTGTTTTTCTCTAGTCAGCCTTGGGAAAAACAAGCCTTGAAGACTTGGCCAACCTTCGACGCTTGTTTTCTTCCAACTCTGACCTACAGTAGCAAGCATGTTTTGACTATTAGAGGGAAGGGCCTTTTAATCTATAAAAGGTGTCCCTGAGCGGCAGTGAGGGAAATTTTCCGAGACTTCAGTCAGGAGCGGACGTCAGCTGCCTGACCTGTCCCGTACTGGTGGAAAATCTCTTTCTCGCAGTTGAACAGGAGTCATCAACTTGCAGGCATGAGAAAAATGACGAGCAGTGATAGACCCTACGGTGATGAATTTTTACTTTTATTCTTTGCTTTGAAGTTATGCTATAATATAATCACATATATTTGCTGTGTACATTGCAATTGAGAATCACTTTGATATATTTTACTTTCATTGCTGTGACTACTTTTAAACGTGTGCCTCCAACCTACTAATCTCCTCTCTCAGGAACCTCGTGGTGAAGTAATAATACATTTCTTCTATAAACCATGAAGTGCATTCCAGAGATTGTTTTCAGCTCGGTCATTAGTGAAAGCAAAACAGTGGGCAGCCGTCCGAGGCTGCAGGGGAAGGGCTGGAGCCTCCCCCCACCACTGCCCGCACCACCACCAGCACCGCTGGCCGCATCGCCACCTGAACTGCCACCAGCAGCAGCAGCCCCAGTGGGCAGCCGTCCGAGGCTGCAGGGGAAGAACTGGAGCCTACCCCACCACTGCCAGCACCACCACCAGCACCACCACCAGCACCACTGCCAGCACCGACACCAGACCCGCCACTGCCAGCAGCAGCAGCCCCAGTGGGCAGCCATCCGAGGCTGCAGGGGATGGGCTGGAGCCTCCTCCCACCACTGCCAGCCCCGTCACCAGACCCACCACTGCCACCACTGAGCAGCCGCCACCGCCGGTGGGCAGTGTGTAGTCCTGCCTCCATGGGATGTAGTGCGTCCAGGACACTGCAAGTCCTGTAGGTATGACACTCAGGTGAGAGACTGGCCTTGCACTCCCCAAGATCTGCATCACAGGGCACAATGCCCCTTCCAGAACCAGTGAAGGAAGCCATCCACTCACCCAATCCTTCCCAGGATGAAGCACACTGGGCACAAGGCCCGCTCCAGCACCAGTGGAGAAAGCCATCCACTCACCCCATCCCTCCCAGGATGAAGCACACTGGGCACAAGGCCCCCTCCAGAACCAGTGGAAGAAGCCATCCACTCACCCCATCCTGCCCAGGATGAAGCACACTGGGCACAAGGTCCCCTCCAGAACCAATGGAAGAAGCCATCCACTCTCCCCATCCTTCCCAGGATGAAGCACACTGGGCACAAGGCCTCCTCCAGCACTAGTGGAGAAGCCATCCACTAGAGAGACTGTGGCCTTGCACTCCCCAGGACCAAGCAGTGGGCAAACCACCCACTTGAGAGACTGTGGCCTTGCACTCCCCAGGGCCAAGCAGTGGGCAAACCACCCACTTGAGAGACTGTGGCTTTGCACTCCCCAGGACCAAGCAGTGGGCAAACCACCAACTTGAGAGACTGTGGTCTTGAACTCCCCAGGCCCAGCAGTGGGAAAACCACCCACTTGAGAGATTGTGGCTTTGCACTCCCCAGGACCAAGCAGTGGGCAAACCACCCACTTGAGAGACTGTGGCCTTGCACTCCCCAGAACATCGCACAGGGTATGTAGCCCCCTCCAGGACCAGTGTCGTTGTACCATCTTCCGGCTGAGGTGCCTGTGTGTTTTCGACCTGATGCCCCTGCCGTGTTCTCTCCGTTTTGTTGCAGGAGTGAGGTGGGGCCTTGGCCTATGTGTTGTGTCCCTGTGGCCCAAGGACATTGAGGACTGGGCAGTGTCCCTCCATTTGTAAATATGTATATACGTTTATATTTTTATGCACTTATTCATGTTATTTTATCGTATTACACTCACTTTCTTCCAATCTTTTTGTCCTTGCATTATTTCTAAGGGGTAGGGGGTGAATATGTAATGTTACTGCATCTGGTTGTGTGTATGGTGTTGGGAGTGAAGTTGGGGGTGGTGGTGTTGCGGGTGGTGGTGTTGAGTGTTGCGTGTGTGTGTCACTCTCTTTTTCCTCCCCCTCCCTTGTGTGCTAGGTGGCAGTACTCACCGTGGTCGTCTTCACCGGCGTTGTTGCTCGTAATGCAGGAAGAGGTAGACAAGTATGGGGAAAATGTGCAACTCAGGCTCCATGGCGAAGTGGTTGTTCTCTGAGTGTCCAGAGGTGAGTCCTTTGACTTCTGTGTTCTGTTTCTGCTGTGCTTTTGATGTCATTGGTACCGCCCCGGAAAAGGTGTCAGATAGATCTTTCTTAATACAGTGGGCGGTACATTGTCTTCCACCAGGCTGTTGGCGGTTACCGCCGTGGTGCTTGCTAAAGTGGCTGTCTGTCTGAGCGGTTTCCCGCTGTGGTCATAATTCACTTTTTTTTACCGCCAGACGGTTGGCGGTATTACCGCTGCTTTATCACCGACCGCCAGGGTTGTAATGAGGGTCTATTTGCCTAAAATAACAAAGGTCTGAAGGTGCAAAAGGTCATACTACCTTCAGCCTTCATACTGTTGTGAAAACATTACAGATATTCCATCTTCTGAAGCATAACAAGCGCATGTACATAGGCTAGTATGTTATGCAGAAGAAAGCAAGTTACTTAATTGTAACTACAGTTATCCAGCATTGGTACCTTTCATAGATTCACATGCTTGAATCATCCCAGTTGTCGAAGAGGGAGTCCCATAGTACCTTAGAAAAAGCAGTAAGTCAGAACAGTCACAGACTATAATGCTGGAAAGTTAACCATATAGCCTATCCACGTCCTTTTGAAAAAAGAATCAAGCTTGGTCTCTGACCAATCAAACGCCAGCACCATCCAGAACACTCCCCAAAGAGGCTCTTTCTCTCTGATGTTCAAGCACTAGAGTGAAGAGTTTGCCCTGAAAAAGAAAGTGAGCCTTATAGTGGAGGAGGGCGGGTCGCATGTGAATCTATGAAAGATACCAATACTGGATAACTGTAGTTACGGGGTAAGTACATTCTTTTCTTATCCAGTATTGGATCTTTCATAGATTCACATGCTTGAATCTGAATAGCCAGCAGTATTCAAAATAGCGGTTATGCCCATAGTGGATGGTGGGTATAAACATATCAGTTTATATAAACAATCTTAACAATAAAAGAATTGTGTATAAGCAATATTCAAATAATAATTGCACAGCGATTAGAATCAAACTGTAAAGCAAATTAAACACATATGCATGAGAAATATTTGTAAGAAAGGCAAAGTAAGTTATATTTTTAATGACACTCAACTTATTGAAATAGATGATGCAGAACAGCCTGCCCCACAAATGAATTCCTGAGTTGTGCTGATTCCAAACAGTAATGATGCGCTAAAGAATGATTAGGCTTCCATGTTGCAGCTTTGCATACCTTGTCTGAGGGGATGCCTGCAAACAGAGCAGTTGATGTTGAGATTGCTCTTGTAGAGTGTGCTTTAGGTCGGCTGGTTAACGGTTTGTCAGCCTTGAATAACAAAATTGAATGGTGGATGAAATCCATCGGGCTATTGTTGCCTTAGTGTCCAGCTACAAAATGGTAACTTAAAACCTGGGCATGTTTGGTATCAAACATGTCAGATTCATACTTCAATACTGTTGCCAGTATTGGTTGTATGATTCCATGCACTCTGGGGGCTCCTTAGAGGACCCCCAGCATTGCTCCTACCAGTTTTCTGGGGTTTTCCAGGCAGCCTGCACTGCTGTCTCCCCTCAGAGAGGTTTCTGCCCTCCTCCTGTTTGACCAGCTCAAGCAGAGGAAGGTAGAACAAAGGATTTCCTTTGGGAGAGGGAGGCAACACCCTCTCTCTCTGGAAATAGGTGTTACATGGCTAGAGAGGGGTAGCCTCCCCAAGCCACTGCTATGCTTTGTAGGGCACATTTTTTGTCCTCCTTGCATAAATCGGTTACCACCAGTCCTGGGATCACAGGTCCCTGTTCTGGCGTAAAACTGGACAACGGACAATGGAAAGGGGAGTGACCACTCCCTGTTCATCACCACCCCAGTGGTAGTGCCCAGAGCTCCTCCAGGTGGCCACTCGATTCTGCCATCTTGAATCCAAGGTGGGCTGATAGGCGGTCACCCTGCTAGGTGACAAATCCCCCTTCCTGGGCTATTTAGGGTATCCCTCCTAGGTGGGCCTTCAGATTTGAGGTGCAAGATTCCAGCAGTACTCCTCTGCATCATTTACTTTATCTTCTGGCCACCGGGACTGCAACTGGACCCTCCAGGAACAGACAATCGGCAATTCCAACTCCAGCGATGACTCAGTTTGCAACATTGTTTCTCAGGCTCCTTCCAGCAAGTGCAACATTTCCCTGCATGTGCATCCTCTGGAGGGTGACAAGGCTTCATACTGCACAAGAAGCAAGAAAGAATCTCCCTTGGAGTGAAAGTGTCACTCCCCTGCATCTGCAGGCACTAACTGCAACAACGACTGGCTACGTGTATCAGCGTGGATCCTGCATCACAGGTGGTGGTCTGGAGTGGTTCCCTTGGCCCTCTCTATCAGGTGTCCAACTTGGGAGACCGTAAGCCCTTGCTTCTCCTTGCAGGACAGTGCTGCTGTGCACCACGAATCTGACAGCTACCAGGGCTTGTTTGTTCCTCCTCCAAGGGATCTTCAGGCTCTGTCTAGCCCCAGCCCTGAGCACCCCATCCTGCAAAGCACAGACTCCTGCCTGCTGCTCCAGCAATGTGGGATCCTCTTCAGGTGTACTGATTGGGCCTCACTGCGACTCCTGTGCCTGCTGCCTGTGAGTTGCCTGTGGGGGCTGCGTCCTCTTCTTGTGGCTTTCCCAGCTGCTGAGGGTCACCTTGGACTCCCCTCCTTGGGTCGAGTCCCCTCGACCTTGCTGGTCTTCTTCAGCCTTGCAAAACCTTCCTTTCCGACTCTTGCATTTGCCAAGGCTTGTTGGTGGTTTGTCAGCACCTCTGACTGACTGCATCATGACCCCAGATGTGGGACATCACTTGCATCACTTCTGGAATTCCTCCTCTGCTCCTGTGCTGCACTGCTGACATTCTTCATCCACCATCGACCTGGTCCTCCATCCACAGAAGGGTTGGTTGTGGCTCCTGCCACAGTCGGACACTCCAACTCAATCTGGCCTTGGTCCCCTTCTTTTGCAGGTCCTCTTCTGTCAGGATCCATCTTTGGTTTCTTCCAGCCTTGACTGGGTCTTGCACATTCCTTTTCCAAAGTTCACCTGTGGGTTTCGGGAAAAAACAGGCACTTACCTTTTCTCTCCTCGTCGCTGGAGAGCACCCTGGAACCTACCTTGTGGGGTTTCTAGTTCCTCCAGCTCCCCTCTACCAATTCCACTTTCTTGGGTGGAGGACTGCCTTTCAAATTTCACTTATTTAGTATATCGTTTGGTCTCCTCCTAGGGCCTTCACTATTTTCTATTGTTTTTACTATTTGGTATTGCTTTCTATGCTAATCACTGATTTCTAAGGTGTACATAATAGTGTGTTTACTTTGCAATTGGAGTATTTCCTATTCAGTATTTTAGTATTTGTGTTACTATAATAAAGTACCTTTATTTTTGTAAAACTATGAGGTTCTTTCATGTATGTAAGTGCTATGTGACTAGTGGTTTGCATAAGCTTTGCATGTCTCCTACATAAGTCTTGGCTGCTCATCCACAGCTACCTCTATAGAGCCCTAGGGCCCATATTTATATTTTTTGATGCAAATCTGCGGTAGCGCAGATTTGCATCAAAAAGGCTAACGCCGACTACTGCCATTCCAACGCACCAGCCGGGCGCCTTATTTATGGAATGATGGTAGCCGGCGCTGCGGCCTGGTTAGCGTCAAAATAAATGACGGTAACCGGGCAGCGGAGGCGTAGGGAAGACTGCGGGTCGTGTGTCAAAGAATGGTGCAAGTCAAGTTTGAGCTGAAATAAAAGTAAGAACTACCCTAAAATTACACTTTGTATATAGATATACTACAAAGAATCACAATTCAACAATATTTACCTTATAATGTATGTCAACAATTGTTTAGCGGCTATATGTCCAATCCTAAGCTATATCAATATCATAACCTTCATTTCAATAAATTTCATTACATAAAAAAATACAATAATTGTA
Organism: Pleurodeles waltl; assembly: GCF_031143425.1. Classification (NCBI taxonomy): domain Eukaryota; kingdom Metazoa; phylum Chordata; class Amphibia; order Caudata; family Salamandridae; genus Pleurodeles; species Pleurodeles waltl. The sequence goes on from NC_090448.1 coordinate 1,166,635,625, forward strand.
TCCATATTTTATTACATCTTCTTAACCCATTTGTCGCCAAGGACGTAATGGTTACGTCCATGGCTGCGCCCGTATGGCGCCATGGACGTAACCATTACGTCCTGGGACCGGCCGTCGGGGGAAGCGCTAGCTCTCCCCCCAAAGACCACCCCCCTCATCCCCCCCAGGCCAGGGCTGAAAGGGGAACTCTTCACGTTCCACCCCCACCCCACCCCCCCATGACGTCAGCGTGCGATCGCGTGCTGACATCATGAAAGGGTGAAAGACGCGCTGGAAGCCATTTGCTTCCAGCGAGTCTAAGAAGAAGGTGAGCTTTCACCTCCGGGCGGGCGGGGGATGCCTCTAAAAGAGGCATCGAGAGAAAGGGAAGGGTTTTCCTTTCCCTCGATGCCTCTTTGAGCATTCCTGCTGCCTGATCGCGATGCGATCGGGCAGCAGGAATGCCCACTAGACACCAGGGATTTGTGTATGTGTATGTGTGTGTGTGTTTGTTTTTAGTGTGGGGGAGCGACCACTTGGGCAAGGGTCGCTCCCCTTAGGGGGCCAATGCATTTTTCGTCATTTCTGCCCCCCTTGGGGGCAGATTGGCCTTATTTGTAGGCTTTCTGAAAGCCACTAGACACCAGGGATTTTATTGTTGTTTTTTTTTTTTTGTGTTGGGGGCGGCCCCTTGGGCAAGGGTCGCCCCCATGGGCACAAATGCACTATTGGGCAGTTCTGCCCCCCCTTGGGGGCAGATGGGCCTATTTATTTTTTTTAGGCCCATCTGCCCCGAAGGGGGGCAGAATCCACTTAGCGCCAGTGTGTGCTTTGTGTGGGGGAGTTGGCCCCATGGGCAAGGGTCGCCCCCAGAGGGGGCAATATATTTTATGGCATTTCTGCCCCCCTTGGGGGCAGATTGGCCTATTTTTTTTAGGCCCATCTTCCCCCAAGCAAAGAACACTAGACACGAGGGAAAATTTTAAAATGGTTGGTGGCGGGGTGTTTGTCAACTGGCGAAGTATTTGCTTTTATGATAATAACAGTTTTTCTCCTTTTTGTTCTAGTTCAAAGCTTTTGCTGACTTTTCTGTGGCTTGTTGCAGTTTTGGCAGTAGTTGTCCTGCGGTTTGCGTAGTTGCATGTTTTAGGTAAGTAAATAAATTTACTCCAAGTGAGTATTGTTGCCATGCATGAATGACATGTTTGTAGGTGGTGTACTGAATGCAGGATTGTGTGTGAAATTGTCCTTAGATTTATGCACAATGATTATTGTGTTGTCTTATGTCTAATTTGCTTTTTTTTTTCTCTTCTTAGTGGGATATCATTGGTGATTGCTGTGGCTGTGCAGAGTAGTTGCTGTGAGTCAAGCTTTTTCAGGCAATTGAGCAGTATAGTTTTTGAGTTTATAACTCTTAGTGATAAAGCTACACTTTGTTACTTATCTTACACAGTGCTGGTTGTTGGTGGTGTATTTGTCCAGTTAATTTTTGTAGGAAGGATCATGGCCGTAGGATGACTGCTCAGCAGGTTGTTAGTGTGCTTTTTGAGTCATCTTCTGACCATGATTATGAGACTGACTCTGCATCTGAGGCAGAGGAGGAAGTGCAAGATTCTGGAAGTGAATTTTCTGTAAGAGAGGAATTATCTGATGATGAAGCCACTTTCAGTGCTGATGAAGGGCCTGTTTTAGAGGAGGACACTGATGTGCAGATGGTGCAGGAGCCAGCGGCTGAAAGGCTTCGCATTGGAAGACCTGACATGTGGGTTGCACCAAACATGGAGCAACCACAGTTGCCTACGTTTACTGGTTTTCCAGGGTGTCGAGTTAATACGGAAAACGTTTTGCTCGTCAACTTTTTTGAGTTGTTTATGGACAATATATTTTTGGAAGAGATTGTTGAGCAGACTAATTTGTATGCAGAGCAGTTTTTGAGGGACAACGCTGCCAGACTTAGGCCACACTCTAGAGCTAGCTGATGGATTCCCACAAATCTGGAAGAGTTGAAAAAGTTCTTGGGTATAACTTTTTTGATGGGGCTGATAAGGAAGCCATCGCTGTCTTCATATTGGTCTACTAGTCCCTGGATGGCAACTGCTATATTTCCTGCCATCATGAGTCGTAACCGGTATGAGCTTCTTCTTCGGATGTTGCATTTTGTAGATAATGCTTTAGTCTTGCCACGAGATCACCCTGATTCTGACCGTCTTTTTAAGATTAGACCTGTCCTTGATCATTTGGTAGATTGGTTTTCAGAGATCTATGTTCCAGGCAAAGAAATATCTGTAGATGAGTCTTTGGTCCTGTTCAAGGGTCGTTTGGTTTTTAGGCAGTACATTCCTAGCAAGAGGGCACGGTATGGAATTAAATTGTATATGTTGTCTGAAAGTAGTACAGGATATGTTTATAATTTCCGGGTCTACACTGGTAGGGATTCCAATATTGACCCCCCTGGTTGTCCACCCACTTTTGGAGTTAGTGAGAAAATTGTGTGGGAACTTGGTAGACGACTGTTTAACTAAGGTCACCATTTATATGTAGATAACTTCTACACTGGAGTTCAGTTGTTCAGAGTGGACACTGTTGCTTGTGGCACAATCCGCTCTAATCGGAAAGGCTATCCAAGAGAGCTTGTCTGTAAAAAACTTGAGAAGGGACAGTGCAGTGCCTTGCGGAATGATGAGCTGCTAGCTCTGAAATTTGTAGACAAGAGGGATGTATACATGCTAAGTACCATCCATGATGAGAGTACTTCACCTGTGGCTGTTTGGGGTCAGGTTGCCGAAGTGCGCAAACCTGTGTGCATCTTAGACTATAATAAGCACATGGGTGGTGTTGATAGAGTAGATCAGAGGTTGGAACCTTACACTTCTGCTCGTAAGTCTTATGTTTGGTATAAGAAATTAGCGGTTCACTTGTTCCACTTGGCAACTTTTAATGCTTTTGTTGTGTTCAAGAATAGTTCTCCAGAGTAAAGGATGACATTTGTGAAATTTCAGGAGTCTATCATAGCTAGCCTTGTTGTGCTGGAACAGGCAAGAGTTCCTAGAGAAGCAGTGGTGGAGGATGTGGCTAGATTGAAAGATCGTCACTTTGCTGAGGACATTCCTCCCACGGGCCAAAAAAACTTTCCTGCTAAGAGATGTAGAGTCTGGGCTCGAAGAGGTATCAGGAAGGAGACTAGGTTGTACTGCCCTGATTGTCCTTCAAAGCCTGTGCTGTGTGTGGGTGGCTGTTTCTGGAGCTACCACACAGAAGAATTATTGGGAAATTCCGTGAGCGTAAACTGCTGTTTTATATTTTTATATGTTCAGTTTCACGGTTGGCATTAGTCATGTATTCAGTTAGAGCTTTTGTGTTTGTAGTTTTGTACTTATTTATGATTAGTGGTTTCTTTGTTGTTTAAAAACAAACAAAAAAAGGGATGGTATGTGTGGGGTGGCGCTTGGCTGGCGGTATGCATGGGGTGGCGCTTGGTTGGCGGTGTGCGTGGGGTGGCACTTGGCTGGCGGTGTGTGTGGGGTGGTGCTTGGTTGGCGGTGTGCGTGGGGTGGTGCTTGGCTGGCGGCGTGTGTAGGGTGGCGCTTGGCTGGCGGTGCCAGCCAAACACCAGTCCACACACATCAGTTGGTGTGATTGCTGTATCAGGCATGTGGGCGTATGAAAGTGATGGGCCCTTGAGTGGCACTGTCTGTCGATGTGAGTGTTGTAATGTGTTGGGCCCGTGGCTGGTGGCGTGAATGGTCTTGTGCATGTCATGTATGAAAGGTGTGTGAATGGACTGTAAAGCGGTTGGTGCCTTGCCGTGGCTTTACAGCTCACAAGCTATGAATCATTGGTTCAGTTTTTTGGCCTCTCTGTTATTAACAGTGCATTTCACTTTTGTGAAATCTCTTGTTAATAAAATTTGATCTGCTGAACCATCACTCACCCTCGTGCCAAATCCAACCAGTATGTGTGGTTAAAAATGACAAAACCTGCTCCGCTGTAATCGGGCGTCGCAGCACACTTGTGACACACTAGGTGTCTCAGGTGGGACCCCGATGATGAAGCATGCCACCAACTTGATTGGTGGGTGAGGGGTCTTTTTCACATAACCTAAGTGCGTTTCTTTTCACAATTTTAGTGTTTGGCACATCACAAACTTATGTGGACACATAAAAATGATATATTACAAAACTACCTGTGTTTGGGGGGGAGGGGGCACCTATGTTTTTGGTCCTGGGTTCGTCCTTCATCTAGGGAAACCTACCAAACCCAGACATTTTTTTAAACTAGACACCCCAAGGAGTCCAGGGAGGTGTGGCTTGTGTGGATCCCCCAACATTTCTTACCCAGAGTCCTCTGCAAACCTCAAAATGTGCTTAAAAAAGCATATTTTCCAGACTTTTCTTTGTACGATCACCGCTCCAGCACAAAATTCCTACTCCCCAGCGTTCCTCCCAGTCTCCCAAGTAAAATGACACCTCACTTGTGTGGGTCCCCAAAGCAGAGTCAGCCTAAATATGTACAAAAGAAGAATATTTGCTTATCAACTCGCTGTGCTATCCCCTCAATCTCTACAAGTTTTTGGCCTTTTTCTGTTGCAGGCACCTGGCCCACCCACACAACTGAGGTATAATTGTTATCGGGAGACTTGGGGGAACGCTGGGTGGAAGGAAATTTGTGGCTCCTCTCAGTTTCCAGAACTTTCTATCACTGAAATGTGAGGAAAACGTGTTTTTTAGCCAAATTTTGAGGTTTGCAAAGGATTCTGGGTAACAGAACCTGGTGAGAGCCCCACAAGTCACCCCATCTTGGATTCCCCTAGGTCTCTAGTTTTCAGAAATGCACAGGTTTGGTAGGTTTCCCTAGGTGCCGGCTGAGCTAGAGGCCAAAATCCACAGCTAGGCACTTTGAAAAAACAGGTCTGTTTTCTTTGGGAAAATGTGATGTGTCCATGTTGTGTTTTGGGGCATTTCCTGTCGCGGGCACTAGGCCTACCCACACAAGTGAGGTATCATTTTTATCGGGAGACTTGGTGGAACGCTGGGTGGAAGGAAATTTGTGGCTCCTCTCAGATTCCAAAACTTTCTGTCACCGAAATGTGAGGAAAAAGTGGTTTTTCTAGCCAAATTTTGAGTTTTGCAAAGGATTCTGGGTAACAGAACCTGGTGAGAGTCCCACAAGTCACCCCATCTTGGATTCCCCTAGGTCTCTAGTTTTAAAAAATGTGCAGGTTTGGTAGGTTTCCCTAGGTGGCGGCTGAGCTAGAGGCCAAAATCCACAGCTAGGCACTTTGTAAAAAACAGCACTGTTTTCTTTCTGAAAATGTGATGTGTACACGTCGTGTTTTGGGGCATATCCTGTCGCGGGCGTTAGGCCTACCCACACAAGTGAGGTACCATTTTTATCGGGAGACTTGGGGGAACTCTGGGTGAAAGGAAATTTGTGGCTCCTCTCAGATTCCAGAACTTTCTGTCACCGAAATGACAGGAAAAAGTGTTTTTTGGGCCAAATTTTGAGGTTTGCAAAGGATTCTGGGTAACAGAACCTGGTCCGAGCCCCACAAATCACCCCATCTTGGATTCCCCTAGGTGTCTAGTTTTCAAACATGCACAAGTTTGCTAGGTTTCCCCAGGTGCCGGCTGAGCTAGAGGCCAAAATCCACAGCTAGGCACTTTGTAAAAAACAGCTCTGTTTTCTTTCTGAAAATGTGAAGTGTCCACGTCGTGTTTTGGGGTATATCCTGTTGCGGGCGCTAGGCCTACCCACACAAGTGAGGTTCCATTTTTATCAGGAGACTTGGGGGAAAGCTGGGTGGAAGGAAATTTGTGGCTCCTCTCAGATTCCAGAACTTTCTGTCACCGAAATGACAGGAAAAAGTGTTTTTTTGGCCACATTTTGAGGTTTGCAAAGGATTCTGGGTAACAGAACCTGGTCAGAGCCCCACAGGTCACCCCATCTTGGATTCCCCAAGGTGTCTAGTTTTCAAAAATGCACAGGTTTGCTAAGTTTCCCCAGGTGCCGGCTGAGCTAGAGGCCAAAATCCACAGCTAAGCACTTTGTAAAAAACAGCTCTGTTTTCTTTCTGAAAATGTGATGTGTCCACGTCGTGTTTTGGGGCATATCCTGTCGCGGGCGCTAGGCCTACCCACACAAATGAGGTACCATTTTTATCGGGAGACTTGGGGGAACGCCGGGTGGAAGGAAAGTTTTGGCTCCTCTCAGATTCCAGAACTTTCTTTCACCGAAATGACAGGAAAAAGTGTTTTTGGGCCAAATTTTGAGGTTTGCAAAGGATTCTGGGTAAGAGAACCTGGTCCGAGCCCCACAAGTCACCCCATCTTGGATTCCCCTAGGAGTCTAGTTTTAAAAAATGCGCAGGTTTGCTAGGTTTCCCCAGGTGCCGGCTGAGCTAGAGGCCGAAACCACAGCTAGGCACTTTGTAATAAACAGCTCTGTTTTCTTTCTGAAAATGTGATGTGACCACGTCGTGTTTTGGGGCATATCCTGTCGCGGGCACTAGGCCTACCCACACAAGTGAGGTACCATTTTTATCGGGAGACTTGGGGGAACGCTGGTTGGAAGGAAATTTGTGGCTCCTCTCAGATTCCAGAACTTTCTGTCACCGAAATGACTGGAAAAAGTGTTTTTTTGGCCAAATTTTGAGGTTTGCAAAGGATTCTGGGTAACAGAACCTGGTCAGAGCCCCACAAGTCACCCCATATTGGATTCCCCTAGGTCTCTAGTTTTCAAAAATGCACAGGTTTGGTAGGTTTCCCTAGGTGCCGGCTGAGCTGGAGGCCAAAATCTATAGGTAGGCACTTTGCAAAAAACACCTGTTTTCTTTCAAAAAATGTGATGTGTCCACGTTGCGTTTTGGGGCATTTCCTGTCGCGGGCGCTAGGCCTACCCATACAAGTGAGGTATCATTTTTATCGGGAGACTTGGGGGAACGCTGGGTGGAAGGAAATTTGTGGCTCCTCTCAGATTCCAGAACTTTCTGTCACCGAAATGACAGGAAAAAGTGTTTTTTTGGCCACATTTTGAGGTTTGCAAAGGATTCTGGGTAACAGAACCTGGTCAGAGCCCCACAGGTCACCCCATCTTGGATTCCCCAAGGTGTCTAGTTTTCAAAAATGCACAGGTTTGCTAAGTTTCCCCAGGTGCCGGCTGAGCTAGAGGCCAAAATCCACAGCTAAGCACTTTGTAAAAAACAGCTCTGTTTTCTTTCTGAAAATGTGATGTGTCCACGTCGTGTTTTGGGGCATATCCTGTCGCGGGCGCTAGGCCTACCCACACAAATGAGGTACCATTTTTATCGGGAGACTTGGGGGAACGCCGGGTGGAAGGAAAGTTTTGGCTCCTCTCAGATTCCAGAACTTTCTGTCACCGAAATGACAGGAAAAAGTGTTTTTTTGGCCACATTTTGAGGTTTGCAAAGGATTCTGGGTAACAGAACCTGGTCAGAGCCCCACAGGTCACCCCATCTTGGATTCCCCAAGGTGTCTAGTTTTCAAAAATGCACAGGTTTGCTAAGTTTCCCCAGGTGCCGGCTGAGCTAGAGGCCAAAATCCACAGCTAAGCACTTTGTAAAAAACAGCTCTGTTTTCTTTCTGAAAATGTGATGTGTCCACGTCGTGTTTTGGGGCATATCCTGTCGCGGGCGCTAGGCCTACCCACACAAATGAGGTACCATTTTTATCGGGAGACTTGGGGGAACGCCGGGTGGAAGGAAAGTTTTGGCTCCTCTCAGATTCCAGAACTTTCTTTCACCGAAATGACAGGAAAAAGTGTTTTTGGGCCAAATTTTGAGGTTTGCAAAGGATTCTGGGTAAGAGAACCTGGTCCGAGCCCCACAAGTCACCCCATCTTGGATTCCCCTAGGAGTCTAGTTTTAAAAAATGCGCAGGTTTGCTAGGTTTCCCCAGGTGCCGGCTGAGCTAGAGGCCGAAATCCACAGCTAGGCACTTTGTAATAAACAGCTCTGTTTTCTTTCTGAAAATGTGATGTGACCACGTCGTGTTTTGGGGCATATCCTGTCGCGGGCACTAGGCCTACCCACACAAGTGAGGTACCATTTTTATCGGGAGACTTGGGGGAACGCTGGTTGGAAGGAAATTTGTGGCTCCTCTCAGATTCCAGAACTTTCTGTCACCGAAATGACTGGAAAAAGTGTTTTTTTGGCCAAATTTTGAGGTTTGCAAAGGATTCTGGGTAACAGAACCTGGTCAGAGCCCCACAAGTCACCCCATCTTGGATTCCCCTAGGTCTCTAGTTTTCAAAAATGCACAGGTTTGGTAGGTTTCCCTAGGTGCCGGCTGAGCTGGAGGCCAAAATCTATAGGTAGGCACTTTGCAAAAAACACCTGTTTTCTTTCAAAAAATGTGATGTGTCCACGTTGCGTTTTGGGGCATTTCCTGTCGCGGGCGCTAGGCCTACCCATACAAGTGAGGTATCATTTTTATCGGGAGACTTGGGGGAACGCTGGGTGGCAGGAAATTTGTGGCTCATCTCAGATTCCAGAACTTTCTTTCACCGAAATGACAGGAAAAAGTGTTTTGGGGCGAAATTTTGAGGTTTGCAAAGGATTCTGGGTAACAGAACCTGGTCCGAGCCCCACAAGTCACCCCATTTTGAATTCCCCTAGGTGTCAAGTTTTAAAAAATGCACAGGTTTGCTAGGTTTTCCTAGGTGCGGACTGAGCTAGAGGCCAAAATCCACAGCTAGGCACTTTGTAAAAAACAGCTCTGTGTTCTTTATGAAAATGTGATGTGTCCACGTTCTGTTTTGGGGCATATCCTGTCGCGGGCGCTAGGCCTACCCACACAAGTGAGGTACCATTTTTATCGGGAGACTTGGGGGAACGCTGGTTGGAAGGAAATTTGTGGCTCCTCTCAGATTCCAGAACTTTCTGTCACCGAAATGACAGGAAAAAGTGGTTTTTGGCCAAATTTTGAGGTTTGCAAAGGATTCTGGGTAGCAGAACCTGGTCAGAGCCCCACAAGTCACCCCATCTTAGATTCCCCTAGGAGTCTAGTTTTCAAAAATGCACAGGTTTGCTAGGTTTCCCCAGGTGCCGGCTGAGCTAGAGGCCAAAATCCACACCTAGGCACTTTGTAATAAACAGCTCTGTTTACTTTCTGAAAATGTGATGTGACCACGTCGTGTTTTGGGGCATATCCTTTCGCGGGCACTAGGCCTACCCACACAAGTGAGATACCATTTTTATCGAGAGACTTGGGGGAACACTGGGTGTAAGGAAATTTGTGGCTCCTCTCAGATTCCAGAACTTTCTGTCACCGAAATGACTGGAAAAAGTGTTTTTTTGGCCAAATTTTGAGGTTTGCAAAGGATTCTGGGTAACAGAACCTGGTCAGAGCCCCACAAGTCACCCCATCTTGGATTCCCCTAGGTTTCTAGTTTTCAAAAATGCACAGGTTTGGTAGGTTTCCCTAGGTGCCGGCTGAGCTGGAGGCCAAAATCTACAGGTAGGCACTTTGCAAAAAACACCTGTTTTCTTTCAAAAAATGTGATGTGTCCACGTTGCATTTTGGGGCATTTCCTGTCACGGGCGCTAGGCCTACCCACACAAGTGAGATATCATTTTTATCGGGAGACTTGGGGGAACGCTGGGTGGAAGGAAATTTGTGGCTCCTCTCTGATTCCAGAACTTTCTGTCACCAAAATGTGAGGAAAATGTGTTTTTTTAGCCACATTTTGAGGTTTGCAAAGGATTCTGGGTAACAGAACATGGTCAGAGCCCCACAAGTCAACCCATCTTGAATTCCCCTAGGTCTCTAGTTTTCAGAAATGCACAGGTTTGGTAGGTTTCCCTAGGTGCCGGCTGAGCTAGAGGCCAAAATCTACAGGTAGGCACTTTGCAAAAAACACCTCTGTTTTCTTTCAAAAAATGTGATGTGTGCACGTTGCGTTTTGGGGCATTTCCTGTCGCGGGCGCTAGGCCTACCCACACAAGTGAGGTATCATTTATATCGGGAGACTTGGGGGAACATAGATTAGCAAAACAAGTGTTATTGCCCCTTGTCTTTCTCTACATTTTCTCCTTCCAAATATAGGAGAGTGTGTAAAAAAGACATCTATTTGAGAAATGCCCTGTAATTCACATGCTAGTATGGTCACCCCGGAATTCAGAGATGTGCAAATAACCACTGCTCCTCAACACCTGATCTTGTGCCCTTTTTGGAAATACAAAGGTTTTCTTGTGTGCACGTTGCGTTTTGGGGCATTTTCTGTTGCGGGCGCTAGGCCTACCCACACAAGTGAGGTATCATTTTTATCGGGAGACTTGGGGGAACGCTGGTTGGAAGGAAATTTGTGGCTCCTCTCAGATTCCAGAACTTTCTGTCACAGAAATGTGAGGAACATGTGTTTTTTTAGCCAAATTTTGAGGTTTGCAAAGGATTCTGGGTAACAGAACCTGGTCAGAGCCCCACAAGTCACCCCATCCTGGATTCCCCTAGGTCTCTAGTTTTCAATAATGCACAGGTTTGGTAGGTTTCCCTAGGTGCCAGCTGAGCTAGAGGCCAAAATCTACAGGTAGGCACTTTGCAAAAAACACCTCTGTGTTCTTTTTAAAAAAATGGGATGTGTCCACGTTGCGTTTTGGGGCGTTTCCTGTCGCGGGCGCTAGGCCTACCCACACAAGTGAGGTATCATTTATATCGGGAGACTTGGGGGAACATAGATTAGCAAAACAAGTGTTATTGCCCCTTGTCTTTCTCTACATTTTCTCCTTCCAAATATAGGAGAGTGTGTAAAAAAGACATCTATTTGAGAAATGCCCTGTAATTCACATGCTAGTATGGCCATCCCGGAATTCAGAGATGTGCAAATAACCACTTTCTCCTCAACATCTGATCTTGTGCCCTTTTTGGAAATACAACGGATTTCTTGATAGCTATTTTTTACTCTTTATATTTCAGCGAATGAATTGCTGTATACCCGGTATAGAATGAAAACGCACTGCAGGGTGCAGCTCATTTATTGGCTCTGGGTACCTAGGGTTCTTGATGAACCTACAAGCCCTATATATCCCTGCAACCAGAGGAGTCCAGCGGACGTAACGGTATATTGCTTTCGAAAATCTGACATTGCAGGAAAAAGTTACAGAGTAAAACGTAGAGAAAATTTATGTTTTTTTCAACCCTTGCTGAATTCAGAATTTTTTCTACTTTTCTAAAATGTTTAGGTTTCTGGGATCCAGCATTGGTTTCATGCCCATTTCTGTCACTGACTGAAAGGAGGGTGAAAGCACAAAAAATTGTAAAAATGGGGTATGTCCCAGTAAAATGCCAAATTTGTGTTGAAAAATTGGGTTTTCTGATTCAAGCCTGCCTGTTCCTGAAAGCTGAGAAGCTGGTGAGTTTAGCACCACAAACCCTTTGTTGATGCCATTTTCAGGGGAAAAACCACAAGCCTTCTTCTGCAGCCACTTTTTCCCATTTGTTTTATAAAAACGAATGTTTCACTGTATTTTGGCTAATTTCTTGGCCTCCTTCAGGGGAACCCACAAAGTCTGGGTACCTCTAGAATCCCTAGGATGTTGGAAAAAAAGGACGCAAATTTGGCTTGGTTAGCTTATGTGGACAAAAAGTTATAAGGGCCTAAGCGCGAACTGCCCCAAATAGGCAAAAAAAGGCCTGGCAAAGGAGGGGGAAAAGGCCTGGCAGCGAAGGGGTTAATGCATGTAAGTGCATTGTGTATTTATTATTTTTAGTTGTAATTATATTATGCTTGTGTTTTTTGTGTATGGGTAGTATATATATTGTATATTCGTAACAGCTTGGATATTGGACTCCACAAATTTAAGGTTGTCTTCTTATGTGTTTTACATACTAGATATCATCCTTTATTTTGGCTTTTATAAAAAAATTAGGAATTTTCTTGAACATAAATGTCCTTCCGATGGCGTTTGTATCTATTTTTTGAACACAAGTCTGGGAACGGCCCTGATGAAGGTGGCCTCCATATGACTGGATCTGCGAAACGCGCGTAGGCCTTTGGTTCCTACTATGGTTATGAAGTACTGTATAGGAATATTGTTACATTGGATTTTATAACTTTTTGTGTACATGCATATAAATTAATAATATATCATATTATTGTTATACTATTTTTTCATATGTATTTTTTTTTAAATATTTTTTTCTGTATATAATATTGTTGTGTGTATGTGGTAGGAGTGAAATGATATATTGTTTGTTTTATAATGTATTTGAGAAGATATAATAAAATATGGATAAAATTATTGTTTTTTTTTAATGTAATGAAATTTATTGAAATGAAGGTTATGATATTGATATAGCTTAGGATTGGACATATAGCCACTAAACAATTGTCAACATACATTATAAGGTAAATATTGTTGAATTGTGATTCTTTGTAGTATATCTATATACAAAGTGTAATTTTACGGTAGCTCTTACTTTTATTTCAGCTGCCGCTTTCATTTCCCTGGGTGAGCTACCATATTAGCTTCAGGGACCCTTTCCTTGTCTAGACAGTGCAAGTCAGGTTAGAGTCAAAAATATTGGCTCTAACCTGACTAGCGTCATTTTTTGACACACAACCCCCATGGAAATGACTCCTGTCTTAGCAAAGACAGGAGTCATACCCCCCTGCCCAATGGCCATGCCTAGGGGACTTCTGTCCTTGGCCATGGCCATTGGGCACAGTGGCATGTAGTGGGGCCCAAGTATGCCACTGCTACATAAAAAAAAAACTTAACTCTACTTACCGTAGATGGGACCCCCATCCATGGGTGTCCTCCAGGGGTGGGCGAGGGTGGCAGGGTGTGTCCCTGGGGGCAAGGAAGGGCACCTGTGGACTGCTTCCATGGTCGGAGACCATAGAAATGAGCCCACAGGTCCCTTAATGCCTGCCCTGACTCAGGTGTTAAAAAATGACTCAAAACCTGTTTAGAGTCATTTTTTAAGGTCCTCCCCCTCCCATGCGCCATTTTCACACAGGAGTATAAATAAGGCGAAAATGTCTTTGAGTAATTTTTTGCCCGGGAATGCCTACCTTGCATGTCATTAACACAAGGTAGGTTTCCACGGTAAAAAAATGACTTTAACTCCATAAATTTGGTGCTAGACGAGTCTAGCACCAAAGTATAAATATGGAATTAAGTTTGCACCGAATTTGCGATAAAAGAAAAATTATGCAAATCCAGCGCAAACAGAGTATAAATATGCCCCTAGGTTCCTAGACACTGTCTACACCTCACTAATAGGGGGGACCTGGTATTAGGTGATTACACCATAGGTGCTCAACACACACCAGGCCAGCCTCCTACAATGCCATGGACAGTAGAATCGCCGTAGACATAGGGGGTGATTCTAACCCTGGCGGTCGGTGTTAAAGCGGCGGCCAACCCGCCAACAGGCTGGCGGTCCAAAAAATGGAATTCTGACCCTGGCGGGAACCGCCAACACAGCCCGCCAACTTAACACTCCGACCGTCGCGGCGGTACAGACAAACAGCGCGGCGGTCACCGCCAACAGGCAGGCGGCAGACAATGTACCGCCCACACTATCATAACTCACCAATCCGCCACCTTTTCCGGGGCGGGAGCACCGCCGATAAAAACACGGCGGAAACAGACTACGAACGGGAAAACGCTCACCTCTACGCACTCCACGAGGACGGAGGACAGCATGGAACCCGAATTGAACATCATACCTGCTCTCGTCTACCTTCTCATCTACCACGAGTACGAAGTCCGGCGCAGACGACAACGGTGAGTACTGCACCTACGACACACGGGAGGGGGAGGACGAAAGGTTACGGGCACACACATATGCGACCCCCCCCCCCCAATCATGTACTCACCAATGCAGAGCACCAAGTCACAGTGACACCACCCAAACACCCCTGAAAAATGCTAGGACATAATCATATTTGGAATAAATATTTATGTACCAAAAAGCTCCAGAAAATTAGCGTACAACCATGAAAGATATCCACAACAAAACTAATGACATACACATCAGTGTATGACTGAAGTACCAAGTCCTGCACATCCTACCAATTCAGCAT